>NC_139159.1:10380105-11010852 GCF_964270905.1 Leucopleurus acutus | reverse complement strand
CTTCCTTGTACTCTTCTAGCCATCCTGCCCTAAATCTGATTAAATAATTCCTCCTGCCTGTTCAGTATTTCTCCTGTCAGATTTTTGTAGTCAATTATTGGTCCCCCCTCAGTCATTACTTAGCAACACCAGACATAATCTTTATCTTTAATCATTTCTCATAACTCACTCCTCCATCGCCACAATCATTATTCTCTCCTCTCTGAATTAATCCATCTGCTCTTCTGAAGGTAACCTCTATGTCTTAGGTGCGTGCTTCCTTGGAGGTAAAACACATAAGCATATTTATTTAAAATTTGTATTGAAATAATGAAAACAGAAAAAAATTAACCTGCTATGCTAACATAATGGCTATTGTTACTTTTGTCTTTTCCATTTTAATCTTTTCCACCATAAATACCTTATGCTATTTAGTAGAAATTTTGTGTAAGGCACTGTGCTAAATCCTTTATGGGCATTGTCCTGGTTACCACCATAGCAGTTCTGTGAACGAGCTTTATAAACCCATTTCACGGATAAAGAAACTAAGGTTCAGAGAGGTTTAGTGAGTTGCCCAAAGTCTGGCTCCAGGGATCACTCTCAACCATTGTGTTATTCTGCCCATCCATCTTTTCCCATGTTGTGTCCTAGGAATTATTTAATGGCAGTATATTGGGTGAAAAATAATTTAGTTCATCATTCCCCATCGATAAGTCCTTAGAGGGATTCCACTTTTTCACTACTACTGAAGTAAACTTTTTTGAGCAACAAATACCAGAAATTTAGAGATTGCCTTATTTTCCCCTACTTTATACTTCTAAAAATTATTTAAATCAAGGAATCATAAAAGGAAGTATTGATGAATTTGATTAAATTATTTTTTTAAAAAAACTTGGGTTCTGACTGGCATAATACACCATGATGAAGACTGAAAGACAAATGATGAACTGGAAAAAATTACCTGCATAAAATTTGACAAGTAAATATTAATTTCTCAATGTGCCAAGAGTTCATATAAATGAATTTTAAAATGTTCTAATAGAAAAATGAACAGAAGAGGAATATAAATGACAATAAACACTTGAACTAATGTCCAACCATACTGGTAAAGAAATATAAATATATATACACATATAAAAACACTAATGGTTTCACCTGAAACTAACACAATATTGTAAATCAACTATATTTCAATAAATTTTTTTTAAAAAACTACAAAACCCCCACGAATAGTTTTTCCTTATCTAATAGGCAACACCAAAAATGATGACAATATCCAGTGTAGGCAAGGGCATGGAAAAGCATGTTTAACCATATAATGTAGGTGGGATTGAAATCAGATACAGTTGTTCTAGAAGTTAAATTACAATATATATATAGTGGCTCTGAGTGCACATATGTCTACTTGTCTCTTGGGTATGAAACTAAGGTGGATCCACCACACCATAGGGTACGTCTTCAACTTCAGTTGATAATGTCAAATTCTTCATCAAAGTGGTGATATCAGTTGCTCTCCTATCAGCAGTAGGAGTTCCAATTGTTATATATTCTAGCTAATATTTGGTGTTGTCAGTCATTTTCAATTTCTTCTCTTATGTGACTATATAGTGATAGTTCATTATACTTGTTTTCATTTGCATCTCCTTGATTACTAATAAGACTTTATGGTTCTTTGGGTTCTGTCTCTCTCTCTCTCTATATATATATACATATAGTCTCTTTCCCATTTTAAATTTATTTATTTTTGTTGATACATTTATTTTAATTTATTTTTGTTGAGCTCTAGAAATTCTTTTTATTTTCTGGATACAGGTCCTTTGTCAGTTACATGTGTTGCAAACTTTAATTGACGGAACATATTTTAGTTGACATGTAATTCTAGGTTGCAGTTATTTTATTTCATCACCTTGACGCTATCCTCTGGCTTCACTATGTCTTTTGAGAACTCAATTGTTTATCTAATTTTTGTTTGTTTGGGGGTTTTTTGAAAGTAATATATCTTTTTTTCTCCCTCGCTATATTTTCTAGTTGCTTTTGGATCTAATATAATGTGTTCAAGTGTACTTTTCTTTTTCTTTATCTAGCTTTGCATACGATGAGATCCTTAAATCTGCGGGTTGTGGTCCTTCTTAGTTTTGGAAAATTATTAGCTACTATCTCTTCAAAATTGTTTCTGTGGCAGTTTCTCTCCTGTCTTTCTGGGACTCTAATCACACAAATGTTAAGGCTCCTCTCAGTATACTTCATGTCTCATACTTTTTATTCTGTATCTTTCATCTTTTTGTCTCTCGGAGTTTCATTCTGAATAATTTCTTCTGGCCTGTATGTCTTAAGCTGTGTTTAATATTCCATTCATTGAGTTTTTAATTTCAGCTTCTTTTGGAATTACTTTTTTTTTTCTTTTAATCTGCAAAGTCACTTTTCACAGCTTCCAGTTCTCTGCAAATATTCCAGGTCTCTGTTGAAATGTTTATTCTCGAATATGACACAGACACCCTAATACTTTATAAAGGACACCATGTTCATTTTGTTATCTCCTCATGAGCCTGGTTATTTTAATATTAAAACGTTGAATTTGAAAGTGTACTGACTTGATACCTAAGATGATGTTATCTTCCTCCTGAGAGGATTTTCATTTGTTTATTCCAGGTGCTGGGGGCACTGGTGATCCCGGATCATCTTAATCTGATTTTAGGAACTGCAGATGACAAGCTCAGATGAGGTCCATGAGAGGGTTAGTTACTCCTGATTCACCTTTACTCATCGGGTGCAGCCCCTTGGGTTCCCACCTAATGAATGGGTGATTCCCAGGCCCCCATCTTTAGTTGGCTGATTCGTCAGCTCTTACCCCTTTAAGCCCACAGGGCTGTGAAAAGTAGTGCTCAGCTTCTCGGTACCCTCTTTTGCTTGTCAGCAAATAGCCCCAGGGAAAGATGGCCCTAAATGCTGAGACCACTTCTCTAAAATCAGTCTTATCCTGAACATTATCCCAGTCGTTCTTCATTACTTTTTTTTTTTTATCTTATACAAACTTTATTGCTCTTTAAAAATGAATAACTTTAGGGTTTCCCTGGTGGCACAGTGGTTGAGAGTCTGCCTGCCGGTGCACGGGACACGGGTTCGTGCCCCGGTCCGGGAAGATCCCACATGCCGCGGAGCGGCTGGGCCCGTGAGCCATGGCCGCTGAGCCTGCGCGTCCGGAGCCTGTGCTCTGCAATGGGAGAGGCCACAACAGTGAGAGGCCCGCGTACCGCAAAAAAAAAAAAAAGAATAACTTTAAATTTTACAGAGGTATATACAAATGTAGGCTTCAAACTCTCAGAACTGAACGAATTCCCTCTCTTCATTACTTTTTAAAGTTTTCCATGACTTCAAGCACATTTCTTTTTATAATTTTGTCCAGCTTTCCTTATTGTCCTAGATGGAAAGATTGGTTCAGATTACCTAGTTTCCCATTAAAGGAAGAAGAAATTTTGTAATTGATGTTCTCTAATTAACCTGTGCCATCTTCCCCAATACATTTGTTGAAAATTTGATCTCTCTTCATTATTCTCTGGTAATTTCTTTATCTACATAAATAGATACACGCTTATAAATAATATATACATATTTACCACATATGTCTTCATTGTACATTAGATTAGCAGTTTGGTATAGTGGTTAAACACACAAGTTTCTGCAGCCAGATGCCTAAATTCAGATCTCAGCTCTAGCACTTACTGTGTGACACAGAGCATTTTGCTTAATGGCCCTGTGTCTCCATTTTCTTATTTGTGTTGAATAAAATGAGGGAACTGACAACATAGTACCTATACCAGTTTGAACCTTATAGGTTCAAATGAGTACAATATGTAAAAGCCCTTGGAAAAATACCTGGCACACAATAATAAGTTCTCTGTAGTAGGAAGTGTTTTTGTTTTTCTCTATTTTAGATTATAAAATAAAATTTATTATTTATTGACTGTGAACTAAATGCAAGGTGTTTTAAACATATTGTTTTCTAGTCATGCAAAGTAGACACAGTTATTTCATTTTCTTGGGATTTAGAGTGATCTAGTAATCTCCCCAAATACAGAGCTATTAAGCAAATTAAGTGACAGAGCTGAGGATCAGACCCAGTACAAGTCTTCCTTCAAAATAAAATTTTAAAAGTTTCCAAAAACTTAGAAAAAAATGGATTGCTCTGTAACCATGGTAATAAGCAGCTACCAGAATGTATTTTAAACCTGTTCAATTAATCAGTGGCAACTCAATTCCGTGAACATGCTTTTGCAAGTCAGCCAATCAGTGTCAATCTCTTGCTTCTGTAATTTAGCTAAGTAGAGATAGACTTGGTCTACAAAACGCACCACGGAGGGCTAATCCGTCAACAGCAGTCACACATGAGCAACCACACTTCTGACAATGCCAGCCCCCTTCTGAAAGCCCATCGGTCCCCAGATTCCGTGCTTCTCCAAAACCCAAATAAGATTAGCACTCTGCTCTGCTCAGAGAGAATGTGTCTGGCCAGCGTTGCTGTCCCTTACTACAGTAAGCAATATGTGCAAATGTGCTTATTTTAGGAGTTAAATGGTGGCGTCATTATTCTTTGACAATTCTGAAAGTGCCACTGACATAATTTAGAAGACCCCTGCGTGGCAGCATCCCAGGCAGCCCTTAGGTGTACTAACTTGGGCCCTTGTGCCCAGACTCCACTCATCCTTCAGATCTGCTGCCAGGGATGTGAGTCCAGCAATGATCTGAGCTCTGACTGGTATCACTGAGCTCTTGTTGCTGAACTCATTTTGTTCTCCTAGGATCTGTAGCCAAGTGAATCTTTGCATAAGACCATCAGACTCAGTTCTTTGTATAAGGTAATGAGGTGTCGTTTTTTTCTTTATTCAGTAATTAGCTCTTTGATTTGGAAGTGCAACATTTGCTAATTAAGCCTATGTCTTTGTACAAGGTAACTAGACTTTTTGTTTTGGAGTTATACCATTTGATAAATATATTTTCCATTGACCTGATTATTCTCCTGCTGCTTGCTTTGTTTTTGCTTTTGTTTCTAAATACAAAGTTTTGTTTTGTGTGGTTCTGTTTTGTCCTGGAGTTTCTGTTGAATGTATGGATAAGAGTGGATTGAGATATCTGTCTAATGTGTCTCTAATCCAATCCAAGTAGGTCCTGACTTTAGAGGTCTACTAAACCAGCAACAAATTTATGGAAAAGGGAGTGGCCAAGCTTTGTAGGTCCCTACAGAACTTTCATATGTGAACTCCTTGTGTTGTCAATTTGTGGTCCTTTATCAATCACGTAGCCCCTTCCTCACCTCTGCCTGGTCTGCAAGCTGAGTTATCATTGATGCGCACATATTGTTGACCAACCATCACGGCTCTTTTTTCTAGTTCATCATGGATCTGTTTATGTCAAATTCTTGAACTTCTAGAAAAACTATTTTCTATGTAAAGTTGCACTATAATCTTAACTATTGCACTTACCTTGGCAAATAGCAAAACCTTTTTTTAAAAATTTTAAAACTTGACTTAAAATACCAATTTCAAAATAACATTTGATATTTGAAATGTCAGAATCAGTAAATATGTTTAAGAGGAGCGATTAACACTAAATAGTCAATAGCTTTACGAATAGATATTCTAAATCTTCTAAACAAAATTCTAACTCGAGATAGTCTTTCTCCAAAACTTTGAAACCTTCTGGAACTTACCCTCCCTGCATCTCTCTCGTTTTCTACTGAGCTTTACCTGATCTTCTATCCAAGTTATCTTTTCTTCAAGGTTTTATAAGGAAAGAACCCTCACATTGTAAACTTGCTTGACAGAATGCAGATCTACAGAAGCTGAATTAAAATGCTCTCTTAGAGGCAAGTTAATGGCTATGATTAAGCGGTTTCCTAAACTCCAAGAGGACAGGCAGAATTTCCTAGAGAATTCAGGACTTTACTAGACACATTATCCTGAACTTAAAGATCTATACCAACTAATCAATTCATTGTTGACCCCTTAGTTGGTAAAATATTTAAGAGAATAGGCTAGAAAAAAGAAGACTGAGAGAACATAATTGTTTAAAATTTAAAAACTAAAAACTAAAAATCCCTAAGCCTTTACGATCTGGCTAAACCCGAATAACCACCTGGAAGCACCAAATAAAATCTCACACATACACTTGAAAAAACCCTCCACGAAACAAAACATCACATACGGACAAATTTGCTACAGTATTAAACACTGATTGGCACACTTCTGTAGGATAGCAGAGGTCACAGGCAGTTCATGCTCTATCTGTAGCTAAATTAATCTGGAAACGCTATAGAGGTAGAGCATGGACTGGTTCCATGCCTAAGGCACCGTTTGGATACTTCCAAGTAGATTTTAGGCAGTTGCCTTCCTCTATGGGTTCTAAATATGTAGTAATAATAGTAAACTTGTTTTTTTCTGAATGAATCCAAGCATTTTTTTGTTGCAAACCATGACACCCACAATGGCTAAAATGCTATTGGCTTTTTTGTGTTTCCTACTTAGACATTCCAGCTTACTGGTCCAGTTAGATGGGGCACATTTAGCTGAAAGTTATTCATGTATTTAAATTATGCAAGGCTTTGCTCTTTACTCAGAAATCTGTCTCCACGACTTCCAAACTTCTGGAAAACTGAAAGGAATTTAACTGACATGGAATGTTACAACCATGAGAGCCTAAACAGAAGTTCTCCAGAGTCACCAGAAGTGAATGATCGTCAGAGCTTGGTGGCTGACACAGGAACAAGCTGGGACTCACATGAAGCAGAAAGCTTCTGCCCAAGACCATCGGAGCAAGATTCTTCTATATGTCACACTCATCTTTGCATACTCTTGTTTATTATCATTTCCCTCATACTTCTTTCCTAGTTTAAAGTTATTGCACTTCTAACTTAGTTTACAATGTTTCCCTTACTGATAACAATAACTTGCCTAAGTCCAGGCTTTAAGTAAAACGTCTTTGCATTGGGACTTCCCTGGTGGTCCAGTGGGTAAGACTCTGAGCTCCCAATACAGGGGGCCCGGGTTTGATCCCTGGTAGGGGAACTAGATCCCACATGCATGCCGCAACTAAGAAGCCCACATGCCGCAACTAAGACCCAGTGAAGCCAAAATAAATAAATAAAATAAAAAACAAACAAATGAAAAATATGGCTATTAGTTAGGCCAGGAGCTAGCAAATACTTTCTGTAAAGGGAAGACACAGTCTCTGTCATATATTCTTCTTTGTTTTGTTTTAACATCTTTTAAGAATGTAAAAACCATTCTTAGCTTGTGGTCTGGATTTGGCCTACGGGCCATAGTTTGTCAACCCTTGAGTTAAGTTCTTCCAGAGATGTGACTACACAACACCCTCAAAGCACTATACCTCTCTACAGAGAGTCCAAAGGGTGAGACCCTCCTCCCACCCGCTGCCTTTTTTGGGAAAAGACTCCTGATGACAGTGACTCCGTCCTAAGGAGATGAACAAATGAGGTGGTCATCAAAAATGTGTTCCCTCATATTGACTGACATAGTAAATAGCATGGCCTAAAGATATAACAGACCAGTTTAAATTCATTAACTAAAGTAGTTATGGATAATAAAATATCCATGGATTTTCTTTTCGCCAACTAGGGAGGGCTCTGTACCATTGCTGCCTGAATTAACACTCCCCAGGAGAAGAAACAACTGACAGCTAAGCTAAAGAAAAGCCAATCTGGCTATTTCACGTAGACACAAGAAATTGTTGGAACTTATCTTTGCCCCTCTTTTTAAAAATAAGAAACTTCTTATTCGCCTCATTATTGTTCAATGTCTGTTGCACAGAATCTTAAATGCTTCTGGGCAGTCATTGTGCTGACAGGTGATTCAAGCAAAAAGCCGAATAAAATCCCACTGATCAACTCTCAAACTAAAAACCAGATGTCTATAAACAAAGGCTTATCTTCAAGAATTCTTTACCTGTGGTGAAGACCTGACCAACCACTGATAATCTCTCATGTAGTTTTGCCTGAATGAAGACTGAAAGAGAAGTAAAATAAAACAGTTCCTGCGAACTTAGGAAGAAACTGATTGTTCAGTAACCATGGCAACAAGTAGTCCCCAAAACCAATCAACACCAACTTACATCAGTGAATAGACTTTGGCAAGCCAGCCTACCAATATATTTAAATATATATCTTTAAGACATTCCAACTTACTGATCCAGTAACCCTTAACTGCTTGTTTCTGAATCTGAGTTCTTTTTTGAGAAAGTAAAAGTTGCCTGCATTTCTTTTCACAGAAGTAAAAACTTTGTTCATAGGTTATGAGGCAATTAGGCTCATCTCCCTGCTACCTCAACCCCTTCACAAGCTTTTAAAATGTTATCTGGGATGATAGTTCCATCACATTATTATATAATTGAATATATTTTACTTTGAAAAGAGACTTGGACACTTGTATTCTATGGTGTTATATATTTACAATAGCCATTTATAGCTTACAGTACATATTTAATCTATGCCAGGGCTCACATCGTAGGTACTCGGACTTTGCCATTCTTATTTACAGGCATCTTATGGGTGCACTGGTCTATTTCTTCCGGTTGCCTGGGGGAAGAGTGCTCATTTTCCAAGTATATCCCTGTTGTTTTTGCACCTAGGACAGCTTGATATCTAATTATTTGATCAAAAATTTGCTCCTGTTTGGGTTGAGAAGGAGAAGGCTGAGAAGAACCTTATTTTGGTTTCTTTGTAAGTTGCCAGACACGATGCCCTCAGGGTTCCTCTTTGTTCAGGGAAAGGGAAGTAAGGCAGCGAGCGGGGAGGCACATGTGTGTCCACCGCAGGGGGTGTGCGGGGCAGAGGGAGGAGAATACGGAGGACAGGGCGTTCCTGGGGACGCTGGCGGGACCCTGCCTAACAGGTGGATGACAAATGACACACTTCATTGCAGAGAAGTCAGTGGCATGGTTTGTGCAGATGGCACACGGCCAGAGCTCCTGCCAAGCATGGGTGGAACCCGGAATTCCTACCGGTCTGTGGGGACGGGCAGTCAGAAGGTAACTGACTTGAGACCCTGGGCAAGGGGAGAGGGGACCCGCAGCAGGCTGGGGAATCTGGGGGATCTGGCTGAGATGAGACCCAAGCAGCCAGAGAGAACCAGAGGTCCCGGGAAGCCAAGAGAAATCGAACCCTGCACTCTTTGGCCCCTGATTTCAGCACGTTCCCTGTAGAGTAATAACCACCAAGCAAAGGTGATCACTCCAGATCCTGAAGGAACGACAGGAAACAAGGTGGATCCCCAGAGCCCTCGTCAGCTGTGGGAACAGAGGAGGCCCCTGCTGATCGAGCAGGTGGAGGGCTGGGCTGCGGAGGAATCTGAAAAGAATCTGTTCCAAACTAACTGAATTAAAACTAAAAAAGACTGTTCAACTTAGTGAATCAGATTCGGGTTTTCACCAGATTGGACTAAATTTACTACACAGTGAATTGTGAGAAAGGGAAGATAATTTTAAAGAAATAAATGAGCTATATTTTCTTTATAAAAACAACATCAAAAGGCAAGTTTCACTGTACTCTGAGTGTGCTTTTTTCATTCATTTTTCCTGGGGCTCAGATCGCTCTTTGGCTTGTAAATTCTTCAAATGAGATATGAAGGCTATGAATACCTAGGATGATCATTTCTGTGTCGTCGCACACATCCTTTCTTTCGGTTTTCTGTGCTTTAAAGCAATTATCTTCTCTCAAAGCTTCCTCTGTGTTTCATTATTTTTTTCTGTATTCTGGTTGAGTACCCCATGTTTGTCTTCTATCATTGATTTGATTTTCTGCAGTGTCAAGTGTATGCTTTCTAGCCTCCAAAGTATCTTTCAGTTCTGCTGTTGTTTTTGAACATTTTTAATGAAAATTTCTAAAATATTAAAAAATATCTAGTACAGTCACATGTACTAGCTTATGTACCAGTGATGTAGCCAAGGAGGTGAGCCCTTCATATCTCCATCTCCTGGAGGGAACTTGCACTTGAGCTGGAGGAGAGCAGTTAGCTGACTCTCCAGATGCAGCTCCCGGCAGCCTCGAGCCAGTGAGTGAGCGCAGCAGGGGGCGAGGGCCCCGCGCGCATGCGTGGTGTGTGTGTGTGCGCGCGCGCCCACGCGCTCGCGATCTGGAAGGGAAGCCGCCCCACTGAGTTGGCCAGCACTGTCAGATTTGCAGCTCAGTCTCCTCCTGCCTCTTCCCTCCCAGGGTCAGGTGTGTAGCACGCTCCGCGGGTTTCCCTCACTCATCCTGCTTCCTCCCCCTTTACCTTTCACAGGAATTACCCCCCGAGAAACATCTGTCCTCCAGCTCTACCTCAGCATCTGCATTTGCACCACCTGCCACTCGTCTGCAACAATTTGGATTTCACTACACTCACGGCGTGTGTCCATTTTCTAATTTTCATTTTTTTGCTGAAGTATTTTCAAAATAAATCCCAGGGATCCTGCCATTTCACCTCTTTGTACTTTGTTTTCCATTGCTTAAAAATATGGAAAATTGATTATATGTTCGTAATGCACATATAACAACATTAACACATTTCTTAGTATCATCCAGTACTTAATACATAATCAAATTTTCCAAATTACTTAAAAAATTTTCTGAATTAAACCTAATATTATAATTTTACGTATCTTAAGTCTCTGCTATTACAGTTTAAAATTTGCATGAATACGTCAGCCAGCTCAGTTAAAATCTTTTTCATTACTTTTTTTCATTTAGGTTTTTCGTTTTTTCTACATGGTCCATATTCTCCTGTAAGTTTTGGAGGACATTAATCAAATTTCTTCTAAAATTTTCATCTTTTTTTTTTAAAGAAAATAAGAGTCAGAAATATGATCTTTCTAACCTTCAGAGCAATGGTTCCTTTGCACTGTACCGCTACAAAGTGGATAATTTTTCTTTTCTGCTTATATGTATTGAAAAGGAAGATCTATATTTATTTCTGGAGCTTCTCACAGAAGAGTAGAATAGTCTCAATTCCTTTACTACACACTTGTGCTAGATTATTTTCCCTCTCAGATTTAAACCTAGAGTTCGGAGTTGGTGGCATTTACAATGGCTGGTTGTCATTCTTCTAATGCAGGTCTCCTGGATTGAGGATGGACCTTCTGATTCAGTCATAGGATTTTCTGACCCATCTAGATAGGCGGACATAGTTTCCAGTTCTTTGAACAATCTGGAGGCGTGTCAAAATTGGTTTCCCCCAACTCCGTCGAAAGGAACTGTTCTGCTTGATTCAGAGGGTAGAATACATGATGGTCTATAGTCCAGAACTGTGTTGATAAAGTCGTCTTAATCAGCATTGCAATTAGTGCACATTCCACCTGGACTTTATATGTCATCTTCTCTTATAGCTAGTGTCTAATGCAGTTGCCAGTTTTGTCTTTTGTGATATCTTCATGGGTATTTTCATGGGAAGTTGAGCAGAAACGTTTCAGGTGTGATTCCATTTTATCCCAGATGTCTATAAATACCATCATTACCCTTTATTTGCAGGACTCTTGTCAGAGTACAGAAAAGTGATATGATAAATGAAGTACAAAATTTAGAAGGAAAAACTATATACATTCTTTTAGGAGGAAAAAGCTAATACAAAGCAAAGAAAGAATGTGACAGAAATAAGATCTGTTGCCGTTCCCATGAGAAAGGGGGAAAAGCAAAACGTAAATATGAAACAAGAAGGGGCTGTATCAGACCCGAGTTTGTGACACATGCTAAGAATTCATCAAATATTTTGACTTGAAAAGTGTGCATGGTTATAAACTGATTAATTCCCACTGAAACTATGTATCTAATTTAAGTGGTGATTATATATTTCTAACTGGCTGATGATTATGAAATGCCTTGTTTATGACAGTTTTTATCAATGGACAGGACTTTTAATAAAAGTGAGTTGTATGCTAAGCACATGATGCAATTAAGCTTGTTTTCTTAAATAAGAGACTTTTAATGGAAATAATTGCATAAAACCACATACAACTTTTCAGGGGAATACTTGTATCTAAATATATTACTATTTATAACTTTTTCTTTTACTAACATTTCAAAATGTTAAATAAAACAAGATTTAAGGGAGACATATTTAACATCTCTCCATCTGCTTGTATCATCTTTAATTTCTTTCATCAGTGTCTTATAGTTTTCTGCATATGGGTCTTTTGTCTCCTTAGGTAGGTTTATTCCTAGGTATTTTATTCTTTTTGTTGCAATGGTAAATGGGAGTGTTTCCTTAATTTCGCTTTCAGATTTTTCATCATTAGTGTACAGGAATGCAAGAGATTTCTGTGCATTAATTTTGTATCCTGCTACTTTACCAAATTCATGGATTAGCTCTAGTAGTTTTCTGGTAGCATCTTTAGGATTCTCTATGTATAGTATCATGTCATCTGCAAAGAGTGACAGCTTTACTTCTTCTTTTCCGATTTGGATTCCTTTTATTTCTTTTTCTTCTCTGACTGCTGTGGCTAAAACTTCCAAAACTATGTTGAATAATAGTGGTGAGAATGGACAACCCTGTCTTCTTCCTGATCGTAGAGGAAATGCTTTCAGTTTTTCACCATTGAGGATGATGTTGGCTGTGGGTTTATCATATATGGCCTTTATTATGGTGAGGTAAGTTCCCTCTATGTCTACTTTCTGGAGGGTTTTTGTCATAAATGGGTGTTGAATTTTGTCAAAAGCTTTCTCTGCATCTATGGAGATGATCATATGGTTTTTCCCCTTCAATTTGTTAATATGGTTTATCACATTGATTGATTTGTGTATATTGAAGAATCCTTGCATTCCTGGGATATACTCCACTTGATCATGGTGTATGATCCTTTTAATGTGCTGTTGGATTCTGTTTGCTAGTATTTTGTTGAGGATTTTTGCATCTATGTTCATCAGTGATATTGGCCTGTAGTTTTCTTTCTTTGTGACATCTTTGTCTAGTGTTGGTGTCAGGGTGATGGTGGCCTCATACAATGAGTTTGGGAGTGTTCCTCCCTCTGCTATATTTTGCAAGAGTTTGAGAAGCATCGGTGTTAGCTCTTCTCTAAATGTTTGATATAATTCACCCATGAAGCCATCTGGTCCTGGGCTTTGGTTTGTTGGAAGATTTTCAATCACAGTCTCAATATCAGTGCTTGTGATTGGTCTGTTTATATTTTCTACTTCTTCCTGGTTCAGTCTTGGAAGGTAGTACTTTTCTAAGAATTTGTCCATTGCTTCCAGGTTGTCCATTTTATTGGCATACAGTTCCTTGTACTAATCTCTCAAGATCCTTTGTATTTCTGCAGGGTCAGTTGTTACTTCTCCTTTTTTATTTCTAATTCTATTTGATTTGAGTCGTCCCCCTTTTTTTCTTGATGAGTCTGGCTAATGGTTTATCAATTTTGTTTATCGTCTCAAAGACCAGCTTTTTGTTTTATTGATTTTGCAATTGTTTCCTTCATTTCTTTTTCATTTATTTCTTATCTGATCTTTATGAATTCTTTCCTTCTGCTAACTTTGGGGTTTTTTTGTTCTTCTTTTTCTAATTGCTTTAGGTGTAAGGTTAGGTTGTTTATTTGAGATGTTTCTTGTTTCTTGAGGTAGGATTGTATTGCTATAAACTTCCCTCTTAGAACTTCTTTTGCTGCATCCCATAGGTTTTGGGTTGTTGTGTTTTCATTGTCATTTGTTTCTAGGTATTTTTTGATTTCCTCTTTGATTTCTTCAGTGATCTCTTGGTTATTTAGTAGCATATTGTTTAGCCTCCATGTGTTTGTATTTTTTACAGATTTTTTCCTATAATTGATATCTAGTCTCATAGCATTGTGGTCAGAAAAGGTATTTGATGATTTCAATTTTCTGAAATTTACCAAGGCTTGATTTGTGACCCACGATATGATCTATCCCAGAGAATGTTCCATGAGCACTTGAGAAGAAAGTATATTCTGTTGTTTTTCGATGGAATGTCCTATAAATATCAATTAAGTCCATCATGTTTAATGTATCATTTAAAACTTGTGTTTCCTTATTTATTTTCATTTTGGATGACCTGTCCATTGATGAAATTGGGGTGTTAAAGTCCCCTAGTATGATTGTGTTACTGTCAACTTCCTCTTTTATGACTGTTAGCATTTGTATTGAGGTGCTCCTATGTTGGGTGCATAAATATTTACAATTGTTATATCTTCTTGGATTGATCCCTTGATCATTATGTAGTATCCTTGTCTCTTGTAATAGTCTTTATTTTAAAGTCTATTTTGTCTCAGATGAGAATTGCTACTCCACCTTTCTTTTGATTTCCGTTTGCATGGAATATCTTTTTCCATCGCCTCACTTTCAGTCTGTATGTGTCCCTAGGTCTGAAGTGGGTCTCTTGTAGATAGCATATATATGGGTCTTGTTTTTGTATCCATTTAGCCAGTCTATGTCTTTTGGTTGGAGCATTTAATCCATTTCCATTTAAGGTAGTTATCGATATGTATGTCCCTATTACCATTTTCTTAATTGTTTTGGGTTTGTTATTGTAGGTCTTTTCCTTCTCTTGTGTTTCCTGCCTAGAGAAATTCCTTTAGCATTTGTTGTAAAGCTGGTTTGGTGGTGTTGAATTCTCTTAGCTTTTGCTTGTCTGTAAAGGTTTTAATTTCTCCATCGAGTCTGAATGAGATCCTTGCTGATAGAGTAATCTTGGTTGTAGGTTTTTCCCTTTCATCACTTTAAATACATCCTGCCACTCCCTTCTGGCTTGCAGAGTTTCTTCTGAAAGATCAGCTGTTAACCTTATGGGGATTCCCTTGTTTGTTATTTGCTGCTTTTTCCTTGCTGCTTTTAATATTTTTTTCTTTGAATTTAATTTTTGATAGTTTGGTTAATATGTGTCTTGGTGTGTTTCTCCTTGGATTTATCCTGTATGGGACCCTCTGTGCTTCCTGGACTTGATTGACTATTTCCTTTCCCATATTAGGGAAGTTTTCAACTATAATCTCTTCAAATATTTTCTCAGTCCCTTTCTTTTTCTCTTCTTTTTCTGGGACCCTCTATAATTCGAACGTTGGTGCATTTAATGTCCCAGAGGTCTCTGAGACTGTCCTCAATTCTTTTCATTCTTTTCTCTTTATTCTGCTCTGTAGTAGTTATTTCCACTATTTTATCTTCCAGGGCACTTATCCGTTCTTCTGCCTCAGTTTTTCTGCTATTGATTCCTTCTTGAGAATTTTTAATTTCATTTATTGTATTGTTCATTATTGTTTGTTTGCTCTTTAGTTCTTCTATGTCTTTGTTAAACATTTCTTGTATTTTCTCTATTCTAATTCCAAGATTTTGGATCATATTTGCTATCATTACTCTGAATTCTTTTTCAGGTAGACTGCCTATTTCCTCTTCATTTGTTAGGTCTGGTGGGTTTTTACCTTGCTCCTTCATCTGCTGTTGTCTCTCTGTCTTCTCATTGTGCTTAACTTACTGTGTTTGGGGTTTTCTTTTCACAGGCTGCAGGTTCATAGTTCCCATTGTTTTTGGTGTCTGCCCCCAGTGGCTAAGATTGGTTCAGTGGGTTGTTTAGGCTTCCTGGTGGAGGGGACTGGTGCCTGTGTTCTGGTGGATGAGGCTGGATCTCGTCTTTCTGGTGGGCAGGACCGCATGCAGTGGTGTGTTTTGGGGTGTTTGTGACCCTGTTATGATTTAGGCAGCCTCTCTGCTAATGGGTGGGGTTGTGTTCCTGTCTTGCTAGTTGTTTGCCATAGGGTGTCCAGCAGTGTAGCTTGCTAGTTGTTGAGTGGAGCTGGGTCTTAGTGTTGAGATGGAGATCTCTGGGAGAGCTTTTGCTGTTTGATATTACGTGGAGCCGGGAGGTCTCTGGTGGACCAATGTCCTGAACTTGGCTCTGCCACCTCAGAGGCACAGGCCTGACACCCGGCCGGAGCACCAAGACTCTGTCTGCCACACGGCTCAGAAGAAAAGGGAGAAAAAAAGAAAGAAGGAAAGAAAAATATAAAATAAAGTTATTAAAATTTAAAAAAATATTAAAAATAGAAAAAAAGTATAAAAGAAAAAGAAAGAGAAGGAAAGAAGAGAGGGACAAAACCAAACAACAAATTCACCAATGATAGCAAACCCTAAAAACTATACAAAAAAAAAACAAAACAAAACGGACTGACAGAACCCTAGGACAAATGCTAAAAGCAAAGAATACAGACAGAATCACACAAAGAAACATACACATGCACACTCACAAAAAGAGAATAAAGAAAAAATATATATATCTATATATAAAAAAGCAAAAGGAAGAAAGCAACCAAATCAATAAACAAATCTACCAGTGATAATAAACTCTAAATACTAAACTAAGATAAACAGAAAACCAGAAACAAATGAGATGCAGAAAGCAAACCTCAAGTCTACAGTTGCTCTCAAAGTCCACTGCCTCAATTTGGGATGATTCGTTGTCTATTCAGGTATTCCACAGATGCGGGTGCATCAAGTTGATTGTGGAGATTTAATCCGCTGCCCCTGAGGCTGCTGGGAGAGATTTCCCTTTCTCTTCTTTGTTCTCACAGCTCCTGGGGTTCAGCTTTGGATTTGGCCCCGCCTCTGCGTGTAGGTCTCCGGAGGGCGTTTGTTCCTCGCTCAGACAGGACGGGGTTAAAGGAGCCGCAGATTCGGGGGCTGTGGCTCACTCAGGCCGGGGGGGAGGGAGGGGCTACGGAGTGCGGGGCGGGCCTGTGGCGGCAGAGGCCGGCGTGACGTTGCACCAGCCTGAGGCGCGCCGTGCGTTCTTCCGGGAGAGTTGTCCCTGGATCCCGGGACCCTGGCAGTGGCAGGCTGCAGAGGCTCCCGGGAGGCGAGGTGTGGATAGTGACCTGTGCTCGCACACAGGCTTCTTGGTGGCAGCAGTAGCAGACTTAGCATCTCATGCCCGTCTCTGGAGTCTGCGCTGATAGCCATGGGCTGCGCCGGTCTCTGGAGCTCATTTAGGTGGTGCTCTGAAGCCCCTCTCCTCGCGCACCCGAAACAATGGTCTCCTGCCTCTTCGGCAGTTTCAGACCTTTTCCCGGACTCCCTCCCGGCTAGCTGTGGTGCACTAGCCCCCTTCAGCTGTGTTCACGCAGCCAACCCCAGTCCTCTCCGTGGGGTCTGACCTTCGAAGCCCGAGCCTCAGCTCCCAGCCCCCGCCGGCCCGGATGGGTGAGCAGATGAGACTCTCGGGCTGGTGAGTGCTGGTCAGCACCAACCCCCTGCGCGGGAATGTCTCCACTTTGCCCTCTGCACCCCTGTTGCTGCGCTCTCCTCCGTGGCTCCAAAGCTTCCCCCCCGCCCACCCCCACCCCCGTCTCCTCCAGTGAAGGGGCTTCCTAGTGTGTGGAAACTTTTCCTCCTTCACAGCTCCCTCCCAGAGGGGCAGTTCCCGTCCCTATCCTTTTGTCTCTCTTTTTTCTTCTGCCCTACCCAGGTACGTGGGGAGTTTCTTGCCTTTTGGGAAGTCTGAGGTCTTCGGCCAGCGTTCAGTAGGTGTTCTGTAGGAGTTGTTCCACGTGTAGATGTATTTCTGATGTATTTGTGGGCAGGAAGGTGATCTCCATGTCTTACTCCTCTGCCAACTTGAAGGTTTTCCCCTGTATATATTTAAAACATGATTATACCTGAGCTATTTTTTATTCATTTGCTATCATGACTCAGCCAATTATCTAACTTAATGGCTGGAACACAGGCTCTAAAAAACTTTAGATTGGAACTCTAAATCATTGCCTCAAATTAACACAAAAGCACATTTTCTATCACCCCATAATTGCAAACCCCGAAAGACACTGCAGGATAGTTGTCTTGAATTGATGTGGTGAGTATCAGTGCTTTGTTAAAATGATATACATGTAAAATTCTTTAATATTCATTACTATGATTTTAAGTTCCTGATTTTCTTTGGTCTTTGGAGATTGTAAAACATAAACTCTATTTGTTTAAATTGTAGTGTCCTTTCTAGGGGGAGGGGTTTATTATGTTTTTAAATAAACTTTTTATTTTGCGGTAAGCATAGATTCACATGCAGTTGCGAGAAAATAGTGCAGAGAGATCCTGTGTATCCTTTAGCCAGTTTTCCCCAAGGTCACACTTGCAAAACGAAGGTACAAGACGACAACCAGGAGATCCACGTCCACGCAGTCAAGATACAGAGCATTTCCATCACCACATGCTCTCTCATGTTGCCCCTTTATAGCCACATCCACCTGCCTTTCACCCTCTCGTTGACGGGGTCTCCTTAACTGCGTCCCCAGCAATCTGTTGTTGATGACTATAGTTTTCTCATTTAAAGAATGTTATATGAGTGGAAGCATACGGTTTGTAACTGAGATGGCTTTTTTCTTTTCGTATAATGCTCTGGAGACTCATCCAGGTTGTTGCATTGTAGGGCTGTTAGCATAATTGACACCTCCTTGGGTCCATACAGCTCCTCCTGTATTTCCACTGACCCTACGCAGGACTGTACTGTTCAGTGAATCATTTTTCTGTTGTCGAGGGCTTTTCAGTTAATAGATATTGTTTAATAATCATTAGGACCAGGTGGCCTGTATGCTCTGTTAGTCCCCAAACAATGATGACGACCTTCACTGACATATTCCCAGGGCCCACAAGACTAGTTACTCATTCATAAATCTTGACTTAGGAATACACACCCTATTTCCAAGCATGTAACCCCATGCCCTAGGTTAACTATAAAATTGTCCCAGTGCCCCTGGGGCAGTACAGAATGCAGCTGTGAATGCTTCCACATCACTGTTTGCCCCATCCACCCGTGAGTAAGTAACCCTGTAATAAACTGACCCATTAATTACATGCAGCTGCCTACCTCGTTTTTCGGTCCCAAGATGGCTTCTCAGTTCAGTGGGCACTTTTTGTTTCTTCTGTCCTCCAATGTGTCTGTATCAATAGTCCATTCTTTTTTGCTGCACAGTGGTCTTCCATGATGTAGATAAACTATAGTGTGTTTAACCAGACACTCGTTGAAGGACACCTGGATTACTTACAGTTTGGGGCTATGAGGAATAAAGTTGCTATAAACATTCACTGTAGGTTTTGGTGTCAACGTAGTCTTCATTTTGGAGGAATATCCAGGGTTACAATCGCTGGGTCACATTATATTTACATATTTAGTTTTTTTAAGAATCTGGCAAACTGTTTTCTAGAATGGCTTGACCATTTTACATGACCTCCGGCAATCTTTCTTCAGTTCTCCACATCCTTTCTACCACTTGGTATCATCACCATTTCTTATTTATCCATTCCAGTGAGTGTGTAGTAATATCTCACTTTGGGTTTAACTTGCATTTATTTAACGGCAAGTGGTTTTGAACATCTTTTCATGTGTTAATTTTCTATCTGAATAACTTCTTTGGTGAAATATCTGTTCATGTGTTTTGCCTATTTTGTAATTAGATTATTTGGTTTTTTACTGTTGAGTTTGAGAGTTCTTTATATATTCTAGACACTAGTCCTTTGTTGGATATGTGGTTTGCAAATATTTTCTCCCATATTTTGCTTATCTTTTCATCCTCTTAAGATATTTCACAGAACACAAGTTTTTATTTTTGATGAAGTTCAGTTTATCATTTTTTCCTTTTTGGATTGTGCTTTGGTGTTGGCCTAGAAACTCTTTGGTCCTAAATCACAAAGATTTTCTCCAACATTTTTTTGTAAAGTATTTATGGCTTTATAGATTATACATTAAATTTCATGATCCATTGTGAATTAAGTTTTGTATAAGGTGTGAGACTTAGGTTGAGAAAGGTTTTTTTTGTTTGTTTGGTTTTGGTTAACCTGTGTTCATTTGTTCCAGTACCTTCCAGCCTCCTTCCATTGAATTGCTTTTGCATCTTTGTCAAAAATCAGCTGGGCATATTTGTGTGGGTCTATTTCTGGGTGTTCTATTCTTTTCCCTTATTCTATGTGTCTATTCCTCCACCAACACGATATAGTCTTAATTACTGCAGCTATTAACAAGTCTTAAAATCAGGTCGACTGACCCCTCCCACTTTATTTTTCTTACTCAAAATTGTTTTAGCTATTCTAATTCCTTTGCCTTCCTATATAAATTTTAGAATAATCTTCTCTATAGCTACAAAAACTCTTGTTCAGATATTGGTAGGAATTTCATTGAATCTTTATACGAATTTGGGGATAACTGACATCTTTACTATGTTGAGTCTTCTTCATGAACATGGTCTATCTCTCTGTTATTTAGATCTTCTTTGATTTCCTTCACCAGTGTTGCGTAGTTTTCAGCATTCAACTTCTGTAAATGTTTTGGCAGGTTTATACCTAAAATGTTTCATTTTTATTAGCAAATTAAAAATGGTATTATATTTTAAATTTTAGTGTCCACATGTTTAATGCTAGTATATAGAGATACAGTTGATTTTAACATGTTGATCTTTTATCTTGTGACCTTCTGAACTCACTTATTAGTTCTAAGAGTTTTTTGTAGATATCTTCGAATTTTCTATGTAGATAATTATGTCATCTGCAAATAGGTACAGTTTTTTTTTCTTTTTATCTTGATTTATATGGCCTTTATTTTATTTTCTTGATTTTAATGCAGTAGCTAGCCCTTCCAGCATTATGTTGAAGAAGAGAGGTTAGAGCAGATATTCTTGCTTTGTTCCTTATCTTGGGAAGAAAGCATTCAGTCTTTTACCATTAAGTGTAATGTTAGCTGTATGTATCTCTTAGACGCTCTGAATGAAGATGAGGAAGTTCTCCACTATTTTTATTTTTCTAGGAGTTTTTTTTTATCATGAATAGCTTTTGTTTTTGTCAAATTATTTATTTGCATCAGTTGATATGATCTTGAGATCTTTTCTTATTTAGCCGTTAATATAAGGGATTATATTGATTGTCCTTCAAATATGGAACCTGCCTGGCCTCTCTGGAATAAACTCTACTTTGTCATGTTATATATTTCTTTTTATACGTTACTGAGTTCTATTTACAAATATTTTAAATGGATATTTATGTCTATATTCATGAAGGATATTGGTTTGCGGTTTTCCTTCTGTGTGCTGTCTTTATCTGGTTTTGGTATCAGGTAATAATAACTTCATAAAACACATTGAGAAGTGTTTGGTCCTCTCCTATTTCCTGGAAGAAATTGTGCAAATTGGCATTAATTCTTCTCGAAATGTTTGGTAGAATTCTCCAGTTAAGCCATCTGGATCTGGTGATTTCTTTCCTGAGTGATTTTAAATTATAAATTCAATTTTCTGAATAGTTACAAGGCTATTAAAATTATCAATTTCAAATTGGGTGACTTATGGTAGTGCTTTTTTTTTTTAGGAATTGATTCCTTTATTCTAAGTTGTCAAATTTATGTGTGTGGAGTTGTTCATAATTCTTCCTTATAATCCTTAGTGATAGCCCTTGTTTTGTTCCTAATATTGGTACCTTTGGTGCATTGGTATATTTGTGTCTCCTTTCTTTTGTTCTTTAGATATATGTCAATTTTATTCATCTTTTCAACGTGAGTTTCTTGTAGGTAACATGTAGTTGGGTCACGTTTTTAATTCACACTACCAATATGTCTTTTAATTGGTATACTTAGACCAATTGAATATAAATATTTTTTGTTTGTTTTTCTTCTTTTTTTTAATTTTTTTTTATTATTTTTTTTATTATTTTTTTATTTTTTTACATCTTTATTGGAGTATAATTGCTTTACAATGGTATGTTAGTTTCAGCTTCACAACAAAATGAATCAGTCATATATATACATATATTCCCATATCTCCCCCCGCCTGCGTCTCCCTCCCTCCCACCCTCCCCATCCCACCCCTCCAGGCGGTCACAAAGCACCGAGCTGATCTCCCTGTGCTATGCGGCTGCTTCCCACTAGCTATCTACCTTACGTTTGGTAGTGTATATATGTCCATGCCTCTTTATCGCTTTGTCACCGTTTACCCTTCCCCCTCCCCATAGCCTCAAGTCCATTCTCTAGTAAGTCTGTGTCTTTATTCCTGTTTCACCCCTAAGTTTTTCATGACATTTTTTTTTCTTAAATTCCATATATATGTGTTAGCATACGGTATTTGTCTCTCTCTTTCTGACTTACTTCACTCTGTATGACAGACTCTAGGTCTATCCACCTCATTACAAATAGCTCAATTTCGTCTCTTTTTATGGCTGAGTAATATTCCATTGTATATATGTGCCACATCTTCTTTATCCATTCATCCGATGATGGACACTTAGGTTGTTTCCATCTCTGGGCTATTGTAAATAGAGCTGCAATGAACATTTTGGTACATGACTCTTTTTGAATTATGGTTTTCTCAGGGTATATGCCCAGTAGTGGGATTGCTGGGTCATATGGTAGTTCTATTTGTAGCTTTTTAAGGAACCTCCATACTGTTCTCCACAGTGGCTGTATCAATTTACATTCCCACCAACAGTGTAAGAGGGTTCCCTTTTCTCCACACCCTCTCCAGCATTTATTGTTTCTAGATTTTTTGATGATGGCCATTCTGACTGGTGTGAGATGATATCTCATTGTAGTTTTGATTTGCATTTCTCTCATGATTAGTGATGTTGAGCATTCTTTCATGTGTTTGTTGGCACTCTGTATATCTTCTTTGGAGAAATGTCTATTTAGGTCTTCTGCCCATTTTTGGATTGGGTTGTTTGTTTTTTTGTTATTAAGCTGCATGAGCTGCTTATAAATTTTGGAGATCAATCCTTTGTCAGTTGCTTCATTTGCAAATATTTTCTCCCATTCTGAGGGTTGTCTTTTGGTCTTCTTTATGGTTTCCTTTGCTGCGCAAAAGCTTTTAAGTTTCATTAGGTCCCATTTGTTTACTCTTGTTTTTATTTCCATTTCTCTAGGAGGTGGGTCAAAAAGGACCTTGCTGTGATTTATGTCATAGAGTGTTCTGCCTATGTTTTCCTCTAAGAGTTTGATAGTTTCTGGCCTTACATTTAGGTCTTTAATCCATTTTGAGCTTATTTTTGTGTACGGTGTTAAGGAGTGATCTAATTTCATACTTTTACATGTAGCTGTCCAGTTTTCCCAGCACCACTTATTGAATAGGCTGTCCTTTCTCCACTGTACATTTCTGCCTCCTTTGTCAAAGATAAGGTGACCATATGTGCGTGGGTTTATCTCTGGGCTTTCTATCCTGTTCCATTGATCTATCTTTCTGTTTTTGTGCCAGTACCATACCGTCTTGATAACTGTAGCTTTGTAGTATAGTCTGAAGTCTGGGAGCCTGATTCCTCCAGTTCCTTCTTTCGTTCTCAAGATTGCTTTGGCTATTCGGGGTCTTTTGTGTTTCCATACAAATTGCAAAATTTTTTGTTCTAGTTCTGTGAAAAATGCCAGTGGTAGTTTGATAGGGATTGCATTGAATCTATAGATTGCTTTGGGTAGTAGAGTCATTTTCACAATGTTGATTCTTCCAATCCAAGAACATGGTATATCTCTCCATCTATTTGTATCATCTTTAATTTCTTTCATCAGTGTCTTATAATTTTCTGCATACAGATCTTTTGTCTCCTTAGGTAGGTTTATTCCTAGATATTTTATTCTTTTTGTTGCAATGGTAAATGGGAGTGTTTTCTTGATTTCACTTTCAGATTTTTCATCATTAGTATATAGGAATGCCAGAAATTTCTGTGCATTAATTTTGTATCCTGCCACTTTACCAAATTCATTGATTAGCTCTAGTAGTTTTCTGGTAGCATCTTTAGGGTTCTCTATGTATAGGATCCTGTCATCTGCAAACAGTGACAGCTTTACTTCTTCTTTTCCGATTTGGATTCCTTTTATTTCCTTTTCTTCTCTGATTGCTGTGGCTAAAACTTCCAAAACTATGTTGAATAAGAGTGGTGAGAGTGGGCAACCTTGTCTTGTTCCTGATCTTAGTGGAAATGCTTTCAGTTTTTCACCATTGAGGATGATGTTTGCTGTGGGCTTGTCATATATGGCCTTTATTATGTTGAGGAAAGTTCCCTCTATGCCTACTTTCTGCAGGGTTTTTATCATAAATGGGTGTTGAATTTTGTCAAAGCTTTCTCTGCATCTATTGAGATGATCATATGGTTTTTCTCCTTCAGTTTGTTAATATGGTTTATCACATTGATAGATTTGCGTATATTGAAGAATCCTTGCATTCCTGGAATAAACCCCACTTGATCATGGTGTATGATCTTTTTAATGTGCTGTTGGATTCTGTTTGCTAGTATTTTGTTGAGGATTTTTGCATCTATGTTCATCAGTGATATTGGCCTGTAGTTTTCTTTCTTTGTGACATCCTTGTCTGGTTTTGGTATCAAGGTGATGGTGGCCTCGTAGAAGGAGTTTGGGAGTGTTCCTCCCTCTGCTATATTTTGGAAGAGTTTGAGAAGGATAGGTGTTAGCTCTTCTCTAAATGTTTGATAGAATTCGCCTGTGAAGCCATCTGGTCCTGGGCTTTTCTTTGTTGGAAGATTTTTAGTCACAGTTTCAATTTCAGTGCTTGTGATTGGTCTGTTCATATTTTCTATTTCTTCCTGCTTCAGTCTTGGCAGGTTGTGCCTTTCTAAGAATTTGTCCATTTCTTCCAGATTGTCCATTTTATTGGCATAGAGTTGCTTGTAGTAATCTCTCATGATCTCTTTTATTTCTGCAGTGTCAGTTGTTACCTCTCCTTTTTCATTTCTAATTCTATTGATTTGGGTCTTCTCCCTTTTTTTCTTGATGAGTCTGGCTAGTGGTTTATCTATTTTGTTTATCTTCTCAAAGAACCAGCTTTTAGTTTTATTGATCTTTGCTATTGTTTCCTTCATTTCTTTTTCATTTATTTCTGATCTGATTTTTATGATTTCTTTCCTTCTGCTAGCTTTGGGTTTTTTTTGTTCTTCTTTCTCTAATTGCTTGAGGTGCAAGGTTAGGTTGTTTATTCGAGATGCTTCCTGCTTCTTAAGGTGGGCTTGTATTGCTATAAACTTCCCCCTTAGAACTGCTTTTGCTGCATCCCACAGGTTTTGGGTCGTTGTGTCTCCATTGTCATTTGTTTCTAGGTATTTTTTGATTTCCTCTTTGATTTCTTCAGTGATATCTTCATTATTAAGTAGTGTATTGTTTAGCCTCCATGTGTTTGTATTTTTTACAGATCTTTTCCTGTAATTGATATCTAGTCTCATGGCGTTGTGGTCAGAAAAGATACTTGATACAATTTCAATTTTCTTAAATTTACCAAGGCTTGATTTGTGACCCAAGATATGATCTATCCTGGAGAATGTTCCATGAGCACTTGAGAAAAATGTGTATTCTGTTGTTTTTGGATGGAATGTCCTATAAATATCAATTAACTCCATCTCGTTTAATGTATCATTTAAAGCTTGTGTTTCCTTATTTATTTTCATTTTGGATGATCTGTCCATTGGTGAAAGTGGGGTGTTAAAGTCCCCTACTATGAATGTGTTACTGTCGATTTCCCCTTTTATGGTTGTCAGTATTTGCCTTATGTATTGAGGTGCACCTATGTTGGGTGCATAAATATTTACAATTGTTATATCTTCCTCTTGGATTGATCCCTTGATCATTATGTAGTGTCCTTCTTTGTCTCTTCTAATAGTCTTTGTTTTAAAGTCTATTTTGTCTGATATGAGAATTGCTACTCCAGCTTTCTTTTGGTTTCCACTTGCATGAAATACCTTTTTCCATCCCCTTACTTTCAGTCTGTATGTGTCTCTAGGTCTGAAGTGGGTCTCTTGTAGACAGCAAATATATGGGTCTTGTTTTTGTATCCATTCAGCCAATCTGTGTCTTTTGGTGGGAGCATTTAGTCCATTTACATTTAAGGTAATTATCGATATGTGTGTTCCTATTCCCATTTTCTTCATTGTTTTGGGTTTGTTATTGTAGGTCCCTTCCTTCTTTTGTGTTTCTTGCCTAGAGAAGTTCCTTTAGCAGTTGTTGTAGAGCTGGTTTGGTGGTGCTGAACTCTCTCAGCTTTTGCTTGTCTGTAAAGATTTTAATTTCTCCATCAAATCTGAATGAGATCCTTGCTGGGTAGAGTAATCTTGGTTGCAGGTTTTTCTCCTTCAACACTTTCAATATGTCCTGCCACTCCCTTCTGGCTTGCAGAGTTTCTGCTGAAAGATCAGCTGTTAACCTTATGGGGATTCCCTTGTGTGTTATTTGTTGTTTTTCCCTTGCTGCTTTTAATATGCTTTCTTTGTATTTAATTTTTGACAGTTTGATTAATATGTGTCTTGGCGTATTTCTCCTTGGACTTATCCTGTATGGGACTCTCTGTGCTTCCTGGACTTGATTAACTATTTCCTTTCCCATATTAGGGAAGTTTTCAACTATAATCTCTTCAAATATTTTCTCAGTCCCTTTCTTTTTCTCTTCTTCTTCTGGAACCCCTATAATTCGAATGTTGGTGCGTTTAATGTTGTCCCAGAGGTCTCTGAGACTGTCCTCAGTTCTTTTCATTCTTTTTTCTTTATTCTGCTCTGCAGTAGTTATTTCCACTATTTTATCTTCCAGGTCACTTATCCGTTCTTCTGCCTCAGTTATTCTGCTATTGATCCCATCTAGAGTACTTTTAATTTCATTTATTGTGTTGTTCATCGTTGCTTGTTTCATCTTTAGTTCTTCTAGGTCCTTGTTAACTGATTCTTGCAATTTGTCCATTCTATTGTCCATTCTATCTCCAAGATTTCGGATCAACCTTACTATCATTATTCTGAATTCTTTTTCAGGTAGACTGCCTATTTCCTCTTCATTTGTTAGGTCTGGTGGGTTTTTATCTTGCTCCTTCATCTGCTGTGTGTTTTTCTGTCTTTTCATTTTGCTTATCTTACTGTGTTTGGGGTCTCCTTTTTTTTTTTTTTTGCAGGCTGAAGGTTCGTAGTTCCTGTTGTTTTTTGAGTCTGTCCCCAGTGGCTAAGGTTGGTTCAGTGGGTTGTGTAGGCTTCCTGGTGGAGGGTACTAGTGCCTGTGTTCTGGTGTATGAGGCTGGATCTTGTCTTTCTGGTGGGCAGGTCCACGTCTGGTGGTGTGTTTTGGGGTGTCTGTAGACTTATTATGATTTTGGGCAGCCTCTCTGCTAATGGGTGGGGTTGTGTTCCTGTCTTGCTAGTTGTTTGGCATAGGATGTCCAGCACTGTAGCTTGCTGGTCGTTGAGTGAAGCTGGGTGCTGGCGTTGAGATGGAGATCTCTCGGAGATTTTTGCTGTTTGATATTATGTGCAGCTGGGAGGCCTCTTGTGGACCAGTGTCCTGAAGTTGGCTCTCCCACCTCAGAGGCACAGCACTGAGTCCTGGCTGCAGCACCAAGAGCCTTTCATCCACAGGGCTCCTTAATTTGGGATGATTCGTTGTCTATTCAGGTATTCCACAGATGCAGGGTATATCAAGTTGATTGTGGAGCTTTAATCCGCTGCTTCTGAGGCTGCTGGAAGAGATTTCCGTTTCTCTTCTTTGTTCTCACAGCTCCCAGGGGCTCAGCTTTGGATTTGGCCCCGCCTGTGCGTGTAGGTCGCCGGAGGGCGTCTGTTCTTTGCTCAGACAGGACGGGGTTAAAGGAGCCGCTGATTCGGAGGCTCTGGCTCACCCAGGCCGGGGGGGTAGGGAGGGTCACGGAGTGCAGGGCGGGCCTGCAGCGGCAGAGGCCGGCGTGATGCTGCAGCCTGAGGCGCGCTGTGCGCTCTCCCGGGGGAGCCGTCCCCGGATCCCGGGACCCCGGCAGCGGCGGGCTGCACAGGCTCCCCGGAAGGGCGTGTGGCTAGTGACCTGCGCTCGCACACAGGCCTCCTGGCGGCGGCAGCAGCGGCCTTAGCGTCCCATGTCCGTCTCTGGGCTCCGCACTCTTAGCCGCGGCTCGCGCCCGTCTCCGGAGCTCTCCCAAGCAGCGTTCCCAATCCCCCCTCCTCGTGCACCAGGAAACAAAGAGGGACGTAAAAGTCTCTTGCCTCTTCGGCAGGTCCAGACCCCTCCCCAGACTCTCTCCCGGCCAGCCGCGGCGCACCAACGCCCTGCAGGCTGTGTTCACGCCGCCAACCTCAGTCCTCTCCCGGCGCTCCGACAAAAGCCGGAGCCTCAGCTCCCAGTCCCGCCCGCCCCGGCGGGCGAGCAGACAAGCCTCTCGGCTGGTGAGTGCCGGTCGGCCCGATCCTCTGCGCTGGAATCTCTCCGCTTTGCCCTCCGCACCCCTGTTGCTGTGCTCTCCTCCGCGGCTCCCAAGCTCCCCCACTCCGCCTCCCGAAGTCTCCACCCGCGAAGGGGCTCCTAGTGTGTGGACACTTTTCCTCCTTCACAGCTCTCTCCCGCTGGTGCAGGACCCGTCCCTATTCTTTTGTCTCTGTTTAGTTTTTTCTTTTGCCCTAACCAGGTACGTGGGGGGTTCCTTGCCTTTTGGGAGGTCTGAGGTCTTCTGCCAGCCTTCAGTAGGTGCTCCGTAGGAGTTGTTCCACGCGTAGATGTATTTCTGGTGTATCTGTGGAGAGGAAGGTGATCTCCGCGTCTTACTCTTCCGCCATCTTCCCGGAACTCAGTTTTAGAGGCCAGAGTCCAGAATAAGTATTGGCTGGTCTGGGTCCCTCCGGAGGCTCTGGAGAAGAATCTGTTTCCTTGGCTTTTTCAGCGTCTATAGATAACCTATATTCCTTGGCTTCTGGCTCCCTCCATTTTCAAAGCCCATCAACGGGATCTCTGCTTCCATCATCAAACACCTTCTCTCTGACTCCTGAATATAAATATTGATATATTAGGGCTTAATGATTTTCTTTGTTTCTTCTTTTTTTTTTTTTTTTTTTGCGGTATGCGGGCCTCTCACCGTCGTGGCCTCTCCCGTTGCGGAGCACAGGCTCCAGACGGGCAGGTTCAGCGGCCACGGCTCACGGGCCTAGCCGCTCCATGGCATATGGTCTTTCCAGACCGGGGCACGAACCCATGTCCCCTGCATCAGCAGGCGGACTCTCAACCACTGCGCCACCAGGGAAGCCCTGTTTCTTCTTTTTTTTCTCTCTGCTTTTCATGTCTCTTTTCTTTTTCTTGCCCTTCCATTGGGTTACTTAAACATTTTTCAGAATTCTACTTTTATTTTTCTATAGTGTTTCTGAGTGTGTATAGCTCTTTTAGTCGTTGCTCTAGGTATTACATTATCTATGCATAACTTATTGGTGTCATCATTTTACCAGTTCAAGTGAAGTGTACAAATCTTATCTCCCCGTATGTAACTTTACCATCCCCCATTCAGAATATAATTGTTTTAAATATTTCCTCCACACACATTTATAACCACATCAGATAGTATTATAATTTTGCGTCAACCATTAAACATAATTTAGAAGACTCAAGGGGAGATGAACCTATGGTATTTACTCATATTTTTGTTTACCACATTCTCTCTTTCTCCCTGATGTTCCAATTTTTATTACTTATCATTAGCATTCTATTTAGAGAACTTTTTCTACCCCTTCTTTTAGGTGAGTTTCCCGGTGACAAATTACCTTAGTTTTCCTTCATCTAACAATGTCTTGATTTCCCTTTCATTCCTGAAGGGTATTATCTCTGGATACAGGAGTGGGAGTTGACAGTTCTTTTCTTTCAGTACTTGAAAAATGTTGTGCCACTTCCTTCTGACCCATGGTTTCTGATGAGGCATTTGCTTTCATTTGAATTGCTTTTCTCTTGTAGGCAAGTTGTCATTTCTGTCTTGATGCTACCAAGATTTTTTTCTTTGTTTCTAGTTTTCAGATATTTGACTCTGATGTGTGTTGGTGTGAATTCCTTGGATTCATCCTGTTTGGGGATTTTTCTCAGATTCTTAAATCTGTCCATTGAGGTTTTAATATCAGTTACTGTCTTTTGAAGTTCTAAAATTCCCATTTAGTTCATTTTTATTTCTACTATTTTTTGCTGTGATTTTCTAGCTCTCAGGTGAGACCCTATTTTTTCACTTGTTTCCAGCATGTTCCTAATTGCTTGATGAAGCATAGTTATCATGGCTACTTTAAAATCTTTGTCAGGTAATTCTAACATTTCTGTCATCTCATATTGGCACCTATCGGTTGTCTTTTTTTCCAATAAATTAGAGATCTTTCTGGTTCTTGGCATGACCGGTGATTTTTGGTTGAAATGTGGACATTTTGGGTATGATATTATGAAGCTCTGGATCTTATTTAAATCTTCTATTTCAACTTGCTTCCTCCAACACTACTCTGGCAGGGGAAGTAGGGGAGGGGCACTGCCTTGTGATTGCCATGTAGGACTAAAAGTCCAGCTTTTCCACTTGGCCCCCATTGACACCCAAGGGTGTAGCCTTCTCCTTACTGCTGAGTCAGGATGAGAGTTCTGGCCCCCCCTTGGTCTCCACTGATGCCTCCCTGGCCAGGAGGGGTATGAGCATCTCATCACCAGTCCCCGTGTGGTTTCTACTGACACCACAGGAAGGGGGTGGCCTCATTACTGGATGGTGGTAAAAGTCCTGTCTCTCCTCTAGGCCTCTTCTGACACCATCACAGTGGGTATGGGGAGGGCGTTTCATTACTGTTCAGTGGGACCAAAGTCCAGTCTCCCCTAATGGTGTTCATTGACATCATGCGGGGTGAGCTTGTTACTGGATGGTGGAGATGACAGTTCTGGCTTCCCATCCAGACCTCATCAGGGACTTCTGGTGCCTTGTTACAGTTGGCAAGGGGGGAATGCCAGGCTCCCCACTTAGTTCTTATTGAATTTATGCTATGTGTCGGGCATGGTTCTAAGATCTTTCTATGTATTAAACCGTTTAATTCTTACAACAAACCATCAAGTAGTTACTATTATTTTAACACAGAGAGGTTAAGTAACTTGCCCAAGGTTAAAACACAGTTCTGCGGGGCGGGGGGTGGATACCAAGCTATAGAACTACACCGAGCAGAAAGTTGTTTCTTTTAGGAGTCAGGAGCCCTGGGAAAAGGAATAATGCAGTCAAACTGTGTGCCTTGATAAAGCCTGCCCCTCACAGCTGTGGAAAGATGGTCTATGCCTCTGGTGCAGCCGCTATACTAAACACAGACAATACAGAAAGTAGAAGTTCTCTGCAAGGTTAATACACATGGCTCCTTTTCTCGCTCATCTCAAACTGCTACATCACCTAACTGAAAATGGAAATATACCTCAAATTGCCTTCTGGCTTGAGATCTGAGAGAATGATTCCAATGAAGAACATTAGCAAATGTATCCACTATTGTAGGAGCTAGCATGCATGCTTTCATTTAATCCTCAAAACAAGTATGTTTGATAAAAATTGTTATCACCCTATTTTATGGATAAGAAAATCAAGGTTGAGAGAGTCAGTAACTCGCCCCAGGTGACAGCAATCGTAAATGATGGAACTGGGAGTCAAAACCCCATGACTAGCTTCTTACGTGGTACCAAGTGCCCTTTTCCCTCAGAGAAGTTACCTTTAGAAATACTGAGACAGTCCTATTTAATTAACCATTTAATGTGGAGAAGAGAACAATCTTCATCTTCATTTACAATAAAGCCTCGTTCATTTAGAGAAGCCAACACCAAAAAGAAAAAAAAAATATTCTGACAATTAAGGGGGAAAATTACTGAATTTTTTTTCAGAAAATTTTATCTAATCATTAAGGTCCAAACTCATGATTTCTCAGATAATAGAGTTCCTTCAGAGGTCTGTTTTGTTGAATAAGACTGTTTGGAAAGGAATTTATCAATCGCCTGAAGGCAAAATGTTTCTCAGGTGCTTGAAATGTTTGTCCTCTAAGAACTTGCTAATAATCCCATTATAATTTTGTTTATAGAATTTGCAGTCCTCCATCCATGAAGAGGGTGCTAAAAGAAGTTTAATCTCAGTGTAGACTTTATATAGATTTCCAAATAGTCTTAATTATTTAGGAATGAGTCTATGAAACGTTACCTAAGATATAATAATGGACAAAGAGAGCGTGTGAGTTAAAGGATGTTCTGAGCCCGTGTGCAGCGCAGTTTCTTCTACTAGAAGAGATTAGGAGCTGGTTTTAACGTGTACGCAGCAGAGTTCTCCTTTTTTTCTGTATTCCTCCTCTCTATTCTTTATCCAAGCACTGTTCATTAACAATTTCAAAACAGAGAGGATAAGCGTGAGTTCTTTAAGAACACGTTTTGTGTCTTGTTCATCTTTGTATTTCAACCTCTAAAAATTGCTTGGCCTCTAGTGGCTACTCAGTATTTTCTTGCTAAATTGAATTTAACTGCTTGAAAAATTCATGTCATGTCCTTATCTTCACCATATCCTTTAGTGTAATCAGCCTGAAGAGAATTCTTCTCAAAAGATATTGTTTATAAACTGACCATTCGGTAGAGGACAAGCTTAAAATGAGTGGAGGAATGATGTGTAGATAGCTATGTTATCCTTCTTTCTCTTGTGTAGGAATAAGAAAATGGGAACATGTCTAAACTTTTCTTTCTAAGATATAAGAATTTTTATAATAATTTAACACTGTATAATAATGGACTTGCTATTGCTATATTTTAACTTGGGTTACTCAGAAATTGGAGCTTGGTGTTCTGTCAAAATTGCACCAAAAAACCTGCACCAAAAAACTGCACCAAAAAACTCAAAAAGAGTTAGAGTCTTTTTTTGCCTCTTAAACTGCACTTTTTTTGCCTCTTAAACTGCACCCAAAAACTCAAAAAGAGTTAGAGTCTTTTTTTGCCTCTTAAAAGATTATAGATGTTTTGATCTAATTTGCAGATGCTCATTTATTTGAACATTAAAGGAAAGTTTTCTAAAAGATCAGTGTGCCTATAGACTTCAGAGTGAATTCAATTTAAATTTGAACGTATTTCTCCTTGCTTTTGGGGTATATTTATGTAAACATTGCTTTGTGAAAAAAAATTGGCAATGGTGTGTTTATAATGAAAATAATTCATTATATTTATTGAAATCATATCTTCTGTAATGGCAACATCCTTAGGGAGGGGATGGAAGATAGTACTCATTAGATACTTTTCTTCATTTGTGAGCCAGACAGTATATTAGTTTTATCCCATTGCCATCTGCCATCCATTTTATATACAGTATGCCTAAAGAGCTCACTCCATATAAGAGTCTAGAAGATAAAGGTAGACCATATTGTATTTATATTTTTAAATACTGTATGCATTAAATTATAAATATTTGTGTGCCATTAAGGTTTGAATAAAGGAAATACAGAGTTGAAACAGACCTGCCTTTCTTGCTCAAAGCTGGGGGTTGAGGATAAAATTTGGCTAGAAGTGTGGATCATTTGTGTATACAATTGCATTTGTCGTAACTATTTGAATGTGTCACTTTGATTTCATTTTCCATTTACTTTGCTCAGTACCGATTGCAAAGTAATAGCAAAGAATTTCTATGTAAATAGAGTTGATTTAAAAGAGTGAACTGTTGAAATATTCATGGTGTAAACTCAGTGATTTAATAGATCTAATGAGGAAACACATTTAATAAATTTTTTAAACATTTAAAGAATTAATTTTTTATTAGGTGAAATTATGTAGTGATATTACACAATAGCTAAAGCAATAGATTCTTTAAACACAGTGGCACATATCATTTTTGAGATGGGAAAAACAAAATTGTTTAATTTTTTGCAGTTGTATGCTTTTACTCATACATAAAAATATTTTCAGTATAAAATATTTGCTATAATATCCATTTCAGGGAAACCAAACTTTAAAAAAATAATGACAAAGGTGAAAAATGAACCCTAATCTAAAACGCTCCAAAAAATTTTTTTGCTCAAAACAATCTATGTAGACTTGCAAGAAAACTCTTATTCAGTTTGAACTTTTGAAAATGACCTCAATGTTAAATGTTAATTGATGAATTATTATGAATTTCTACAGAGGCAGGAATAAGGTTATTTTAATGGACCTACTGGGATTGAGTGGATTACAGCAGTGCCGTTATAATATGACAAAGGTGTGTGTGTGTGTGTGTGTGTGTGCGCGCGCAAGTGTGTGCACACGTATGTGGTGTGCATGTGTACAGGCAACATGGCACTCAAAATCAAAGGAAATGAGCCAGAAACTCCTCACATTCTGTTGGCATCTGTGGAGTGTCACCATATGAGAACCATATGACTGCTGGCAGATTGGCATGTCAGCTCAGGCATGTAAAACTTGACCACACTGAGCTCAAGGTTTATCAGTTTATCACAGGGATATTGACACAATGTTAACTGCACTGTTTCTGTGCAAGGACATTTCATCTTTTCCCAGTGTCTCTAATCCCAGCCCCACCCTTTGAAATCAACCCCAAGCAGAAATGAGACATATATGGTTTTCCAATAGAATTTAAAATGAAAATGAACTGCTGAAAACAGCAGCAATGTACTGTGTGTAAAACTGGCTTTTCCCCTCCTGTGTCTGCAAATGCTGATCACCATGTTCCGTTCTGAGTCAGAGATTAGTTTTCAAAAGGGAAGCGTTTTACCACGATGACTAAGGTAGGACTAGAAAGTGGGACCATAAACCTTCTTCTAAATTGGGTAAAGGAGGCCTATCTTGGTGTGATCTCCACTTTCCACAAGTGGAAACTCTTGGTGCATTGAGTGTCCAGTACCTTTGGACAGCAAGAAGATGGTCTCAATGTTTGATATTTGCAGGGTAAGAGAATAGTGGATATAAAGGGAACAGTTTCTATCATCTACACTGTTCAAAAGGTAATTGCATTCTGTTGGTACAGTCTTAACTGGCCCATCTTTCAACGAGTGGCTATTTTGAAATAGAATGTTTTATTTCATCTTCATAGCCAGGAAAGAGAGAACAGAGAGGCCATTAATCTATTTTTCCTGGGGTCTACTAAAATCATATTTCTGGTTATTGGTATGAATTAAAAATGGAGATGACAAGGGCTTCCCTGGTGGTGCAGTGGTTGGGAGTCCGCCTGCCGATGCAAGGGACGCGGGTTCGTGTCCCGGTCCGGGAAGATCCCACATGCCGCAGAGCGGCTAGGCCCGTGAGCCATGGCCACTGAGCCTGCACGTCCGGAGCCTGTGCTCCGCAATGGAGAGGCCACAGTGGTGAGAGGCCCACGTACCACACAAAAAAAAAAAAAAAGAAAAAAATGGAGATGACAAAACTTAGGCCTCGTGCTTGACAGACTATCGAGTGGGCAGACCTGGCTCGGGCAGAGCTCCACACCTCGTCTCCTCGGGCGGCCTTGTTTCAGGACAGGAGTGGCAGATAGCTTCATGCACTGGCTCCCCTATCAGGTATAACCACTCCGTCTCTCTGGTTTGCATCCTTGGAAGCTTTCTCTAAAGCCCAATCACCTGACATGCAGAAGCGAAGTAAACACCTTGGGGGCAACCCTCAAACAGCGGGGCAAGGGAGTAGGTGGGTCAATGCTCCAGTCTTCCCGTCCTTATGTAGCACAATCTTTTTTTTTTTTAAGATTTTTTTCATGTGGACCATTTTTAAAGTCTTTATCGAATTTGTTACAATATTGCTTCTGTTTTATGTTTTGGTATTTTGGCCGCGAGGCATGTGAGATCTTAGCTCCCCGACCAGGGATCGAACCTGCACCCCCTGCATTGCAAGGTGAAGTCTTAACCAGTGGACCACCAGGGAAGTCTCTGTAGGACAATCTTGAGGCACGTTTCTGTGTTCCTCAAAGGGCTCCCATAGGTGTTGAGCCCAGTTGTCTTGAGCAGTAACTGGTTCATTAACACACCTTTCACTGGCTTTTCGCCATCCCATTTCATAGGCCCCACTACCTCACTTCCTGGGGTCAAATTCAAATGCACTACTTGTACCCAAGTCTTTATCCCAGCCTCTGTTTGGGGGAGAACCCAAACTAAGACAGGAAGTGCGTCTTGTGTGTCCTATCTCCTTTTATATCTTCTTCGGGAGGATCTATCTCTAGATGACTTGCATCCCTTGATCAACGTGAATTTGGGCTCCATATTCTGCTGTCTTTAGTCATCTTCCAGCTGTGAACTTTGCCCAATTCTTTCATACCTATAGAAACTTCTCTATCTTTTTTGTTGTTGTTGAATTGCCTTAGGGATCCTGAATTCTCCAGGATAAAAGGTTTAAGTATGTGTTCAAATGGCATTGATAGGCTACTTGATTTATGGTACTTGATATATCACGTTGAAATTTTACCAAAGCCTTAACCCAAAGCAGTGAGTCCACTGGTAGGAATTTGGGTTCCCTCCAAGTTTTGTCAAAGAGGCTAAAAGCAATGCTGCTGACATAGGGAATTTGCCCTGCCAATACCCACCCTTCTGCAAGAAACAAATCCCCAAATGTGTGAGTCAAATGGGAAACTGGAGAGCATAATGAAATGCACGATTCAAATATCATTGTGTATGTTGCGTTTTATTCAAGGAAATCTTGTTAGAATTATTGACTAGAGCACCTGATACAGGAAAACACAAAGTTACGAACTTGGCCAAGGCATGATTCTACTCACTACATAAAAAGGTTTCTGTGCTTTACAAAACATTACCCCCTTTATGGCGCCCTTTACAGTATAAATATACAATATACTATTTCCTATAGTTATTTACCCTACAACTGAATGCTCCCTTGAGGTGAGCGGATCATCTTGCCCATTTCTTATTTCTATTACCTAATCCCTTGCTTAGACATTGGGCAAATATTTGTGAAAACGAATGTGTGAAGTACCTAAACACTTCTGTTATTTATGTGGCACTAACTACTTAGCAAATTCTGTTTAGGGTTGGATGAGGGCTCTCACAGTGCAATTTAAAATAGTATTAGATGGTACTGTCAGCTGACGATCACTCAGAAATAACCCATTATTTTCTGAGCTGGAATAGAGCAAGGGCCTGGTAAGCCTCAATAATAGTCAAGATCACTGGCTTAAAAGCCAGGCAGACATCGGTTTCAATCCTGCTTCTGCCAATTCAGAGCTGGGTGACCTTGAACAATATACCTGACATCTCCAAACCTCATCTTAAAAATGGGATAATAATAATACTTATTTCATAGGGTTATTTTTGTTTTTGTAGAAGTAAAATAAGATAAAGCATATAAAAACCTTAACACATATCCATCCTTAGTCTGTGCTCACTAACTTGTTACCCCCATTACTGTTTTTATCACTGTTATTCAATTTCCCTGGCATCACACAACTGGTGCTTGATAGATCCAGGACAAGAGTCCAGCTTAATGATTTGCAAACCATTTTTCTTTTCACTGTAAACACTGGGTCAAAACAAACATCTCTGAAAATACAGTCTTAGATCTTAGTTGATGAGAACAGAGGATTTGATACATTGGTATTTTTCTGAGACATAACTATGATCTAATGTGTCCTCTGATTGATCCAATCCATTAAGAGATCCACAGACTACTAGGTGAGGCAGACAACAACCTCCCGGATTCTATTCGGGGGTTCAGGTAACTAACTTATACCCCTTACCTCATGGTAATAGGTCTCTAGATGTCTCTTCCCTTACGAAAGTACTAGCTTAACCCATGTCCTTGGGAAGACAAAAGAGATACACTTGGCCACAGGCGTTGTAGTCCAAGGTGATGAGCTGATCTAGCAACTGTTCTACAGAGGCCCTTTGTACCACTGCCTCACGATGGACTGTACAGGCCCAGGACCTGCTAACATCAGAGCTAAGCTTCACATTGCTATTTTCCCCAGTTAAGGAGAGGGTGACCACTCTTCACTAGGAGCTAGACTTCAGTCTTTTCAGTCTCTTTGAATTCAGGTTTACCGTTGGCATAAAATCTGTAGCTGGAGCAGATTTGGCGCTGTCTGTTCTGACAATGAAATTAATCGAGAAATCTAGAATCAAATATTTAAAAAGTGTCTCTGTGACAGTGGTTCCGGTTACACATTAGATTCAGATGGAGACCTATTAAAACTCCTGATGCCCAGGCCCTACTCAGATCTATTAAAGAATCTCTGGGCCAGGGCCCAGGCACTTGTCTTGTTAACTCCCCCCTATGTGTGCACTCAGGCCCCAGAAGAAGGACTTTACCCCACCTTTCCTCTTACTGCCGCACCAAGGGACAGGAAACCATAGGAGTGTGGCCAGGGGAGTTCCACCTCAAAGCTGACTCTGTGTTACTCAAAGGGCTGGGCTTGGAGATTCCAGTTTGCTTTGGCAGGTGAGTTTCAGGAATCAGAGAAGAATCCAGGCCAAGTGGACTTTTAATTAATTAATTTTTAGAAAAGCAAACCTATTTGTCCTTGCTTAGGCCTACAAACCACTTAGAATCATGAAACCTTCCATGTGTAATGGGAATTTTGACTTGGCTTGCGGAATTCTACAGACCAGAAACGCACTGGAGAAAGCCTGATACTTTAGCTAATTTTTTATAAAGATGCCATCAAGAATAAGCATGTAAATCCAAGATATCTTTGGAACATTTTCTGGCCTCCCCTGTGCTCCTCTCTGGCAAGAAGATGCCCTTTCACTCAGCCACAGGAGAGTCCACAAGAACAGCTGTGGGTTCAGCTCATCCTCTTCTAAGCTATGCATAATCATTAATTAATTTTTTTTTTTTTGGCCTCACCATTACGGCTTGTGGGATTTTAGTTCCCTGACCAGGAATCGAACCCGTGCCCCACTAAGCTATGCATAATAACTGAGCTGCCCCCTTTGTGCATATTTACCCACTCCTTTCTCTGAATAGCTTCAAGGCATTTCTTTATACCTCCTTCCAGATTGATGAGTCTCTGCCACTGTCATGAAGCCCAGCAAAACAGATATGCCCCTACTCTCTCCATTGACAATGGTTGGTCTACCTCTGTAAGAGACAGGCTCTTGCAGCCTTCTGTATTGAAAGAATGGGTTTTGTGAGTACATCCAATCAGAAAGATCAAGATACCTCCTTTTGGAAGAAAGAGGAAGTCATATTGCAACAAAAATCTGCCTTTTAAAAAGCTATTTCTAAAAAATCTGTTCAATATGTATCAAAGAATCAAATTACACCCATCTGGAGAGATGCATGTGAAATACAAAAAACTGCATTAAACAGCAAACCACATCTATAGTGCTTCTTGCAGCAAACAAAGAAATGCTGGGTGTATCAACAGGCAGAGCCTCTTTGGATTAAAAAGTACTTCCAAGAAGAGGACAAATCAAGCTCTTAGTCTTTCTGGTTCTTTTCATAAGGTGAGGACGGTGGGGATGGGGGACAGCTGCACGTTGTACGTAATTCATGCAGCAGAAAAGTCATTTTCAGTGGCCTGTGGATGGCTTTGAGTGAGAGCAGATTTCCATGCAGAAATGATCTGTGGGCCAGGGATTACACCACTTTTTGCTCTCACAAGGACTGATTGCATGGCCCCCAGCTGGAGCTAATCCAGAGATCTGTTTAATTAAATAGGAGCTGTCATTCTGTTGCATTACATCAAAGCCCAGGAAGGTGACATGGAGGTGAGATGGCAAATGTAAATTTTTAGCCCTTCGTTTCTTACATAGTGAAGGGATTAAAAATTCTAGTTTTCAGCAGGGTTTTCTTTATGCGTGTGTGTGTGTGTGTGTGCGTGTGCGTGTGTGAAAGAGACAGAGACAGAGACAGAGAAAGAATAGAAATATAATTGAGACATCTGTGACTATTTCAATTTCCCATCAGGATCATCCTTCTTCAAATCATATATTTTTCTAGGGCATGACGTTTGGGAGGATAATTCTAAAAAGAATTCACGGAGGCAATACTTTCCTTCGAGAAAAATCCACTGAGTGCCTTCTATAGAAATGGCATTACAGGGAATATGACGGGCCCAGCCAAGAATGAGATTTGCTAAATAGAATACCATAAGGGCACTGTTTACATATTTGAGCAATTTTGGGTAACAGAATGTTTATTATACTTGCTATTTGTAGTTCAGACGTTTATCAGAACCATACCTGAATGAATGTATTTACATTTACATTCAAACAAACAGAAGACAATCTCATTAAGAGAGCAATCAATATTTTAAAATAAGGATTACACATAATTTACTAAATTAGCTTTAACATGACACATACACATTAAATATATCAAACAGAAAATTTTACAAATACGATTCTGATATTAACTATCTTCCCACTAAGTGATTATGAAAACCCTTCCCCAGGTGTGGCTAAGAGAAATCTTTCTGTTAGAGATATTTTTCTAAGACACTCTCCTTTTGCTGTCCATGTTCACCGAACTCCATGCCATATGTATTCTGTACCATTTGTGATGGAATAATCACTTCCATATGACAAGGTCTTTATTATTAGCTTGAGAAAATGCAGATTCCGTCTGCATTTGCTCAGATTTCTGACTTTAAGTTCAAAGTCTTCATGAACTGTAGTAACAGCAGATTTGTGCAACCATTGCAATTTAGAAGGTTTCCTTTCCTTGCATGCACCCTGCAAAATGGCCTCTCTATTGGATTGACCCATCTAAGGGTCTCTTTGTTTGCACAACACTGTCGCCCGTTTGCTTTTTTCTCTAATCTGAAAACTGTAATCACTACACTTTAACAATGAGTAGAAATTTTTCTTCTTCCTGGTTTGATTGGGGAAGGGAAAACACAAAAACCAGGTTAAATTCAGAACAAAACCACAGGTAGCAGATAGTTATCTGCTACCTACCTATATCCCAGAATAGTTGAGAGTGTGCATTCTAAATCCCCTAAGCCTGGGTTCATTTCCAGGCCATTTACTAGCTGTGTGACCTTGGGCAAGTCACTGAACCCTTTTGATATAATAGGTGATAACAGCTGCTATCACGTGGTGGGAAAGAGCAAAGCAGCAGGTCTGTAACTCAGTTCCCCTCTCCTTCAGAGATGCCTCAGGCAACCTGTACTTGACCACATAAAGCATACACTTTTTTTTTTAATAGTTGAAAGACACAGGAGGGGCTGTGAGCATTTACTCTCTTCCAAGTTCTTATCTAAGAAGGATTTTAGGACAATATACTGGGTCTGTGTAGACTTCTTATGATAAACTGATCTGTAAATTGTAGGTTTATGAGTCACAGCTCCCCTGGGGAATAGAAATTGATAACAAACGTGGACTATGTGATTAACATGGAGCTATGTGATTAAGGAGATATAAAAACGGGGACACCTTGAAAATATGCAGCTTCCATGGGCTCACGTGTACTTCACACATAGTAATTACCTGTTAATTCAAAAACTAAAGTGTATCTCAGTCCAGGGAAAGGAAGCTCCCCCAGAATTCAGGGTCTCCCAGACACTGGTTCTGTATCAACGATGGCTGCTTCTTTCTTGTTTCTTTCACTGGTCATTTGTAAAGCTCTGTGCTGGGTAAGACTTGTACTTAATGTGATTCCGTTTGGGTCAGTGCATTTCCCCATAGAGCTGTTGCAAGGAGTAAATGACTTGATTTATGTAAAGCTCTTGGAATGGTGTCTAGTAAAAACGTGTCATGCTAGTGTCATCTATGAACAGTATTACAGTTTAACAATTTCATAAAACAGTATTGTATAGGTTACTCTAGATGCTGGGTACGAGGGTTAGAGATGGTCTCTAATGGTCCATCTTTAGAGACCATTAAATGGTCTCTTTCCACAAGTAATTTAAATGAAGGAGAAAGACATTTAGAACAACAATCACATGAATATGTGTTTTGCAGGATTTCTCACATTATTTCTTCATTGTCCCGGGAGCAGACCCTGAGACCAAGAAGGGAACGTAAGGAGTTTATTTTGGAGGCAGTACTAGGAAACAGAGGTAGGTGAGTGGGGGACATGAGACAGGGAAAGCAAAAGCAGCCGATAATGGGTGAGTTCTCAAGCAAATTTCCATTGTGAATAATTGGGACTTATTCCCACTGGGCAATTCTTGGAGCCAGTGTAGAACATGCAACTCAGAGTTACCCCAGCCACAGAAGGAGGAAACTGGTGTTTATATACCTCTTATCAGTCATTGGTTGAAGGAGGAGTTAACTGTCTAGCCCTTCAGCCTCCCCAGGTAGGGCAGTGAGAGCTCAGAGAAAGCCCTCAAGCAAAGGGGCGCAGACGCCGACAGCCGGCGGTTGGCCAGTATATAACCACAGTGGTAAGGCTGGAGTGGGTACCCTCAGGCCAAGGGCTGAGGCTGCTCTACTCCACAAATACTGGCATTTTATTCGGGAAAATAGGAGGAGAATCCCCAGTTAAAAAGCTTAAGACCTGATTAGAACAAAAATAAGGTTGATCGCACTTAAGTCCGGAGAGTACATATGAGAGTTCTTGTAATACTTGTCTCTGGAAACAATACAATAAAAATGTTACAGTAAATAAAGAGTATAAATATGTTATATATTTTATATCAGCATAAATAGTAATTGTGCTCAGTGATGTTAATGTCTACCTGTAGGCACTATTGAATGGGAACTATTTGGATCTTACCTGTGGTCTCAATGAGCTGTTCATGTTAGTTTATTATTACTTTATTATCAATTGTGTGCACAGTTATTTTACCCTTGCATCTGGCCTCCCATGCAAATATTGAAGGCATTTCGATTTTATGACCTAGGGGTTGTTGTCTCCTGCTTCAGGGAAAGATCTACTTCATGCCTTGGGGATCCATTTCTGAGCCCTGAGCCTCACTTCTTAAAACCACAGGTCATTCCCTTCACCTTCCACCTCCGTGATCCCATTTCAGTAAATACTGGTACCCATGTCAGAGCTTCACACATTCCAGACCCCACTAAAGAACTATTCTATCATGAGCTGCTGCTTCTCTCATTTGGTTGTATCTTTTCCAATATATTGCCACAAAAATATCTACTTCCTTACTCCCATTTTACATCCCTTTCCTATCCCAGATACTGGTTTTAAGTCTTTATGCAAAATGGAGCATGATTTTACAAATGTCTTCTATTAAGCACTAAGTGTTATGGAGGACAAATTGCTGATTAAAATGTACAAGACAGGGACTTCTCTGGAAGTCCAGTGATTAAGATTCTGTGCTTCCATTGCAGGGGCACGATCCCTGGTTGGGGAACTAAGATCCTGCATGCTGCACGGTGCGGCCAAAAAAATAAAAGAAAAAGAAAAGAAAAAGAAACCACTTTCTTTGCTAAACCATAAGAAGCAACTCCTCATCCATTAAAGTTTTAATAATGAAAACTTTTGAAATACTGTGAGAATTACCAAAATGCGACACAGAGACGTGAACTGGGGAAATATTGTTGGAAAAATGGCGCTGGTAGATGTGGCTTGATGCAGGGTTGCCACAAACCATCAATTTGTAAAAAATAAATAAAATAAAATAAAATAGACAAACCCTGCTCTCATAAGGCTTAACATGTATTGGAGAGATAGCCATTGAACAAACCATCGCCAAAATTAACCTATATTTGAAAACTATAGTAAGTAGTATGAGGTAAAAGGCTATGAGAACAAGTAATGGGGCAAACCTAACAGTGTCTGAGTGTGTGCGTGTGTAACTAAGTATGTGGAGGTCTCAGGGAGGACTCTTGGAAAACATTCCTGACTTTTGAGCTGTGATCTGAAGGATAAATAGGATTTAATTCCTTCCCTGGCAGGAATGCGCTATACAGAGAGAACAGGTGTGTGTACTGTTCTGGTTCCTCAGGTGGCAAAGAGCTTGGCCCAGGGAGGAGCCCGGGGGCAAGTGCAGTGTGGTGAGAGGTGCAGCTCTAGGGGCAGGTGGGGCGATCAGACTGAGACCTGTGGGCGGCTGTCTTTATCGAAAGACCAATGAGAAGCCATTAAAGAGTTTTAAATAAAGGGATGTCTGATTGGAAAGTTGTTTTAAAATGAGCGCTCCTGTATCGAGAATGGATTGGAGGAGTGCGAGAGTGAAAACAGGAAGGCTCATTGACAACGTGTGGTGCAAAAATCCATGTGAGAGATGACGGTAACCGAGATTAGCTTGGTGGGTGAAAATGGAGTGACGGGCGTGTTCAGGAGATGTTTAGGAGATGAAGCCCACAGAAATGAAGACATTCTAAATAGCAGAATGTATACAATGTACTTTGTTTTACTGCACTTTGCTTTATTGTGTTTTGCAGATGTTGCGCTTTTTTACGAATTGAAGGTTTGTGGCAACTCTGCGTTGTCAGATGATGGTTAGCATTTTTAAGCAAGAGAGTATTTTTTAATTAAGGTATATATATTGTCTTTTTTTAGACTACAGTATAGTGTAAATCATAACTTTCATATGCACTGGGAAACCCAAAAATTCGTGTGACTTTATTGTTGTTATGTGATCTGGAAATGAACCAGCAGTATCTCCGAGGTGAGCCTGTACAGAATGAGTCTGAACTGTTTCATACTTTATGATATAAACTGAGTCACATTTTTTAATTTTTCAAACTAAATAAAAACTAAGTGAAAACCCCAGATGCCTTGCTGGCAAGAAGTTGATTATCACACTCTCGGGTCTACCTGTATCATTGAAAGACCCCAGGCCTTACACAGGCCATAAATGAGGGGCACTGGTCAGCCACATTCAGGTGGGGAATAGGCCGTTGTCATGGCTACCTACCTAAGCTCCGCACTGCTCCACAAGCTGTTGCCCGATGAGTCTGGTGCTGCTAGCTCTTGCTCTAGGGAGTCCGGAGGGAGCATCCTCCCTGCTCTGCTTGGCACTTAGCCTCCAGCACTCTCAGGGCCTGGAACTTTTGTGTATGTGTACTCCTTTTCTAAAGTTCTGCCAGTTAAAACATGCGTGGCCTGAGTGAATTGAGGCTTCTGTCCTGTGAGGGGCATGCACTCATGCTTTTGCTAATCCCAGGAAGCCCCCCCCCCCCCCCCCGGGGAGCTGGCTGCTTTCCTTTATGAATCCACAAAACACACAGGGCTTATTCAGTGACTTCCTTCTACAGACAGCTTGATTTCCCTTCAGGAAGCCTCCAGTCATTAAAAATGTATGAAAACATAAAAAGGCTGTTTACTCTCCTTGAGGTGGGAAAGATGGAGGAACACTCCTATTTCTTCCTGAACCTCCACATTCCTACTGCTGCTTCTCCCAAAGACAAAAATTGGATTTCCTTGTACTCTCCTGCAGAAGTAATGCAAAACAAATCATAATTTAATTTTCAGGCCACTGAGAATTCATGCATGTGTTCAGATGTCATGTGCTTGTGGTTGAGGAATTAATATGTGCAAATAAATTGCTACGGAGTTCAGAGGAAGGAGCCATGGATTGCGCTTGAGGAGGGTGGGAGGTCAGGGGGCTAAGGGTACCTTGCAGAGGAATAGAATTTGAGTTTTACCTTGCAGGATGAATAGAAAACGGCCATACACAGAAGGAGAAGCAAGCCAGGCCAGCAGAGGTAAGTAGTTCTCAATTCCCTTGTAGAAGGGAATTGAGAACCAGTGCATCATCTGCTGTGGCAAGAACGTAAGAGGATGGGTGACTGGGATGCAGAGTGTCAGAAGATGATTCTAGAAAAGTAAGTAGCAACCATATCGTGGAGGGCTTTATAATGGCATATTTAAGAGTTCAGACTTTTCTTACTCCTTAGGCAATGGGAAAATATTGTAAATATTTTTTCTGTATTTAGTTTTTAATTGGAGACAAAATCAGATTTGCATTTCAGAGACTTGGCTCTAAGAAGAACTTGCAGGATATATTAGAGAGTGTAGCATCTGAGTCAAAGAAATGCTTAGAGGCTATTGCAGTTGTCCAAATGACACATTTATGTAGCACCTTCTGTGTACCAGAAACTCCATAGGTGCTTAGCCTATGCAGCATAGCATGGTGGTTGAGAGTGTGGTTGCTGAATGACTCCACCCTTACTAGCTTGGGGACTTTATGCAAGTTACTTAACTTACTTGTGCCACCATTGCTTCATCTATAAAATGATGGTAATAAAATACATACATTGGGCTTGTTGTAAAGACTAAATATGAGAGTACATCGAAAACACTAGATATATGGTACTTATTTTTATCTATTTTATCCAAGAATACAAATAATTATTCTCACTTTGCAAATGAGGAAACTGAGTCTCATAAAGGTTATATGCTTCACTCAAGTCACAGAGGGGGTAAGGAAGAGATGGAGCTGTACCTGAGCCCAGTTCTCTGATTCCAAAGTTCATGATGTTCTCCTGTCACTTTCTCTCTTTGAGGGATCCGTGTGAGGCACTAGTCTGGGACTGGGAGAAGCTAGTGCATTTAAGTGTCATGAGGATAGAATCTATAGGAAGAGAGATGGCTTCTGCAGTCACTCAAGTAATGAAAGGGAGAAAGCTCCAATTTCAAGAGATCTTTCTCGGCAGTATAACATGTTCTCTCTAAATCAAGGCGGAGGTAGTTCTGCACAGAGACTAGCCTGGATCTAGGCCAGGGACCATGTTATCTGACGCTGATGCATTTTGTTGATCTTGGATTTACACAGTTATCAGAGGTCACATGATTACAGGGTACAGCACATACTCTTGGGAAGGAGCACAGTGTCATCCATCATGCTCAGGCTTTGATGTAATAGAAATTGTGCCAAATGCATTCCTGAACTTAGAGCCACAGGACCAGAACAGGGTCAGTTCACAGATTATTCCAAGAATCGTGCTAGCACACTCGCCTACAGAGTTTATCTACCTTGACTTCAACAAATGAAATATTCATGAGTTTCAGATCTGGGAAAATAATGGAGTAAATATTTTTGGAAAGGGTGGTCTGTCATTGTCCCTTAAAAATGAGATAATGTAATTAATGCCACAGTCATCATGTTCCCAGAACCAGCAGACAAGATATTCAGAGAGGTAGTTACGAGATACTAGCACACTGGGAGTTGCCAGTAGAAGTTGCCATAGCCAGTAGAAGTCACCACCCATCAAGCTCTGATTCTAAGCTCTGCACACTCAAAAGCTTAATGTTATCAATTTGTCAGGTTATAGGAAAGAAATTCTTGCTGACCAAATTCAAAGAAAACATGACATAAATAATACTGTCTTTGAAAATCATTTTGTGCCCTCCTATTTTTTTACTCTGCTATATTTTCATATTGATTTTTCTCCATTTTAATTTTCCCTTGAGAGTTTTTCTTCCTCCTTCCCTTTTTGCTTTCTTTCCTTCCCTCCTTTATTTGTTTTTTTATACACAATTAGAAAGAATTATTTCTTTAGAAAGGCAAAAATGTCGTGATCTGAATTTCAATATATTTCTTCCAATATATTTAAATTTCTAATTTCACAATGTGTACAGTGAGGGCAAAGTAACAAAGTGGATTCAGACAGAGGAATAATGGGAGGTTAAAATATATCTTTCCAATAAATGAAGTTTCAGTGTTAGAGAGTCATGGGTTGCTGTGTAATCTCTTCAGCAACAAAATGTGAAGCTCTAAAAGCTAGTGCTGAAGGTTATTTAGGGTGGTCGTGAACTTGAATTTAAAATTTTAGAGGTGGGACAGAAGGAAGTAAACTATATGAGGAAATGAGATTTATGTAATTAAATGTGATTAGGTTGGCCAGTTTCCATATTTAATTTGCATATATAAATCTGAAATGTAAAATATAAATCTAATATACACCTAAAATATGAATTAAAAAGAATATTACAACTTTGTCTGAATTCTTTCATTCATTCCAAGACGTTTATTGAACATCTACTTGCTGTCTATCTTGGGTCTGGAGTTTACAGCAGGTAACAGACAAAAATTCCTGCCCTTACAAAATCTGCATTCTAGTCTGAATGCTATTTTTGTGAAAACATACAAACAAACAAAAAACTTTGTTTTGCTATGTCCAATGATACAATATGCTGGTTTTCTGAAATAACTCCTTTTTCAATACTTAAAAAAAATGCTTAAATGTTAAATATTTTAAATAATGCAAAATATGCGTTTCCTTTCTTAAATATATGGTCAATCAGATGGGAAGAATTTTAAAACACATGCTTGTGTGTGCCTATGGATAGAAGAGAATTGACAAGGAGCTAACTTGAAAAGGTAATGAAGAGTTAGAAAGAGAAAGCAGACCATGACTTTGAGAGAGAGAAAAATCTAGTAAACCATTTGTTTACTAGAATTCTGTTCTTAGTATTTTTTCAAGTTCATCAATTCAACATTTTCTTTATGATTTAAGTTCTTAAATTTTGTGCTGGATCTTTGTTTAAATCCAAGAAGTGTTAAATTCTAAGAGGGTATTTCTGACCACTGGTGATATTAAAATTACCTTTTCATAAAATAATAAAATCATCAAGGTTAAATTAGAATGTCCTGTTTAAGCAATGATGATGCTGCTTTAGTGTGGTCTTCTGCTTTGCTGAAGTTCTACATCTTTTAAACCCACAATGAAAAGATGTTATAATGTCTCACTTGACTTTTTCTTCATATTTTCAAGCCAGTAAAGTTTTGAAAAAAAAGTAGCATTTTGAAATTTTTACTTCATTGGAAGGAAAGTGTTTTGTGCATACCAAAATAAAAGTTTCATAATGAAAAAAATCAGAAATGTGAAATAATGCCTGTGCAGCTTAGAATGTGAGAGCACTGGCCAGGGAAATTATGTAAAACACTGTGCTTTGCAAGGTCCCCTGATGCATTGTGGGAGCTCAGATAATGAAAAATCGCAAATGAGGATAATTCACAAATTCACAGTAACTCTGTGGTATTTTTCACACCCAGAATCTGCTAAACTACCCAGGAATTTAGGAGTATATTTAGGAAGGAAAATACAAGTCAAGTGTATTCCCCTCATGTCTATTTATACTTACTAATTCTGGTCAAAATCTTTTCTCTCTTAAGAAAGTTAAGGGGCCTGATTATTTGGCTCACATCACATATAAAAATTAAACCAACATGATCCTTTTACTTACCTTTTAGCTGTTTAAATGATTAACTCCTAAACTTGGTTTATTTTCAAGAAAAAGACAAAAAGACACAAACCTGGGTCTACTTTGTAAAAAGAAGTAACTGCTCTTCTTCTAGAAGAGATGGTTGCTCAGCAGCTATTCAGTTTAATAGGTTAACAAACATTAACTAAAAGATAATGCTTATCACCTGCCTAGTTTAGTATTAAATAATTTAGCCAAAATGGTCTTTAAAAACAGACTGGCCATCCATCCATTCCATCGCCTGAGGGGTGGGTTACATTAGGCTGCATGGAAGCCACATGCATCATTAGAAGAGCCAGCAGAGGTCACTCCAAGAGGCAGAGCTGGAGGTGAAAGACCATGACTTACCTAGGCAGAGCCTGGCACTCCATCATTTTAATAGCTCACTGATTCCGAAAAGTTTCAACACTTTTGGCCTTGAAGCTTAATTACTCTCATTTATCTTCCTAATAAATGATGCCAGAGCTTAGACATGCAAGAAATTTACCCATGGTAAGTCCATAAATGAATTTGGGGGCTTGACTATATTGAACACCAGACCTGCACATGACTTAGATCATCCTGATGCCAAAATAGTCAGGGAGTGAAACACTCAACCTGAAATCACCTGCCATGTGATTGCCACCCTTTCAACTGATGTCTCAATAGCATTGGCGGAGACTACACCCTTTGGCACAATGTAATTTCAGTCCTTAAATAAACATATACAGAGATGATTAAAATGAATCAATCAATGAAATAATTCCATTTATGTCTCCAAGAGGTGGAGACAGATTTGATTTTAGCTGTTTCTACTGAAATTTAATAGAAACAAATACAAAAATGGAAAAGAACTAGCAGTTAGTAGAGATCCTATAATCAAAAATGGATTAAGTAGAAAGAACTTTAGAGATTATGTAGATCAATGACCAGCTCAAGTCAAGGGGAAAAAGGTCCAAGGAACAAGAAGGATTTATTCTGCTTGGAAATGCAACTGGGCACTACAGAATATGAAAATATTCACTTTATAAATGTGAGGCTCTATTCTTTCTTAAAAAACTATTAGTTCATTAAAATGGTAGTGAAATGTCAAAATGCTTATTAAAATTAAGCCCACAGGGCTTCCCTTGGTGGCGCAGTGGTTGAGAATCTGCCTGCTAATGCAGGGGACACGGGTTCGAGCCCTGGTCTGGGAAGATCCCACATGCCGCGGAGCAACTGGGCCCGTGAGCCACAACTACTGAGCCTGCACGTCTGGAGCCTGTGTTCCGCAACAAGAGAGGCCGCGATAGTGAGAGGCCCGCGCACCGCGATGAAGAGTGGCCCCCGCTTGCCACAACGAGAGAAAGCCCTCGCACAGAAACGAAGACCCAACAAAGCCAAAAATAATAAATAAATAAATAAATAAATAAAAAGTATCAGGATGAACTTATTGAAAAAAAAAAAATTAAGCCCACAGTGCAGACATCTTCTTACTGGATACTCAAGTTTTTCTCTTCATTATGTTTCTGTTTTCAGTCACTAGAGGAAAGACACACATTTACATATGGTGAGCATTAGTCTGAAGTGCTCTGTTAGCTTTTAAGTTCTCTCATTAAATTCCTTGGCTGGATTCCTATCCAGCTTATCCTACCAAATCTAAAGTTTGCTCAGGTGTTGAGACTGAAGAATTTCAAAAGCAAGTCAATAGCCTCATGAGCTGTCACTGAAACACAAGAACCAGCCCCACAAGCCTCCTGTGTTCTGCGTGGAGGCTGAAGGAGAAAAACAGCACAGAGGCTGAACACTGAGAAGTAAGAAAAGAATGAGAAAGACGACTGTAAAAAGGCCCACCGTAGAACGGGGCTCGGTAGCATTTTACTGAGCTCTGAACACCCAAATTCTAGCACAGAGCCTGGAATATTTTGGTGATGACTAATACTAGTTACATTTATTAAACATTTTCTCAGTTGTGCCCTTTCCTAAGAGCTTTGTGTGTATTGACGTATTTATTTATTTATTTTTAAAGCCACTTTTATTTGGGGTTTTCTAAATATGCAGCTAACATAATTCTAACTCATACACAATCTTCTAACTTTTTATTTTAAATTATGAAACATTTTTATGTTTCATAAATCATAATGATACAAACAATAATTATGATACACGTTATACTCTCACTACCTAAGTTACAGAGATATCGACACTTTGCTTCTGCTCTTTTTAAACTGGTAAATGGGAGAGCTGGGATTAGTAACCTGTAATACGTGATACCCATTGCATAGTAATTCTCTCCAGGGAGTAACCCACTGAGAGGGAAGGTTTTCTATACAGTAATTTGTGTTGGAAAAGCAAGACAATACTCTTTTTCTGAAGTCTATAGCTGGGCATATGAGAGTTTTGTCCAAATTCTGCCAATTCAACTCCATAATATTTACTATGACCTACTGCCAGTAAGGGATACTGTGCTAAGTATAGAGGGCACAAAGATGAATCATTTGATAGATTCTACTTTTAGGGCTCACGATCTAAGTTTTTGAGCAGATCAACTGGGAGGCTAGGGCAAATAAAAAAACAGTAACTGACACTTACTGAGCCCCCACTCTGAAAAAGGCATTAGGCTTGGAACTTAACATAGTTTATTTCACGTACTCTTCATAGCCATGCTACGGGATAGATATAACAGCGCTTACTTTGCAGATGAGGAAATAAGCTCAGGTAGGTTAAAGTCACGTGACCAACCTCACACAGGTAGTAAATGACTGAGCCAGGATTTGAACACCACACGGACTTTAAATGAATCTTGAGAGCTTGTGTGGCGGTTCTAGCAGGCGAGTGAAGTGACCCTTTTATCCACGACCAAATGGTCCTTCTTTGTCTGGGAATTCTGTACTCTTAATGGAGTGGGTAACTCTCAGAAGAAAGCATATAACGCTGTTGGAAGGAAGGGGGCCTCCACCTAGGTGTTGTGTCAGCCAAGTAACAGGCATGGCGGACTTGTTACTTGTACACCCTGGCAGTCTACCATAGAGAATGCAGATTTAGCTATAAGCTAGGATGGCATAAAAGTCAGTACTTCTCTTTTCCACACACCCCTTTCTCAGATCTGAGGGGTCCCCCATCAATTTGTTCCTAAGGTCATGCGATATGTTTTTGTAAGCTTTGCCAAAGCAAGCCAGGCTAATCACAATCTCTTAAGACCACTGTCTCTGTCACTGCAAATTCCCTTCCAGGACTTCCCCTTCTACTTTGTGACCTGGAGGGCCATAGAAATTTTAGGGCTAGAGCTACGAAGTTGTTGAATTAGGAATACATTTAAGTTGGGTTTACTGGGATATATTTTTGTTTTATTTATTTATTTTTTTGGTCACATCTGTTTATAATTAAGTTAAAATTATTCCTACCTGTCCCATTATAGGAAGACTGTCCCAGGACATTCCTACAGCCCACTGTGCCAAGTCATGTGGTGTGTGATGTGAATGTGCTGACCCGTCAAGATACAAGTTTGTCCTGGACAGGACAAAGGTGGGTCATGGCAGATGAGTAAAACTTGAAACACAGGGAGCAAGAAGCCAGTCTGTGAGAAACGCTTCCAAATACTAGACATGTAAAGCTGTAAGCGGAGGATTTGGTTCTCACTGTTCCCTAGTTGAGACAGAATTGTTTTCTCCTCACAGGAGTATGTTCGAAATTCAATGAATACAATTATAACATGCCATACATTCTTTTCCTTTGTGATGGGGAATCATGTGAAGTGGAAGTTAACAGAAGTTCTGTGTTTGCAGGGCAGAAACCTGAACCAGTACTCCAAACAGTATGTTGTGTATGAAGCTGCATGTTTCATTCACCCCAAATATCAATATTAAACACATTTTGATCAGTTATACTAGAAAGACTGACTTATTTCTGTTATCTCTGTAGAAAATGATATAAAATTACTATTATATAAAGAGGTCATAAAAGAGTATGCATCTAAAAATGAAGGGAGGACTTGCCTGGTGGTGCAGTGGTTAAGAATCTGCCTGCCAATGCAGGGGACACAGGTTCGAGCCCTGGTGCGGGAAGATCCCACATGCCACGGAGCAACTAAGCCCGCACGCCACAATGACTGAGCCTACGCACGGCAACTACTGAAGCCCGCTCGCCTAGAACCCATGCTCCGCAACAAGAGAAGCCACCACAATGAGAAGCCCGTGCACCGCAACGAAGAGTAGCCCCTGCTCGCTGCAACTAGAGAAAGCCGGTGTGCAGCAACGAAGACCCAACGCAGCCAAACGTAAAATATAAATAAATGCATAAATTTATTAAAAAAATAAAGATAAAAAATAAATGAAAATGAAGGGAAAATGAAGTTTTAGAGGTATGCTATGCAGTTAATATATATCAGTAGAAATACAGTTTTATGTATAAATGATACAAATAATTATAATATGAAAAATATAGCATATTACATTAATAAAATAAACATTTAATTATTTTTCTGTATGTTGTGAAGTTTACAGATCTAGCAGTTTTAAAATATAGTATTAATACATTATTTAAATGGTATTATTTTTATTAATATTCTAATTCTAAAATACTCAGCTAATAATTAGTTAATCATTTATTATTTAATTTTTAGATAAAATTCATATAACATAAAATTGGTCACATTAGCCATTTTAAAGTGTACAATTCAATGGTGTTTAGAATATTCACAATGCTGTGGAAACATCACCATTATCTAATTCTGGAACAATTGCTTATATGGCAGCTCTATGTTTAGTTTTTTTTTTTTTTTTTTGCGGTACGCGGGCCTCTCACTGCTGTGGCCTCTCCCGCCGTGGAGCACGGGCTCCGGACGCGCAGGCCCAGCGGCCAGGGCTCACGGGCCCAGCCGCTCAGTAGCATGTGGGATCTTCCCGGACCGGGGCACGAACCCGTGTCCCCTGCATCAGCAGGTGGACTCTCAACCACTGCGCCACCAGGGAAGCCCTATGTTTAGTTTTTTGAAGAACTGTGAAACTGTCTTCTATAGTGTCTGCAATGTTTTACAGTATCACCAAAAATGTGTGAGGGTTCAAATTTCTTCATGTCCCTGTCAACACTTGTTGTTTTCCATTTTTTAAAATGATAGTCATCCTAGTTGGTGGAAATTGCATCTTACTGTGGTTTTGATTTGCATTTCCCTAATGACAAATGATTTTCATGTGCTTATTGGACATTTGTATATCTTCTTTGGACAAATTAGGTCTATTCAAATTCTTTGACTATTTTTTAATTGGGTTGTTTCTCTTTTTATTACTTAGTTGTAATAGTCCTTTATATATTTGGGATACTGGACTCTTATCAGATACATTATTTGCAAATGCCTAATCAAAGGTCACCAAGATATAGACCTATGTTTCCTTCCAAGAGCTTTATAGTTTTAGCTCTTAGGTATAGGTCTATGGTACAATAGGAGTTAAGTTTTGTATATAGCATGAGGTAGGGGTCAAAATTCATTTTTCTGCATGTGGATATCCAGTTGTCCCAGCACCATTTGCTGAAAAAAATTATTCTTTCTCCAATGAATGGCTTCACTTCCTTGAAATAAATTGACCATACATGTATGGGGTTGTTTTGGTTCTCAGTTATACGCCACTGATTTATATGTCCATTCTTACGCCAGTACAAGACTGATTACTGTAGTTGCATATATAGTAGTATAGCTTTTCCAACTTCATGGGTATTTTTTTTTCCAAGATTGTTTGGTTATTATGTGTCCCTTGCATTTTCTTATGAATTTTAAGATAAGCCTCTCAATTCCTGACAAAAAGTCAGGCTTTTGATAAGGATTATGTTAAATCTGTACATCAATTTGGGGGAATACTGCCTTCATAACAATACTAAGTGTTCCAATCCATGAACATGAGATGGCTTCCCATTTATTTAGGTCTTCTTTAATTTCTTTCAACAATGTTTTATGGTCTTCAGTGTACAAGACTTGTACTTCCTTGGTTAAATTTATTCCTAAGTATTTTATATTTTATTCTTTGTGATGGTATTGTAAATGGAATTGTTTTATTAGTTTCGTTTTTCGATTGTTCATTGCAAGTGTACGAAAATACAACTTATTTTTTAATATTGATTTATATCCTTCAACTTTTTTGAACTCATTTATTAGTTCTAATAATTTTTTCTCTCTCTCTCTCTCTCTCTCTCTCTGTGCATGTGTGTGTTTTAGAGTTTTCTAAATATCAGATCGTGTTATCTGCAGATAGAGATTATTTTACTTTTCCTTTCCAATCTGGATATTTTAAAATTTTATTTTCTTGATTGATTTCTCTGGCTAAAACTCCCAGTACAATGTTGAATAGAAGTGGCAAGAGTAGACACCCTAGTCTTTTTCCTGTTCTTAGGGGAAAATGCTTTCAGTCCTTCATGATTAAGAGTGATGTTCGTTGTGGTGTGCTTTTTCAGGTTGAGGAAGTTCCCTTCTATTTCTATTTGGTTGAGTATTTTTATAAGAAAGGGTGTTTGATTTTGCATCAGTTGAGATGATCTTGTGAATTTTTTCTTTTAGTCTATGAATATGGTATATTACATGGATTGACTTTTGTACGTTTAACTAAACTTGCATTCCTGAGATAAATCTCATTTGGTTAAGGTGTATAATCATTTTAATGTGCTTCGAGATTTGAGTTGCTAATATTTTGCTGAGGATTTTATGCACCAATATTCATAAAGTTTATTTATCTGTGGTTTGCTTCCTAGTGATGTCCTTATTTGTCTTTGATACCAGGGTAATACTGCCTCCATAGAAGGAATCCAGAAGTATTTCCTCTTCTTTTATTTTTTTAAAAAGTTGAAGAAGAATTAGTGTAAATTCTTCTTTAAACATTTGGTAAATTTCACCAGTGAAGCCATCTGGTCATGAACTTTTCTTTGTTGGAATTAAAAAGAAAATACTGACACATACTAAGCTTGTTATATGTCTATTTTATTTTCTATTTCTTCTTGAGTCAGTTTTGGTAGCTTGTGTCTTGCTAGGGATTTGTCCATTTTATTTAGGATATCTAAATGTTGGCTAAAAATAGTTTACAGCATACTCTAATAATCTTTTTTATTTTTAGTAAGGTCAGTTGTGATGTCCTGCTTTTATTCCTGATTTCAGTAATTTGAATCTTTTCTTTTTTATTCTTCTCAGTCTAACTAAAGATTTGTCAATTCAGTTGATGTCTTCAAAGAATCAACTTTTGGTTTGGTTGATTTTCTTTATTGTTTTTTATTCTCTATTTTATTTCTCCCTGCTCTAATCTTTATTATTTCCTTCCCTCCTCTTGCTTTGTGTTTAGTTTTCCTTTTTCCTAGTTTCTTGAAGTAGTTTAGGTTATCGATTTGAGATTTTTCTTCTTTTTTAATGTTTATGTTTACAGCTGTAAATTTCTCTTCTGTACTGCTTTCACTGCATTCCATACATTTTGGTATATTGTATTTTAATTTTGTTCATGTCAAAGTATTTTCTAATTTCCAAATTAAATTCTCTATTGACCTCTAATGTTTGGAACGTGATGAGGGAGATAAGGCTGAGGAGGTAGGTCAAGGCCTCAAATGCCCAGAGTAGAGGGTTCTCTAACAAGTCTCATTATAAAAAAAATAATTGTTTCACCCTACATCTTCTTTTACCCTCATGTTAGAACCTCAGTCTATTCTGTAAGTAGAAGTGTGATTTATCCTGGCATGTCCCTCTGTCGTCATCTGCCAGCCATGTCTTACTCAGTATTCTCTACCCTTAAATAATACAGTTGGGAGGAAGCTATAAAGCCTTATTGAAACTAAACATAATTTTAAAACCCTGTATGTCTGGAGGAGATCACATTTCAGAGGCTCATTCATCACCTCTCTAGATGAACATTTAAGTGCTGGGTATCATGATTCTGGAGTCAAAACGAACCATGACTGGGAAAGAAGAAAGTGTGAGTGTGACAGAATTACAGATAATTACTCAGAGCCAAAGGAAACACAAAATTCTAAAGTCTAATTTTTGGAACTGGTGAGGCTTTATAATAGCTATTCACTTCTAATCGTCCTCAAATAATAAATGAATAGAACAGTCAATGCTATTAGAATAATTTACTATTCATCAAGAGTAATAAATGAGGGGAATAGGTTGTTATTCAAATTTCTCTAAAAATAGCAAAAGAGGAGGAAGAAGGAGAACTACTATTGTTTTTCAGTCTGGCAACAACTTGTGCAGTGGTGGTAGGATTGCTGGGACAGCGAGGTTGGCAGAGGGGGAGATGCAGCCAACTATGCTTGCAGTCAGGCCTCTGGCTTGGCTAGACACCAAAGTCAGCTGAAACAATGATGAATCCTCCTGGTTATTCCAGCTCCAAAAAGCAAAAGACCTTCTTGCTTTACTAATGTTTTGCCCCCAATGGGTTGCCTTTTCCTCTCATTAATCTTTAGTTTATGAACTCTATTGGCAAGAGGCACACAAATCATCCACAAGTCACACACAGAGGTAGATGGCGTTGACAGTTCCTGGAAACGTGGGCAGTTCATTCACTGGCTGTAACTCTGAATCAGTATCAGCCTCTACATCACTAGTTTAGCCACACAATTCAGATGTGATGCAGATGTGGTTTGGTTGTAGTCTTCATCTGTAACTCCTTTCCAAATCCTCTCAATGAAAATAAGAAGCGGGGATGAGCACAGGGGCACAAAGTTGGGCATGGGAAGAAAGGGTAAGAATTCTAGACCAGCCTCCCATCACTTAACCTACAGGTCTTGAATTGCCATTAGCACCGTCAGTTGGCTGTTAGTGGCAACTGCTGAGCGCCCAGCTGAAGCCCCAGTAAGGAGCTATTCTAAATTTATCCCTTGCTCTCACTAGTGAAGATCCTGAGAATTCACGCAGTCCAAGACAAGCCAAAACCTGTATCCATCCCCCTTTTGCAACGTGGCTTTGTTGGTGGAGTTAGACCTTCAGGCCAGCTTCCATCAGTATTGATGGCGGTGAGTTTCCTATCAGGGGCTCAATTGTATTTTTCTGCAACCCAATCGGATGGGCTGGGCCACCCCAGCCAATCATTTTTTTTAAAAATTAAACTTTCTATGGGGCTAATGAAGTTCTAAATCAAGATCTAAAATTTTTGTACACCCAATAGGCTCCTCCACACAATGTAATTCACTAAATCTAACTTATGGGAAAGGGATACCGCCCAGCTCTCTCTGGCAACATCCAAGACCCAAATGGCAGGGGATTTGTTGGGAGTGGAGAGTTGATAGCTTAAGTCATCTCTAAACGCCTTGTTAACTGAAGCGAAATTTCTATGTGGCCTGTACTAGCTTGCAATATCTGTGGTTGAATATTTTAAAAAGTAACTAACAAGTTCATCTTTCTAGCACAAAGGGGTAGGATTCTCAGATAAAATACAGAATGCCCAATTAAATTTAAACTTTAAATGAACAATAAATGTTAGTATAAGTATGTCCCCAATATTGTACGAGACACACTTATACTAAAAATTTATTCATTGTCTATCTGAAATTCAAATTTAACTCAGTGTCCTATATTTTAATTTGCTAAATCTGGCAATCCTAGAAAGGGGATGATATCACATAAGTATTTGCTCAGTGTTGGAAGAAATGCTCCTTTGTGTATGTGATTAGGAGCCCTTCATGGAATGTGTACCTTGTGGAATTACTCATGAACTTGTTGAAAAGGCAACGCTCTAAAGTCTCTTAAACTGTTATTAACATGTGACTTATATTGTGAATAAAACACCAATAAATATGTATTATGCTAAAATAAATAGCATACACAAATGGTTCCAAACACAATATCATTTGATTCCTAATGCCGTAATCAAATGGTTTCATGCAAATGAAATAGCTCTGGTAGTTATCAGGGTAATGAAGTCGTGTAACAGCCCTACTGTCAGGTAACCTTATCTTTTATGCACTTTTCAAAAAGCCTAAAATGTCACACTAGAGAACTTCTGGAATTAAATAATGGCTTGCTATTTCTGAGGTGAGAGGCCTGCTGAGTTTAAATCATTAAAAAAAATAAAGAAACGCTGGTAATTTTTCTATAAAATTAGGTAGTTAGTTATCTGATTCCATGAAAGAAATACATTAACATATCTTAGGTTAAACTAAACATTTTGGTAAATGTTTAGCTACAACAGTCAATAAAACGATCATTTCCAAGTATAAGTCAAAAGATTGAGCTGCAGAGTTTGAATCTCTCTGTATAAATATCCGGAAGGTCTTAAGATAAACTGAGAGTTACCATTGCTCACTGAAGGGTTTTCTGCTCTTTTTTTTATTCAGCAATACTGATGCTTTCCTGTCAGGCTCTAATTCCTTCAATCTCTTAACCCACTCCATTCCTCCCTGGGGCCATTTGATAATTTTTGCTAGGTACACCCCATGCTAGTCTCAAGCACTATAACCCCAATCTAAGGCAGGAGAAAATTAAGGAAATCTGGCCAATATTTGGTGATTTTGCATCTCATCACCATCCTAGCCTGTCTATTCCTGGTCTTGTGCCTCAGTAACAGTAATTATGACTGGTTTGGCTCTCAGATAAGAAACTCAAAGTAGATTGTCCACCTACGCCCTATCAACAGGTGGTTCCATGAGTTTCCAATCTTCAAAGTGATCTTTTCCACCCGGTACCTCTCCCCTTATTTAAGTAAAGTTCCTACAATTTAGAGTAAGACAATAATACCATAAGGTGGTAGAGCGAAGCCCCACATAGTAATAGGGAGGGTTTTTACAGGTCTAGCCTTTCCTCATTATGATACATACTCACGTTTTAGCTAGTTGCAATCTTGATACATACAGGAAAGAGAAGCTCAGTTACAAAGAAGGATTTAGAGATAAATCAGGTGAGTGCTGTTGGGTATGGAGGAAGAGAACGAAGAGAGGACACTACCGCGCGGAGCTCTGAGCACCTTGAGGCTGGCATGTTGCCAGCTGGGGAAGGCTTTGAGCTCTTGGGATTTCACGGAATGTACAGGAAGAAAGCACCACAGACAGTTTTTCTTTTTTACACATTTCGCCTTGAACTAGCTGATTTTGTTCATGGTCATGAGTTACATTTTCCTACTTCTCTGCAAGTCCAGTACTTATTAAAATTCAGATGCTAGATATTGTAAGTGTTACAATATCCAGTGTTTGGATTTTCTTGTTTTCTTTTCGTTGTCGGGATTTTGTGTCTGGATCCTGTTGTTTCTTTAAAGAGTGTTGATTTGTCTGACAGGGCATGGATTTAGTTATAGATTAGCTTGAAACTTTTTTTTTTTTGTGGTACACGGGCCTCTCACTGCTGTGGCCTCTCCCGTTGCGGAGCACAGGCTCCGGACGCGCAGGCTCAGCGGCCATGGCTCATGGGCCCAGCCGCTCCGCAGCATGTAGGATCCTCCCGGACCGGGGCACGAACCCGTGTCCCCTGCATTGGCAGGCGGACTCTCAACCACAGTGCCACCAGGGCAGCCCCTATGATTTTGATTTTTAATATTATCTCTACCAGGGCTGCTTCAGGATATATGGAGCTTTGAAGCATGGATATTTTAGTCAGAGCTCATTGTTTACAAGGATCCAAAATTCATTTTAGCTGACTCTGAAAAGAGGGACCTATTGTAAAAAACCAAAACCCCCCAAAACATCTCAAGGGCACAGTAAGGACGCAGCCAGTTCTCAGGAGAAGGGGCATGGGAAGACGCCAAGACTGGAGCTTCTCTCTTGTCTGCTCAGAAGCCATGTGGCTGCAACTCCCTCTGATTCTTGCTGTCTGTTCTTCCTTTCAATCAATTTCCTCTGTTTGCAAATGAGCCAACCTGGCCTCCAGCCCTGGCCTATTTGTCCTCATAGGTCCAACAGAGACCCCATCAGTGACCGAGGTCTTTGTGTCTCTATATCAACATTTTCAAGAGGGATTCTGTCTCTCAGGGTTACTCAGAGTTACTGACTTGTCAACTGATAGGATGAACTAGATAAATGTCTATCAAAGGCTAATCTATCAGCTGTAAACAGGGAAAGCTGAGGTTACACAACCATAGGTGCCATAAATGATGATCTTTTCCAGAACAAAGGACTGCAGATGGATATAACATGTCTATCGCAAGAGAAATCAAAGGACCCCTTTTTAATATGCTTTCTATCAATGTCAATTTCATGTTTTTGATTAAGTAAACAGGAAGGAATGCATAAGCCATAACAGCTCCACCCCTGGCCACTTAAGAATGAATTTTTTTTTAACATCTTTATTGGAGTATAATTGCTTTACAATGGTGTGTTAGTTTCTGCTTTATAACAAAGTGAATCAGTTATACATATACATACATCCCCATATCTCTTCCCTCTTGCGTCTCCCTCCCACCCTCCCTATCCCAGCCCTCTAGATGGTCACAAAGCACCGAGCTGATCTCCCTGTGCTATGCAGCTGCTTCCCACTAGCCATCTATTTTACATTTGGTAGTGTATATATGTCCATGCCACTCTCTCACTTCGTCCCAGCTTACCTTTCCCCCTCCCCGTGTCCTCAAGTCCATTCTCTATGTCTGATACAACGGAATACTACTCAGCCATAAAAAGAAATGAAATTGAGTTATTTGCAGTGAGGTGGATGGACCTAGAGTCTGTCATACAGAGTGAAGTAAGTCAGAAAGAGAAAAACAAATATTGTATGCTAACACATATATGTGGAATCTAAAAAAAAAAAAAGGTTCTGAAGAACCTAGGGGCAGGACAGGAATAAAGAATGAATTTTTTAAATTAGATTTTTTTCAGTTCGCTTTGTATACAGACTTTCTGCTAAAGCTGCAGGTGATAAAGGCAACAAAGTTAAAACAAAACTAAGTTTTACCAAAAAGCTTAAAGAGGAACAAGGAATCTATGCAAGGGGAGGGGGAAAAGGGCCCGAGTGAATATTTTAATTAACTCACATGCAATTTTAATTAAAAACATAATGTGTCAGGAAAATGAGTAATGCCTTAGGGCAATAAAATAGCTGGGTTTCTTGCTTAATCTTCTGCTTCATCTCTCTCATGGCACGTGTGTATTATGGTTAAGAAAAGATTTTCTTCTTCTTCTGTTTCATAGTCAAAGAGAAACCCTGCTGACAAAAGGAGCTGAACAAAATAACAAAGTTGTAGAGAAATACCCCGCCTGAGGGCTCTTCTTAACTAGGAGTCCCTGATTTCCTTTGGTCACTTCCTCTCTTAGAAAACGCCCTTTCCAGAAGCTGAGAGTGGATTTAATCAAGGCCTCTAAACTCATTCTTGACAAAATTTATTATCCTTTTATGATTAGGGTTGTAACGAAAGGGCAACAATCTCTTCCCTCCCCCTACACGTTTAGTGTCCAAGAGTGCCTTGTTCCCTGTGTGGTGCGAAAACAGCTCTGACTTGGAGTCATATGATTTGGGTTTTACTTCACCTCTTTTCGCAAACTAACTGTAAAGCTTCCTAGACTTTAGTTCTCTTACCTATCCTCTATGGAGAGTAATTCCTACCACCCAGGGCTGCAGAGAAGAGTACCTGGCACCTTGTACCTGGAAGTGGTCACCTATCCTTAAGGATTTTACTCTGGTGTAATAGAAATATTTTGTTGCTTTGTTGTTGTCTCCTAAGGGGAACTGGTCTCTGCATCATTAATAGGGGAGGATGGGAACCCATACTGTGTGCTCGAAGAACAGAGAAGAAAACTACGGTGGGTCCCAGTTAGGAAGATGAAAGTTTGGAAAACAAACATATCCAATGAGCATTTTTAAATGATATACTGATGATGTCTCCCTGGTAAAATCTGCAGAAAATTCCACATTGCTCACTATCGATCTGTGGGCTGGTGAATTCTTTATGGAGACTGCACAGAGCTACAAAGTCCTGTCCCAAGGAGTCTGGTAGAGAGGACAGCTGACATCTGAGTTTCACTAGGATTGTGACAACTGCCTGACCCTTCTAACAAGAAGGACTCACCACCATGATATTCTGTCCTCTAATCCCAGTGACAGCTCCTGTTGGCTTCCAGGGCCAAAGAAGACATTGTCCCTTACCATCTTGCCTTTTAGAATTACTCTTGGTTCCTGGAAGTCAAGGTCCCTCTTCTATCACCTCTAAAAGCCAAATTGTGGAAAATACAATACTCAGCATCAATAATTGCGTTGCCCAGTTTGTCTCCAGAACTTGTCCAAAGTCTTGTGGTTAAGCCAGGAGGACAAATCTTTGTCATGTCTTCTTCTGAAAAATTCTGAGGCTGGAGTAGAGTGAGCTCACCTAAACTACCTGAAAGTACAGAGGATGCCAGCACGAGAGAAATGGACAAGATCAAAAGTCGGGCTGGAGTGTTAAGGTCTGAGAAATCAGAATTGGTGTCCATACATCGTGAAGGCCAAGAGATCCAGCAGCTAGTAGTAAGGTCACTGAGTCAGCAATATGGGCTCCCAAAGGGTTCACTTCCTAGGAGTCACAGCTGCATATTCCCTTATGAAGCAACCATGGTATAGCCTATGGGTGGCTTGGCCTTGAATGAAGGGCCAGCATTGCATAGTCAGCTATGCCCTGCAATTTTTCACTTGTAGCCCCCTGGCCAGGTCCCTTACTCTGCACTGAGGGAGAGCGCAGACCCCTTGGCTCTCCCTAGGCTCAAGGGGAGCTCCTACAGTCTGGAGGGGTGCTCTCTGTTCCCTACTCCCCCTCTGAAGCAGTGACGTCATCACCCCAGTAAACCCAGGGGACTTGAGAAAAGCCTCTGCTTATTTCTTTCCATAAAGCACTTGTTCAAATTAGTTCCCCAATCTATCTTAGTTACCCTAAACTCAATATATATATATACTAAATCCTAGTACTTTTCCCACATTTTCCTAAGGGAAGCATCCTCTATCTTGAATGAGATCTTGGGACTTGTTGCTGACTGTTGGGATTTCATAGTAATTGTATTTTCACCCAGATGTATTGAACAGATAACAAATAATAATAGGTAGATAACGTGGGGACTTATTTGCCGTGATTTTGCCAAATAAATCACAAATTAGAGATGAAAGTTCACACTTGAATTGGTTGCGTGCTGAAAAGATAGGATCAAATTTTCTATTGATATTATAGTTCCTGCTATTGTGATCATTCACTCCAGATTTCCTTCTCAGGCTGCTCTCCTGAGATGGGGTGGAAGTTCCTTCAAAGAATTGTTAATTCACTATCAGCTCAGTATCCTCTGGGCTAAAGATAAAGAAATATGAATACAAAAGTGTGATTAGTCACAACTTCCTAAAGTGTGCTTCTCCAAAAGTGGCCAGTGTAAAGTTTGGGGATTTATATTTTATTGGTTCCCAATCCAAGTCTCTAATTTTTAAGTCCACTGGCTAGAATAAGAGGTTTTCACTGAATGTTAAAGGTAGAGGCAAAGAAAAACCATGAAGTCTCAGAGTTTCCTTCAGAGAACTAACAGTAGTGCTTTTCTGCCAGCATGGTGACTGTGGTACAGCACAAGTCCACACACATATGGGAACCAATTCAGATTGTGTCCTCTGTGAGAGAGGTAGAGTCTGAGCCCTTGAGGTTTTCATATGGCTGCTTTGAGCCCTACAGCGCCAGGTGACCTTGTGACCTCTTCCTTCCTATTTCCTGTAGCAGCCCAGAAAGGCCAAGGACAAATCAACAGAGAAGGTCTGCTGGACTTCCCCTTCCATAACCATTAGGCTCTCTGCCTTCACCTAGGGCCTGCCCAAATCTGCCTTTGAAAAGAACCCTCTTCTGTGCCAGTCAATTAGAGGTAAACGTTTTATTCTGAATGTGGAGCTTTCCAGTTACTAACAGTCCTTAAGCCATTCTGGCTTCATGTCAATCAAAAGTATAAAGCAATTTAAAATACTGCACAGTCTCAGTATTGCATGGACCTTTCCAGAAATCATCTGGGTTCTCTCCCTATGCCTCCTTTCTATACCCCAGATTTCAGTAGGGACTCCATTACTATTAAGATAAATCAATTAAAATACATTTTTACCTCTAAAATTCATTTACTGTGTTTCAATCAATATTTTGAAGAAGTCAGCAAGAATAATGACATACATTTCATTGTATAGTAACTTGGGCCCTGGAAACTTTACACATAAATGAGGCAGGTGAATGCATGTGAGTCTATGTCACCTATACTTAGCTACATGCCTAAATTTCCTCCAAAGGACCTTTAATTGGTTAGCTTGGAGGGATTTGATTCTGCTCGCAATGCAGATAGCCCTTAGTTTTCAATCTCTACCCTACAGCGTAGCTAAATTCCTGAAATTTTCCTGAGCTCAGCTTTTGGTAGCACAAAAGTGAAGTGCGTCAGGCTCAGGTGAGACCGAATAAGAATTGTGAACCTAGGGATGACTGGATTTCACATTCATCGCAATCTTGACTATGACTCGCCTGAAATCAGGGATTTCCCAGGAAACTGCCAGTCCGGGGGATGCTAACAGCTCCCTTGGCAACCACTCAGGGCTCTCTGGGACAACCAAAGCTCAGGATGGACCTTCAGGACATCCATAGCTTCATCTACTGGCCTACTGCAGACAAAGCAGCATCATTTACTAAGGATCCTATTTCTTCTCCCATTACCAAAGAGGATGTTGGCGAATGGATACCTGTTTGTCCTTCCCTTGAAGCCACAAATAAATGAACTGTCCTGAAGGTCTGGGACCGCCTCTTGGAGAAAGGGACTCTTAAGGAGAAACGTCTGTGGTACAGAAACTCAGAATGTTCACGCTGCTTTGGGTGTGGATTCTTGTCGCTGCCATGGCAATGGGAATAAAATTATTTTCCGACACACAGGGGACTTTCCACTTCCACTGGATATAAAGTAATTTTTATTAGATTATTATCATTTTAATGAGTACTAATCAGCTGGTAAACATATGGGCAAAGCTTATATCAACACCTGTTCTCTGCTGGTAGGGAGATCTCTTTGCAGCGTTCCGCATACATAGGCTTAGTTCATTAAATACTAAATACTATATTAATAATTGACTTCCTTGGAAACGAAATGCCCCCAACGCTATGTGTTCTGCTTTAATTTTCCTTGTAGAAGCACAAAACACATAGAAAGCTTCTCGTACAGGGTATTTTAACCAAGTAATCACAATTATTACTGCAAACCACAGTTCTGACACTTTTTTGCTGATTTCCAGGGACTTGTGAAAAATTCCCCTTTTTTTCCCTTTGCGAGACTATTCATTTCATTTAGCTTTTAAAGGCTATTTGTATCCAGTTTCAACTGCAGGATCTCGCTTTCTGAAACCAAAATACAACCTACTTTTTCTTTCCTTTTTTTCTTTAGGCAAATAAGATATTAGAATCTTATCTACTTAGCTCAATTTATTAAATAAATTTACTAAATAGCTGCAATTTGGATTCAACATTATTTTTTAAAATAATTTTTAACTCTTCATTTGATATTTATTTAATTTGTAAGAATAAGGATAAAACAAGGAAACTAAAATAGAGAAATAAAGTCAAATGAAGTCAGTAAAACAGAATAAACTCATTCTTTAACCAGCACGTCACGGTAAATATGTTCCATCTGCGCTCCCACTGGGAAGCGTAATATAATATTAATAATGTGAATGCTAATGATCATTTATTTAGTGACTAGTGTGTGATACACACTATGCCAGGTGCGTTGTTTAATTTTTTTAAAAAAAGCCTGTAAGTAGCTATTATTATTTCCACTTTTAAGATGAGTACACTTAGGTTCAGTGAGTTTAAATTCTCCAAACCACTGAGCACTAAATTGGGACTTAACCTAGGGCTCAATCCCATGTTCTTCTACTATCTTATGCTGTTTTCTCTCCCTGACAATAATAGTTATGTTTACAGTCCTAAGCTTCTACTCTGTGTGCCAGGCATTGTACAGCTATCATTTCTAATCTTTGTAGCAACCCTCTGAGATAGCTATTTTAATCTGTCTCTAACAAGAACGGGTTCAGAGAGATCCAATTTCTTGTTCAGATTTGCACAGTTAGGAAGAAGGAGAATAAGATTTCAAACCTGGATCTGCCTGACACCAGAACTGGGGTTCTTTCCATTTGGTATCACCACCTTATCAGGGGTCAATGGTGGATGGATGGGGAAGAAGAATACACTTCTCAAAACTGACCTTGCAGCTCATTGCCAATGATAAATTAAGGTATTAAGAAATAAACACTCTATCTATAGGATACTTTTCACAGGTCTAGTAAATTAATCAGAAAAGCTTTGCAGCTTATGGATAGGTCAAAATGTAACCCAGCATCTTATAACTACATGAAATGCTTGCATCTCATATTTCATTTTTCTACCAGCTCTGTTGATCTTAATGCCTGTTCACTATCTACTTGGATATTGGGTAACTTACTGAACATCACAAAATGAGAAGAGAAGCTCCATTTCAAACCTGAGGTTCTTGATTTTCAAAACCAACTGGTTCTGAAGTACAACCAATCCTCTCTATCAGCTATTTGGTCTTTCATATTTTAAGAACAGAAGACTTGTAATCAATGCTCTGGAAATATGGAAACCAAACTCTATCCTTTAGGATACATGTCTTAAAGGAGATGTGTATCGTAGGATTATGTTTTTGAACTCTGAAGATACTAAACAATAATGACATAATTCTGTTTCCCCATGTTGTTGACATAAGAAGACTGGTGGGGCTATGTGTATGTATTGGGGGTGGGATACGGTGGGATACACAGAAGATTAGGTCTTTCTTAATAGATGGGCACCTCTATGACCTACAGTATGTAAGTCCCTATCTCATTTCCCAAGCCTTTGCCTCACAATTAGAATGTGCAACTCTGCCCAGTTTGAGAGGCAGTCATGATGTGCCGAGAACCATCCTCGTACGACCTCGGTTCCCCACACTGGGCTAGGGAGCCGCCACTGAATCAAGGTATCGAGTCCCAGCTCTCCCCATCCACAGGTGCCCAATGGCAAGGCTTGCAGCTTTGTTCTCACTTTTGTTTGGACAACTCAGGTCTGTCCCTGACTCGTTGAGTCACTGGAGGCTGCTGCTCTGATGGGTGAAGCCAGATGGTGACAGCCTCCTACTGATTCTCATCCGCGGGTCACACTTTCTTGTTGTGACCTTGCTGCCACCTTTACAAACCACAATGCTACTTGAATTACTGAATTAGTATTAAATTTACCTTAACCCTTGGACACTTTCTTTGGCCACTTAATAGCACCCCAATAGCCGTCTATCAAACCTGTTCAATTCTAGTGTACCACAGTCACTGTCTCTCTGCCCAAGGATGCCTCAATGGTTCATTGTGTCTCAGTCTCAAGATGGAAAAAAATAACTTTGTCATTCTCACTCTATCAGCCTGAGTGTCTATACCACGAGTATGAGTCCCATTGTAGTTATTTTTCCCCATAGCATTACTTTGCTTTGGCATTTTATTTATTTATTTTCCTTTATTAAAATTTTTTATTTAATATTGGAGTATAGTTAGTTAACAATGTTGTGTTAGTTTCAGGTGTAGAGCAAAATGATTCAGTTATACATATACATGTATCTATCATTGTAGTTATTTTAATACAATTCTTTTTCTTCTTTTATATTAGCCTCAGTTTTCCCTGATGTATTTTTCAAAATGAAAATAAACTAGTTAAAAATCTCTGAAGATAGGCTCTCCATTTTGAGCCTGATATAGCAGCTTAGTTCTCTAGTTACACTTCCATGGAAGAAACCTGCATCCAAGTAACAAACGTGTAACGGCACTCACCCAGGAGAATTATAGTGGGTTGAGGCTGACAATTTATTGCTGCTGATAAGAAGGTGTGAGTGAGTTGCCGCCCCTCTAGGCTACAGCTCAGTGAACAAAACAATCTTTTTCTATGTCTTCACAGAGCTGGCATGGCTGGCAATATTCTTTTTATTTAATTAACTTTCAGTTAGTATTTCTCAGGGGTAGATAGAAATGAAAAGTTTTCTTATATGAATAATTCCTGGCAAATACTTTTAAACAGTAAGAAGAAAAAGAACATAACTTCAGTATTTCATAACTTTTGTTGTCAGTTCAGTATTTGTCTGCCTTCTCAAATCAGACCCACAGCTGTTTGATGATGACTCGCAATGTACAAGGCACCCACTATGTACGGTTCTGATGGGACCTTCTCAATTTAAAACTCTGCCTCTTCCAGGTCAAACACCTGCTTCCTCCATGTTTTCTCACAATGATGCTAACTGGCATGCCTCACTCTTTAAGGGTCACAATAGCACCAGGGACAATTTGGAATTTCAGTGGCCACTTTGGGGAGTTCTTGATAGGAAAGAGATTATTAAATTGACATTAGCTTAGAACAGAAAGCAAAGATGCTTTCATGAGGAAGCTCTCTCATTTGCCTAAAAGATTACTTTGTTTAGGAAAGGAGACACACCCTTCTCTGCTGATTTTTGCTGCTATTGTTGTTTCTTTTTTTAATTCAGTGATTATTAAATGATGGCTTTTTAATTGTAATTAAATTGTGATGAAATTGTCAAGAGCCCAGGCTATGTCTAAATCAGCTGTACATCATTCTCTTTTGTGTGTATGTATGTCGATTTTTTTACAGAGGAAACGTAATTGCTTTTGTATATTAATCTTCTATCTTGCAACCTTGCTATAATCACCTAGTAGTTCCAGCAGTCTTTGTTGCTGTTGTTGTTGATTGTTTTATTTTTTCCCTACATAGACAATCATGTCATATAATTACTTTTTACAGCAATAATTTCATATTTTTTATGAAGCTGACTCCCTCTCATTTGTTTTCTATTCCTCTTCCTCCTTTTTCTACTCTCTCAGGAAACATTCAAGATTAACTGATTATAAAAAGTCAGTTAAGTGCTTACTCAAATATTTAGTCCAGATAAATAGTCTAAAATGTCCCAAAGAAAGGAAAAATTAGTTACTAAGCTGTGTTTCCCTTTGTGTTTTGTTTCGTGTTTCTATTTATGTATATTTATATAGTAGCCTGTTACTATAGTTATAAGAAAAAGCTTTAGTTCTAAGATAAAAGATGTACTTTAGTATGATTCAAAGGCTTTAAAAAATTAGTTTACTGTATAAGAATAATGTCACCACCATAAATTTCTCAAGATTTAACCTTCCTAAATATCCTGCATTAGTTTGGTGAATTAAGTAGAATGTCACTGTTTTCATAGCTTGTTTAAAATTTTTAATTATATGTATTAAATTGTAATCAACTAAATGGAATGATAATGATGAATAACTTTTTAAAGGTTTAACTGTATGAAATTCTTACAATCCTACAAATCATATGATTTAAGGTGTTAACTAAAATTAGTAATTTTCAGATACTTAACCAAATTTAGATCTTAGACTCATGATTAAGTTAATTAATAAGTAATCTTTGGAAGCCCATAAAATTTCTAAACAAGCCACAGACACAAACATTGGTTAGTTGAACCTAATTTTAATTTACTCTTATTTCTAAAAATGGCAATAGATTAACAAAATATGCAAATAATTTTGATGACGTTATATATGTTTATTTTTGCCTTCTTAAATAAGTGTTCATGTAAAAGAATAGCTAAACAGTTTCACAATTTTTTGTTACCTGGTTTTCTCTTGTGTTTGGAGAGAAAAAAATTGCTTTTTTCCCCTAAATAATTACTTTTTTTTTTTTTTGCGGTACGTGGGCCTGTCACTGTTGTGGCCTCTCCCGTTGCGGAGCACAGACTCCGGACGCGCGTGTCCCCTGCATCGGCAGGCGGACTCTCTCAACCACTGCGCCACCAGGGAAGCCCCTAAATAATTACTTTGATTAAAGATAATCTGTATAAATGATTATTTAAAGTAGGTAGAGTAGCTATAGAAATATACAAATGTGTATACAAATCAATGGATTTTTTTCTAATTTTTTATTTTGAAACATACGATACACTTGCGCTATGCGTGTTACACTGCATTATATATTATATTATATTATACTGTACATAATATTAAATAATATACTAAACTTCCAAGGCCCAAAATTCTGTCATTAGCCTTCACGGTATTAAGACGAATCCTTTCTAGGATGCACAAGTTATCTCCTTTGTTAAGAGAATTTCTCAGGCTTTTAGGAATTACTTTCAGTTGTAGACTCTGCCTCTTTTCAAGCTGAGATGACTAATTAATGCAATAGACTTATACGATACCTAAGGTTTTGTCACCAATAGGTAGAAGCTGCCTTTCTAAAACATCCATCTAAGTAGGAATCTTAAAAGCTACAGCATACCCTATGTTGAGGGTAACTCAACATCTCATCCTCCAGTAGAAGGAAAATGATGGATTAGCCCTTGTACAAGGATTGACTCTGCTCTCTGGACACCCCTCTTATCATGATCAACAACATCTTGGCAATGGAGAAAATCTTAATATCATGGATTAATATCCCATGGTCTGTCTTTTTCTTTCCTTGGTCAAAAAGGAGGACTGAAAAAGAAAAGCAGGACCTGACAGCTGAAACCTGACCTGGAACTCTCCATCTCTGGTGTAACTAGGAGCTGGCCCGGCACTCACAGCTAGGCATTAGTGTTTACCTGTTAGATGTAAGCAATTCCACTAAACACCCATATTAGATCAGGTCACTTCTGCGACCATGAGGGATCAAGACAAAAGCAAGAGCACTTCATAATCATGTCTGAACACAAACAAAACATGAACATTTTTTAAAACCACAAAATTATCAAGCATTTCCCTATCATGACCAATATATGTAACCACTGATACTTTAGCAATTACAGCTTTAATGTCAGTCTGTATTTTCCTCCTTCTAGTTGAGATCTTTTAAGATTGTCAGTCAGAATTACTTCTATTTCAAGTCAGTATCAAATCCAAAACAAAGACTTGCTTCCCTAAGTACTCCCCAAAAGCAGCTAAGACAAACCCCAATGTGATATATATAGTTAGTCCTAACACTTCAACATGCCCCATGGTGAGTTTTTTTCCTCTTTGAAATAGCAATAAACCCAGCTTCAAATAGCAGTAAACCCAACTTCAACACAGGTGTGTTCTTAGTGGTCATCAGGTAGAGGACATTGACAGTCAATCAATAAAATGCAGTTCCTGATTTAAGACATGTCCTATCCAATGTGGAAACAGGCGACTATTTATCAACATTTATTATATAAAGTTACATAAAATGGTAAGTTAAAAGCAGCACTACTGAACTCAGGGACCAATAGGATATGTGAATTGAAGATAGAGAGGACCAAAAGCTGACTCTAGCATGAAGTCTGAGGGAGATATAAATTCCTATTTGGATCTGTTAAGATTGCTGTATATTGGAATATTCAGATGGGAATATGAAAAGGCTTCCGGAATACAGATTTGGAATTTAGAAGAGGAGTCTATTCTGAAGAAGGAGATATGTATGGAGGTCAGAAATGAAGATGAAGCTTCTCGTGAAGAGACAGTAAAATAAGTAGAAAGTTGAGGACTGAAATCCTGAATTTTGGAGGATCCCATCAGTTAAGGGGCAGACAGAAATGAAAGAGAATGTTCAGAGAGATGAGGTGACAGCTAGCAGATAAAAGGGTACCCAGAACAGTTTATGGAGTGTGGTAAACACAGAGTACATTTTTTTCTCTGAATGAATACACAAAAGTTATAATTTCCAATTACAATTTTACCTCTCAAAATATCAATATTTCTCCACTTTTGGTAAAATTTCCTTTATTGTGATTTTTCTGCTACCTTTGGTTAATCTAAAAATCTTGCCTTGATCAATGTCTGACTCAGACTTCCCCTCTTTGAGAAACAGCGGCAAAGCAAGTACACTCAATCCTATTTATATTTTTTAAATTACTTGCCTGCATTGTACTGCCTGAGTAGTCAAGAGGCCCCAGAATATTTGAAATACATAAACAAAGAAACAGGAAATAGTTAACGGCTGCTTCTGCAGCAGCTCGGTAAATTAGAATAATCAAATGCATCTTGGAGTAAACTCATGTGCACGTAGCTGTAAACAGTAATCTCCATTCTTTTAAAAGTACAAATCTTTTATTACAACAATTCATAATCATTCTCATTTCAAGTTCTAGATGAGAATAAGTCATAATGAGAGAATTTGTACTTTCTAATTAGAGTTGATTTTTTTTTAAAGCAGAGAAATGAAATGGTGAATTACTACAAAGGAGAGGAAGTCTACAGTCAATTAACTGAAGAAAAAGAAAGAGAACTTAAAACATGTCCAAATCAAATGAGATAAAAAGTTTCAGTCACTCAGGGAAATCCACAAAGCACATATCCTTTCTCCCAGAATCCCGTAGAATTTTGTATAGTAGAGGTAAGACAGTACCGTGAGTTGCTGTGGAAGAAGAATTTGGTGGGTTGGCCATGCTTTGAAAAGGCCTCCATTTTGGGCGTGTGCCAGGTTTCCCCGAGCACTCAGTGCACACAATTACTGCATTTGCATGTGTAAATTGGGTAATGGCGTGCCTAACTATCAGATTTGTATGTGAAAATGCTATCAGCATATGCACTATTGGTTGTGTGCCCACTGAAAGAGGACTTTTAATGGGGTTGCACTAGTTGGGGAGCAAAATTTCTAAGAATCTGAGAGCAGGTTCTACATACCTGGATCCAGCATAGACGCCCCTATGGATAACTGGCACCCCCAATAATTACTTTGTTGTTGTATATCCTCTCAAATACTATCTAGGGGAGGAAATTCATCAGAGGACCATTTGACCAATTCTAATTAGCACAGAGCAAAATTGTACCCAAGTTACTCTTGGCAGTGCCTATCTGAGCCAGATGAACAGACTGCTGTGCAACCAGTCCATTCATCTTGGCCATCGTAACAGTCAACACGATCTTTGTTAAATTGACTTAGGTTCTTTTTCTCCCTCCCTAAGATACAATATTTCTCAGACATCTTTTTTTGTCACATCATTTTACTTTTCTGAAGACTTCAGTGTTTCTCAATTACATCATAGAAGGAAATAGACAAAACTGTTGTCCCTCCACCTTCCAAAATAGGTAAAACGTAATGATCATTCATTCACCCTACCTCAGTGGATTTCTTTCTTCTAGAAGTTTCCACGCTTATTTATTAGTACCCTAGAATGCAAAACATAGCCTGTCTGAGAATTTGCCCAAGAAACATAGCTATCATATTTCCTGAATCAAAAATTGGTTCACATGGTGTGGGGATAATTGAATTGAATATTTCAAATTGAGTTTGATAAAAAAAAAAGCTGGGAGGTTTGGCTGTTGTAGCTCAAAGGTGCCTTCTGAGTAACACCCTTCTGGTAACCCTTACTTCCCCTGCCCTCCTCCCCTCCAGGAAAACCAACCTCAATGTAAAGCAACTGTCACAATACATCTCTGAGAGCCCTGCTTTCTGCTGTCTATCGTACAAATTGCTCACCTCAACTCGGGATTTAATCTCTTAATATAATCTTCTGTCAAACTGCTCGGAACAAACTGATCATGTATATAACTTGGTTTTTTTTTTTCACCCATTCATCTTTCCAGCAGTCTTTCTCAAAGTTTGTTCTGAGTAACATTTAATAAGAAATACCTGGAGAACTAATGAGAAATGCAGACCCTATGCCTCATTCCAGATCTACTGAGTTAGAAGTTGGGGGAGTGAGACCTAGGAATCTGTAATTTAACGAGTTCCTTGGGTGATTTTTACAGACCAAAGCACGCACGTTGTGTAGTTTTATCTTAGTTGTGTTGTTTGCCTTCTTCCATTTAGCTGCGAGGGGGGTCTCAGTATTGAGTTGCAACCAATCAAAAGCAGGCGTTGCATACTTCTCCTTTAATACAGACGGGACCATTCTATGGTTGTAGTTATCAGAATGAAATCTTAGCAAGAAAATACAACATGAATATTCAAAATAAGTGTCATAACATAAAACACGCTTCTGTCCAGGGAGATCACTGCCTTATTCAATCTGCTGGCTTCACCTACAGATATTGTCGAGAAACGGCAGACTGAAAGACCCCAGATCATCTCTACTTAAGGTTTGCCATGTATGGGTATATCTCAAGCAGTCATCCCTGCTCCAAGAATGCATGCATTAGGTGATAAGCATAGACTGATTTATGATCACTCAATATCGGAAAGGTGTAGCATTCCATTTCACAAATGGTATTCTGCTAGATTAGAAAGTATCATAAACACATTGGAGAATCCCCAGCCCAGGAACCATAAACCACTGTATTTTTTTCCCCACTTTTTAATTTAACTATGTGTTTTGGATTACATAAATAACTATGAGCCTATATTTTCTTTATAAAATAAATCAGTCTCTCTACATAGGAATCACTAGTTAGATTGAATATTAGGGCATGTATAAAATTGCATGCTTAAAAGACACGAAAACACTTCTCAATGAGAGAGAAGCTGCTCACAAGTGACCTTCATGTCGAACAGTGGGGGGGGGAGGGGTCAGCACTGCCACTAAATCATTTTGATTCACAGATGAGATCAACATATTCATATTTGTTTGCCAAATGTGTATTTTAATTTAGGCTTTTCTGATTGATGCGTGTAATTTATGCTGCCCAGAACTAAGGCGTCATATTTTTCTTTTTTCCTAACTAACAGGGGGAGACTTTCTTGGAAACAGATAAAGGAAAGAGTCCAGTAATTTGTAGCAATGTGACTACAGCCACACATGTCCTAGAATTAATGTTCTTCATTAGGATGAGTAGGATCAGCTGTATGTATACATCAGGCTTTTAATTAACTCAGTCCCCACAACAGGATTCATGATTCAAACTGTTAGCGTTTTTTTCTTAAATCACAAAATAAAAAAATTGGGTGGCACATCTTTTTTACATGCGAAAAAAAAAAAAAAGGAAAGGATGCTCAGAGAAATCAAAGGCTCTTTGTATTACACCGAGAGTGCTCAGAAGATCCGTATAATCCTGTGTAAATCAGCTAAAGGAGAGCTTGGCATTGAGTGAGTCCAAAGGGATGGTGAAAACTCGACCATTGTGACAGTTTCCTCTCTGTAGAATAGACACGATTTCAGTTTATTTGTATTGATGTCTTTAACGAACATTTGGAATTTGTTAGATATTTTTAGCTGCCTTGTTCTTGCAGAACTCACCTAGTGATATTTTAATAAGACACCACCAGTTTAAAGAAACTTCAGTAAGGCAACATGAGGAGCTTAAGTGAGGGGTGAGGGGAAAAACTTTTTATAGCAGCTTCATTCTCTGAGATCATATTAACATAAATTTGACAGTTAATCTCCATATTGCAAAAAGGCTGCCCAGACTTATTTAATTAAACTTAGAACAAATATGTTTCTTTATTTGCCAGGTACAGCTTTTATCTTAAAATATCCACTTCCAATTATGATGCAAGATTACGGTTTAGGGCAGGAGCATGGGGCAGGGGATGGTAAGGCCAGAGCCGACGGAGGGATGTGCAGTTACGTAGAGATCCCGGCTGCTGGTGCCTGATGCTCCTGGCACCCATGATCCCGAAGAATTCTACGAGAGATGCTGATGATTTGTAAAAGTTATTTCTTTGCTTCAGATTTCAAGTGACAGAATTAAAATTTGATTGAGATATTTTTCCCAGACACATTTAAAATCTATTCTTTAATAAATGTTTGCTGGATAGATGTCCAAACTATTTATCCAAAGAACTACAGAAGAATGAACCTCCTTCGACATCAGGAGGCACTGCATTTATACTTCGGATCCGTTCCGTATTGAACGGCAAATGATTTAACCTTTATGAATCTTGGGTGCCTCTTCTGCTGAGATTATCTCATAATTTTTGGTGAGGAGGAAATAGGATTCATTCATTCGAAAAATATTTATGGGACACCTTCCTTGTGTCAGTCCCTCTTCTGAGCAGTAGTGAACAAAGTAATATTCCTGCTTTCCTGGAGCTTACATTCTAGTGGAGGAAACAGATAGATAAATGGATTCTATAATGTCAGGCAGTTTTAAATTCCATGAAGCAGGACTGCAGAATAAGAAGATTAAGGGTGGTGGCAGTGGGAAGTTGATATTCAGATAGGGGTGGGAAAGGTCTGACAAAGGGACATTTGAGCAGAATGGATGGGAGTGAGAAAGCAAAGCCTGAGAATTAGGGGGGAAGAGAGCTCCAGGCAGAGGAAAAGTAAGCTCAGAATTGCTGACTGGGAGCTGACTTTGCTTACTGAAGTAACAGCCGGGACAGGAGTGGGTGAGCATTGAGTGGGAGGAAACGAGGTTTAGCAAACCTGACTCCAGGCTGACTTTCTCACCTCCTTTCCCACCACCCCTTGTGGAATTCAGTCCCACTCCCTGATGGGATGCCATTGAAAGACGGATGGCAGGGAAGTGACAGGATCTGTTTGCATTTTACAAACATCATTTAGGCTGCTATGTGGAGCACAGACTTGTAATATGGCCGGGGCGGGAGGAGAACAGGAAAGACAGATGTAAGAAATGATTGCTATTTTTTTAGACAGGACATTACGGTGGCTAGGGCTGTGTTAAGAAGGATGAAGGAGATAAAATTGATCATTTCAGGATATATTTTGAAGGTAGAACTGACGGGATTTGCTAACGGATTGGATCCCGTTCCTCTTGGACAAGCTACACAAGTAAAGATTATATTTACCTAAGGTCACTCTGCTACAAAGTAAACCAATAAGAACACCAAATGGTTTCAGAAATACAGCAAACAGGCAAGCCTTCTCGAGAGGCAATAGTATGGTTGGGTATCGCACAGGACTTGTCCCGTTGTTACAGAGATGTAGAGGTGATGGAAAGCCTCAGCCTTTCGTTAACTGTGTTAGTATCCTAAAGTACCATGAAACATTTGGAAAATCCCTGCAGGGGTTCCGACGTACGTACACACTCGTTGAGGTAATATATGTGCCCCCCCTCCGCCCACTGAACCAACAAAAGCAGCCATCTAAAAGCAGGGACAATAACATGGAAAGAACATGATGGTAGAAGTATTCTTCTCTGCTACTCAGGTAGAAATAAGAGGTCAGATCAACCCAGTGGAATTTTCACACCAACAGAGCATAATCCTCCATGTTACAAACCCCAGGAGAACAAGACTGTCTATTCTTCATACCATCAGGGACTACTTCATGCTACATGGCCATTAATATTTGTTGAAATGAACAGAAGTGAAAAATACTAGGGCTTTTCAGGAATAGCTCATAAAACAACTTTCAGATATCTAGCCTCTACAAGCAACATTTTGGGTTTTGGTGAGACTTGAAGTAATTGCCATTTACCAGTTACAGATACAAAATGTTTGTGGTCTTTTTATTCCTCTCAATAAAACGTCCTTCTGTCATATCATAGCCTGGGCACTTGACAATTTGGAACTATTGCCAATCAACTAGGATGCCCAGTTTCCACATTTCTCAGTGTGGCCAAAAGAATAACTTGAACCCTTCATACCACAAACGTGTCCAGCACATGGCTTCCGTTATAATAAGTCTGGTCATCTGTCAAAAGTGGAGAGCAGGCGGTTGTAACCCTGAGGAAAGAAGATGTACTAGAGGGAGGTAAGTGTCTCCATACAAGACACGAGTGGGCTGGTCATGAACTTGGCTGCCGACACCCTGGAAACAGACTGCTGAGTTGTAGATTTTCTGCTCCTTATTCCCATATAGTGTACCCCTAACTTCTGACTCTCTTCTCTATTGAGTTTCAAGCCCCCAGGAATACTCCATCATACAGGAGATTGGCTGAGTAGTTTTCTGGGGACTTCTTAGCCTCCTTCAGAGAAACTGGGAGGAGTAAAGAGAGAGAATTCTCTCCTTTTCCTTGAACACTATTGAGCCATTGTGTCTTGAGAATGTAGAAGAGGATGGTAGAATATAAGAATCAGGAATAAATTAACTTTCCCCCTTAGAATAACATCCCAAATAATATATTTATTAGTTTCTCACCAATTGGTGAGATATAAAATCAAAATAATGATCATACACTGGGCAAATAAAAGGTATGTTACCTTTTGTAACATATATCACTTCACATTTGACAGAGTAATTTTACATGCATTTACTTGTTTGATAAGGGTAGACGGGATAGAAATTGTTTCTGAACGAGTTATAGGTATCAAATATGCTCATCCAGACTCAGTGATTTGCCCAAGGATATGTAGTATACAGTGAGCCAGGACTCTTGACGTGGGTGTCATACTTGACTAGGTCCAGAAGCTTTGCAGCGCAGTGAGGAAGAGCAGAGTTTATTAATGTCTGGGCATTCTATAGATTTTTAGTTCTTAAAGCTTATTGTATTTATTATTGTGACAACTTTTTGATGCACTATTGCATACATTTCATAGGCAGAAAAGTTAAAAGTCAGGCTGTAATAAAATCAGGTAGTAATGATGGAAACAGGATTAGAAGCCAGGCTCCCCGAATGTGAACTTTACAGTGCTCATACTCATGTTTTGTCTACATTTCTCCCTATAATTAAAAAAACAGAAATAGTAATAATTGCAGATAAATTAATATCCACAGTTGATCTGGTTTATAAGTGACTATATTTCTCCATTATTTCTTTCCTCCCCGAGATGGTATGATGTGCATTCTACCTCATCAGATAGGATCAATGTTTGTGTTTTGAAGGTCAGGAGATTGGCAGCAGTAGAAATTAAATTCCAGAATCCATCCATCAGCCAGGTCTATTGCAAGCAGATGCTCTTTTTCTCTGCAATTGCCATGCCAGTGGCCTTAACCCTGATTTGGAAGGACAACCCAATCAACTACAGAAAGGAAGGCTTTCAGGGATTCTGGAGCCGTCTTGGACTTCTCCTGAATATCACTATCGTGAAACAAATGGCTTATCAGGGGCCGCTTCTCCAGCAGATCTCTATCATGGGCTTATAATAGGTTGGAACTGGAAAATCTAAAAGTGCTTAATCTTTAATTATTAAAACAAAAATATTCTTAAATTAATTATTAAAATAAAAGCCAGGATTCCTCAGTTGCCCACACATTTTTTTAAGATCAACTTTATTCTGAAAAATGTCCAGTGAGGCACTGATAAATTGGGAGCATTTTACAAGGTTAAACAGTGACCCTCTTTTGGCTTTGAGAATCAGGAAGATACAGGGAAAAAGTAGAAATTAAAGGCAAGTGAGAAGAAGCATATCAGGTAAAAGGCTAAAGGGAGCTTACAGGCTACAAGGTGTCAGAAAGAAGACAGCTGAAAAAAGAAAAAAAAGAAGAAGAAGGAGACAGATGAGGCCACTGGTCCTTAGCAGAAACTGCAAGATTCCCACATTCAGGTCAAAGGAGGGACATCTGTCTGGGGTTAAGTTTTACAACTTATAATTTAGAAACGTACACACTTCAGGACATATACCCCTAAAGCACAAAATCTGAAAAGTATTGGATTTTGGACTTAATGTGATTCTATGACCAGCAGGCTGCCGTCAGGGCTAGAACATTCATAAAAGGCAGTTTTCAATGATCACCACCCATGAGTCTCCTACACGTGTTTTTAGGTTGCAAGAGAAGTCTCCAAGCCTGGCCAAGTCTCTTCTCAGATCACACCTGAGTCTCTTGTCCTGGGAATTGTCCCTTCATCATTTGGCCTCTTCATGTTCATGGCCCATGTCACCCTCACTTGCCCATGACTGACACAGGTGATTTGCCTGTACTTGCAGTACTGGGTCTCGCCCAAAGCCTATTTTGGACTTCACTGTTCTCCTAACTAGTCTGAGTTCTGACAGAAAGAATTGGGAGGTAATATTCTATTTTCAGCTCTCTAGTTAACTAGCACTGTAACCCTGGGAAGTCAGTTTCTTAACCTCTCTTGGCCTCACTCTTCTCAACTGCACAATGAAGAAATTTGGCTTGAACAGTGAAGCTCCTCAGAGACCCAGGGAAAGGATTACTTCCATGCACTCTTTGGCCAGATTTAGCTGAGTAATATTTTAGAATTCTGTATAAAATTTTGTTTGGAAAAAGTCTTGGCCACTAAAAAGCGGTTTGCAAACTTCTGAACTAGAGGGTCACCAAATTCCATTTGAGATTCAGTAATTTAGTCCTTTATCCAATCATTTAATCTCATAATCAATCTTCATTTGAAAACTGAAGATCTAGCATTGCCTGATGAAAATATCTGGGGTTGAGGTGAATTATAAGCAACTCGAGAGCAGAGAATATACATTTTAGTATCTGCATATATATATTTATCATGGGGTAAATTGTACTGCAGACACTTAGTACAATTCAGTAAACACTTACAGAGTGCCTGTTTTATACCAACACCTTATTTCTAGGGATGCAAAGACGAGTCAGGCATTCTTTAACAGATCCAGTGGTCAGATGTTGGCAGGATGAAGAAATGAATATAAGTAAAAGAAGAGGGAAAACTCGGACCAATTTTCAGCCAAGTTGACATAGATATAGATTGGTAACCCACTTAATGGTGTATTTTATTATTTATCTAAGTTTCAATGCAAATTAAAAAACTAATAAGATTGACCGTACAAATTTTGCTTGAGGAAAATTTTCCTTTCTTGGCTTTTTCAAACTTAGTAGAAGTCCTAAGTGTTATATTCCACCCTGCAAGAGAATAATTTTCATGGCTGAGGCTGTTGTAGCTGACCCCTAACTACTCACAGAATTTACCAATTTAAGGAGAAGTTTTGATATTACCATGTTCCTCTTGAACTCCTCCTTGACACACCCTCTGAGCAACTGTCGGTCCACCGTCTGGTGGCCCATTCTGGTAGCTCTCACTGCAACAGTAAGCAAACTCCAAAGGAAAGTTTATCAGTTCCATAAAGTCTTAACCGTCTACTTGTTTTTCTCAGCCAAATGACTCCCAGAAACAGTATCACGTACAGATATACAAGCATAGCCTCTGAAGCCAAACTATGCTTCAAATGCTTGTTCTTCCCTGGTTTCCTAACTGAGAAATAGAGATAAAAAATTGTACAGTCATCCCCAGGTATTCATGGGGGATTGGTTCCAGGACCCGCCAGGGATACCAAAATCTGCAGGTGATCCAATCCCATAGTCAGTGCTTGGTATCTTCAGGTGCTACATCTGCGAATACAGAGGGCTGACTGCTCCTGAGAGGCTGTTTGAGGATATGATAGATGGGAAACACTCAGTGTTATTGCACTTAAGAGAGCCCTAAAAGCTGCAGTTACTATTATCATTATCAAAATGTTTTTTAAAAACTCAGTGAGTTCAACACGATGTATGATGTCTACGTGGAAGATTTCTCATACCTGCCTTAAAAAATTTCACGCTGAAACTGTGGAGCCCTCTGGATGAAAAGTCAGAGTGGGAAATAGCAAGGGCTTGGGAGTCAAGGTGCTTGGGTATTGGCCCTACTTCTACCGCACTCAAGAATCACCAGAGATGCAGTAAAATGCAGACTCCAAGGTCCCACCTTAAACCTCTAGGGTTGGAATCTCTGGAGGTGGAGCTGAGGAGGCTCAAGCACACAGCAGAGCCTCACACACATTCAGCCACGCAGGGTTTGTACACCAGCTCTGCCATTTCCCTGCAGCTAGCTTGCGATCTGGGGCCTGTTGCCTGGTCTCTTCAAAACCTGTTTCCTCACTTATAAAACGGGGCTGCTTGCTTACAAACACACTGTAGAAATTACATGAGACACTGCATGGAACATGCTCAGCTAGCTGGTCTGGCACAGAGGAGGTATGTTTGATATGTGATGGGCATTAGGTCCTTTAAGCTGTGTCCCTGTGTAGAACTAAATCATCAGAATGCATAGAAAAAACTTTTGGACAGTACTAATGTACGCATTGCATTCTGTTGAAGAGTAAGTGCGCAGACCACTTTTTTTGCTGAGCCTTGACTCTTTCTTGTGGTGGGCTTGGAGGTGGGCTGGGAGGACACCCATCCTTCTCTAACAAACAAAGCACAGCAACTGGTGAGGCTGAGTGTGCTGAAACCCTTTGTTGTACTGAGGCAGAGAAACCAACGTTTGAGCACCACTGCCCTAAATGGACTTGTGTGATTTTTTTTTTTTTCAGGCAATACCATCTATCTCCTCGCCCTCAATTCAGTCTTTGCTTTCATCTTCCACTCTTAGGGAACGTGGGGCCAATTACAGTAACTCACTTATCCCAAATCCCTGGTTTATTGGTCTCTCCCCTTTCTTTAAAGTCTTCTAATACTGACTGAAATTTAAAAATTTGGACTGTCTTATTTTATATTTATTTTAGGAAATTAAATCAATCAATTCAATTCATTTATATAAGAATGAATGAAAAACATACAAAATAAAGTCATGACCGTATGGAAAATATTCATGTTCCTTATCTAAGAAAGCTGAAACAAGAGTAAGAAGAATCAAAACACTGATGGAAATAAACTTAGGTCAGAGCTCAACAGTCAAAGAGAAATGAAACTTGTAATTTAACAATCAGGAAAAAATAAACACATCAAACAAAAAGCTGTTGTTAACAGAGTACAAAATACCAAACAAAAGAAAAGGCAATGAATAATCAAACCAAGATTTTATTGTAACTATGGCTATACCTAAAATTGCCAAATATCTAAATAAAATAGTTAATGATTTCTAGGTACTCTTTTCTAAGTGATGCCAAATGTATATTAACAAACAGCTGAATGATTGAATGTTTTGGTTTTCATCTGTATGTTTGCTGTCATGTAGATAAATACTCAATCCAAAGAGTAGTATATTAGCAAATTTAAAAGCAAAGCAGCAACTCACTGAAGAAAGGATGAAGAATTTTTCTTTTCTTTTTTTTTTTTTGCGGTACGCGGGCCTCTCACTGTCATGGCCTCTCCCGTTGCGGAGCACAGGCTCCGGACGCGCAGGCTCAGCGGCCATGGCTCACGGGCCCAGCCGCTCCGCGGCACGTGGGATCTTCCCGGACCGGGGCACGAACCTGTGTCCCCTGCATCGGCAGGCGGACTCTCAACCACTGCGCCACCAGGGAAGCCCAGGATGAAGAATTTTTAATCCTTGTTTTATAGGTAAATACCATGGAGAAATTTCCAAATCAAAACTCCATTATGCACCTGTTAGCGTCATTTTTAACTCTTGGTTGTGCCTTTTCTGCATTGATGAATCTTGAACTCTCAATATGCCTATTTCACTCTTACTTACATTTTAATATTATAATGTATATTTGTTAATGAAATAAACTCCAAATACAGATTTAATAACCACCCACTAATGTAGGCTTCCACACAAGGCTTTTGTAAAAATGGGGTTTCTTTTTAAGCAAAGCAAAATAGAAAAGTAATTTCTAAAATTTACTGACAAGGACTACCAAAAAAAAAAAAAAGACACTTTTTACATATACACACGAATGTATGAAGAATGGCTGGTCCATATTGATGTTCCAAGCTGAATATACATAAGCGTAAATATTAGGTCTGGCATCTCTGTCTTTAAAGCAGTAAGGTTTTCTCTTTGGGGTAAAAGGGGAAGTTCTGGGAAAAATAGTAAAATTTTTTTATCCTTCCCTTATGTCCATCTTTCTCCCTTTCTCATCCTTCCTACCGTCACAGCCTGCTCAACGCACAACACATAGAATGTCAGGCGTAGGTCAACGGGGGTCACTGGTGGCAGAGGGTGAGGGATCTTCTCATCGCTTCTCAGCGCTTGGTGTCATGCACACATGTTTTAGGTCCAGGGATCCTGAAGATCAACACATGCATGTGCATGTGAACTTTTTCCCACCAATTAAACCAGATGCAGTGAGAATTTTTTATTTTAGTATATTTGAATGTTGTTCTGGAGAAAAAGGGTATCCAGACACTTAACTGGCACAGAACGTTCAAGCTGAAGGGAATTTGTATGCATTAGGCAACAATATGCAAGGAGTCAATTCCCAATCCTCTGTGCCGATGGGTGATGCAGACTATCACAAACTGTGGATGATCTAACAGCCATTTGTGCTTGGCATTGATACGCTTTTGTAATTTAGTTTTGCCAGACATTTTCCTTGTCGTTTAGGCAAAAATGAAAATGTAGTATTTCTTGAGTATACAGGAATGATGCATATGAATAACAGATTGAGGGAGGAGGATTCAAAGCATATAATCTGGCCACTGTTAGAAGTAAACCATTTAATTTTTGATGTAAGGGAGACAGAAGAAGCCAGTAGTTATTGGATATCTGTGCTATATCATGCCTTTTACATTCAGTATGTAAGAAAATCTACAAGATAACCCTAGGTTGTATTTGTCCACTTTGTAGATGAGAAAACCTATTCTCAGAAAGTTCAATTAACTTACTTCTACCATTTTTCAGAACTTATGTCAATGAGGTGCTTTACATTTTGTTTTGTTTTTGGATTATTGTTGTTTGCAGGTATTGCTTTTCGACATGGAGTTGGGCTCTATGTCTTTATCTTCTTTATAGTTTTGTCTTTCGAGAACATAATTGTCTCAGAGTGGGCCTGTGAAACCCCAAGGGCTCTAAGGAGCAGAGCTGAAAACTCATATACCAGGCCATTCTTCTCTAATTAAAATATTTCTACCATAACTCTTATTTTTATGATTTAATTCTTAGAGCAGTTTTAGGTTTATAACAGAATTGAGGGGGAGGTACAGAGATTTCCCACATACCACCTGCCCTGCACATGCATAGCGCTCCTGGAGTTAACGTCACTCTCCTGAATGGTACCTTTTTTACCAAGGATGAACCTACGTATCATCATGGCCCAAAGTCCACAGTTTACATTATTTTTATTTATCTATTTTTTTTAACATCTTTGTTGGAGTATAATTGCTTTTCAGTGGTGTGTTAGTTTCACTGTATAACAAAATGAATCAGCTATACGTATACATATATCCCCATACCCCCTCCTTCTTACATCTCCCTCCCACCCTCCTTATCCCACACCTCTAGGGGGACACAAAGCACCGAGCTGATCTCCCTGTGCTATGCGTCTGCTTCCCACTAGCTATCTAATTTACATTTGGTAGTGAATATATGTCCATGTCACTCTCTCACTTCGTCCCAGCTTACCCTTCCCCCTCCCTGTGTCCTCAAGTCCATTCTCTACATCTGCGTCTTTATTCCTGTCCTGCCCCTAGGTTCTTCAGAACCAATTTTTTTTTTTTTAGATTCCATATATATGTGTTAGCGTACGGTATTTGTTTTTCTCTTTCTGACTTACTTGTTGGAAAAATTTTAATCAGTTTCAATTTCAGTGCTTGTGATTAGTCTGTTTTTTTTTGTTGGTGGTCTTTTTTTTTTTTTTTCCTGCAGTACGTGGGCCTCTCACTGTTGTGGCCTCTCCCATTGCAGAGCACAGGCTCCGGACGTGCAGGCTCAGTGGCCATGGCTCACGGGCCCAGCCACTCCGCAGCATGTGGGATCTTCCCGGACCGGGGCACAAACCCGTGTCCCCTGCATCGGCAGGCGGACTCTCAACCACTGCGCCACCAGGGAAACCCCTCAATTCTTTTCATTCTTTTTTCTTTATTCTTTTCTGCAGTAGTTATTGCCACTATTTTATCTTCCAGGTCACTTATCCATTCTTCTGCCTCAGTTATTCTGCTATTGATTCCTTCTGGAGAATTTTAAATTTCATTTATTGTGTTGTTCATCATTGTTTGTTTGCTCTTTAGTTCTTCTAGGTCCTTGTTAAACATTTCTTGTATTTTCTCCATTCTATTTCCAAGATTTTGGATCATCTTTGCTATCATTTCTCTGAATTCTTTTTCAGGTAGACTGCCTATTTCCTCTTCATTTGTTTAGTCTGGTGGGTTTTTACTTTGCTCCTTCATCTGCTGTGTATTTCTCTGTCTTCTCATCTTGCTTAACTCACTGTGATTGGGGTCTCCTTTTCACAGGCTGCAGGTTCTTTCTTCCCTTTGTTTTTGGTGTCTGCCTCCAGTGGGTGAGTTTGGTTCAGTGGCTTGTATAGGCTTCCTGGTGGAGGGGACTGTTGACTGTGTTCTGGTGGATGAGGCTGGATCATGTCTTTCTGGTGGGCAGGACCATGTCCGGTGGTGTGTTTTGGGGTGTCTGTGCACTTATTATAATTTTAGGCAGCCCCTCTGCTAATGGGTGGGGTTGTGTTCCTGTCTTGCTAGTTGTTTGGCATGGGGTGTCCAGCACTGGAGTTTGCTGGTCATTGAGTGGAGCTGGATCTTAGCATTGAGATGGAGATCTCTGGGAGAGCTCTTGCCAATTGATATTACATGGGGCTAGGAGGTCTCTGGTGGTCCAATGTTCTGAATTCAGCTCTCCCACCTCAGAGGCTCAAGCCTGACAGCTGGCTGGAGCACCAAGACCCTTTTGGGAAGTCTGAGGTCTTCTGCCAGCATTTAGTAGGTGTTCTGTAGGAGTTGTTTCACATGTAGATGTATTTTTGATGTATTTGTGGGGAGGAAGGTGACCTCCACGTGTTACCCTCCACTCTCTTGAAAGTCCTACAACCTATTTTGTTCAGCCCAGAAAACCAGCTTGAACTTCGGACCAAGGGCTGTGGCTCACCATTGCTGGTCTCTCATTCCACAGTTTACATTAGGGTTCACTCTTGGTGTTGTATATTCCATGGGTTTCGACAAATGCATAATGACATATATCCACCATTTAATATCATACAGAGTATCTACACCCTAAAAATTCTCTGTGTTATGCTTATTCATACTCCCCCCCCCCCAGAAACCACTGCTGTTTTTACTGTCTCCATAGTTTTGCCTTTTCCATGATGTCCTATAGCTGTTCCATGCAGTATGTAGCCTTTTCAGTTTGGCTTCTTTCACTTAGTAATATGCATTTAAGGTTCCTCAATGTCTTTTCGTAGCTTCACAGATCACTTCTTTTTAGTATGAATAATATTCCCCTGCATGGGTGTATCACAGTTTATTTATCCATGCACCTGCTGAAGAACATCTTGGTTGCTTCCAAATTTTGACAATTATGAATAAAGTTACTATTAACATCCCTGTGCAGGCTTTTGTGTGGACACAGAGTTCTCAGTCTTTTGGGGTAAATCCCAAGGAGCACTGTTGATGGATCATAAGGCAGGAGTTGTTGAGTTTTGTAAGAAGCCACCAAATTCTGTTCCCAAGTGGCTGTCCCGCCAGCAGTGGGTGAGCATTCCTGTGGCGCCACATCCTTACCAGCATTCGGTGTTGTCAGTGTTCTGGATTTTGGCCATTCTAAAAGGTGTGTAGTGGTTCCTCATTGTTATTTTAATTTGCATTTCCCAGCTACCACTACTTGTTTGTATGTTTATTTGCCTGATATATAAAATACACAGTTAAATAGTTTTGTTCTCATTTTATGTGATTCTCTTATAAAAGATATATAATAATTGTAATAATCATCAATAAAAATACTAACTAATCTTTATTGAGCGCTGGCCATGCTCCAGAAACGAATCCTATAATTTACTTACTTCTTAATTCTCATTTTACATATGAGGACTTGAAGCACAAAAGAATTGTCTAAATTTACAGTTTGTATTTTAAACACTAATATATTTTTATTCAATTTATAAACTTTGTATTTTAAGAAGGGAGTTTAGCCTATTTATTTATTTGTCTATTTTTGGCCGCACTGCACAGCTTGAGGGATCTTGTGGGGTCTTAGTTCCCCGACCAGAGAGTAAACCCACACCCTGGGCAGTGAAAGCACAGAGTTGTAACCACTGGACTGCCAGGGAATGCCCTATATTTTTTATAATAGTAAGCTTTTGGGGTCTTACTTTTGTCATACTGTTTTCGACTTCTATTTTTTTTGTTTGTTTTGGGGGTATTTTGGTGCTTGCCTTTTGTTACCCCTCCAGTCTATCTTTTGCTAAGTTACTTTTTCTAAATATTTTGATTTGGTTTGGTTTGATTATCTTTTCTTTGATATTTTCGTCTTCACTTTGTTCTTCCGATTTATAAGAAATAAATTCTGTTGAATTAAACTAGATTAGCTTTTGGTATTAAAAAATACATTTACATTTATATTTTTCAATAGATGTCATTGTAAAGAGAACACTCTTCCCTTTCAGCTCATACTACCACTTCTTTATACACTTCCAATCTCTTGTAGATAATATCTGAGACTTTTTAAAACTAGGAATTACTCATTTTTTTAAAAAACGTCATCTATTGTATCTTTTAAGTATATGTTTAACTTCTGAAGTTTTACATTGTATTTACAATAATTGTTTACATAAACTGTTTAACTGCTTTTATATTCAATTCTGAGGCTTTTTTGTTTGCTACAACTCCCCCATTTTTATTATTTAACGGTTATTTACATTTGGGTAAGTTAGAGTGTACCTTCACATAGTATTTTAAAGAAGTATACACGGACGTTTATTTTCTGAATTCATGTAGACCTGATAAAGTCTTTGCTGCTATTTCTGTTCATTTAATTTATAGAGTTAGCTTTTCCCTACCAACATTATAAACATCTATTGGTTTTCTTCCTACCCATATATTGCAGTTGAGGTTTGTAGTGGTTTTATGGATAAGCTGTTTTTACTGCACGAGTCTTTAGAGAATATTTTCACTTTCCTGGCAGTCCAAAAATTTCAGTAGGAAATGTGTTGGTATACGCCACTTCTCATTAAACTTACCTGCTTCATGATGGGAACTTTCAGTGTGCATGCTCTTGTCTTCCTTTAGCTCAGGAACTTCCATTATTCCATAATTACTGATATTTAGTTCATCTTTTTCTTCTTCAGAAACATTTTTTGTGTATTGAGTCTCCAGACTATATCTTAAAAAATTGTCCCATCACTTTTGTTTTTATTTTTTGACTTTTTCTCTGAGTTCTAAGAAAGTATTTCAAGTTTATCCTCCCTATTACAGGCTCTATTGTCTACATTGGCAATTCTGCTTTTTATTGACCCTGGGGATGATTTTGCATTTCTTCAGCTTAATCATTACTTAAAAAATAAATTTGTACAATTTGTATGTGAATTTAGTAGTATGTTATAGTTTGTATACATGTAATTTATACATTTTAAATTAAGTTTTTAATTTTCCAAGCCCCGATTAACCTCAGCCTGCAGCTCATTAACTAGTTTCTTTTCAGCACAGTTCACTGACTTCTCAGGTCTATTTTTACTTACTTGTTTGTTAGATAATTTATTGCAGTACAGAGAGGGGTTAAGAAAATGAATATAGTGAACTCAAGTTAAATTAAGGCAAGTGACAGAAGGAGCTATTTAGAGTTAAATGTTACTGTGACTGTTCAGCCTTTACAAGACAACGGAAGAATCTCTTGTATTCTGGCTGGTGGTGAAGTTAATTGAGGAGGGAGAGAAGAGGAAAATGGCATTAGAGGCTCTTAAAGAACTATACAGGAACACAAAACCAGAAAGCAAAAACCTGCATCATGCCTTGGTGATACAAATTAGTGTGAATATGCCCAACATCCCATAAGTAACCTAGAAAATCTCTACAGAGATGGAAACCTAACGTTAGTCTGATGGGGTCACTATGCAGATAGAACTTGGAAATTAATGTAAATATAGCATCATTTGTATCATAGGTTGGCAGGACCTATGGGTATAGGGGTTGTAACAGTAATCCCAACATGACAACACATCCTATTAAATTATCCCAAACACTTACTATGATGCTTTTGCAGTCATCACATCAAAACTCCCAGCCTCCCTCTCTCCCCATGGAGATCAGCTAGGCTCAGAATGGGCTTTAGACATTAGGATTGGAATTGCAGCCTCCACCACAGCCTCTGTTCCCAAAGCTGGGTGATTTCCCAAGTTTCAAAATATCCATTTTCAGCTCATTGTCCTTTCTGTGTTTATTGCTCTTCTATGTGGGAAACCGGACAAATTTGTAAAATAAACTTCAAGTTTCTTCCCTTTCTCTCTCTGCTTCTTGCCACCATTTTTGAGTAAATATTTTTGAATCTGAGTTGGGAGTTAAAACAACTGGGAAACACTCACAGCCTCTGAAAGTTATTGGCTCACTCCTTTTCCATCACATTCTTGTTCCTGTTTAGACTCTTCTGATACTGGGAAGCAAGGAAATGAATCACTTCTCCAGAATTTCACGGCTACAGTGCCCCCTTGTGCAACTTGATAAGGGCCAGAATGGCGGAGATCCAAGAGAAACAAAAAAGGCTAAAATAGGATTATTTTAAGGTTTTTGTTTCCAAATATATAGAGGAGCCAAAATGCATTTTCACACACAGCATTTTTTTTTTTTTTTTGCTTTCATTGCCTATATAAAGGAAAACACTTTGTTTTTAAAAAGGGGAAATCCACCTCTGAAATTATGGAACACTGACACAGCATCATTCATCTTGGCAGAAGTTGACTGAGCAGATGATGTAGATCCACTTAACTTGGACTCAATCAAAGGTTTTGCTATTTTCATTTCACAGGCCAGATGTAGCTCATCATCGGTTGGAATCAATTCCAGAAGAGGTGTTAGAGTCTGTTGGTCCAAGAGAAAGTCTGATCCAGGCACCAAAAAGAGCCATGAGGAAAACGGATACTATCTCCACTGATCTCCCAACAATTTAGTTAGTCCAATATTCAGTTCAGATTAAGCAGTGGGATCACCTAGAAGTGATGCTATTTTGGTTAATTTATAAGTGACTAAGTCCCCAGTCATTGCGAAATCATCTCCTACATCCTGTCTCTGTGAAGACACTGTCATATCTAAAGGGATTGGAAAACTGAATAATTAATAATAGGCACTCTTGGTTTCCAATAAATAGGAAAAGCTAGAAACCAATTACATGCTCAGGATGTGTTTGTTTAATTGGGCTACTTGAGTCATCTGTGTTAACTTGAATCTGACCACCAAATACTTTATAATTTGTTACTGCAGCTCCTACATCTCAAAAGAAAACAAATGGTTAACTTATTGAATAGAATGCAGTGAATCAACTTTATATGGCTGAAATAAAAAGAAGTTTAGAACCTTGTTTTTTTCTTATGCATGTTCCTATCAACTCATTGAAGCCTTTCCTAACAACCATATCCAATGTTACTCCTTTTGTTCTCTATCTTAATGACATTACATTTTAAATTTATTAGTTTAATGAATGTCTCTTTCAGTAGAATGTAAGCTCCAGGAGGGTAATATGATGTTTCCCTTGCAAATATAGACAGTATTCTGAACACAGTGCTAATTTAATAAATATCTGTTGAATTATGAATCCAGTTCAAAAATCTCATGGTTAAACTGAGACTCAAAGATGTTAAGTGACTAATTGGTTGACCCCCTTCCTTTTATTTACATTTTTGCAAGGCCAGAATAATTGGAAAAGAAGTAAAACAATAAAGAGCTTTGTTGGCTGGGAGCAAGGTAAAGAAAGTACAGTACAGAGACATTTCTAAGTTTTTAGAAAGAAGGTGAAGAGCAGGACTGAGCCAAAAGAAAAAATGTGAAAAAGAAAAAAAATGTCACCTTCCATATCCTTTTTAAAAAATAAAGTCAGTATTTTGAATATGATTCAAAATTTCTATGTCTGTTTTACATCAAGTGCATTTTTTTTTACCTTTGACATCCTTCACCCATTTCTCCCACACCACACACACACACCCACCCTTTGTCTCTGGCAACCACCAATCTGTTCTCTGTATCGATGAGCTTGGTTTTTTCTTACTGTTTGTTTTCAGATTCCACATATAAGAGAGATCATATGGCACTTGTCTTTGTCTGTCTGACTTATTTCACTTATCATCATGCCCTTGAGGTCCAACCATGTTGTCACAAATGACAGGAATTTCTTCTTTTTTATGGCTGAGCAGTATTCCATTGTGTATATATACCACATCTTCTTTATCCATTCATCCATCCCTGGACGCTTAAGTTGTTTCCATATCTTGGCTATTATAAATAATGTAGCAATTAACCTGGAGGTGCAAATATCTTTTTGAGTTAGTGTTTTCATTTTCTTCAGGTAAATACCCAAAGGTGAAATCGTTGGATCATTTTTTGAGGAACCTCCATACTGTTTTCCACAGTGGCTGCACCAAGTCATACTCCCTGCTAACACTGAACAAGGGTTCCCTTTTCTTCACATCCTTGTCAACACTTGTTATTTCTTATCTTTTTAATAACAGCCATTCAAACAGGTGAGGGGTGATATCTCAATCTGGTTTTGATTTGCATTTCCCTGATGATTAACGATGTTGAGCATCTTTTCATCTTGGCCATGTATATGTCTTCTTTGGAAAAAATGTCTACTCGATATTCCACCCATTTGTAAATCAGATTGTTTGGTTTTTTATTATTTACTTCATTCTCTACTATGTTTCATATAAAATATCCTACATATAATTTTTTTTTAATGTCAAGACAATAAAGCAGGGAAATGTTATGTATGGTCATGAGGGAAAAGAGTCAATAGAAGATAAACCAGAGATGACCCAGATGTTGGGACAATAATATAGGAATTTTAATTTAACTACAATAAAAATCTTTAAAGATTTATATGGAAAAGATGGACCACATATAAGAAGAGATGAGGAATTTCAGCAAAGACTTAGAACGTATAGTGAAGATCCAAATGTAAAAGTTAGAAGTATAAGATGCTGTATCAAAATTGAAAAATTTTTTCAGTGCTTTGGACTCCACACTTCCATTGTAGGGGGCACAGTTTTGATCCCTGGTCAGGGGACTAAGATCTCACAAGCCACCCAGTGTGGTCAAAAACAAGCAAACAAACAAGCAAACAAAACCAAAAAATCACAACTCACAAATTAAAAAAAAAATTTTTTTTAGAGAATTATCAAATGGACTTTATAGCAGACTGGACACAGAAGAAAAGTAAGTGAATTTGAAAACAGATTAGAAGATTGCATAAAAATTGAAACACAAAGAGTAAAAAAACCCAGAAGAGTCTGAAATATGTGGGATAATATCAAATAGTTTAATATGCATGTAGATGGAGTCTTAGAAAGAGAAGAGAGAAAGGGAGACAAGAAATATGTAAAGAAATAATGTATGAGAACTTTCCAGAACTGCTGAAGGATACCTACTCACCTACCTATAGGTGATACCTATATACCTACCTATAGAAAGCTCAGTGAAAATTCTTAGTTAAATAAATAAGAAAAAATTTCACAAAGGCATCTTAATCAAAGTGCACAGAAAAACAAAGATGAAATCTTACAATTATTCAAAGAAAAAAGACTAGGAACAACAACATGAATGACAGTTTACTTCTCACCAGAAACAATGGAGACCAAAAGACAATGAAATGCCATCTTGAAAGTGTTGAAATTTGAAAATTTTCAGCCTACAATTCTTCAATCAGTGAAAATAATTTTCAAAAGTCAAAATCAAGTGAAGACATTTCAGAGAGACAAAAACTTAGGTGATTTGAGTCAGTTAGGTGATTTCACTCTAATAAGTACTAAAAGATACAGATCATTTCCAAAATGAAGGAAAATTATATCAGATGGAACTCTGAATCTAAAGGAAGAAAGAGGGAGCACCAGAAATAAAATTATCTACATAAAGTCTTATATGTATTTTCAAGTTTTTTCACAATATTCTTAACTATTTGAAGCAATATTTATGTATGTATTATATATGTGTTTGTTCTTACAATATATATTTCTGTGCATTTATCCCTAAAAAAGTTATAATATATTTTTAAGTTACAACTCTGTAACATATTTATAAGTGTACTATGTATATCACAATATTACGGAAAACACATAATTACATGAGCAAAGTATTTATTATATTATACAAAAGTAGTATACAAATATTGCATTTAGAAGACATAAATATATTAATATATTTACAATGTAGTGTTTTGTGTGTTTTATAAAATGTATAAGTAGAAAAATATTTTAATGGTATTATTTGAAGGTATATTATTATAATTAATTGGCTAAAGTGACCATCAAAAAAACAAAGAAATATAGCTAAGAAGTCACTATACTATAGAAGATAACCATAAATACCACTCAACAAAAGAAAGTAGAAACAAAGGAATAAAGAACAAGTGGAACAAATAGAAAATAAATTCCAAATGGTAGACTTAAACCCAGTGTATTCATAACATTAAATGTAAATGGGTGAAACAGCCCAATTAAAAGATAGATGATAAAATAAAAATTAATATCATCCTATATATGATTTAAAAGAAATACACTTTTAACATGAAAATACAGAATATAAAAGGGCAGAAGAATATAGATCATGCAAACTTAGAACATAACAAAGCTAGGATGGCTATAATAATATCAAAAAATTAGACCTTAAGATAAAGAATATAGCCAAAGATAAAGACAAAAATATCATAATAACCAAAGGGAACATTTTATCTAGAAGACAAACAGTCCAAAGCATACATACCACTAACAGCAGAGCTTCAAAATACATTAAGCAAAATTTGGAAGAACTAATTGGAGAAATAAAAAGTCAACAATCATAAATTGACATTTTATTACTCTCTTCTCAGTAACTGATAGAAAAAGTAGCCAAAAATATCAGTAAAGATATGGAAGACCCAAACAACCTTAACAGCTGCTTTGAACTAGTTGACATTTATAGCATACCCTATTGTGGAGCTAAAGTAGTACCTAGCAAAGCATCAAGGTACAGGTGGGCATCATACCAACTAACTGTTGTCAAAGGGAAATAATCATCAAAAGTAATGAGGACAGACAGTTATAACTTACGTGTTCAGGTTATTTAAGTATTTGGTCAAATAAAAACTTGTCGGACTATGGACTTTCAGCTTTTGGGTAGTGCTGATTGAAAACATCACTCAAGCTAACAGACACTGTGTGGTCTGCCAAAAAACTTGACTTTGGTTCCTACTTGACTTCTTTGGGTTTTTGTATTGATTTAGCTGTCTCCACAAAGCTGGTAAGTGTAATAAAGAAACAGAAACCACAACAGAGAACCAAACTAATTCCTGGTGCTGAAGAATACAGTGATTGATGTGAAAAATTCAGTAGAGAACTTCAACAGCAGAATTGATCCTATGGAAGAAAGAATCAACAAACTCAAAGACAGATGGTTTAAAATTATCCAGTGAGAGGAACTAAAAGAAAAGAATGAAAAAGGTGTGAAGAAACCTATGTGACCAATGGGACACCGTCAAAGGAAACAATATATGCATTACAGCAGTCCCAAAAAGGAACAGAAAAATAGGTACAGAAAGTTTTTTAAAGAATAATGGCAGAAAAATTCTCAAAACTGGGAAGGGAAGTGAACATCTGGATCTACGATGCCCAGATAATCCCAAATAGGCTAAATATCAAGCGGTACCTTCACTAAGACACATTACAATCAATGGTCAAAACTCAAATACAAAGAGAATTTTGACAGCAACAAGAGAAAAGCAACTCATCACATATAAGGGATCCCCATAAAACTATCAGTGGATTTCTCAGCAGAAACTTTGCAGAGTAGGAGACAGTGGGATGATATATTCAAAGTGCTGAAAGAAAAAGAACCTGTCAACAAGAATATAATATTTGGCAAAGCTGACTTTCAGAAATGAAGAAACAATAGACTTCTGAAGACAAAAAAAAGCTGAGGGAGTTCATCACCACTTGACCTGACTTATAGGAAATGCTAAATTTCTTCAAGTTGAAACAAAAGGACACGAATTAGCAACATAAAACTTATGAAAGAATAAAATTCACTTGTAAAGGTAAGTATACAGTCAGATACAGAATATTTTAATACTGTAAGAGTGGTGAATAAACCACTTTTAACTCTAGTATAAAAGTGCCAAGACGGAAGTATTAAAAATAACTGTAGCTCTAATAATTTGTTAATGGATACACAATATAAAAAGATAGAAATTGTGACACTAACAACCTAAAATGCAGGGAGGAAAGAAGAAAAAGGGTAGAGCTTTGTTTGTAATCAAACTTAAATTGATATCAGCTTAAAATAGACTGTTATAATTACAAGATGTCTTACATAATCCTCATGAGAAACACAAAGAAAAAACCTGCAGTAGGGGGCTTCCCTGGTGGCGCAGTGGTTGGGAGTCCGCCTGCCGATGCAGGGGACAGGGGTTCGTGCCCCGGTCCGGGACGATCCCACAGGCCGCGGAGCGGCTGGGCCCGTGAGCCATGGCCGCTGAGCCTGCGCGTCCGGAGCCTGTGCTCCGCAACGGGAGAGGCCACAACAGTGAGAGGCCCGCGTACCGCAAAAAAAAAGCCTGCAGTAGGTACACCAAAAAAAATAGAAAGAAATCAAATTATACTACAAAAAAATCATCAAATCACAAAAGAAGACAGCAAAAGATGAAGGAACATAGGAAGCATGAAACAGCCTGAAAACAATAAAATGTTTACAAATAATAAATGTTGGAGAGGGTATGGAGAAAATAAGAAACTAAAAATAGAGTTACCATCTGATCCAGGGATCTCACTCCTGGGGAAATATCTATAGAAAACTTTAATTTGAAAAGATACATGCACCCCAATGTTCATAGCAGCATATTTACAATAGCCAAGACATGGAAGCAACCTATTGACAGATGAATGGATAAAGAAGATGTGGCATATGTATACAATGGAATATTACTCAACCATAAAAAAAGAATGAAATAATGCCATTTGCAGCAACATGGATGGACCTAAAGATTATCATATTAAGTGAAGTAAGCCAGCCAGAGAAAGACAAATATCATATGATATCACTTATATGTAGAATCTAAAAAAAAAATACAAATGAACTTATTTACAAAACAGAAATAGACTCACAGACATAGAAAACAAACTTATGGTTACCAAAGGGGAAACGTGTATGTGTGGGAGGAATAAATTAGGAATTTGGGATTAACACATACATACTACTATATATAAAAAGATAAAAGCAACAAGGACCTACTGTACAGCACAGGGAACTATACTCAATATTTTGTAATGACCTATAAGGGAAAAGAATCTGAAAAAATATATATATGTATATAATATATATATTATATACATATATATATCTGAATCTATGCTATACACCTGAAACTAACACAACATTGTAAATCAACTATATTTCAATAAAAATAAAAAATAAAAATAGCAGAAGGAAAGAACTGGGAACTGTCATGCCCTGTTGACCAGATGTAAACTTGTACAATCACTTTGCAGAACAAACTTATCGTACCTACGAAAATTGAAGATGCTTATAACTATCATCCAGGATCCTCTTCAAGCAAAATAAATGAAATAATGAGACATATACATGGACAAATATTGTACCAAGGTCTTAAAAAGTGATATAGTAATAAGTAGTAATAAGAGTATGGATAGTATTTTAAATGGAAACAATATAAATGCCCATTAGCAAGGGAATAGGAAAATTTTAAATATTGTATTTACATAACAGAATACTATATAGCAATTAAAATATAAACACCAGAGCTAACTGTACTAACATAGATACATCTAAAAAAGCAATGGCATATGAAGACCAAAAAAACAAGAATCAGAATGATACAGTATATTACCATTTATGCAAAATTTTAAACACACAAAACTATATACTTTTGGATATGTATTTGCATAAGTAGTAAAAATATAAAAATAAGGTCATGAAGGATACACAACAACCATGGGGTAGTGGTAGGTAAGGCAACATACTGCTTAAATACCATCTTAACTCTTACCAGTGTTATTATATTATCTTTGGTTGGTAATTATCTGATAAATCTTTCTCTATTAATTTTTAAACATTCTTTGTCATTTTTGAAACTTATTTCTCTTCTAAGTGGCATATAGCTAGGTTTTGTTGTTGTTATTTTAAATTAATCTGTTGATTTCTATGAAACAAAAAGCCAAAGACCACCCAGGCACCCAGACTGCTGCAGGGTAACCTCAACTGCACAGCTGCTCAGGTAGTTGCTGGGGAGTCTGCCAGGAGCCAGCTGGGGGTCTTTGGGATTATTTCACACAGTTGTCTCCCTGGGGTTAGGAGGGCATCATCTCGTGATGTTTTCCATTCCTAGGACATCGTTGCGGGATGCAATCACAAAATCCTCACCACATACTTAGGGGAAGACACGCTTTGAAAAAAAATAATGGCATAAGGAGAAATCTGTTGGAATCCCAACTACATATTTAATCATAATAATATGATTTGATGCCTATTAAATCAAATCATGTCCTTATACAACTGTACATCGTTTTCCATAATGTGGAAAGAATGATACATAGAATTATCTAACCTAACATTTATTCACTCAGCACATATTAACTTAGTATTTACAGGACGCACGATGCTGTACTAGCCACTAAGGTGATGTAACACTTAAGACTGACTTGATCGTGACCTTCAGTTTACAGCTGATCAGAGAGATAAGGTGCACAAATTCACATCTGTATAGCACTGAGTTCCTTAAGTGTTTTCCCATATATTATTCCACTTAATTCTCATCACACTCTGTGAGATCATTTTTATTTCCCAAGAGAAGTGGGCATCAAATAAATCACATGACTAGTAAGTTGTTAGGTCTGTTATATATCTTCAAATCTCAATCCTAAGTCCCACCAGGCAGCAAGATGTTCCCTTTGCAGTGAAAGGAGATGGCTCACCAGACGCTGAGCAGCCCATTCATGGCTTTTTCCTCTTCCCATACTCCTGGCTTACAGTTTCCCTACCATAGCCAACCCTTATTCATTTTCAAGCTCAACTATGAAAAGCACCCAGATGTCATAAGTGAGAATCAGTTGCTACCCTCTCTCAGTTTCAACAGCTTTTTGGATACTTCTCAAGTTGCTGATTCCATTCCAGGGAGAAGAGAAGAAATTTTTATCCAGCATTACTAAAGTTCAGGCATACAATAATGTTATAAGGTACTATTCTTACCAGGCTGAAGATAAGTTAGAGCAGTAATTTAAAATAGAGGTTCTATAAACATTGCAGTCCCGGCTCCATTACTAGTCATGTTATGTTACCCTTAGTAAGATGGGATAATTAAAGCACCCAACTCCAAGGGCTTCTGTAAGGATTGGATCTAATCATGCAAACGAAGTGTCCGATTCATAGCAAATGCTCCATGCATGTTAGCTATTGTTAGTTAACATATGAAGAAACTAAGGCTAATAAAGCTTAAGTAAAGGTTATTTAAGCCTCCCAAGACTAGTAGGCTAATAAGTGGTGGAGATTGGATTGAAAACAGATTAGTCTAGCTTCTGCTTTGGAGTTATGCTTTTTTCTTGAGAACAACTGTACCCAAAGTTTTAAGTTACATACTCACATCACAGAAAATAAAAGAGCATGTACTCCAAACATTTCTTATAAATGTTATCTGCAATACTCTAATAATAAAGTATATACATTACTAATAACACACAAAATTAGAAATCAAAGGAAGGCTATAAAAAATAAATACAAGTTTAGCATACTTTCACTTCAGATTATTATTCTTACTACCTCTAGGGGAGTGTTTGTCTAATTCTAGTTTGTATCCCTAACCCTAGTGTAAAATATAACGTCTTGCCTATAGCAGATGCTCAGTAAGTGTGGTGAATAAAAGAGTATGAGGTTTTACTCACAGCTGTAACATACGGATATATTTGAATGCAAATGTGCTCAAAAGCAGCGTCTTTGAATTGATTTTTAATGTATCTGCTAGCTTTCAGCTGCTAAAGGTCAAGCTTCAGTCATCTTCCTCAGAGCATTAGTTAAAAGAGAGTTTGTTATACAGCATGAACAGCTGGCATCCCAAAAGGGACATCTGCAAGGAAAAGGAGGTAGGTCCTCAAAGGCATACATAGCCCATTCAAAATTGTTTGCTTAATTCTCCTCTATGTAATCCTACAGAAGATGAATGCTGTTGCTGTCTCTTTAAAAACTCTAGATCTGCTGGGGAATTTGTGATTGGTTTATAACCACAGTTCTCGAATTTTTTTCGATGAATGGAATAAACTATAGGTGTAGGTCTTCAACCTGGAGGTGATTTGCCTGTGGTCCAGATGGAAGTGTGTTTTATTTCCTTCCTCACCAGATGAGAGGGTATAAAAGCAGTCACCTGTCAACCCAGTCCAGCAATGAAATTCAGCAGCCTATTGTCCCAATCACTGCTCTCAATCACTCTAAACGGCCTCCAGAGGCCATCATTATTATAGGACATGTTCCTAAGAGTAGATAAATGGAACTCCACCTGCCAGCCTGCATAGGAAAAGATGGACATTCCTGGCCAAAAATATGAAAGGGCCTGGAGCTTTATTGACATTTCCATCAAAAATAGTTAGCAGTGAAAGCAGCTGTTGTGGAGTGCTTTCACCTCGACGTGTTTGGAATATGCTGTGAATTGAAATACAGACCTCCCGATAAGCAATTTACCTTCTGTCAGTCTCCATGTGCTTGCAGCATTACTGAGTACTCGCTGTGATAGGCCACTTAAAGCCGCACATGTGTACAGTTCGGATGAAAGATTAACTACAATTTGAGGCAGTAAGTAAAAAATTGTGGAGTGTCACTCATAATGGCCTACATTGTCATCTGCAGGGTGACACCCTAGCAAGAAGGTGCCTCTGTTGTGACTGCCTTATGGAATCAGATGTCATTCATTCTAACGAAGATCTGACTACAATTCTAACAAGCAGAGAGCAAGACAGCTTAGGACTAGAACCATTAATCTGCCTGGTTTGTTGACATTGCAGTTATGACTAAAATGCCATTATGCAAGAAATTCTTTCAGAAGTAATTCAATAGGGGCAATTGTAACACAGTGTATAATGGCCCAGAACAAAGGATGTGCGAGGAGTTAATTTCTGTATTTATTCTTCACAGTTGATGCAGTCCATTGAATTCTCCCTCCCTTTAAAAATTTCTACTAGATGAAATATATTATGATGCCCCATGAGTAAAGTACTGGTTGCTATGTCTAAGCAATATCTAGAATTCCAGTCTCTTCAATACAAAATTCTGTACCAAGTTTTGGTTGGCAATTTCAGAAAGCAGTGTAGCACTTATGATGAATAAGAGTAGATTAAATATTCAGCTGTTCTTTCCCTAAAGCTGTTGTCCCGAACCATGGTATCTGCCACTCTAGAAACAATATTTACTCAAATCTAAAATAAATAACTGATGGAGTTTTTCCTCCCTTGGCCAAGGAGTTCATCATTTTCAATCTGATAAGCTGCTCAACAGTGTAGGGTCAGTGGGCACCTGGCAAAGCTGATATTTCTATAGGAATCGAGCACCTTATGAGACATTATCAACCGTATAAGTCATCACACATTTCTTTTGAAAAGAGGACACAGGGTTTCGTTTTCCTCGCTAAATGCTGAGAAGCTAGCTGCTCTGTGTCTCTTCTCTTTGGCTAACATCGGATTCTTTGCGTTCCTCGGGGCAGTGGCTAACAAAGAAATGATTCACAGCCGTTTAATCCTTCACAACTCAGGTAGGAAGAAGGCATTTAGTACAACGATGCCTCAAATATCCAATGCATTTGCTCTTATGACCGTGTCTCCAAGATCCCTACAGTTGGTCGTCAATCCTTGAACCATCCTGGAACACAATTTGTCACCCCCATTACCCCTGGAATCACAGACTGCATGTGTCCAGTATTTTTACTTCTGCTTCAGATCAAAGAATGGTCTAAAGCCCTTAGTAAGCTCAGGAATCTAGGCTTTCAACCTCCTCATGCTAACCAAACTGCTCTGGGAATCTAAAACTATCAGCAAAAACTAGTTGGGTTCTTTTGTTTGTTTGGTTGGGTTTTTTTGGTTTTTTTACACTCTACTTTGTCATAAAAAAGAGGTGGATATTATCACTGATCTCTGATGTATGCTGAAAGGTTTGACTAAACTTACTTCAGAAGCATATTCCTGTTAAACACAATTCCAAACATGTTTCCAGGAGTACAAATACAGGCATGTATTCCAGAGACCATAAATTCACGGCATCATTTGTTGTGATTGGTTCCTGGGTGTTTGGCGGCTAAAGCTGGCTCAGCACAGAAAATTTATGTGAGGTGAGTTCTAGCAGGCCTGCGTGTAACAGACCAGAGGCGATACTGTGGGTGACTTTCACTTTCAGAGAAACTGCCTTAGCTGAGTCTTTTGGTAGCTTCCAGCCAATAAACAGCTGAAGGAAATCACCAGCAGCTGTCTAGCTACTGGCAGACACAGGCTTTGAGGCAGCTATGCAAATTAGCATGTTCCTGGAGCTCCGCCCAAAAAACAAACAGGCTGCAAACACCAAAGTTTCCACGGAACGACTTTTGCCTTTCTGTTCACTCAGGCCTATTCCTAATTCCTGTTCCTATTGTTTCTGTAACAATTTACCACAAATTGAGTGGCTTAAAACAATACGAATTTATTATTCACAGTTCTGTAGGTCAGAGTACAGTGGGCCTCACTGGCCTAAAGTCAAGCGGTGGGCAGAATTGTATTCCTTCTGGAGGCTCTAGTGCTGAATCTGTTCCTTGCCTTTTCCAGTTTCTAGAGGCCACCTACATACTTTGGCTTGTGGCCCCTTCCTCCATCGTCAAAGCCAGCAATCCAACACTCCTCTCTCACTCTGACCCCTGTGCTTCCCTCTTTCCCTTATAAGGATTCCTGTGATCTCCCCATCCAGAACCCTTAACTTAATCACATCTACAAAGTGCCCATTGTGAAGTAACAGAGTCTGGGGATTAGGAGGTGGACATCTCTGAGGGGCCATTTTTATCCCTCCCACATCAACTTTATAGGAATGTTCTCTGAGTTCATTGCCTTTGTTCCAGCCTTCAGGGGTGGTCATGGCAGGGGAGACTATCACTCCCACGTAGTGAGTGAGTAAGGAAACCAAGGCTCAGAATACTTCATGACTTGCCCAACCCCACACTTGCTTAGGCAGAATCATATGTCCGGGGTTATAAAAGGAATGCAAAACTCATCGCTTTTTAAAAACTCTCATTTTTGCACCCATATAAGGAGAACTGGGCTATCACAAAGGCATGCAGAGAGGACCTGGTCCCCTTTGATGACACTGCATTTTAGTCCTAGTTTTTTCCCATGCCAGCCTCTCCCAGCTTGAATCTTTTGCTTTCTTTGGAATCTGAAGTTGGATTTAACAGAGACCAAATCTTTTAATTAATTAATTATTTATTTATTTAACATCTTTATTGGAATATAATTGTTTTACATTGTTGTGTTCATTGCTGCTGTATAACAAATTGAATCAGTTATACGTATACATATATCCCCATATCTCCTCCCTCTTGAGCCTCCCTCCCACCCTCCCTATACCCCCTTCTAGGTGGACACAAAGCACCGAGCTGATCTTCCTGTGCTATGCGGCTGCTTCCCACTAGCTATCTATTTTACGTTTGGTAGTGTATATATGTCCATACCGCTCTCTCACTTTGTCCCAGCTTACCCTTCCCCCTCCCTGTGTCCTCAAAATCTTTCACTTCCCTTCTTAAGCCTTCTATGTGCTCTTGGCCTGTGAAGTGCCCATGTACCTTAATCCTCCATTTCCATTCAGATAATAAATATCTTTAAAACAAATATTATTTATGGGGCACTGCATTAGGCTGAGCTTTCTGGTAGACTGGAGATAAGAGTCACAACATCACTAGTATAATAGTACAGTACTAAGACCTGGATTTGAATTTCAATACATTCCAAGAGTACAGTACTGAGACCAGGATTCAAATCTCAATACATTCTTTTCTATCCAGGTGACCTTGGCCTGATTACTTTGCGCTTCTCTAAACTTTAATGACTTTATTTTCAAAAAGGTGTAACCTGGCACCATTATTATTATTATTTTTTTAACATCTTTATTGGAGTATAATTGCTTTACAATGGTATGTTAGTTTCAGCTTCACAACAAAATGAATCATTTATATATATACATATATTCCCATATCTCTTCCCGCTTGCGTCTCCCTCCCTCCCACCCTCCCTATCCCACCCCTCCAGGCAGTCACAAAGCACCGAGCTGATCTCCCTGTGCTATACGGCTGCTTCCCACTAGCTATCTACCTTACATTTGGTAGTGTATATATGTCCATGCCTCTTTATCGCTTTGTCACCGTTTACCCTTCCCCCTCCCCATAGCCTCAAGTCCATTCTCTAGTAAGTCTGTGTCTTTATTCCTGTTTCACCCCTAGGTTTTTCATGACATTTTTTTTTTTTAAATTCCATATATATGTGTTAGCATACGGTATTTGTCTCTCTCTTTCTGACTTACTTCACTCTGTATGACAGACTCTAGGTCTATCCACCTCATTACAAATAGCTCAATTTCGTCTCTTTTTATGGCTGAGTAATATTCCATTGTATATATGTGCCACATCTTCTTTATCCATTCATCCGATGATGGACACTTAGGTTGTTTCCATCTCTGGGCTATTGTAAATAGAGCTGCAATGAACATTTTGGTACATGACTCTTTTTGAATTATGGTTTTCTCAGGGTATATGCCCAGTAGTGGGATTGCTGGGTCATATGGTAGTTCTATTTGTAGCTTTTTAAGGAACCTCCATACTGTTCTCCACAGTGGCTGTATCAATTTACATTCCCACCAACAGTGTAAGAGGGTTCCCTTTTCTCCACACCCTCTCCAGCATTTATTGTTTCTAGATTTTTTGATGATGGCCATTCTGACTGGTGTGAGATGATATCTCATTGTAGTTTTGATTTGCATTTCTCTCATGATTAGTGATGTTGAGCATCCTTTCATGTGTTTGTTGGCAACCTGTATATCTTCTTTGGAGAAATGTCTATTTAGGTCTTCTGCCCATTTTTGGATTGGGTTGTTTGTTTTTTTGTTATTAAGCTGCATGAGCTGCTTATAAATTTTGGAGATCAATCCTTTGTCAGTTGCTTCATTTGCAAATATTTTCTCCCATTCTGAGGGTTGTCTTTTGGTCTTCTTTATGGTTTCCTTTGCTGCGCAAAAGCTTTTAAGTTTCATTAGGTCCCATTTGTTTACTCTTGTTTTTATTTCCATTTCTCTAGGAGGTGGGTCAAAAAGGACCTTGCTTATTAATGATTAAAAAGGATGACATATGATAGCACCAGGTGTGTAGAATGATGAACATGTTTGTTCCTTCTTTTCCTCTCTTACTGCCCAAGAGAAACAGGAGAGCTGAATCGTGGAACCAAATTAGGGATATTTGCACATTAAAAAAAAACAAGAGGAGAAATTTTATTTGGCAATATTTAACATTGGGAATAACTCTAAAAATCTGGAATCTCAAATAGAATGGCAGGTGCAGAGGTGTTCCTAAGTGAGCAACTTCCAGATATTTGTCAAATCTCATCACATAGGTGTAGATCCCAGATTGCAGGGAATTACAGTCATTCTAATAAATTACATGGGAGATTGCTTCAGATATATGATAAAAAATGACTGGGTAATACAAATTTCTTTCCTTAATACAGGAGGATCATAGAGAAGTGAAAAACAGTTTAAAAGTCCTTGTCCTATTTCCTTCATTCCACCCAAAACTCATTCATTCATTTTTTGCTTATGCATTAATTCATTTGATATTTCTTGAATATGTACTGTGTGCTACTTTCATGAACCTAGGAATACTATGATGAATAAAACTAGGATGTCTGCCAAAATGGCATAGACAAGCAGTAACAATTGAGGAAAATAAGTACTATGACAAAGTATGTCAAGGTGCTTTAGGTGCAAAGTGGAAGGGCATCCATTTTAGCTATTAAGGTAAAGGAGTCAGGGATGTCTTCCTAGAAAGAGAATATCTAATATGAGAACCAAATAATAAGTAGGAATTACCCAGGCAAGGAGAAAGAAGAGTGAGGGTATTCTAGGCAAAAGCAGAGCCTATGCAAAGATGTGAAGAAGAGAGCACATGCCATGTGTAGGTGAATGCAAGATGTTTGTTTGGCTAGAGAATTCTGTAAAATGTTAAAACTTGTGGAAATGTACTAACACTCTCTGCCTCCCCAACCTCAATAGCTCTCTTGAATAGCAAATGTGGAACCTTCTGCCAAGAGCTTCACACTCTCCCAGAGAAGGTACAGCTCCCCAAAATGTAACTGTTTTTCTGTTGGAGAAGATTTCCGCAAATGTTTTCGAATCTAAAATGTTTCCCTCAGAAGCACTGACCACTTTTCCACACCTATGCACCCATATTTTGGGGGAAACAGCCTCATGCCTCAGACCCTACTAGAATGACTCCAGCCTTATTCTGTAAGGCTAGAAAATATGGATTGAGAAAAAATGCAATGGGCAGTCCACCTCATGGCTACCTGAAATTAAGCAGAAAGTGCTCCAACTTTTCCTGTTTTTGTCCCCCAAACTTGGAAATGCAAAGTGTGATCCAGTCAGGAGAGTGAGTGGCTGTATACCTACTGAGAAGGTGTCACTTAGGGAGTCCACCTGAAAACTACCTCCTTTCCCCTGTCACTATCAAACTTCTTTTTCTATTACACAAGTAGATTGCCAACTTCTATAAAACAAGCAGACGAGAAGCAGAAATTAGGCTTTATAGGTGATCTATTTTTAACCCAAGGAAATTTACTCCACAGAAACAGATGGAATAGGAAAAGAAGACCCCAGTAATGGTACATAGTGGAGTTTGAGACTTTTATGTGCTGGGAGACCAAAAGCAGGAAGAGTTGGAGTGCTTTCTGCTTACTTTAAGATCTGTCCATTCATATCATCCATCTGTTGAGAGTATGAGAACCAACAGAGTAGAATACAAGGTCCCATTTCAATGCAGCAGAGCCATATTAGATGAGAGTGTTATGAACTCTAGGAGTTAGGTGATCTAGAGGTGAATCTGATTTCCAATAATACATCTAAAAATTGGATTTAATAAACCCCCAAATGGATAGGGAGCAAAACCATTGGAAACCTAGCAATTATTTCCTTATTGGTAATGCACAGATCTCTATAGCTGTCTCCAGTATGAGTGAAAAGAAAAAAAAATAAACACAAACATACATGTAATAAAATAAACCAAAGGCAAGGGGTTGAAAATAACTCTATAGAATAAGGGGAATGGAAAGCTCAGAAGAAGAGAACTCCAAAAGAGATTTACTGTAGCTACTAGGAAAAAAAATCTCAACAGTTTGAAAACTAAGTAATATATGAGAAGATATAGCCTTTAGGAAATGGGAACCCACACATAGAGAAGAAAGAGGAAAGGAAACAGAATGAAATGAAAATTATAAAAACGTATTAAGGAAAAATAGAACTAAATCAAATCACATAAAATTACAATGAAAAGTATAGTAGACACTACATAAAATCAAATCAGCAATCAGCAGGACAAACTTAAGTTTGTCCTTTGGAAAGAAGGATAAAATAACAAAGGACTAAGACAAATTAGAGATAATCTGACAGTGGACCAGAAATAGAAACATAGCTTCAAAGTTATACTAGTGCTTAACTAATAAACCAGAACAGCTGTAACAAAAACAAAATTCAAAGACAAAATTTCAGAAAATTTTGGTGAGTGCACAGAAGACCTAAGGATTCAGATTTTAAAGTGCATACCAGGCTCTTAGCAAAAATCAATGAGAAGACATCAACTGATGGTATATACTAGCAATTTTTAAAATTATAAGCATAAAGAAGAAATCCAGACTTGACTAACTCAGAGACAAAACTGTCCATCTTTAAACAAATGAAAATCCATATTAAGTTTGCAATTTAGAAAATATCTAGATGGTCATAGAAACAGAAAAGGAAATACCCTGAGTGACATTTGTAAGATGGTAGAATAGTAGAATAGGAAGCCCTTGACTCCCCCCCTCCCCCAATGCACTAATTCAACAGCAACACATGAATCAATTTGCTTTGTGAGAAATCTAGAAACTTAAAAGACTCTTGCACCTTGGGTGAGTGCAAGTCCAGCCACATTGACACTACCCTGGGCCCTGGCTTCTCTCTTTCTTGTCTCAAGTTGCTGAGGAGGCCTTGCATACAACAGTCCCCTGAGGGCTATTGAGAACAAAGTGTTGGTTTGAACTGACATGGAGGCACCTACCACAGCTCCTCCCCTGGCTCAGTGCAGAGCCAGTGAGCAATAAACCCCAGCTCTCCCTGGGGAAGGAAAGAGTGTGACCATAGCTCCAATATCCCAACTTTTCCAGGGGATGCACAAAGGACTATCTTCTGTCTTGTTGGTCTTGGTGCACTAACCAGATTTGGCATACTCTAACTGTCTTCGAGCTAGTGAGAACAAAGATGGTTGTTTGATTTAACATTTAACTAGTCGCCACAGCCTCTTCCACAATGTTATCCACAATGTTAATCCAAAAATGGTTTAACATATGCAAATGGTTTAACATATGCTTAGTGCAGAGAAAACAAGTGAAAAAGCCCAGATTTCAACTTCTCCTTGGGAAGGGAAAGAGTTGGGAAAATGTTCAGTAATGGATAGAACAACTAGACAAAAATCTAAAAAGAAACAGCTAAACTGAACTACACTGTAGACCAAATGAACCTAACAGACATATACAGAACATCAACCCAATAACAGCAGAATCTGTATTTTTCTCAAGTGCACACATTCTCTAGGATAGAAACATATTAAGTTACAAAACAATGCTTAACAAATTTTAAAAGGCTGAAATAATATGAAGTACCTTTTCCAACCACAATGGAATGAAAGTAGAAATCAACAGCAGGAAGAAACCTGGAAAATTTACAGATATGTGGAAAGTAAATAGTACATGTTTGAATAACCAGTGGGTCAAAAAAGAAATTCAAAGGGAAATTAGAAAATATCTCCAAACAAATACACAATACACCATAATTTATGGGATGCAGTAAACACAGTTCTAAGAGGGAAGTTTATGGTGATAAACATCTACATTAAAAAAAAAAAAGAACTGAAATGAACTAACTTGACAACTCAAGGAACCAGAAAAAGAAGAACAAATGAAATCTAAAATTAGGAGAAAGAAATAAAAAAGTTTAGAGAAGAAATACATGAAAGAGAAAATAGGAAAACAATAGGAAAAAAATCAATAAAACTGAGTTGGTTCTTTGAAAAAAATAAAATTGACAAACCCTTAGCTAGATTAATAAAAAAGAAGAAGATTCAAATAAATGAAATAAAAAATAGGAGAGAAGACATTACAACAGATGTCACAGAAGTATAAAGGATCATAAGGGACTGCTATGAATAATTACACACCAACAAACTGGATTACCTGGAAGAAATAGATAAATTCCTAGAAATATTCAACCTGCCCAGACTAAACTATGAGAAATAGAAAGTCAGAATACACCTTTAACTAGTAAGCATATTGAAACAGTAATTAAAACCCTCCCAACAAAGAAAACCCCAGAACCAGGTAGCTTTGATGAATTCTACCAAATATTTGAATTCTACCAAATATTTAAAGAAAAATTAATGCCCATACTTCTCAAACTTTTCCAAATTTTATAGAGGAGAAAACTTTCCAAATCATTACCCTGATACAAAACCTAAATGAAGGCAAATAAAAAAAATACTACAGGCCAATACCCCTGATGAACATAGGTACAAAAATCCTCAACAAAATACTAGCAACTGAATTCAATAGTACATTAAAAGGATCATACACCATGACCAAGTGAAATTTATTTTGTACATAGTATGCAAAAATGGTTTAACATATGCAAATCAATTAATGGTATACACCACATTAACAGAATGAAGGATAAAAATCACACGATCATCTCAATAGATGTGGAAAAATCATTTGACAAAATTCAACATCCTTTTATGATAAAAACTCTCAACAGACTAGGAATAGAGAGAAATTACCTCAACATAATAAAGACCACAGTTTATATTATACCCAACTATGAATGACTAAAATCTTTCTCACTAAGATTAGGAGCAAGGCGAGGATTCTCACGTATCACTTGTATTTAACATAGCAATGGAGTCCTTACCAGATAAATTAGGCAAGAAAAAGAAACAGAGGACATCCAAATTGGAAAGGAAGAAATAAAATTTCCCCTGTCTGTGGATGACATAATCTTATATATGGAAGACCCTAAAGATGCCACACACACAAAAACTGTTAGAACTAATAAAATAATTCAGCAAAGTTACAGGATATAAAATTAACATACAAAAATCAGTTGTATGTCTCTACACCAACAGACTACCTGAAAAGAAAATTAGGAAAATAATCCCATTTGTAATAGCATCAAAAAGATTAAAATGCTTAGGAATAAACGTGAAGAAGAGATGAAAGACTTTTACAGTGAAAACTTCAAAACATTGCTAAAAGTAATTTAAGACAAAAAAAATGGGAAGACATCTATGTCCATAGATTGGAGTATTTAATGTTAAAATGTACATACTACCCAAAATGATCTACAGATTCAATGAAATCCCTAACAGAATATTAATGACATTTTTTATAGAAATTTTTAAAAATCTAAAATTCATATGGAACCACAAAAGACCCTGAATAGTCAAATCAGCCTTGAGAAAGAACAACACTGGAGGACTCACACTTCCTGATTTCAAAGCTTACTACAATGTATAATAATTGAAACAGTATGGTACTTGTATAAAGATAGACATATAGACTAATGGAAGAGAATAGACAGCCTAAAAATAAATCCATCAGTATAAGGTCAACTGATCTTCAACAAGATTGCCAAACATAAACAATGGGGGAAGGATAATCTAGTCAACAAGTGATGCTGGAAAACTGGATATCCACATGCAAAAAAATGAAATTAGACCTTTATCTTATAGCACACACAAAAGTCAATTCGAAACGGACTAAAAATTTAAATCTATGATTTGAAATTTTAAAAGTCCTAGGAGAAAACAGGGGAAACATTTCATGACATTAGATTTGGTGATGATTTCATGACTATGACACCAAAAGCACAGACAACAAAGGAAAAATAGACAAGTGGGACTACATCAAACTAAAGAGCCTCTGCACAGCAAAGAAAACCATCAACAGAGTAAACAGGGAATTTATGGAATGGGATAAAATATTCACAAACCATATATCTTTTAAGTGGTAAATTTCCAAAATATATAAGGAACTGCCACAAATCAATAGCAAAAACAAACAAACAAGAAACCCAAAACCTAATAGCCTGGTTAAAAAATGGGCAAAGGACTTGAAAAGACATTTCTCCAAAGAAGACAACCAAATGGCCAACCCGTATATGAAAAGGTGCTCAAAGTCACTAATTATCAGGAAAATGCAAATCAAAACAATAATGACATATTACCTCACACTTGTTAGGATGGCTATTACCAAAAAGACAAAAGACAGTAAGTATTGGTGAGGATATCAAGAAATTGGAACCCTTGTACACTGTTGATGGGAATGCCAAATGGTGCAGCCACTATAGAAAACAGTATGGAAGTTCCTCAAAAAATTAAAAATAGATCTACCATATGATTCAGCAACCCCACTTCTGGGTATTTATCCAAAAGAACTGAAATAAGGATCTTGAAGAGATATTGGCTTCCTATGAGATAATAATATTCCCACATTCATTAAAGCACTATTCACAATAGCCAACACATGGAGACAATCGAAACATCCATCAAGGGATGAATGAATTTTAAAAAGCGTGATATACATACAATGAAATATTATTTAGCTTCAAAAAAGAAGTATATCCTGCAATATGTGACAACATGGATGAACCAAAGGATATTATGTTAAGTGAAATAAGCCCGTCGCAAAAGGACAAATACTGCATGATTTCACTTACATGAGGTATCTAAAATTGTCAAACTCATAGTAGCAAAGGATATAATGGTGGTTGCCAGGGGCTGGGAGAAGAAGAAAGTGGAAGGTGCTAATTAATGGTATAAAATTTCAGTCATGCAAGGTGAATAAGTTCTAGGAATCTGCAGTACAGCATTATGCCTAAGGATAACAATATTGTGTTGTACACTTAAAAATCTGTTAAGAGGATAGATCTCCTGTTAAGTGTTCTTACTACAATTAAAAAAAAAACACATACTGGCAAAATCTGAAAAATGTCTGTACCTGAGTAAATAGTATCATGACAATGTAAATTTCCTGGGTTTGCCAAAGTACTATGGCTTTGTAACATACAGTATTATCATTGAAGGAAGCTAGAAGGAAGGGTACATGGAAACTCCGTACTGTTGGTGCAACTTCTTGTGACTCTATTACAAAATGAAATTATAATTTTAAGAAAAGAGGAAGAAAGAAAGGACATGCCCCAGTGGCAGGAATGCATGAGAATTTCAAAGCCAAAGCAACAGGAATTCATACTGAATGACTCTTATCAGGTCCTCAGGAATATGATGAAGCCCTAGACCTAACTACCAGTTTACAGGAGGAATAGGGAACCTGGAAACATGATAAACACGACAGGGATGTCATTAGGAAACTCCTGACTGTGAGAAACTGCAGAAAAACTACCTGGATTCTTTGATAAATTTCAATAAAAGGTGGGGGAGAGGCAGGGCTGAACAACAGTAAAAATTAACAGATACTTAATAATATCAAACAATTACAATCTATGTTCTTTTTGGATCCTCATTTTACTTAATAAATAAATTGTTCAGTAAAATGGATCATGGCCTCAGGGTTGGGAGCTGCGGTTTTAATGCCCACAAAAGAAGAGGTGAGTCATAAGCTCTGTGAATCAGGGAGTTGCAACTGGGCTTCCTGCAGAGTTGGGAGCCACAGAAGACCTGCTGGTCTGTGAATTAAGGACAGGAAATGCCTCTAGAGACTTGGGAAATGGTAAGGGAGCTGGTTAATTTGGGGGGTAGGATGGGGATATGTTCAAAATACAGTGGATCAAAAATACTCAGAAATTATCAGAAGATGAACGTGGGATAATTTTTTAAAAGGAGAATAAAAATGTTAATTAACTTCAGGCTATCCTTGGTATGCATATTAAAATTTAAAAGCAACCACTGAGAGAATGAAAGAATAATGCACAACTCCCAAAGAGAAGGAAGCTTTCTAGCAGAAGAAAATAAATAGAATATGGAAAATTCCATTAAATCTAATAAAAAACAGGAAAAAAGGAAGCAAACAAAAATCATGCTTTTTCCCAAGGAGAGTTGAAATAATCACAAAAATTGACCATATATGAGGCCCTACAACTATGTCACAAAGTTCTAAAAAAGCTGGAAATTGGTAATGAAGATATATTCTCCCAAACCCATATATCTGGAAACTAAAATGAGTCTAATTCAGAGGTAAGGAGAAAAAAAATCACAATGGAAATTTCAAAATATTCAGATTTCATTAACTGGTCACAAAAGATGAAACTATTTCACTGTTCATCAGAATTTTAAGAGCCCACTGTTTTCCTGAGTTTTTGTTTGTTCTGCATCTCAGTGCCTCTTTGGGAGGCCTCGGTTCTATCCAGGCTGTCTGGTCCTCCAGCTTCTCAGAGCCCCGTGGGAGCTCTGAAGACTGTTCCCTTTACAGCTCCTGACACCTTTTGCCCTACCCAGCAGAGGTTTACCCTGTGTGTGCCCAGATTAGCGTGCAAAGACCAAGTCCAGACCCTATGCATTTTTGGAGCTCTTTCTCTGTGGCCTGCTCCCCGCCCCCTCTGGTTCTCTGCTCCACAGATTCCAGCTCCTGAGTCTCCCCTGACTCCAAACTCTGTGGCTCTGACTCATCCAGCTGTCTGTTGGATCCCTGCCCTGCACACCAGTCGGGAAAAGGCCTCCAGACAGAAAGCCAGGGCAGACATTCTCTGGGATCACAGTCCTGCAGGGCTCAATGTCTAAAAGCAGTCCCGTATATTTTCGTCCAGTTTTTAGTTATTTATATCAGGAAGGCAAGTCCAGTCCCAGTTACACTCTTCTAGCTGGAAACAGCAGTGCTATCCATATTAATTTTAGCATTTTTCCCCATTCACTATGTGAGACTTTTCTTTTTCTTTCTCGTTTTTTTCCACCATAGTTTCAAGACAATTAGAAATTTGGTTTTTTTTTTTAAGTATAGTTGATTTACAATACAATATTTGTTTCAGGTATACAACAGGAATTTGATATTTTTACAGATTGTACTCCATTTAAAGTTATGATAAAATATTGACTATATTCTCTGTGCTGTACATTCATAAATGTACATTCATCCTGTATCTTATTTATTTTATACCTAGTAGTTTGTACCTCTTAACGCCCTTACATTCCCACCAACAATATACTAGGGTTCCCTTTTCTCCACATCCTCACCCACATTTATTTGTTATCTTTTTGACAATAGCCATTCTGACAGGTGTGAGGTGATATCTCACTGTGGTTTGGATTTACATTTACCAGATGATTAGTGATGTTGAGTGTCTTTTCATGTGCCTGTTGGCCATGTGTATGTCTTCTTTGGAAAAATTTTTATTCAGGTCTTCTGCTCATTTTTTAATTGGATTGTTCAGGGTTGTTTTTTTTAATATTGATTATATGAGCTCTTTATATATTTTGTATATTAACCCCTTATCAGACATTTCAGTAGGTGATATTTTTGTTTTGTTGGTGGTTTCCTGCACTGTGCAAAAGCTTTTAAGTTTGATTAGGTCCCATTTGTTTATTTTTGCTTTTGTTTTCCTTGCCTGAGGAGACAGATCCAAAAAAGTATTGTTAAGACTTATGTCAAAGAATGTACTGACTATGTTTTCTTCTAGAAGTTTTATGGTTTCCATTTTTACATTTAAGTCTTTAATCCATTTCGAGTTTATTTTTTTATATGGTGTGAGAAAACGTTATAGTTTCATTCTTCTACATGTAGCTGTCCAATTTTCCCAATAGCACTTATTGAAGAGACTGTTTTTTCTCCATTGTATATTTCTGCCTCCTTTGTCATAGATTAACTGACCATTTGTACATGGATTTATTTCTGGGCTCTCTGTTCTGTTCCACTGATCTATGTGTCTGTTTCTGTGCCAGTACCATACTGGTTTGATTACTGTAGCTTTGTAGTATAGTCTGAAGTCAAAGAGTGTGATACCTCCACCTTTGTTCTTTTTACTTAAGACTGCTTTGGCTGTTCAGGTCTTTTGTGGTCTCATATGAATTTTAAAATTATTTGTTCCAGTGCTGTGAAAAATGTCATGAGTATTTTGATAGGGATTGTATTAAATCTGTAAATTGCCTTGGGTTCTATGGACATTTTAATATTAATTCTTCCAGTTCATGAACACAGATATCTTTCTATTTCTTTGTATCATCTTCAGTTTCCTTCATCAATGTCTTACAGGTTTCAGAGTATGGATCTTTTACCTCCTTGTTCAAGTTTATTCCTAGGCATTTTATTCCTTTTGATGCAATTATAAATGGGATTGTTTTCTTGCTTTCTCTTTCTGATAGTATGTAGAAAAATAAGAGATTCTGCATAATAATCTTGTATCCTGCAACTTTATTAAATTTATTTTTTAGTCCTAATTGTGTTTTGGTGGAGACTTCAGGATTTTCTACATAAAGTATCATGTTGTTTGCAAATGGTGACAGTTTTACTTCCCTTCCAATTTGGATGCCTTTTATTTCTTTTTCTTATCTGATTGCTGTGGCTAGGACTTTCAAAAAACTATGTTAAATAGGAGCAGCAAGAGTGGGCATCCTTGTCTTCTTCCTGATTTTAGAGGAAAAGCTTTCTGCTTTTCATCATTGAGTATTATGTTGGTTGTGGGTTTGTCATAAATGTCATTTATTTTTGTTGAGCTATGTTCCCTCTAATACCCATGTTGCACTGTGCCCTGGAGTCTTACAATCCTTGTAACTGCCAAGCTGCTAGACCAAAGAAAGAACCCAGCATCAGTGACAGAGACATCTGTGATTTATTGGACAGGGAATCTTACAAGTCAGAGTCAAAGGTCCTGGAACAATGTTTAAGGTCAGTGGCAGGTAGGACGTAGCAGCAATCTTTGCTCCACAGGAGAGTAGGAGGCTATCAGTTATGGGGGTATGATGTCAGAAGGGATCCTTGGTTGCCAGGGGGACTGGGGCGAGGGCCAGCATTTCCTGTTGATGATGGAACATACCGGAGCCATTCTGTTCCAAGGGCTAGAACAGTTGTTAGCTGGGGGTCGGGTCAATCATGCAAGTGGTTACTGATTAAACTTTCAGCTTAGGAAGGGGAGGCAATCATGTGCATAAGGTAAGGGTGAGGCAGGACTGGGTTGGGCAGGGGATGTACAGAGAGCAAGAGAGCAGCCATCTTGTGGGGCCTGATCCTACAACCAACTTTGATGAGGGTATTTATCATGAATGGGTGTTGAATTTGTCAGATGCTTTTTCTGCATCTATTGAGATGATCATGTGATTTTTATCCTTCATTTTGTTAATATGCTGTATCACATTAATTGATTTGCAGATACTGAACCATCCATGCTTCCCTGGAATAAATCCCACTTGATCATAGTTTATAATCCTTTTTATATATTGCTAAATTAGGTTTGCTGACATTTTGTTGAGAATTTTTGCATCTATATTCATCAGAGATATTGGCCTGTAATATTCTTTTTTTGTAGTGTCTTTGTCTGGTTTTTGTATCAGGTAATGGTGACCTGATACATAGAATGAGTTTCAGGGTGTGCCCTTATGTGTTTGGTAGAATTTACCTGTGAAGTGTTTGGTCCTAGACATCTGTGTTTTGGGGAATTTTATGATTACTAATTCAATTTCAATACTAGTAATCATAAATTCAGATTATCTATTTCTTCCTGATTCAGTCTTGGAAAATTATGTTTCTAGGAGTTTATCCATTTCTTCTAGGTTGTCCAATTTGTTGGTATGTAACTGTTCATAGTATTCTCTTATGATTGTTTGTATTTCTGTGATATCAGTTTTAATTTTCCTCTTTCATTTCTTATTTTGTTTATTTGGGTACTTTCTCTCTTTTGAATGATCCTGCCTAAAGCCTTATCAATTTTGTCTGTCTTTTCAAAAAACTAGCTCTTGGTTTCATTGATCTTTTCTATTTTTTTTTTTTTTTTTGGTTTCTATTTTATTTATTTCCATTCTGATCTTTATTATTTCCTTCTTTCTGCTGACTTTGGGAATTGTTCTTTTTCTAATTTCTTTAGATGGTATGTTAGGTTGTTTGAGATGTTTCTAGTTTACTGAGGTAAGCCTGTATTGCTATAAACTCTCTTAGGACTGCTTTTGCTGCATCTCATAGATTTTGGAAAGTTGTGTTTTTTAATCTTCATTTATTTCAAGGTATTTTCTGATTCCCTCTTTGATTTCCTTGTTGACCCATTGATTTTTTTAGTGGCATTTTATCATTTATTCTCCATATGTTTGTGTTTTTTCCATTTTTCTTCCTATAATTGATTTTTTTTCTTTTTTAAAAATTTAAATTTATTTATTTATTTATTTTTGGCTGCATTGGGTCTTCATTGCTGCACGTGGGCTTTCTCTAGTTGCAGCGAGCGGGGGCTACTCTTCATTGTGCTGCGCAGACTTCTTATTGTGGTGGCTTCTCTTGTGCAGCACTGGCTCTAGGCATGCAGGCTTCAGTAGTTGCGGTGCGTGCGCTCAGCAGTTGTGGCTCGCGGGCTTAACTGCTCTGCGACATGTGGGATCTTCCCGGACCAGGGCTTGAACCTGTGTCCCTGCATTGGCAGGTGGATTCTTAACCATTGCACCAGGGAAGCCCCATGTAATTGATTTCTAGTTTCATACCACTGTAGTGGAAAATATGCTTGATATAATTTCCTCTTAAATTTGTTGAGACTTATTTTGTGGCCTACATGTGATCTCTCCTGGAGAACGTTCCACGTGCACTTGAAGGAGTGTCATTGTGTGGGAACGTCCTTATGCAGTCTGCGTGTGCCTAGTAGCTTTGGTGGGAGAGCTGGATCTGAAGTGAACATGGGCCACATCTTCCGCTGGGGTGCACTGGCAGCTACTGCCTTGGTGAGAGGCAGGGCTGGGGATGGAGAGGGGTTAGAGCCAGAGCCAGGTGCGAGCTGGGGCTTCTCCTATGCTCAATGGCATTCACTGCCCTATTGGGGATGGGGAAAGGGCCTGAGGGCTTAGAACTGCACTTCTGTGCTGATTTCATTTTCTCCCTGTAAAAACTGCATGCCTTGTTTAGAGGCTGGGTCAGGGCTAGAGGGGTTGGAGCCGCACTACTGAGCTGGTTTTGCTGTCTCTCCAGCGTGTGCAGGGATGCATGCACTGGCAAAGGCTGCCTCTGCCCTGGTCAGAGGCAAGACTGGGATCCAACCCAGCCCTATTCCCTCTAAGTGTGCATACTCTCATCGGCAATGGCAGCCTCTGCCTTAGTGGGAAGCAGCGTAGGAGCAAGAGGGCTTACAGCAAGAGCGTACTGTGTGCTGGGAGGTGCACTGGGGAGGTCCTGGCAAGCCAGCCAGAGCACCAGGCAGTTTTTAATCTGCTGCCTCAGTGCTGTGATCGGGAGTAAGCAAGTCTGTGAGCACACCCTCTTCAAGAGTGGAGTCTTGGTTTCTTGGAGCCTTCCAGTAAGCCCCACTGGTTTTCAAACCAGCTAAAGGGGTGTGTCTTCCCATTGTCAGACCCCAGGGCTGCAGTGCTAATATGTGGCTCGAGCCCCTCTCTCCCCAGGGAGGATCCCGGAGACTATGCTATCCCTTCCTCTTCTGGACCCCTTGCTAGGGGTGCAGGTCTCAACTAGATTGCTTCTCCTCCCTTCCTTCAAGACCTTGTGTGCATAGTTCTTTACAGCCCTGGCTGTAGAAGAGCCCTCCCGCCAGTCTTCAGGTCAAGTTCAGTGATAACTGTTCTATATGTAGTTGTAGTTTTCATATGTTCACGAGGGGAGGTGAGCTGAGCATCCTTCCGCTCCGCCATCGTGATTCTGCCTCTGGATGAAATTTGACTTCTAATTAAGCTCTAGTCAAAGCATAAGTCCAGAATGACAGAGACATTTAAAATCTGGACTCTAAACAAGTAAAAGTAGAAGGAGATAATGCTATTTAACTCATTTAATATGAGTGCAGGGTGTTAACAGCCACATCACCCCCAAAGACCTACTTCCATCCCCAGCAAGAGAGCAAATTCCGGGAGGACTGTGGCTGTAGGAAAGTGGTCTCATAACTCCTTTACTGGCTCCTGTTGTGGGATTCCTTCCCAAGTCACAAGAAGTACAAATGATAACCTTCGCTTGTAAGTGATAATCTTCTCCACGAGATTGTGCTCAGAATCATCTTTACTTTTAGTTTTCATCCGGATGGCAGCAAAAGACATGCACGGTCCCAGAACTGACTGAACTAAGGTGACTTACTGTAATTTGCAGAGTGCGCTCCTGTAGTACCATAGTCTGTCACTGTGGTTCCACTCTCCCCTTTGAGACGGGCACCGTGTGGCTTTCCTCAGGCTGTCCACAGTGCAGGTGGACAGGTGGGCTGCACGTCCTTGTCATGGGCCTCTTAGGGCTGCCTTCCTGTCCCCGAGTGCTCAGACAAATGCATATTTCCCTGGAGGTGCTCCCTAACTCACCCGACCTGCCTCCCTGATCAGCCCTACTTATTCCCACAGCCCTGAAGGGGCACACACTTCACGATTAGGAAACCCCCTTGAAGCGCCTTCCCCTCACCTCTGATTTCCACGGAATGAAAGGCACTGGTGTAGCAGGATCCTTCCCTTGCTTCTGCCTAACCCAGCCTGCTTACACAGCAGGCCCGTCAGCAAACACGTGTCGGCTAGCACGCCAGCTTGACCACACCATCCCTTTCGGTGATTTACGACTACATGACTCACGTTTCGGTTACGAACATTCAGAAAGTGCCATGTGCTGACTGAAGGTGTGAGTGTCCTTAATCTTCTGGCTAAATTTTAAACATAATCTATGCTCATTCCTTAATTTCGTGAAAACCACTTAAAGGCGGCAACAAACATAATAAGCGTACTTGTTCCAATGAAGAAGTAGACAGGAAAAGAAAGAAGCTAAATGCTTGAGATAGTTTTGGTTAGGTTCGTGATAGCTTATATTACAAATTAAGCCCCAACTTGGTAACAGAGAAACCTTTCTGTTTTGCTTGCATATATTGTCTTTTGTTTTATTTTAATTGGGTAGGTAGTATTTTGGGAGGTTTTAGGTTAAAGATGATTGAAACATAACAATTGCTATTTGTTGAATTTCTTTATATCATTCCAACTCATTTTCTTGCATTTGACTAAAAGACTGAAATTAAACATACTATCCTCTATGTCCCATATTATTTTCAATTTTTATGGAAGATCAAAAAAATGTGCAACTTGCATTTATATACATGGTAGAACATGGAAGAAAAGTTTATGCAGATAGAGGATATTAAAGTATAAAAGCTACCAAGATAAAAAAGACAATTTATTTATTTACTTATGAAATGGCAATTAGAATCGTCTAAACTTTACAGTTTTTTTTTTCTTATGGGATTCCCAAAGAAACTTCATAATAACACTTGCAAATGTTTCCATAAGAAGGAAAGTTTATGAAACATGTTTAAATATTTATGGAATGTTAAAAATGAGGCATTAATTGGCAAACAACTTAATTAAAATGCTTTCTCAAGTAATTAGCAACAAATACTTCCCTATCTGTTTTGCATGCCATTTGTCTTGTGTTTGTTAAACCCGCCTGTCAGTCAAACTTTGCTTCAGGTAATTTTTTTGCTCTGTGGGGAAAATCTTCAAAAATTACATCTGAATTTAAAATCTTTTGATTATCATTTTTATCTAGCAAATTCTCTTTTTCACTTCATCTTCTATATGTCCCAGTAAACCACCATCCTGGGAATTTAGGGCCTGAAGATGAAATTCCGCATCAAGGCATAACTGAGTTTCCAAAAAACACCCTCCAGAGAACAAATTGAATCAATCTAGAATCAACAAACAGTGCAGTTAATTAATGAGAACACCATAAGGGAGCTTTTCTAAACAATGTTGACGGCTGCTGCCTCAGGACCAGTAGCACCAGAAGTTATTGCTGGTTTGAAAAAAGTGACTCTTAGGGGTTCCCCAAGGCACCTTGTGCTTACATTAGCTATTTACCACAACTTTTCCTTTTATTTGCACCCCAGGGGAAGTACAGTTATTTCCTAAATTACTTTTTAAGTGATGCTTATTCCTGCCAGTAGCCTGAGGTGCAACGAAGGTACCACAGAGTGAAGAAACACAGAAACCAAGTCGGAAACAGCACTGAACAGTCTGCAGAAAAATCCCTATACTGTAGGGTTGTTTTCCAAACCACAAATCCTGAGGTGGCACGAAAAGTGGCAGGGGCTCCTTTCTCCGGTTTGGTCTAACTGGGGGGATGAAGAGGGGAGAGCGAAGCTGGAGGGAGCATCAGAGGCAGGTGGTGGTGCTGGGTGTGAAGGGTTGGGAAGACGTAAATACTCATCTCGGGCAACAAGCCTTCTTAAAACTAAGGCAACTGAAAGATACCTTACAATAAAGTCATGCTACATCTTGTGGTTTAGTGGCACTGATCCACAAAATCGTACTGCCCACAGAATGTGTCTCAAAGGCAGGCAGCTGTCTTTTGTTCACTGATAACCCCCAGCTTCAAAAACAGTGCCTGGCACATGATAAGCACTCAAAAAATAGTTGCTGAATGAATGATTAGATGACCAATGACTAAAGTGAGTGGAATTTGGTAACAGAAAATCTCAGCTCTGCCAGTGATTCCCCCAGCAACTGAGAGGCACCTAAAGAAATCCTTAGTTTTTAGAATTAGCCATTTGTCATCAATGTCTAATGCATGCTACAAAAAAAAAGACCTATAAAATTCAGTCACTCCTTAAGTATTGATATAAAACCTAGTAGATATCATGTGTTGTGTTAGACTTGGAGATCAACAGCGATTAAAAGACAATTTGGTTCCTGCCCTGAGTTTGTAGTCTGATGGGGAAAGCAGATATCAGTCTAATAATTATACCAATATATAATTAAGAAAACGTGATCAGTGCCTTAAAAACAATACAGGGGTCTACGAAAGCATATAAAAGTGATCAGAAAATTGGAGTGGTTATATAAGGCCATTTTCTTATATGATAAAAACATTTTAAATGCAGAATAGATAATTTAAGGAAGATATGGGGCTTAAGGGTTCACAAAGCTAGACTAGTCATCTCCCATCTTTTCTTGTGAATTCCAACCTCATCCAAGCCTCTGAAATACGGTTATTCAAGATGTCAGCTGTTTCAAATTATGTTGTGCAGTTCCAAAACTTTCAAAACTTGTACACGCCCACAAGGACTATTTTAGTAGAATAAGTAGGCATTAAAATTCAGTAAGTCTTAATTCCTTTTCCTATAATTAGGATTTTTAAATATCTTAGCAAAGAAGAGAAGATTAATTCTTTAATTAATGAATAACAAAATATGGTTTCTAAATTTTTTGACTTTAAAAAAAATTTAAGTTTCATATTAAGCACAGTAATAGGAAAAAAAAGATATTTGTTGACTGCTTTTTGTGCACCAAGAACAATGCTGGATTCTCTTACTCATTTTTAAATATTCAATTATAGTTTAGTTTGCTTTCTAGAAAAGATTCCTATTTTTATACTCTTTTTTAAATCTATCTATTTATTTATTTAATGTAAGAATGGATACGGTGAAATAGTTCAAATCATGCTGGTGAACGTTTTTAAAAATTAAAAAAAAAATGGACACAGACAGACAGTAACAATCAGTTATATTTATTAATGTGTGTCCAGTGCATAAACAGCGTTGGGCAAATAAAGATGCTCTGTTGTTGAATGAATAAGTGAGATATCTGGAGACCCCCTGAATTTTTTGGCTGTGTGTGTCTATGTGTGCCTGGGAGAGGTGGAGATGGGGGAGGGAGACAAGCTGTTAGTATCCTACTGCTCATGCTTCATTCTTCCCAATTCCTTTATTTTGTAGGCTATGTGCTACCTAATAGAGTTGAATTTTGTCAATGATAGAAGTTACCAGAGTTAGTTAGGAACTGTAGCTTAAAAAGTGATGGTGTCATGAGAACTGGACAAAACAAAAAGACAAAAGAGCAGCTTGGATTTTTAGGCATAATCCATGGTGGACACAGGCAGATGTTAGAGAGCCGACCTGATACTGAATAGGACAGCAAACTTCGAGGAGTACAGTGGTGGTGCGGGCGGGGGAGAGTTTACATAAATTGCTCTGTTTTACTCCACTTCCATTCAGAAATAGTCAAGTGCTTATGTCTCGGTGAATGTAGCACTTCTCTTCACCTTGGTAGTCACACACCCTCCTGATCTCTTCCACAAGTTTGGGAATTCCAGATGGTAAGGCATGTTACCTAAACTGATATGACATTCAGATCAGACTTGAATCCAAGGAAGAAAAAGGTCAGTAAAAGCTGGAAAGTTAAAGATCTCGCTTATTAAAATAAGTTTTTTTAGAAATAAAAACTTACTTCCTTCATCTCCAAAGAATCTAATGTGTACCAGTCAATGATCAAAACACTGAAGACCATAGAGAAATAATACATGTGTCACAGAAAAGGGGACCTGGAGAAGAAAAGTGAAAATCAAGGCATTTGAAAAATAATTTTAAGGTGACAATATTTAAGAAAAGCACTAAATGAAGTATTTGCTGAAACAAGCGTTAAGAGACCAAGGATGGTAGAACTGCATAAAATGAAGACTGTAGGAGAGTAGGAAGAATATAAAATGTATTAAGAAAAGCAAGGGAGGAAAGCATTAGGAAATTATTTTTGAACTCTTTCCATTTACATAAACACATGATGAGTCTCTGGCAAAGGGGAAGATTAATGTAATGCCAGGAAGCAATAAAAATGGACAGGAAATAACTATGCTTCAAAAACAACAAAAAAGTCACATTTTTTGTGAAACTAGTAATGACTGCACACTGTCCTCTTCTCCAGTAACGAATCACAAATCAAGGAACTGAATTAACTGAATTAAGTAGTAATTGTTTCCAGACTTTCAAAGGAAACAAATAAGTAGCATTCAACCATCACATATCTTGGCACGTAATAGTCCATCTAAAAATTATGAAGCCAGGCCAGACTCCAGAGGTAATCTACTAAAAGAAGAAAAAAATAGAGGTATTAAATGCAATCATCGTAACCTCTACAAAAGCAGATAATGTTTGGCAGTCTGTGTAAATATTAGCAGATAACTAAGTACCTTTAATCTTAAAGTAGAAGTTCCATGGCAAGTTTTACATGACAAAAAGAATGTCCAATGTAACTGCAATTCTGAAAAACAAATCAATCTAATTCTACAGCATTCTGCAGATTCATGCTTGAATATGAAGACTAGATTTAAGAGCCTAGGGCTCTGGGACAAGTCTTGGTTATTCTTATAGGCTGGGTTATATCTGATCTAAACCCATAAGATTCCCTTTAGCTTCACAGCAAGATGTGAATGAGGTTGTGGCTTTCGATCAAATTAGATTCCCAGATAGCCTCTTTCTTTGTGGGCAAATTGCTCTTCTCTAGAATTCTATTGTTAGGGCTAGTCCAGAATTTAGCCAAACTTCATGGTGGCAAGGACATCTGGGCATTTACCGCAACGTGTTCAACACGTTGTCAGATCGAGAGGTATATATGCATCACAGAATGGAAACTTTTGGTTGCACAAAGCATTGGAAATACCTCCTAAGAAGAGAAGTGTCTGTTTGGATTAGATGGTTTCCAGTTAAACAGATGGGGTACCAGCCTCCTGGGTTTAAAACTGGCAGAACCTTTTAGGGCATTCAGTAAAAGAATCAACAGTGTTTAAAGAGGAAGCAGAAACACTGGGGTCAAAAACATGACATATTTTCTCATGACAAATAATAAAGTTAACATATCTACAAGTTAAATGTGCTGCAAAAGTTGATTCTTTGACAAAGTACGATTATATAAAGTAATGGAAATTTTGACTTTTTTTAGATTTCAACATTTTTGTCCTATAGTCATTCAATTTAGCATACAAATTTCAATTTTATAGAAAACATCTACTTTTCTATAGCTAAGAGTTAGGATTATCCATGATAGTGTCAGCCTTTTCCTTCTACCATTCAGCTTAGTCTCAAACTATAAGTAAGGCTCAACCAAGAATGAGTTCAAGTTAATTTAATAATCACATATCGGCTACTAAATATGCTCCAGGTAGTACGCTAGTTTCAAAAGGTGAATAACACTCAGTCCCTTCCTTCAAGGATTCACCATTTAAGAATAAATTCCCTGCATTTTTCCTGTTTCCACATTCATCACCTGGGCAAGACATTCCAGAAGTGAGTTCTAACCTGGAGGTATGATCTTCTTGAGTCTGACTGACTATGGACTTTCATATCCTCCAGCCTCTTATTTGAATATTGTTGATCTAGTAGAAGGAAACCAATTTAGAATCCAATACTTATAACAAAGGCTTTCAAATGCTATTTAGAAATCTGAATCAAATCGAGTTGAGGGAAGACCATGAGTTCAGTTTTGCACGTGAACTCTTGGATTCTCTTGGGATATCCACAGAGACTACCCAGCATTCCATGTATCTGAGTTTAGGAGATAAATTTACATATAGATACAGACAGCAGGATGGTCCACATATGGGTAGATGTTGAAGCTCTGAATGCAGATAACTTGTGTGCGTTAAGAACATACAGAGGAAGCAAACATGGTAAAGGAGTCCAAGAAGTTAATATGTTGTAAACAAAAAATCAAAGGTAAAGTATTTCCACAAGAGATTTAAGTGGCTTCAAATTCAGAAGAGTTCAAATATGAGACCTGATAAGAATGGATTGACTGTGGCAGCTTAGATACAACTGTTGACTTTTGTCTAAGCAAATTTTATAGTGAAGTGAGGAAGGAGCCTAGATTTTACAGAGAAGTACAGAAAAAAAATGAGTGTGGAACAGATAGATTTAAAGACTACCTAGGGACTTCCCTGGTGGCACAGTGGTTAAGACTCTGCCTGCCAATGCAGGGGACATGGGTTCGAGCCCTGGTCTGGGAAGATCCCACATGCCGCGGAGCAACTAAGCTCGTGTGCCACAACTATTGAGCCTATGCTCTAGAGTCCATGAGGTACAACTACTGAGCCTGCATGCCACAACTACTGAAGCCCTCATGCCTAAAGCCCGTGCTCTGCAATAAGAGAAGCTACCGTGATAAGAAGCCCACACACTGCAATGAAGAGTAGCCCCGCTCGCCGCAACTAGAGAAAACCTGTGTGCAGCAACAAAGGCCCAACACAGCCAAAAATTAATTAATTAATTTTAAAAAATGAAGACTATCTTTTGTGTAACTTAACTATGAAGAGACAAAAAAATATATAAAGTGAGGACTAGGAGAGTATTCCAGTTTAAACAAGGAATCGGGGAGAGGAGTTATTTGTTGGTTTGCTTGACTTTGTTTGCTATTGTTATTTAACTAAAATTAACTTGAGTAAGATCATTAGAGAGAACTTGTTAAAAATGGGATGTTGAAAACCAAAAACTGAGAAATCCAGGAAAGAAAACACATTTTACAGAACTTCCCTTTATGATAGCAAAGGAAATTAAAGAAAAGAAGCAAAAATAAAGAAAAGGATTTTATATAAGATAGAGCTCTAGGAAAGCTCTAACTTCTGAAGACAAAGTGCAAAATATATCTCATTTTGGAACAAAAGTTTTAACAACTAAGTAGAAACTACTAAGCCAAGGAGTTAAAATCCATCAAAAGCACACAAAGGTCATTAACCTTTGTATATCCAGCAACACTGCATTTTAATACATAAAGAAGATGGTGTTAAAAATGTAAGGAGAATTAAACAAAAGCATGGTGGTAGTGGAACACTTTTTAAAACTCTTGTAGAATTTGGTAGGTCAAAAAATCAACAAATAGATAAACATACAGATAATTTGAATAACAGGCTTGATTCTATATACATGAAATATTATACAATTCAATAATGTACTAAAAAAGTGAATTGTCTTACCAGAAAAATGAGAAAGAATCATGAAAAGGTAATTCATAGAAAAAGAAGCATAAGTGGACAATATAAATAAGAAACATGCTCAACCTTACTACTAATCGAAGATGTGCAAAATAAAAACAGTTTGAAACCTTACCTCCTTATAGATCTAAACAGATCGAAAAACAATAATGTCCAGTGATGATGAGAATATGGGAATCTATGCAGTAATGTGCATTATTGGTGTGAGTATAAGTTGGCACAGTTTTCTAGAGATAATTTGGCAATAAAACTAAATTTTAAACGTTCACACATTTTGGTCAAGGATTCCACTTCTAATCATTTCTTCAGGAAAGAACAGTTTAAAGGTGTATGTACAAGGATATTTCCTTAAGTGATGTTAAGAGAGTCATAAATTTAAATCAATGAGAAAGTGTTGCAAATATTAGCGATTAAATCAACTATTCTCAACCATGACATGAGAATATGATAATGATAACAATAGAGGAAAGCAGGTTAAGTGAAGAACAGTAAATAACAGTAAAGAAATTATAATCGCACTTATGTAAATTTAACATTTACATATGTGTAGCAGATAATAGGTTTTTAAAAAATTTTTAAATTGAAGGAATCTACTTTTATTGGGAGGATTGTGTAAGTGTCTCCTAGGAAAATATGGAGCTTTGTGTGATTCACTTAAGGTTATCATTTCCTGGTAGACCAAGATGGTTGTGTCTTAGGTCATCAACTGCACAAGATTTAGATTTGCTCCCTGAGATCTGACGGTACTGAAACCAGATGAAATGCATCAGAATTGCCTCACCAAGGTCTATGTCAGGGAAAACTCCTGAAATAAAATTACCTCAAAGAAAGAGTGAAAATAGGCTCATGAGCAGGGCTGAACACAAGGATCCCAGGATTTATGGAGGAGGATTGTTCCAGCAGAACCTCACGGAAACAACTGGAGACCTCATCACACAGGCGTTTGTGCTCCAGGAAACCACGGAATGTAGACAGAGGAGGAATACAAAGCATTTATTCAACAAATATTTCTTTGAGTGCTTCCTCCATGGCAGTTATTGTTCAAGGTGCCTTTAATACAACAGTGAATGCAAAATACAAACATCCTTGTCTTCCTGGAGCTTACAGTCTAGTGGGGAGAAACAATCAATCAACAAACATATTATATTGGTGATATTAAGGTCTACAAAGTGAAATACTGCCAGGAGGATGGCTATTTTGTGCAAAGTAGTCTCTGAAGGCCTGGGAAGATGAATTTTGATGAGGCATCTGGAACAAGTGAGGAAACAAACCATATGGATATCTGGGAAAGAGGATTCCAGACTGAGAGAACAGCAGAGCCATACACCCAGAATGTGTTTCTTATACAAGGTACTTAGGAGGCCAGTGAGGATAGGATGAAATGAAGGGGGTGTGGAGATAACTGGAGATGAGAAATAGGAAGGGCCAGTCCTTATAGGGTTTCCTAGGCCATTTTTAGAATTTTGACTTTTACTCTGCAAAAGAGAGGAAGTCAGTGGAGGATTCTGAGTAAAGGCAACCCTTGGCTGAGGTCAGCACTGAGGAAATGAAAGTGTTATTGAAAGGACCACAGTGGTCTGCATAACGGCCTTGCTCAGCCACATTCACAAGGTTATGGAGGATGTCCTTCAAGACAGCACGACACAAAAGCAAAAACAATAGCAATAATTGACTTTTAAAATCAACTATTAATTTTTTGATATGTGTGGAGAATGGCTTTCACTCTCCCACTGAGTTTTAATCTTTTGCCATAATCATGTTATCAGACAAATAATAAAGTTACAATAACAAGCAAAATATAGACAAAGAACAATGTAACAAAGAAAAGAAGGAATCTAGGATCAAAATCCCAGAAAAGAGTAAAGGAAATATGTAATGAGTACAGAGGAAGGACTTGGTTTGAACAGGCAAAGGACACATCTTTCTAAAAGATGGGAAGAAAAATAGAAGTAGGAAATAGATGTGTTTTTAGGCATGTTGATGGGAGATTTGAGGAATTTCCATTAAGAAACTCTTAATCTCCTCTGTAACATATAAAAGAGGTTAATCTGCTTCGAGAAAGATTCTAGATGTTTGAATTGGGGACCTGAAGAGGTTGGCAAGCATTTGAAATAGCTATAATGGGAAACGGTGCTGAGAAGGCAGCTAAAATTGAGAACCATAAGAATACAATGTCGCCATCGCTCAGATTTATGTGAGTTTTTCCCAGCAGCCCCCAAGCATCTCAGAAATAGAAGTAGAGAAGGCAGATGTTTGGATTAAACTGAGTTTCAGAAGTGCAGCAGAACAAGGAACAGCCTCTGGGAGACTTTAACTTCTGGCCATGATGTACTAACAGGGACTGGATTTGCCCGCACACCTTAAAAACTATACAGTTAGACAAAATACATGCAACAGCAATTTTCAGACAATTGACAGAAGCCTAAAAAGCAGTGATCCCTGAGAAAAGGAAACAAATGAGGTGAGACCTATAGTTGTCCAAGCTAATTTCACACAGAAACTTTCAAACCTTCAGAGCAAAGGGAAACCCAATTAAAGCCCAGGGGTCTGGCTGAGTAGAGGAGACAGAGCTGGAAGTTCAGGAAGGCCGAGATGGCCAAAGTTTGTTGGGAGGTGAGGAACTCAGAGAAAGGAATTACATCAAGATAGCTCCAGAGATCGGCAGAGGGTTTCTCTGGAGTGTGTGACTAAGTATTGATCTGCACCACATACATGGGAGGGATGTACCAGAGGCTGAGGCAAGAAGCATGAAGAAGAAAGAAAACCAGTGTGACAATATCTGGAGTTAACATGGGGTTGGGAAGAATCTGTGTTCTTCCAGAGTAGAAAGATTTCCAAATATAAGAAGAATCAAGTAGTATCTAGGATAGTGCCTCAGAAGTGGACTCTGAATATGCCCCAGAAAAGCTTAGAAACAAGCCTTGAAAGAAGCAAACTGAATCCAAGTAACTGTGTCCCAGAGCAAAGTCTAACAATATTTAAAGAAATATAAATTATAAAATTTATAATACCTAGTATCTAATAAAAGAAACCCTATTCATACAGTGAAGCAGAAAAATAGAATTCAAAAACCAGGAGATAAATCAATCAGTATAAACAGACAGAAACAGCAGGTTGAGAAAATTATCAGACTATTTAACACTCTCCGTGTTAAACCCACTATCTCAGATACACTCCGTATATTAAAAAAGGAAATGATGAGCATGATAAGAAGAGTAACAGAATAAATAGAAGAGACTTCTAGAGTGAAAAATAAGATAATGTGAAATTAAAAAGTCACCAACTGAGATTAAATGCAGATTAGACACTGCACAAGAAATGATTAGTGAATTAGAACACAGCGATAGAAACTATACAAAATGAGACAGAAAGATGTGACTGAAAAAAGTCAAAATGCCAAATGATTAATATACAGGTAGTTAGAATCAGAAAAGGAAAAAATATGCAAAGAAATAATGGTAGGTAATTTTCAAAATTTGATGAAAATTATACTCAGAATCCAAGAAACTCAACAAAGACTAAGAAAAATAAAGATGAAGAAAACTACACAAAAATATATCATGATCAATTATAGAGAATCAGTGATAAAGAGAAAATACTAAAAGCACCCAGAGGAAAAAAAGACTTATTATTTACAAAGGGACAAAAGAATGAGAGCAGAATTTACATTGGAAACTATGCAGGCCTGAAGACTATAAATCAACAACTTCAAAGTATGAAGAACCAAAAATCTGTCAACATAGAACTCTATGCCCATCAAAAATGTCTTTCAAAAATGAAGGCAAGACTTCTGGCCTCCACTTTGGATGTAGAATTCTGAAAAAGAATTCATTCCAATATTTACAACAAGAAAAAGGCCAATAACCTAAAACCATAATTTTGTCTTTGAACATATTAGAAAGCTGAGGTCACAGGACAGTGAAGTAGCCTGAAGTCTAAGGAAAAAAGTGCCTCCAAAAAAAAAAAAAGATTGGATGAAAGACCTGCTCTCCCAGAGCAAACAATGGGGACCATATAAGCTGGAAAGAAGAATTTAGGCTCAATTTTGACAAATTGCTACGTGCTGAGTGTAGGCTACCGTGGAAGTACGGAACACACGAGAGCTACAGACAAAGAGAAAAAACAAACTCACTGGCAAGCTCTTCCCCATGGACCCTACCAGGTACTTGAAACACTGGGAACAAGGCAAGAAACCAGAGAAAGCCTCTCATGTGGGGAACAGAGGAGGGGAACAGAAGGTGCTATAGAAAAGGCTCAAAGCTGCCTTGATTCTTCTATCCTTTCTCCCCTACAGGAAAGAAAAAAAAAGAAAAGCCTTAGGCTGCTGAGAGGAGACCACATGTCAGGACACATAAGGACACATGGGAAGATCACACATGAAATCTAGAAAAGGGAACAGAAAATAAAGCCCTTCTCCTTATGGGAGAAAAGCAGGAAAATATCCTGGGCCCAAATCATTAGTGAACCCTCGCTGGTAGAGGAGCAGGATCCTGAGAAGATACCCCACCCTGAGACCCAGGTACACCTGCCCAAGGTACATATCTACCCAGGATGCAGGCTCAACCAGGACGTAGAGAATGGTCCCTGTCCAGCCAACAAGGTCAATGTGCTAGAAAGGTCTAGTGAGGGGGTCCTTGTGTCCATCAGATTTACTAGTTTGAAGGTCTTTCCTTGGCTGGGGTGGTTTCAGTACAAAAATAAAGGCAAAAGCAAATACAAACATTTGTTTGTTCTCTATATGTGTAGGTCTGTTTCTGTTTTGTTATATACATTCTTTTGTTTTATTTTTTGATTCCGCATATAAGCGATAACAGAGAGTACAAGATGGGGTATGGGATTAAGAGATGCAAACTACTATATAAAATAAATAAGCAACAAGGATATACAGTACTGTACAACACAGGGATATATAGCCACTATTTTATAATAACCTTAACAGTAGTATAATCTATAAAAATATTGAATCACTATGTTGTACACCTGAAACTAATATTATACTGCAAATCAACTATACTTCAATTTCTAAAAACTCAATAAAAGATGAAATAAAAATTAGAAACACACAAGCAAAACCCCCAACATATTCCAATGAATGACAGAAGTCAGCTGAAAGTGGGAAGTAAAAGAATGAGTCCAGACTGCTCCTTGAGGAGGCCTAGAGTGAAAGAAAGAAGCTAGACGGGGCCAGAGAGACTAATATGTCAGGGAGAATGGTTTACAGGCTCAGTGCAGTATGTCAGTTCAACAGGAAGTCATTACTTTTTTTTAATATTCTTGTTCTGCCCTTGAAAAATTACAGTGCCATTTTCTTGTTTGCAAAGGTCTCAGTAACATTCCCCATTCCCCAGTGGGATTGAAGCCTCTAAATTAATTGTCATGCACTTAAGTGATGTAGTGTGATTTTAAAAGATGCAAACTTTATCCCTAAAAATAATCTCAAAGAAAGTACTATTTCTAAATATTTGGCATAACACAGCTCCATCTTATTACAAGAAAGCATCAATTCAAATGTTCATCTTCAGAGTCAGTTTCATGAAAAGCCAAGACAAAAGCAGAATTTGTTACCATTGCCCTCCTTCTTCACCATCCTCACTTACCTCTCCTTTCTCACCCACCCAGCTGCCCAGAGCCATCACAGGGCCCATGGCTACTCAGGCTCCCTTTCTGTAGCTCTGCATAGGCCTGGTCCTCCTAAGTATAACTCTAAATCACGGTCCTATCTTTCCATAGTCCCTCCTGTCAAGGAAACTTCAGTGGCTTCTTGGTCCTGAAGAGGGTTACTCTCAAAATATATTAATAACACAGGAAGGAAAACTGATTAAATCTATTCATATAAACATGTTAATGACCAATCAAGTGGAAGGTTTTGCCTAACCCCAAAGCACATACAATTTATTAGAGGTTGTTCTCTTAGATGAATGGCATTATCTTTTATTGGCAAAATGTTATATCTCAATGGAGATTTAAACTAGCAATGTAAAGAGTTGGAAAAATGACAATTAGTTTTAAGGATTTAAGTTAAGATTTTTAAGCATCTAAGGCTTTTATGATTTTCACGGATTTGGGGATTATGAGAGTATCTCAATTAAGTAAAATTCGTGGGTAAGGAAGACAAAAGATAGGACAGCTTAGTAGATCTGAGTCTCTGAGCACAGCTAGACCTTTGATCTACAGCAATGAACGTTGATTCGGTGTGTGTGTGTGCACTTGGTGTTTTGTTTTTTTATTAAGTAGGTTGTTCCACAGATATCCTAAGAAAACTATGAGGAGTTTGTTTGGTTTTTATAGCATCATGATTGTTTTCTCCCTAAACAACAACATACATAATTCTCATCTGACATATTACCACGACGAGCACAAGCTGGAAAACCTTCTCCTTTCGGTTCAAAGTTAGGGAACACACTAATCATGAATATTTAACACTTCTGGAATTCTAAGAGATGCCTAAGAGGCATCTATGATGAGTCTGCTAATTTTCAAAACTAATCACTCCATTCTGTTTACACCCATAGTTTGCACTGCACATTTAAGAAGGATTCTTTTCTTCACTGTTTCATTGGAACATGAGAGGTCTTGGCATCACTCGGTCCTATCCAGGAAAGACCACTCCAGACTGAAGAAAACCTGTCTAAGCCTAACAGGAAAAAAACAGAGAACAAAGGAAGGGTCCCCCTTCCTCTAAGGAAGAATGCTGAGACATCTGAATTTTTTTTCAGATGCTCTGTTTTACTGGTTCATTCACAAGAAATATAACCAGGAAAACCGTTTTTTTCAAGAAACAAAATAAATTGTCTCTCTCTTCTCGCCTCTCTTGCTCTCTCTCTCTCTCATGCTTTCTGTTTTTATACTTTAGACATTTCTCATTATTTGCAACATAATACAAAACATATTCTTCACTATGGGGATCTGAAGAAACAGAGATGTGGTCCTTGCCTTCAGAGGGCTCAGAATTTGGTAATAACATAGGTTTTCATGGGGCTGAACTCTGTGTCCTTGTTATCTAGGTTATGATGGCCAAGTTAGTTACCCTCTCTGGACCTCAATTTTCCCATAAGTAGAACAAAAGAATTGAACTAGGTAATTTTACTGCCCCTTACAGCTCTAACATACTAGCACTGTTTTGTTCTATTTTATCCCCATACCTCTGGTTTCACTAGTTTAGTGCTTTAAGCCCCTTCTGAAATATTTTGTGGAAAATGGAAGTACTCAGTATAAATGAGTATTAACTGAGTTAAATCTAGTCAAACTCATTATGTAATGATAAGGTGGTGAATTTGTTCTGCCCCATTCCCTCACCTAATTATATACACTAATCGCTATCTTCTATGAATACCACCTAGTTTAGTCACATTTCATGCTCAATAACACATACCAACTCTTTAAAATTAAGAAATTACCATTTGGTGATTTAATTTAAGTTTTGGAATTTGAATATGTTTGTTTACTATAAAATCTATAATTGTTGATGTCTTTCAGCCATATCTTTTCATTTTTTCTGCCAAATACTCTGCCATCTACATGGAAATGCTGAGTGAGGACTGACAAGAAGGTTTCAAATCAATATCTGAGTTTCCACCTTGAGAAACCAGGAAAAGAGCAAATTAACTCAAAACAATCAGAATAAAGGAAAAATAAAGGTAAAAGTAGAAATAAATAAAACTGGTACTGGAGGGAAAAAAATGAATGTGACCAAAAACTGGTTCTTTGAAAAGATCAACAAAATTGACAAACATATAGCCAAACTAGCCAAGATAAAAAGAGAACACACAAATTACCAGTTTGGGCAATGAAAGTGGAGATATCCCTAAGACTTTATGGACATTATAAGGACAGTAAGATAATATTACAAAAAATTTTATGCTTGTCAGTTTAACAAGATAGATTAAATGCATGAATTTCTTAAAAGACATAATTGCCAAAGCTCATTCAAGAAACAGTAGATAACCTAAATATTCCTATATCGTCCAATAAAGAAAACTTCAGACCCAGATAACTTCATTTGTAAATTATGTGAAACATTCAAGGAAGAAATAGTGTCAATATCCTACAAACTTTTCCAAGCAGTAGAAGAGGTAGGAACACTTCCCAGCTCACTGTATGAACCCAGCATTACCCTGATACTAAACCCAGATAAAGATCTTATGAGAACAGCAACAATAACAAAACTGTAGACCAATATCCCTTGTGAATATTGATGCAAAAATTCTCAACACAATATTGTTAAATCGAATCTATATAAAAAGGATAATACATCGTAATCAAGTGGACTTTATCTCAGGAAGGCAGGTTGGCTCTCCATTCAAAAATCAGTTAATATAATTCACCATGTCACAACCCTTTTACTTCAGTAGATACGGAAAAAGCTTACCTTGCACCATAAATGAAAATTAATTCAAAGTGGGTCATAGATCTAAGTTTAAAATTACTAGCAGATAAATAGGAAAAATATTAATGTAACAAAAAACTGGTTCTTTGAAAAGATTAACAAAATTGATAAACATAGCCAAACCAGCCAAGATAAAACTATATCTAAACCCAGCTAAACGAAATCTAAAATTATAAACATTTTAGAAAGAACTAGAAGAAATCTTTGTTAGGCAAATATTTCTTAGATAAATCACTAAAATCACAATCCAAAAGGGAAAAATTGATAAATTTGATTTTATTAAAATTAACAATGTCAATTCTTTGAAAGAATGAAAAAATAAGTCACAGATGAGAAGAATATATTTACAAGTCACATTATCTGATTAAGGGCTGATGTTCAGAATATATAAAAATGCTCAAACACCAAAAACAAGAAATGAAAAATTTAATAAAAATAACAAAATATTTGAACAGATACATTACCAAAGGAGAGATACACACAAAAAGATGTTTAATGTCATTAGCCATTAGGAAATGCACATTAAAATCACAATGAGATACCACTGTACATCTATTAGAATGATTAAAACTCAAAAAACCAACGATAACAACAAAAAGTGCCAATACCAAATACCGATGAGAATATATGCCAGCTAGAACCCTCACTTATTGCTAGTGGGAAAGCAAAATGGTAAAGACACTTTAGAACACAGTTTGACATTTTCTCATAAAGTTAAACATATACTTATCATATGATAGGAAATTCCTTATTATTTTTTTTGGGGGGTATTTTCCCAAGAGAAATGAACGCTTTCTTCATTTAACGCTTAACGCTTCACTTAACGCTTATGCAAAAACCTTTAGGCAAATATTACAGCTTTATTCACAAACACCAAATCTGAGTACAGTCCAAATGTCCTTTGGCTGGCAAACAGATAGATGGTGGTACAACCGCCGTTTTGGGAAGTTTTGGGATTGGTGGAACAGTTCTATATCTTGACTGTGGTGGTGATAGCACAACCACATGTATGCATCAAAGCTCACAGAAGTGTATACTTTAACAGGTGAATTTTACTGTATGTAAATTATACTTCAATACAGCTGACTGAAAAGGGAATAACTGTGGAGATAATTATAAATAAGCGTATACCTATAGGCCAAAATTTCTTTTTTAACATCTTTATTGGGGTATAATTGCTTTACAATGGTGTGTTAGTTTCTGCTTTATAACAAAGTGAATCAGTTATACATATACATATGTTCCCATCTCTTCCCTCTTGCATCTCCCTCCCTCCCACCCTCCCTATCCCACCCCTCCAGGCTGTCACAAAGCACCGAGCCAATATCCCTGTGCTATGTGGCTGCCTCCCACTAGCTCTCTACCTTACGTTTGTTAGTGTATATATGTCCATGCCTCTCTCTCGCTTTGTCACAGCTCACCCTTCCCCCTCCCCATATCCTCAGGTCCGTTCTCCAGTAGGTCTGTGTCTTTATTCCTGTCTTACCCCTAGGTTCTTCATGACCAAAATTTTTTGTACTTAAAAATATTTTTGATTCACCTAATAAAAACACACATACGTCCCTTGATGATTACTCCTACTTCTTGGACTGTTTGTACAGATATTAACAAAAAACATATGGAGACATAAGTATAAGCCTGTCTATTATGTCATTGTGGATTAGGGAAAAATCAACAAATTAATGTATTCAAATATAAAGGACGAAATGACAATCATTACGGGAATGGCTAAGTAAATTATCGTGTGTGTATACACACACGAACACATATATACATGTATAGTATATATATTACATACACTATATACTATATATACACACTGTGGAATATTGTGCTTTTCCATTGCAGAAAAATGTGTACAAGTATGACCCCCTCTGGAGGTTAAAAAAGAAAGAACAGAAAAGAACAAAAAAAGATAAACTGTTAGCCTAGAAAAAAGGTATAAAATATTGTACATAACTGATAACATTTGTCACTTCAGGAGGCTGATTTGAAAGAAGATGAAAGGATTATTAATTTTATATAAGTCTGTGTATTATTTGACTTTATAATATCATAAATTGCTTTTGTGTGTGACTAGATCTAACATAGTAAAAATAATTAAATGAAACATCTTTTTGAATACCGTACCAAATAGAGTTGATATTAATGAAATCAACATGCCACGATATTTGGTACAGTGAGCTTTAACTTATTAGACAGCTGGTAGCATCATGGTCAAGAACATGGACCCTTGGGCCAGACCTTTCAGTTCAAAAGCTGGTTCTACTACTATGAGCTGTGTTACTTTAGACATATTACTTAACCTCTCTGTGACAAATTCCTCCTCTATAAAAGGGACTAATAATAACAGTACTTAACTCACAGGATTTTTGTGAAGACTAAATGTTACATGTATGTTAGTACATATAAAGAGCTAAGTACAGCAACACTCAATAAATGTTTGCTGTTATTAGTAGTAAGTCTGAGATTTCAAGTCATTCTACAATTTCAAGTAAAGAGTTAAGATCATGATTGCTTCAACTAGATTATCAGAATTTAAGCAAGTCTCTTTTTCTTAATTAGTCAAGTGAAAGAAACAATTAAAAATCCATATATCCAAAACCATAGTACTGAAATTGTCTTTTCACAAAAAGGGAAAGTACTCTTTACTCGTAATATAATCCTGTATATTAAGCCTGACACCTTCCCTTTTCTTCACCTCCTTATCCAAAATTGTGCCCAGGTGCAGAAAAGGATTTGAGTTAGTAGAAGGGAATTCACGGCCATCTAAACTCCATATGGTCACAAGAGATACCAGAAAATGAAAGAAGGTTCAGTCAAAAAGACACTCGCAGTAAAACTGAATTTTTAAAGCTACATCTGTCATATTATTTGTGCCACATGAATCATTTGGTTGCAATGAAGACAAAAGGAACTCAGTGCTAGGACTACAGGATGTATGTGTATCCGTGTGTGTGTGTGTGTGTGTGTGTGTGTGTGTGTGTGTGTGCACGCGCATGTGCCTTTCCCACAGAACATATGTTATCCCACTCGGATTTTGCCAAAGGTGAAGTTGGATCATGTAACAAAATATAGTGATACACAATCAAAATGTTGGGGTTTAGTCCTCATCTGAAGAACAGCATTTGATTTGAACTTGGATTAGGCAGCTTTGGTGATACTTTCCTACGACTGAAGAAAAAAAGAAAAAGATGTTTCTATCTTTTCTAGATTAGCTCTTCTTTTTCCCTCCTCCCCTTGTCTGTGGCATTCAACGACAAGAAGGGAAACTTTGCAGACAATAAATGCGGCCGAACCATGAAAAATAAAATAAAATGGAATCGCTCTGCGACGTGAATGGTGCGGCTACAGCAAGGCAGATCCTGGAGAGCTGGAATCACAGCATCCCGAGCATCTGCAGCAGCCTCCTTGGAGAGTGCATACTAATCATCTCTCTTCATGGTCAGTAACCACATAAGGATGACACCAGACAGTGCCAGTGGTTTTGGTCCTGCAGCATTTGTATGCTTCCCCGCAAAGATAGGCATGCCAGATAATATTTGTCAGCCTCGTCCTTGGTCTTCTCTCCTGATGGAGGCAGATGTTTATTTTCCATCTGTACTCTATGTCAGTGCAACTGCAGCCTTCATCTGGCAAAGGGTGCCTGTAATAGTACGCGGCCATCACATAAGCTGCTGGAAAGATTACTCTGGCGAATAAAATCAGTTTATGGCGAAAAACATTTATTCTTCATGTTGATAAGCTCTTAACAAATGGAAATGTGCCTTCTTACACTTTTGCCAAGCATAGGACTATGTTTATTTCTCGCTATATGGGTCACGAAGGATTCCCAGCTGTTAGCTAGAGTCAGTTGTGCATTGCTGCACTCTACAACATCTGTTTCACGAAAACAGCATCCAGCTTTTAGCACTCAGATGGAGGTTATACCATATGCCGGCAGACCACTCAGTTTTTACCCTGGGAACTAACTTGAGTCAAGGTAACAGAGGAAAAACTGAATATTTAAATGTTACCCGCCTTCAGTCCCATCTTCATGTGTGCCTGTCATTTCCAACTATATATAGTAAAGTTAGTTCCAAGCATATACCACAAGCTGTTCCTCTGTTTAATTATTAACTGGAAGAAAGTTTGTTTGCAAAACAGTTGAAATGTATTTTGTGATAGACGCTGCTGTTGAAAGGAGTGCCATAAGGTGATTTCGCAAAGAAAGCATTCTGTTAAAATATCGATTAATATTAGCTATGGACAAAGCAGAGCCCCTAAGTAACGTGTGACATTATGGAAAATTACAGAATACCAAACATTTTTTTATGTTACAGAATAGTCTTCATTGCTTGACTTTTGTCTTGGTTCCCTTATCTTAGCCTATTATACTTTTAAAACAAAAATAGAAAATAAAACTTGTGTTTTCAGTTTATGCAAAACTTAAACTTTAAAAAAACATATATTCAAATGCATATTGGTTTTCAAGTTTATATCCATGTTAGCACGGTCCTTAAATCTCTACAAATTTAGGTTTTAAGCTGATATTTAGCCCTGTTGGTTTCGAAGGCCCTTTCCAAGGGCTGTGATTCTACAGCAGTATATAATTATTACTCAGAAAAATCTCTGTTTTCCCCCATGGGCAGAAGGTTCCTTTGATGCTATCATAAATGCTAAGAGAAGCAATTTTCTTGAGTCAAAACTCCATTATGAGTCCACAGCATCAAGAGGGCCTTATCTGCATGGGAACCACTGGCCCTGCCCTGAAGGAGGAGGGAGCTGCCTGTTGCCTGACACACCTGATGGCTTTAACACTTCGATGGCCCTTGAGATTGCTTCCTAGAATCACTCTTCTTTTTACCAATAAAGGAAGAAAAAAAAATAGAGAGGGCCTTATCTGAACCTCAACTGGAGAACATCTTAAATTTCCTGATTTCATTTTCAAAGAAAGTAAGAAATATGTCCATCTGGGGGCTGATTCTCCATAGAGACTCCAGAACAACCAAGTCAGAAACTATTCAGTAACGACCACAACTAATTATTGGATTATTTGGATTTTCCCTTTGTGAACTTACATATAAGATAATAAATCCAGGGCTTCCCTGGTGGCGCAGTGGTTGAGAGTCCGCCTGCCGATGCAGGGGACACGGGTTCGTGCCCCGGTCCGGGAAGATCCCACATGCCGCGGAGCGGCTGGGCCCGTGAGCCATGGCCGCTGAGCCTGCGCGTCTGGAGCCTGTGCTCCGCAACGGGAGAGGCCACAGCAGTGAGAGGCCCGCGTACCGCAAAAAAAAAAAAGATAATAAATCCATCTCTGGAATAATCACACGACTAAAAAGGAGAAATAAGATGGGTTATTAGCACGTGCAGGTTATTCCAACCTTTAACTTTGGTTGCCTTCTACTTTAAAGAATTGGCTGTTTCAAAAGCTAAGTTAAGGCCAGTCCTGGGTAGAAATGTGAATTTTTTTCAAGTTCATTTTGGTCCCCTCTGTAGCTAAGCCCCTCCCTCCTTTTCTTGAAATCTCCTGAAGTTGTCCATCTTTTGACTTATACCCAATGAACTGCACTTCCAACTAGTTATCAACAAAACTTTTCTGAAATATTTGCTAATAAAATTCAAGTCCCCCCCTTTTTCCAGAAATAGTTTTATTTTTATAGGTAAACTTGGGAAGGAGCAATGGTGAGAATGAGAGTGAGAATGGTAATAAATGACGAATAACCTTGTTCACCAACAAGTACCTAGATGACCAGTGTGACTGTTAGCTGCCCACAACTTGACAACTTTGACTATAACGAATAGAAATTCTGACACAGTCATATCCAACGAAGCCGAGGCAGGAAGAGCAGGTAGATCTGACAATGAACTCAAGGTGGAAACTGGAAAACAGTCATCAAAGTCATTCTTTCCATCTCTCTGAGGCCATGCAGTCTTTGCTTTTCTCTGCAGCAGTGCACGAGATACGCTCAAAACACACGAGCAAGCACTGCAGGAAATGGCTGCGTAAGCCTCGACTCTACACAGCTTCAGTCTCCAGTCTGATGGGGTTCTGATTCCAAATTCCCAGGAGAGAGAACCTTATTGGCCCAGGTGGAGTCCTGTGTTCAAGCCTGGTCTATTCAGAGACAAGTGACCTTGTAGAAATAACATCGAGAGAAGCCTGTTCCTTCATTAGGAGTTATGAGGAGTAAACTGCTCTCAGAAAGAAGGCTGTGGACCAAGAATGCATTGCAATAAGTGTCTCGTATACCACCCTTTCCTGGAGGTGGTAATAAGCACTAAAGCCACTTTGGAGAGGCAGCTCGGTGGTGTGGTTGAGGACTGTAGACTCCACAGCAATGGACCCTAGCTCCAGCCATCTCCATCTGACCTAATCTCAGTGCCTCGCTCTCCTGGCTTATCAACTGGGGACTGCATCCCTCATGCACTTGCTGTGAGCATTAAACAAGTTGTAAAGCTCTTAGAATAGTGCCTGGCACACAGGAAGAGCTACCTAAGTATGTATAACTGTTGCTAGAAAAGATAATAAGAGCACTGTGGAAATATAGGAAAATACTACTTTCTGGGTAACATAGAAATAAAACTATTTCTTGACCATATTCAGCACTAAGTATACACCCTTCCTTGAGAAAGCTATCATGTTAAGAGACTGATGTCATGAGAGGCTGGAGGGTATAAAGAAAACCAGGCTACAAAATATAATCATAATGGGGCGAGGAAAGGGCTTAAGATCTAAAATTTGAGAATCATTACACATACTTCTTATCTCACTGTAAATACAACAGGATGGAACGCTGCCTTTGTATTTATTCTGAGGCATTCTTAGTATTCTGTGGGCACTTGATAAATGCTAATAATAGTAACTGTCACCTAAGTTAAATTTTCCTTGTGGATCAAAAAAATACAGAAGTCTTATGTCATCTAACAGAACAGTACTCACTAAACACCAATTTGTTTATTTTCCGCTAATTAAACACTGCAAGATTTTACGGAATAAAGAGGACATTGTCCCTCTCATAAAGATTCTTATGTTACCCAGATATGAATATGGCAAAGGTGCAGAAATCAGGGAGGTGGTTTTCTCCTGACTAAAGAAGTACATGGGGGATATTAATTAGGTGAAGGATATGATGTGGAGAGGGGCTTGGGAGTGGTGCTTAGAGAGGGAACAAAGCCCGTCCATGTCAGAGAGTGCAATTTAATAAGCATTACTCAAGTCCTTATACTGCAGTTGGCAAGTTGATAAGTAAATCTCTTCTTTATTTGCAGCACATTAAAATTACCTCTTAAGATGTCTGTCTCGCACACATGCCACAAGTTCTTGCAAGGCTGCGGCTGTGCCATTTCACCATCCTCACCCCCCTCTTCCCAATATACTTGAACACAGGAAGAAATTAATGAATGTGTATTGAACTGAACTTGATGTACAGCTTTACAGGGGTCCTAACCTAAGAGGCCTTGGAAGAAGGACACCCTGGAACATCAACAGTGAGCCACAGGGGATGAGGAAGGAGTGGGGTCTATCTTAATAAAACCAAGCTGGGTGTAGAGGTGCCCTTCAAGAAGGGGTCTCATAAGCATGACAAAACCAAGTTTGATTGAGATCAACCAAACACATTATGCAAAAGATTGCCAGTCATGAGAGGGGAACAGGAATAGAGTTTCAAAGCAGTGGCACTGCTCAACATTGCATAATGGTGACTGATGCCCGTCGTAGGCCAGGATGCCAACCAGGGGTCAGGATTTTAAGAGCCCCTGGGGAGAAAGTGGCAGAGTATCAGAGCCTCAGCCCAGCAAACAACTCTTCATGTTCAAATCCCAGTCAAGGTAATAGAATCCTAACCAGAAAACATAGGAAGACTTCCAGTCTGGACAAATTCCATAAGATTTGAGGATGATTAAAGCTGGTGAATTCACAGGTGACCGGGGTTCACCCTGGCTTGACAGATACCAGCCTTACAGCAGTACAGTATTCTGCTAATATACTGTGGACCCTGATTCTGACCTGCTCAAGAGTTAGGTGAATCAGGTTCTACCTACAGAACAATGAAAAGAGCTCAGAAAGGCCACAGCTAACACTGTGGAGATCACAGAGTGAAGCACAGATTTGGTCTCATAGAAGTTAATGCATAACGTCAGAGGGGACACTTATTCCTCGTCAAATGCATGGCAATATGGAGAGACAGCAGGGAACATAGGCCAAGCTGGCAGAGAGGGCAGCCAGCAGCTTGAGGACAAGATTGCTTATACTGTGGCGCCATGACTGGTTAAGACGGGACAGTGAGAGATAAAGAAAGAAATGGGAAGGCCCCACTGTTAGTCCTGGAAGGAGGTGATCACCTGGCATTCTTGGCCTATGTCAAGATCTGGATGGCAACTTCATGACTGGGGTATAGCTCAAGCAAGATAAAACAGTCTTTAATTCCTCTTGGGGTAATCTTACTCAACTTGAGGTATCCACTGTATAATCAACTTCCTCTATGAAAAAAGCCTCCAATTCATAGTACATTTTAGCCACGTTATAGAGACAGATGAGCTCTTCAGATGGAATAAATCTCAATTTAAACTACTAGAAATGATTTCATTGCAAAGGCTTAAGCGATCTTATAGAAATGAAACTTCTTGACTTAAACTAATCCTCCTGCATTTCCGTTTAATAAATTCAACCAGTTTTGGGGAGGGAATGTGATGTTCGCAGAATTGTGTTTTAATATGTGAACCAGTGAGGAGGCTCTCAAAGAAACTACATAGTTACTATACATTCATTGTTTTGTATCAATTTATTTTTTAAATTAACAATCAGCTGAGGTCAAAAGAAAGGATGAGGAACAAAAGGCAACCTAAAATAACGACTCATTTTCTAGACTTTTGAAAAGAACTCTGGGAAGCATTAATCTTCAGCTCTTAATTGGAAATAATCTTACTTCCCCAAATAAAAAAAATTCATAAATGTTTATCTTTGAGTAACTGATAAAGACTGGGAGTAACTTCATAAGAAGCTCTAACAAAATCACTTCCTTTCCTTTTATGATCAATCATGATTATGCATAGCTCTGAGTAAATTAAAATTTTATCGTTGACAAACTAGAGTTGGGGTGTATCACTGGCTTTCTTTGCATTTTCGACTTTCAGAAATACAGAAAAACTCCAAATGTTCTTTGTGTGTGTGGGTGTAAGTCTTCTTCCTTTCCCCTTTATCTCCGAAGTATTTAGAGTTAGAATGACCATATAATTTATTGTAAAAATCAGGAAAGATTTGAAAGCAAAAGAGTTGTTATTAAGTAATTTTCTAGGACAACTGGTGTATAGTATTACCCTATTTACAGAGCACTTTGAGCCCACCTCTCTCCTAACTATAGAAAATGGTTTATAAACTCCTTTGACAGCATTTTGATTGAATTAAAGGTGTTTCTCCTCAGCCCCCATTTGAAAATCATATATAAAGAACATGTCTTTAGGAGCCATGTGAGTTTCAATCCATGAACACAAAGGTTGCTAAAGATAATTACAACAAACACCTTCTTGAACCTTGACATGCTCACCTGTTCCTCCATCCACTTATTTGTTCATGGGATAATTATTGAGATCTTTCTGGACTTGGGATGTATTGATTAGCAAGGCCCACACACTCACTGCCTTGTGGGTCTGCCAGCTGGTGAGCAGACAACTAGAAAATATAATGGCGGACGATACCTGGCACCTCCAGCGGGGAGAAGCTGGTTCTCGCCCTCCACCCCTGAGTACCTGACAGTGGGCCTCCCATCACCCCCAGCCCCTGGTTTAGGATCATAGTCAGGTTCATGGTGCCATGGCCATCCCTAGGGGGGCACCAAGCCTAGACATGGGAGAAGCGAGAACTTAATGATGAGTTCATATTCAATGAAGGGAGGTCTCCAGGGATGGGCTGTAAGATGGAGAAGGAAGTATGGGGGGATGACGAGGTTTTCAGGCAGAGAGAACAGTAACACACGCAGGCCCTGAGGACAGAGAGATGGAGGGAAAGGGAGGTAGTTTAGTGTGGCTGGGGAATTCGCAGACCACTTGGGAGAGGGAGGCCAGTGTGGAGCCCCAGGCCTAAACCAGGCAAGAAATTCAGTGACCTGAATTCAGGAAGTGAGAACGAAGACGCCAGACCGATAGACGTGAGGGAACTTCCAAACACCATATTGTAGCCTTTAAGTTAGGCAGGATCAAAGAGAATGTTGGTTCCCAATTGCCTAGATCTTTGAAACCATATGTTGGTTCCCAATTGCCTAGATCTTTGAAACCATATGGTTCTGCCTGTGAAATCTAACACGAGGTTGGCTGCAACAGCAAGTGTCTTGCAGCCAAAGCACTGACAGGCGACACCTAACACTCACAGCCAGTGGGGAGAAGCCGGCCCTCCCCTCTGTACCTAAGCACCTCACTGAGGTGCACCCGTCACCCCCAACCCCCAGTTCAGGACGGTAGGAAGGTTTCAGTGTTTACTTCCTACCTCCACCTTTTGATTTGCATTTTAAAAGAAAAGTAAATTTTGTTTAAAGCAAAACTACTGTCCTGGGTTATCTGAATATCCCCTGGGAAGTTGATTATAATTGGAAATTTGCACAAATGCAAAACACTGTTAAAAGGCGGTTATCTTCTAGAACCTGATGATACAAGTAGTAGAATTTGTGACAAGAAAATAATGTTTTCTTTAGTTAGAAAAAAATTAAATTATAATTTCTCCACTTTTTATAAACTACATTATCTAGTGCAGTATCTTACTAGTTGACAACTTTGTGACAAAGTAAAATATTCAGATGTTAATCTATTCTTTCATCTGAGGATCTTCAAGCATGTTGTGACCTGGGTGCGCTATTTTGAAATTTAGAGTTGGGTAGGGTGAGGTGTGTTCAGCATACTGAAGTGAATATAAGGTACTCCCAGAGCTCTGCAGATAAAATTGTTCTCAAACAAGATAAACCGATAAAACGTTGATCATTTAGAAAAATATCTTAAGAACAAAGCCCCCAGAAGAATCTTATTAACTTTATTTTAAAAATACGTCAAGGATCTGACTACTTTTCTCTCCAACCCGCCAGGCAACCCACCTGAGAATCCCTGTACATTCTTCCGAAGTATCCCGAGAATGCCAGGTCCCAACCACTCCTCACTTAGGACACTTCTTAGGGTTATGTTTGCAGTGAGCCACCTGAAGGAATGGGGCAATGTTACCCTCCAGGATGAAGAACAAGCTGGCTTACTGCTTACCGCTGTAAATGAGATGGATTTCCTAAGCTCTGTGTTCCTCAGCTGCAACACATGCCCACCAATTATGCAGCATTCATCTGGGTCCACCCATATTGCCTCCAAGGGACTTGGCAAGACAAGGGGAACCAACAGAAACACAACGCTCATGCCGCTTGTTATGCCATGAGTAATAAAGTCCTTTGTCTCTGACACAAGAGTCTCATGTCTTCTGCCAGAATCTATGGAACGGTTACCGTTTAATATATGACCTTCTAAGTCGGGTAAAATCAAATCTCAGACCCCGGACCCTCATCAGACATCACCCTAATCCAAGACACCATCATCTCTTATCTGGAGGACTGCAATAGTTTCCTCGTTGGTCTCCCTGCCTGTGCCCCTTTGCTGTCTGTTCTCAACACAATACTCAGATGATTCTGTTAAACACGAGTCTGATTATGTCTCTCCTCTCACTGGATTCTTATCGTATTCAGAATGAAAGTCAAAGTCTTTACTATGAGCCAAAAGGCCCAACATTATCCCTCTTGCCTGTGTCTCTGATTCCTTTCACCCTGTTCTATCTGACCTGTCCTCTTTTCCACCAGGCACACTCCTCTGCCCCTCATCGTTCACTAGGTCTGCAGGTATCTACTCACTTCCTGCAGGTACTTACTCACTTTCTCAGGAAAGCCTTCCCTGCTCATCCTATGTAAAACTTCCACAACTCAATTCTTCCTTCAACATTTCATGTTCTTCCTTGTTTTGTAGTTTTTACTTCTTAGCCCTTATAACTTATTTTGTTTATTGTTTGTCTCCCTAAGATAAGAAATAATATCTGTGAAGGAAAGGGATTTTTTACTTCTGTATCCCCAGCATCTAGAACAGCACCTGATATATCATAGCAATGCATATATGTTGTATGAAAGAATGGGGGCTTCCCTGGTGGTGCAGTGGTTAAGAATCCGCCTGCCAATGCAGGGGACACGGATTCAAGCCCTGGTCCAGGAAGATCCCACATGCCGCGGATCAACTAAGCCCGTGCACCACAACTACTGAGCCTGCGCTCTAGAGCCTGCGAGCCACAACTACTGAGCCCGCATGCTACAACTACTGAAGCCCACATGCCTAGAGCCTGTGCTCCTCAACAAGAGAAGCCACCACAATGAGAAGCCCGCGCACCGCAGCGAAGATCCAACGCAGCCAAAAATAAAAATAAATACATTTAAAAAAAAAAAAGAATGAAGAAGGCTTGAGAAAGTCACTACTGAATAACTGAATACAAAAGATTAAAAAGCTTATTCAATATCCCAACCTAGCTGAAGCAAAAGATGGACTGTGGGATGGTAGATAATTGTTTCTAGAATCTATACCAAAACTTAGTGGCTTAGGAAAACAACGTATTGTTTCTCACAGTTCTGTGGTTTGACTGTTCTCATCTGGACAGCTCTTGATTGGTCTCTCGTGCCCTTGTGGTCAGATGGAACATGGGGCTATGGTTAGCTAACATGGGCTGGACATTCAAGACGGCTTACACATGGGACTGGTGGTTGATGCTGGCTATAGGCTGGGAGCTCAGCTGAGACTGCAGCTAGAGTGTCTAGCCATGGTGCCCACGGGGTCCCTGAGGAGCATCCTAAAGGCAGTGTTCCAAGATCAGGAAGAAGCTGCCAGGCCCATGAAGCTACCTCTGGAGGCATTCAGCATACCCTCTGCTATACTCTGTTGACTGGAGCAGTCACAGGGCTCACCCAGACTAAAGGAAACTGAGATACTGTCTCTACCTCCTACTGGGGACTGGAAAGCGCAACATGTAAGATACACAGATTGTCACAGCTATCCTTGAAAAATGTAGCCTGCCACAATGATTTTCAAAGAAGAGTGGGGACTTCCCTGGTAGTCCAGCGGTTAAGACTTTGCCTGCCAATGCAGGCGGTGTGGGTTCGATCAGGGAGCTAAGATCCCACATGCCTCACAGCCAAAAAACCAAAACAAAAAACAGAAGCAATATTGTAACAAATTCAATAAAGACTTTAAAAATGGTCCACATCAAAAATCTTAAGGAAAAAGAAAAACCAAAGAAGACTGAACTATGAAATCGAGGGGCACACATTTAACAATCTTCACACAGCCTGAGTAAAGACAGAAGACCCTGATTTTAGCAGAAAAGAATGTTCCATTAATTAGAAAGTTGGACTTTGCTTTGTTACAAGAGAAGTTCATGAGTTTTGTTTTCACCTGGTGTAAAGGATATTGCTCCTCAAAACCATCCACTCCCCGATGCTTTCTCTTCCCCCTTCACCAAACCACACATTTGATTCACTATTGATACCCTCTACAGAGAGTTAAAGTACTTCTTGCTTGACAGAAGAAATTAACACACTGGTATTTGGATTCACATATCCGTCTTTTGTCACTTTATTCAGTGTGAATCTATTCTAGACAACCTGATCTACTCTGATCTACACAAAATAATATCTCTCCATTTACAAAACCAGAATCCAATGACCCCACTGACAAACTACCACCTTGTGAGGTGCTGTATCAGCAGTCAACTGATCTTTGATGTCATATTTATCTTACTTCAACCTAAGGTCCTAGGAGTTTCAGCATGTATCATTTTTCTTATAAAGCAGAAGACAATCCTTTGGAAAAGTGTTCATTTAGACTACAGAAAACTCTATTCAGTATCGAGTGTAGTCATAGTCTACACATCTAGTAGTAGGATTTGATTCACTGAAATTTTACATTTATTGAGTTCTTACTATGCGTTAGGCATTAAATTAAATGCTTCGTATGCAGTATCTCATAAGGGCATGGGTTCTGCTATTCTCAGTCTCTTACAGATAAAAACCCAAAGCTACAGAAAAGTTAAAGAACTTTCTGAAAGCCACTTGGCTAGTGGTAGATGCTAAATGGCCTTATTTATTTAATCACTTCTCCACAGACTACCTCACTTTGTATTTCTTCTTGTTTGCAAACCCACTATGCAATGCTTAAGAAAATAATAATTGACTATAAAACTATTTCCATTGTCAGCGTTTAGTATGTTTTTTATTTTATGTAATATAAATATATATGTATATATAAATAATATATAGTTATTTATAAAATATCTATAATCATAATATATTTAAAAATCTTAAAAATAGTCTATAAAAACCCCAAATTAAAGTTAGCTTTTTAGAAATTCAGCTTTATTTGTTAATGTTTTTTACAAAAAATATTGAAAGAAAGACATTCTGTTATTTCTTCATCAGAGGTAATTTATGGTCTTTGGAAGATTAGCCTGCTTAATCTCTTTTATTTATACTGTGCTAATTTGGGGAGGAAAAGCAGATGTTTCAAAGCAGTTTAATTTAGCAAAACATTTGATTAAACTAGTTACTTATTAGTAGTAAAAATATAAAAGTTATTGGAATTAATGATATCAGTGCTCTTATAAGCCTTGATCTCCTTGTGTTTGGATGTGATCTGAGAAACAGATGTGTTTGATATTTGGAAGCTCTTAGAATTTCCCCTGGTCAAGATGCTCTGATAGCAGGCTGGTGAGAGGTAGGGGTTTCCCTTGACATATGGTACCCAATCATAAAAGATCCTTTATTCATAAAGCTATTTGCGGGCTTCCCTGGTGGTGCAGTGGTTAAGAATCCGCCTGTCAATGCAGGGGACGTGGGTTCGTGCCCTAGTCCGGGAAGATCTCACATGCTACGGAGAGACTAAGCACGTGCGCCACAGCTACTGAGCTTGCGTGTCACAGCTACTGAAGTCCGCGTGCCTAGAGCCTGTGTTCTGCAACAAGAGAAGCCACCGCAATAAGCCCACGCACCACAATGAAGAGCAGGCCCCGCTTGCTGCAACTAGAGAAAGCCCACGTGCAGCACCGAAGACCCAATGCAGCCAAAAATAAATAAATAAATAAATTTATAAAAAATAAAGCTATTTGGGGTTATGTCCTTCTTTTAAAATATGAAAGTTTTACTAAATTACTACAATATTAAGGTGCAGTAGCACAACTTTTGGGGGGACAGGGGAAGGTGGGATGAATTGGGAGATTAGGATTGACATAAATACACCACCATGTGTAAAACAGTTAGTGGGAACCTGCTGTATAGTGCAGGGAGCTCAGCTAGGTGCTGTGTGGTGACCTAGATGGGTGGGTTTGGGCAGGGCGGGAGGGAGGTTCAAGAGGGAGGGGATATATGTATACATATAGCTAATTTACTTCGTTGTACAGCAGAAAGTATCACAACATTGTAAAGCAATTATACTCCAATAAAAATAATTGTTAAGCACACACACACACACACACACACACACACACACACACACACACTGAACACAGACTCCATCTTGAAGTAGTTTCAACTGGCCAAATATTAGATAATTTGAGTATTAAAACAAAGAATGACAGGAATGCAGTATACCCTTTTTAATAAATTAGAAATCATGCAGCTACACTAATCTAAATAAATGAACAAATGAATGAATAAAACTTTCTCGAGGAATGCAATATTTACAGTTTCCAAGTTTTTCCCAACAATAAAACTTCTTAATTACAAAAGAAGAAGGATTACTTTTTACAGGGAGAAACCAGCATGCACCATATTAATCAACTGATCAAAGTGAACAGCATCTGTAAAACATGACCCGAAAAATAATCGAAATCATGCATTACCTGATAGGATGCAAGGAGGATAGTGCAGCATCATTTCTTCTATATTCTTGCCAAAGAACTGAACCTAACAATGAGACAGAGCCAATTGAGGGATATTCTAAAATATATCTTTCCAAGAGTCAAAGTCATAAAATTTAAGGAAGCATTGAGGAACTATTGCAGGCTGAAGAAATCCAGAAAGACATGACAACAAAATGCAACATGATTCTGAAGTGAATCCTCTCACTATCCAGGACATTACTAGGATGATTGGCAGACTTTAAAAGCTATGTGGATTACATGTCAATAGCGTATCAATGTGAATTTCCTGATTTGGATGGCTGTATTGAGGTTGCATAGGAGACTGTCATTGTTTGTAGGAAATAAACACTCAAGTGTTTGGGTGTGATGTGGCATGAAGTTGTAAGTTTAGCTCAAATTACTCAGGAACAAAACATGTTTTATGTGTATTGCACTTGCAATTTTTTATAAATTTGAGATTGTTTTAAAAATACTATATATATGAGTGTGTGTATATGTATGACTGTGTGTGTGTGTATATATATGTGTGTGTACATACATGTGTGCACACATATGTATACAACAGGATGTATTACACAGCTATAGGATTTAGTACACTTGATAGCAGCTCATGGATAGAAAAATCAACAGTGAAATAGAAATGAATGCCCAGATAAGGGCCCTTGCATATACAGAAATTTGATAGCAGCGGCGTTGCCTACCAGATCAGGGAGGAAGGAAGGTTTATTCAATAAAAGGTGCTGGGACAATTGGATGTTAAGATGGGAATTCTGGAAATGCTCCTCTGCCCTTCAAATCATCCTGTCAACTCCTCAACGAGTCCAGGGCTTAGCCTTGGGGTAGGAAACACCCATGTGACCATTCCAGAATCCCTAAACAAGTGTTTTTTGACTTCTGATTTTTATTTTAATTTTATTTATTTATTTAAAATTAATTAATTAATTTTTGACTGCGTTGGGTCTTCGCTGCTGCGTGCTGGCTTTCTCTAGCTGCGGTGAGCGGGGGCTACTCTTCATTGCGGTGCGCCGGCTTCTCATTGTCTTGGCTTCTATTGTTGTGGAGCTCGGGCTCTAGGTGCGTGGGCCTCAGTAATTGTGGCTTGCAGGCTCTAGAGTGCAGGCTCAGTAGTTGTGGCGCACGGGCTTAGTTGCTCCGTGGCATGTGGTATCTTCCCGGACCAGGGATCGAACCTGTGTCCCCTACATTGGCAGGCAGATTCTTAACCACTGCACCACCAGGGAAGTCCTGACGTGATTTTTAAATTTGTTTCATTTCTTAATTGATTGCCAGCATTCAAAAATAAGATATGCCATAAAACTCTAGATGGCCATTAAAAAAAAATCTGCAACAAAAGTGAGCCTAGAGTCTCACATGGTGATAATGATTTGCCCCCGTTTAGAGGGAGCACACCCCCTCTGGTTCATCATCGAACTTCTCCACGAGGTTACCTTACCAGCCGGGGCCCTCTGGACACTGGGGTTTTCTATGCAGGTCTAGACTAAAGTGTCAGTCATCACTACTTTCTAGTTATTTCAACTTTGCCCCTTTGAGGATTCTCCTTTCATCTGTCCTCCAATCAAATGTTCAAATTGCTTTCTTTCCTGAACTCTGCTATTAATTTATGTATTCTTCCTAAAACTGAAATGACAGCTTGTATCATTTTGGGAGGAGAAGGGAAGGGCATTTTTTAATCATAGTTTCCCTGAGGTATAATTCATACATCAAAAAAATCCACCCTTTTAAATTGTACAATTCAGTGGTTTTTAGTATCATCACAGAGTTGTGCAAAGATCACCCTTATCTAATTTTAGAATATTTGTATCACCCCAGAAAGAAACCCCACACCCACGAGCAGTCACTCCCCATCCCCTGTTTTTATCTCTAAAAGCATTACTCCAGCTGAAGGTATTATACTTCGGTACATACCAAAGTCATATAATTCAAGTATCACCCAACAGGCTCTAACAGACTTTGGTGGGGAGGTGATTATCTGAACCTTCTTGGTATTTCTGCAATAAGACCCTGTAGACTCATACAATTCATCTATCCCTCCTGCTCCCAAGGCTGAATCCCCTGGCAGATTAACTCTGAATCAGTGAGGTTTGATTCTGATATGTGCCTTCTTAATTCTATAAATCTCTTAGATTTTCCAGGCCCTTCCTTTCACATCTAAGTTGCTAGAGCACATTCCCTGACTCTCACTGCCCAGAATCCTCCATGGAGGGCTCCATTCAGATTTGTCTTCCTCCCCTGGAACATTCCAAGCTCCAAAATGATGACACAGTTCCCACACCATGCCCATGTCGCTAAGGTTTCTGAGGACTGAAATAATATTTTAGGAGGAAAGCAACAATCATTAACCAGACTGAAATAAAGAAATCACAGCTAGTTGCATTTTGTAAATAGGAGTTCTAATTGTTGTGAAATTTTAGGCTTTGGGGCAAAATTTTATTTCCAGTGAAGTAGGCATGAATAGGCAGGTTGGCAAGATCTTTCCAGACACATCTGTAAAGCTAAAAATTTTTTCTGTATTTTTATTTGCTTCTGTAGTGCAAAGAAAAGGAACTAGAAAGTTGATAAAAGCAGGATTGGAGACCTAGGCATACAGACAGCCCTTAGCAATGCTTTTAAGGACCTCTTTCTCTAATTATAAAAGGTTATACATGCCTAACAAGAGAACTTTTGGAGAATACAAACAAGTGTAAAAATATTTTAATCACTTTAACCCCCACCAGCTACTGTTAATATTTTGGTATGTTTCCCTCTAATCTTTCTTACTCTGGAGATGCCAATCCCTAAAACATTTTCTCTTGTTTAACTCATATGAGCTAAATTAAATTATTAACCCTGGATATAAGTACAGACCACTAACCTTAGAACTTGTTATCTTAATTTTTAAATTACTTTTTTAGATGTTTAAAAGAAATTCAAGCAAAATGCAAGAATGTATATAATTAATTTAAATTTATATAAAAATAAATGCTCGATTCAGCTACTGGAAAAATTTTAAGTATGCTTGGAACATCTTGGGTATGTGAATCCACTTTTTCAAGTGCAAAGTTTCCAGTACAAACTAAGTATGTTGAATAAAAATTTAGCATCCCCCCCAAAAGCAAGAATTTATAAAGAAGAGAATAACAGTCACTTGTACTTCTAGTATCAAGTGCTAACCACTGGCTCTCATAATTTACCTAATTCTTACTTACAGCAAGGAAAGTCCCCACTCTATTGCCTAAAACAGTGCAAGTTACTAAAAGCTAGTGTTCTGGCCAGGCCCCCTTGGTGGCCTCACCCAGATCACAGGTAACAGGGGCCACTCCACTCACACAAGGCATTGGTAAGCTCCTGCCAATTATTTTTCTCGCAACAGAATTTAGGTAAATTTTCTCAAAGCCTCAAACAAAAGATGAAAGGGACAAGATTAAGGCATACAGAGGGCAAATGAAAAAGACCTTCCTGACGACCAGAGAGCCAAAGTCACATTGAATACGACTTAATTTGTTCATTCATCTTTAAAGCTGAAGTACAGTCATTGACATCCTATCATTAATTCCTTAAAATAACAACTCAGGTCAATTAAAGTATATGAATATGGCACTCTGAGAACCAGTGATCTGGAGATAACCGTTCCATGTCATGTTCACCTTTTTTGTTTTTTTTAATTGACAGAAGTGCAGAATTTCACAAGAATGAGGAGGAAAAACCAAACATTCTTTAAGAATCATTGTTTTTACAAAGTCTTAACAAAAACGTTCAAGAAAATCTAGAAAACCCAAGCAATTTCCTTGGCACATTGCATTTTTCGCACTCCTTTCCCATAGTAATCAAGCATTCCCTCAGGTGTGTTCTACGCTGAAAGCAGAATAATTCCCAAGTAGTCCGTTGTCCCTATAACCATTACAATAACTATGCTCTAACCTTGTAGCTACCCCGGGCTGCTCTAGGAATGTTGGGTAATAGAGAGCTGGGGAGAGAGGTGGGCTTTACCAAGTAATATTCAGCAATACACTATCAGTTCCGTGTACAGAGCACATGGCATTCAGCAAGAACGTGGAACGTGTCATCAGTGAGACGCTAATTTCTATAAATAAAGGGGCTGTGTGTTTAACTCTTTTAAACCATATGCTATGAAAACAAATAGATTTTTCACCAAATTGTGAGAGTATGTTTGGAATGGTCTGATTTAAAATATAAACGATACAGTATGCATGATCACGCAAATTACATACGGGGGTTGAGGGAGCATAATTTTAAAGGTTTCAATTATTTACATTGTTCATATTTTGAAAAGAACGCTTTATGTTTTAAATGAAGAGGTCTCCAAATGTTCATTCATTTTCTAATACGATTAAGTTCAATGTTCTTTTGGCTATAGTCATGAGAAATTACACCAGACAAAAGGCAAGCTCAAAAATTAGCAGACCTTAGATTCACATCATCAAAAGCCTGGAAAGAAAATGAGAATTCTAAGTAAGTCCAAAGATCGTCTGGAAAGGATAACCTCTTGAGGACACCTGGGAGAGCTGTGTTCCGTCAAGGACACCTGAGACTGAAGTGTGGTGTGAGGAATGGCTGACCACCCAGGGACAGGCATCTTCCAGAGCAGCTGAAACCCAGGCATGACCAGATGCCCACGTGACTGCCAATCCAGACAGGCCTGCCACGGGTAGTTAAAAGTCCAGCCTGAGGGAAAGATAAAAACAAATACCATATGCTAACACATATATATGGAATCTAAGAAAAAAAAAAAAAAGGTCATGAAGAACCTAGGGGTAAGACGGGAATAAAGACACAGACCTACTAGAGAATGGACTTGAGGATATGGGGAGGGGGAAGGGTAAACTGGGACGAAGTGAGAGAGCGGCATGGACTTATATACACTACCAAATGTAAAATAGATAGCCAGTGGGAAGCAGCCGCATAGCACAGGGAGATCAGCTCGGTGCTTTGTGACCACCTAGAGGGGTGGGCTAGGGAGGGTGGGAGGGAGGGAGACGCAAGAGGGAGGAGATATGGGAACATATGTATATGAATAACTGATTCACTTTGTTATAAACCAGAAACTAACACACCATTGTAAAGCAATTATACTCCAATAAGCATCTTAAAAAAAAAAAAAAAAGTCCAGCCTGAGGGAAATTTGGCGGCCACTCAGGAGAGACATGCCATGCATATTAAGAGTCCATGGACAGAGAAAACAAACACTGGTTCTAAATATGAGCCTCGAACCAAGGAATGTAATATCCGTGCAATGGCTGAAATTTGTCATTCTTGGTAAATATTGAAAATAAAAGATTAGTGCAAAGGTTCCACATTGAGGTCAACTAATTAGCCTCCAGAACTACCGAAATGGTTATTAATAGGGAAATAAAAACACAACAAAATTTTTAGAATGACTTTAAGATCAAAACATTGTATGAACATAGGGTGCAGTAAAAGAAAACCAGTGTTTTATGAGCTGGATCTCACTGCTTCCCTTGCACGGCCCTTTGCTTTGTAAACCTCAGCAGTTCCCATGGAGCACTTCTTTCACCCTAGACATGAACAGGTCACAAGTGCAGATGATACAAATTGCAGGCACTGGTTGGTGACTGAACTGCTTCTCTATGTAATGTGTTGCACAATGAGAATAGCATTCACGTGTGACTCATATGGCAAATGTATGTGTGTATGAAAAAGATTCTTTATAAAGCTCTACATTACAGCTCTATTTTAATATACTTACAGAAAATTATTACAGCATTGACTTTTAAATAAATTTTATATAAAGGTGGTTAGGGATCCTCTCAAGGAAAGCAGGGCAATATTGTCTAGATATTTAGGGAGAGAGACAGGAGAGAACAGGAGAAGGAAAGAAAAGGGATGAGAAGGGAGAGGAGCAGAGGAGAGGAACAGCATTGTAGGTGCTGATTCAGAGTTTTAAAATGTAAACTATTAGAAACTAATGAGCTGACTTTTATGTAAGAAGATGAACCAGATACAGATTTTGGTTCATGGTTGAAAACTGGAGTGGACATCCTTCCCCCAATATACTTTCTCTTTTTCTTTCAGTAGAAACCCTGCCCTCCCTACTATTTTTTAATTTTTTAACCTTTAAGGAACTTCCTTGTGATCATGGTGAAACTGCTTATTACAGTCACCCAACTATTCCCAGAGGTAGAAACACAACCCAAGCTACATCAGCCACATTCACCCCCTGAGGGATTTAAATAAGAGCAAAGATCCATAGGTGCAGGAGGTGTCCATGACTGGATGATCCAATGGAACCATCTCAAAAAGAGGGTTCTCAGGTTCCTGAAGCTGAAAGCCACAGAGACACTCTAAAGCCTGTCTTTCATTCTGGCTAATCGATGCTCTGCGTGTGGATCTCATTTTCTTGCCTAAGTTATGGCTCCTTTTGCTTTCATCAAAGGGTTCTAGACTGTATCTCCATGGATGCAGGGACCATACTGAATTTCACTCACTGTTATATCCCCTGTGTTTGGCTCTGCACTGAGCTCTTGGTAGGCATTCAACTATTTGCTGAATAATGAAACAACAAGGGTGAATGAGTTTACCCCAACTCCTAAAAATATTTCCTGCCTTTAAGATTTAACATCTTAAATCTAAATAGTTGAGGTAATTTTCATTAAACATCTAAAATAATGTGACAGAGATGAGTATTAATAAGAAAACTGGATTTAAAAAGTCAAAAAGTTTTGATAAAAATTTTTTTAAATGATTTTTGTATTGTCCATTATATGTTCTATCTAATAGAAGTAGAATGTAATTCCTACTTAATTCTCATTGATGAGTAACATTTTCACATACTTCTTTTCATTCTCATCTGTGCATGTTGTTGACTATCTGCACGAATTACTTTGTTTTTTTCACAGCCATCATTTCACTAAAATTTATTGCTACTTCTAATTTTTTAGAGTACTGTTATGGACTGAATGTCTGTGTTCCCCTCACAAAATTCATATGTTAAAATTTAATCCCCCACCAGCTACTGTTAATATTAGCTGGTGGGGAACACATATTAATAATATTAATACCCAATATGACGGTATTTGGAGGTAAGGCCTTTGGGAGGTAATTAGGTCATGAGGGTAAAACCCTCATGAAAGGGACCAGTGCCCTTATAAAAAGAGGCCAGAGAAGCTTTTTCTACCATGTGAGGATACAACAAGAATTTGGCCATCTACAATTCAGAAGAGGGCTCTCACCAGAAACCCTGATCTCAGATTCTCAGCCTCAAGAACTATGAGAAATAAATTTCTGTTCTTTATAACCCATCCAGCCTATGGTACTTCGTTGTAGCAACCCAAATTGACTAAGACAAACACACAGGCCAATAATTGCCAAATTAGGTAGATATGCCTCTGAGTGTCCGTGAAGGCTTTCCAAGAACTTTGTAGGCAGTGGACAATTTAAGAAAATCCATTTTCATATTCTCAATTTCTAGTTTTTGCAAAAATTGAGCTGCCTGAGAATAGGCCTGTGGTCAAGGCATCATTTGGTTTATTTCTTCCATCTCCCCTTCTCACAATCAAACTTCCCTCATATTACAAAAGAGAGGGTTGTGTTTCACCCATCCCAACTCTTAGAGAAGAGTATGTTAAGACCTTGCTCAACCACATCAACATAAACTCTTGATAAGGCTTTTGTCTTTTCTAATACATTTTGCTATTCTAGACAAACTGGGGCATTAGAAATAGGGTATTTTGCCTGTGTTGGAATACTCTGAAATCAGATATATTTGTAGAGTTGGATTAAAGAGGTGACAATCGTCTTTCAAGACCTATCTTCTTCTAACTCCCTAATTCTTCCCAGCGAAATTGTGGATGCTGAGGAGAATCCTGAGAAGAAAGCAACAAAAGTATGTCAGCAGTAAATAGTGAAGGGTATTGTAGGTTAGTTCTCATAGAAACTCATAGAAAGGCTGTGTCCAATTACGTCCAATGTCTATTTCGGAATTAAAGAGTTAAGATTTGTAAGTATGCATGGTCTCTCTCCCCTCCCTATCTGGTTTCCTTTCAGAATAATTTAGTCCAAACACCAGTAGTTAGGGCAGAGCAAAATAACCCAAAGGGAGGAAATAGGAGTGCAAGCCTAGCACTGCAGGTCTGTCTGAGCACAGTGGAGAAGGTTTCTATCTGCACAGTGGCCACGTGTGGGGTGTCGGAGCTGAGAGGTGTGAAGAGGTTGTGGAGATGGGGCAGTGGTGATGGGAGATTGTTTACCTATAGGTGGGATTGATCAGATAAGTAAATGTTTTAAGGATGATGGGATCCAAGTTTCTCACCGTCAGAGGAGAGAGTTATATATGCATATACATTTATATGTATTATACATATTAAAATGTACATTTCTAATTCAACTTTACTTTCAAGGTTTACCTATCCGTTTCTGTAATATACTAACTTTCTTTGATCAATAATAAGCCAATAATTATTGGAATGATAACTTAATCCAGATGAAGGAAAAATAACACTTAGTTCCTCTGGTCACAGAGAATATTAAAAAAATTAATTTCAATTTATGTACATAATTTTATAGCAGAAAGCTATAAAGTGTGATCAATAAAAGACCTTCGAACATAAAAATATGTTAGGATAAAATTCTGTAGGAGAAATGGAATGGAAATATGAGTTCAAGGAGAAAATGGGACAATGTAAAATTTCTGGTTGTTAAAGAAGAGCTTATTCATGGAGTTTTAAAATTGATGATGCTGGGCAGAAAGTCGCTATAGCATTTAGATTATATTGAATAGATACGTTGAAAAGAATGGTAATATGATTTTTATATCAAATGTCAATAATTAAAATACGCCAAAAGTCACATCTTTTGAAACTCTTTTACCTTATGATGAAAACATTTCACTGTTAATTTAAAATTTGGCAAAAAGGTAAAATAGTTTTCAAAAAAATATTAGGGGTAGGCAAGCAATCCCTAAGTGTAAATATTTCATCTATGTTTTACAACTAGAAAAATAGAAATTTTCACAAAAATTAATTAAGGTCCTTAGGTTCACAATAGAAAATGATGAAACCAGGAGAGTCTGTTTGACTCTGATCTTCTAAATTTCCCACTGCACCTTCACTTTCCCAGATTTTCCTCACTTCACTTCACTTCTTGTCCAGTTCGTCTTTCCAGCTGTTGAACCCGCTGACTCACAGGGGCCCCAAGATCACTCCAGCTGCTTGGGTGCACACTTGTAAAGGCAAGAGCTGCACAGAGGCCCCTGCCTCCCATTTACCTCCCCATTAGCTCCCCCTTTGTCCATTTGGGCAGATGTGTGTTGGCTTCATGATTTCTCTGCAAGCTCTACCATGTCCACATGCCACAGTGCTTCAGGAGGCCTGGTTTAGTGCTTCGCTCTCTGGTCCTCCACATTTCCCTTCTGTGCCTTCACTTCCCCAGCTCCTGGCATAATTGTGTGAAGCTTAATTCGTGTAATGAATTTCTTATTCTCACAATATGCATGATGGCTCTGCTTCTTGACGAACACAATTATTGTTACCCTAAGTAATTCCACAGTAACAGAATCTTAGTATTACCCAAACAATAGTTAGTATTAGGAATAGTAGTTAGTAGTTAGTAGTAGGAATTAGTTAGTATTAGTATTAGGAATCTGGAATGGGTTCTCTGATCTGGCTAGAGTTAAAGATAATTATGATCCTGTTGCCAGTGGCAAATGGGGCAATGGTAGCCCATGGCATGCCATGGAAAAACACTACTTAAAGTATCGCCTCTAGCCACCTGGAAACACTTTGCATGTTGCTGCCATTGAACAATTTAGTGGAAATAAAAGTAAAACTACGATGGATTGATTTGGTTGTTTCTAAATATGCTGGATGACGTGGAGGGGCAAAATGCGGTTAGGGTTTTAAATTCGTGACTCAAGGTCTTGGTAAGGAACCAAAAAGCTTCTATAATGGCCCTTAAGGTGACTTTTATCTTCTGTAGTCAAAGAATTGAAATTTCTAAAAACCAAATCCAAAATTTAATCCTGTGGATGGCTAAATTGCAATGAAAATTTAATTCTAACTTCTCAGGGTATTTTAGAGAATTAATTAGAAAAGAGTGAGATTCTGGAATCTGGGAGGAGGGCATATACACAAATTCCAATACAGCTGAGGATTCTGAAGACCCAAATTCCTGCAGTTTTCTTTTGACACTCAGAGCAAGATTTCTACCGTTTTCTGAGATTAGTCACCTTTTGTCTAAAGTAATTGTAAAAGATCTCTTATTTTCAGGGCACTGCTGATCCTCCTTAAGGCCTACTACGATCACCTCTCATTGCTTCTAACTCTATAAATAGATTCAAATCCCAGATGGCTCCAGAGGTTCAGCTACAGAGTATGACCCATGAGGATGTCTTCCCAAGGCATAGGAGGGAGGGAGAATTAAGATTATTTTCTTATTACAAGGTACTTGCACTGCTTGTGAAGCAGTACAGTGTCATTTGAAAGTGGACTTGAATTAGTTGTAAATGTATTACAAGTTCTAGGGAAACCACTAAACAAAGTAAAAGAAAGAAGTATAATTGATATGCTAAGAGAGGAGAGAAAATGGAAAATCATATAAAATACTCAATGAAAACCTCAAAAGGCACAAAAAGAGTAGAGAACAAAATAGTAACAATGAACAAGGGCAACAAATAGAAAACAGTAACCATGCTAATACTAATCAAAACAAAGTGGGAGTAGCTATAATAATTTCTGACAGAGTGGACTTCCGAACAAGGAAAGTTATCAGGGATAAAAAGGGACATTACATAATGATTAAGGGGCCAATTCTCCACGAAGGCATAACAATCCTTAAAATGTATGCACCTAGCAACAGAGCAACAAAACACATACGGCAAAATCTGATGGAACTGCAAGCAGAAATAGATGAATCCACTATTATAGTTGGAGACTTCAAAACCCCTCTCTCCGAAATAGACAGATATAGCAGACAGAAATGACATAGTTGAACTCAAAAACACTGTTAATCGACTGGATACCATGACAGCCGTAGACTGCTTCATCCAACAACAGCAGAATATACATTCTTCCCAAGCTCACATGAAACATTTGCCAAGATAGACCACATTCTGGACCATAAAATATACCTTAACACATTTTAAAAACAGAAGTCTGACAATGTCAGCTCTCAGATCAGGATGGAATTAAACTAGAAATCAATAGCAGGGAGACAGTGGAAAATCCCCAAATACATGGAGATTAAACAACACACTTCTAAATAATATATGTGTAAAAGGAAAAAAAAATCTCAGGAAAAATTTTAAAATATTTTGAAGTAAATGAAGATGAAAATACAACTATCAAAATTTTGAGATGCAGTAAAAGCAATGTTTAGTGGAAGATAGAGATGTCGTACTGGCAGGTCTCTGAACGTGAATCACAGAGCAAACCTTTAAGATTTCAGAGCAAGGCCACAATTCTTTGAATGTAACTATTCTCCTTTTGAAAAAACAACTTCTGCCTTGCCTCTGGGCCTCCTGGAAACAGAACGCTTGACTGTGGCCACCAAGTTACCATGCAACCTCAGCTGCCCATCGTGACTCGGGTCTGACTCACCAAGCCATAAAGTTGGTTGTAGACAGCAGCACTCCATCACCAAGTGGAACTATCATATGTCAAGCTCAAGAAAATCTTAAAAGCACAAGCAATTTGTACAGCCAATTATATTGCTGTTACATAACCTTGTTTTTCAACCCACAACTCTTTTCTGTGATCTGATTACCTAAAAAGAAAAAACTTTCAGTTTTCTGTACAAAGAGTGCTGCATGATATGGTGGTACCACCCAAAAGTAAATAGTTGCAACTCCACAGCCCATTTCAGAGACAGCCCTGAAAAATAGTTGCGAAAGCAAATCCTCCAAGTGGGCAGAACTTCAGTCAATGTACCTGGTGTTTTTTTTCTGCCTGGAAAGACAGATGACCAGAAACACAGATCTACATTTAATCATGGGTAGTAGATGAGTAGTACCTGTAGTACTACTACAGGTACTACTACAAAGTATGATCAGGTACAGGCAGAGTACCTGATCTTACTTTGTATGATCAGGTATTTAGGGGAAAAATGATTGGAAGATTTTGACAAGGAGGTCTCAGGAAGAGGTATGTAGATAAACCTCTCCATATAATTATTAACTGTAAAAAAACTTTTGTTCCGTATGAATGCTTCCTAAAGAGCAACCTCAGCAGAAGATCTTAATAAATAGCTTCTTTCCTCAGCTATTCCTACTCTTAACCAATGAGTTCATGAACAAAATGGCCATGGGGGAATTCCCTGGCGGTCCAGTTGTTAGGACTTTGTGCTTTCACTGCTGAGCCGCCCGGATTCCATCCCTGGTCGGGGAAATTGGATCCTGAAAGCCACATGGCGTGGCCAAAAAAAAAAAAAAAAAAAAATGGCCATGGTAGCAGGGATGGAGATTATACATCTGTAAGTTATTAATCTTTCTGTACCTGTTTTTTCATAGTTAAAATAAAGATTATAAAAGTACCCACCCAACAGGGTTATTGTGAGGCCAAATGAAAATACACATAAAAGAACTTAGAACAGTAAGCAGCACACAAGTGATTAATAGATATTGAGTGATTATCTATCTATCTACCAAATATGTGTTAAGCACCAACTATATTGAAGACCCCGTGTAAGAATACAGTCATAAACTAAACAGGCAGAGTCCCTGCTTTCATAAGCTGACATTCTGGTGGAGAAGTCGTTCAACAGTTCGTTACAAAGAACTATTATTTAATGACAATATCATAAGTGCTAGCAAAATGAAGTCCAATACTCTAAGGCGGTGAAGAACAGATTGGACTGACCTAGCCTAGGGAATTAGGAACAGGTTTCCTAAGTAAATAATGCCTAATTTCAGTTCAGGAGATTTAGAATTTAGCTACTCCGAGTAGAGTGGATGTTGGATTGCAGCAGACAGAAGACAGATTACGTGGAAAAGGCTCAAAGAGAACCAGGGTCATTGACAGAACCGAATGGCAGTCAGTATCAGAGTGCTGCAGGGGTTGGTGGAGAGAGATGAGCCTAGGGTCTAGCCGTTCAGGATCGTGAAGTGAAGGAGTTGAATGTTACTCAGAAAACAATGTGATGTCACCGTAGGGATTTAAAATATTATAGTGACATGATTAGATGTGTATTTTTAAAACTTATCACTGTTTTTATGGTGTAGAGAATAGATGGATGAATAGGGCAACAGTAAATCTGAGACCATCAATTTGGAGGCTACTGCAGGAGTCCAAAAGAGAGGTGGATGATGCCATCTTGGACTAGAGTGATGGCTATAGAGGGGGAAAAGAAGGAGACAAATTTAAGTTGTGTTTTAAGGTAGACTTTACATGACTTAGAAGCAGGGTTGACTGCCCAGTTTTGGTCATGAGCAACTGGATGCATGGTAGTGACTTAGGAAAAGGAGTGGATGTGGTGGGTATGATTAAGGGTTGTTTAGACACGCTAAGTTCAAGGTGCTTATGAAACAACCATATGGGCTGTTTTATAGACAGTGTGGTATGGGGTTATCTCTTAGAGAAATCTGGAGATACACATTCAGGAGCTATTATATAGACATGATTTTTAAATTTTTCCTGTTAAGAGTTTGTTTGTTTTTTAATCGAGGTATAACTGGCATAACATTACATTGGTTTCAGGTGTACAACATAATGACTTAATATTTGTATACACTGCAAAATGATCACCAAAGTAAGTCTAGTTAACATCCATCATGATATGTAGTTACAAAAAATATTTTTTCTCATGATGAGAACTTTTAAGATCATATATATATGATATATGTAATCTTAAAAATATATAGGTTTTTAAGTTCTTAAAAATATATATATTTTCTTTATACATTCATCCATCAATGGACACTTAGCTTGGCTATTGTAAGGAAAGCTATTGTAAAGAAGGCTGCAATGAACATGAAGGTTCATATATCTTTTCAAGTTAGTGTTTTCATTTTCTTCAAATAACTACCCAGAAATGGAATTGTTGGATTATATGGTAATTCAATTTTTAATTTTTTGAGGAAGCTCCATATTGTTTTCCATAGTGGCCACATCAGTTTACATTCTCACCAACAGTGCACAAGGGCTCTTTTATCTCCACGCCCTGTCCACCACTTGTTATATCTCGTCTTTCTGATAATTGCCATTCTAGCAGCTATGAGATGATATCTCATTGTGGTTTTGATTTATATTTCTCTGATAATTAGTGATACCGAACATCTTTTCATGTACCTGTGTGTCTTCTTTGGAAAAAAGTCTATTTGAATCCTTTGCCCACTTTTAACCAAACTGAATGTTTTTTGTCTACTGATTGTATGAGTTCTTTGTATATTTTGGATATTAACCCCTTATCAGTAATATGATTTGCAACTTCTTTTCCATTCAGTTAGTAGTTTGCCTTTTCATTTTGCTGATGGGTTCCTTTGCACTGCAGAAGCTTTTTGGTTTGATGAGGTCCCACTTATTTATTTTTGCTTTTGGTGTCCTTGCTTTTGATTTCAGATCCAAAAAATCATCACGAAGACTGATGTCAAGGAGCTTACCACTTATGCTTTCTTCCAGGAAAAATGCTCTTTCTGCATCTATTAAGATGACTGTATGATTTTTTTCTTCATGTATCATATTGATTGATTTGCAGATATTGAACCATTCTTGAATCTCTGAAATATTGATATATCCCACTTGATCCTGCTGTATGATCCTTTTAATGTATTGTTGAATTCAGGTTGCTGATATTTTGTTGATTTTTGCATCTGTGTCCTCAGGGATACTGGTCTGTAATTTTGTTTCCTTGTGGCATCCTTGACTGGTTTTGGTATCAGGGTAATGCTGGTCTCATAAAATACGTTTGGAAATTTTCCCTCCATTACATTTTTTGGAAAAGTTTGAAAAGGATTGGTATTAATTCTTCTTTAACTTTTGGTAGAATTCATCAGTGAAGCTGTCTGGTCCTGGACTTTTATTGGTTGGGAGGTTTTTGATAACTGATTCAATCTCCTTACTTGTAGTCCATCCGTTCAGATTTTCTATTTCTTCGTGATTCAGTCTGGGAGGGTTGTATGTTTCTAAGAATTTATCTATTTTCTCTAGATTATCAAATTTGTTGGCATGTAACTGTTCATAGTAATCTCTTATAATTCTTGTATTTGTATGGTAGCGTTTGTAATGTCTCCTTTCGTATCTAATTTTATTTGAGTCCTCTCACTTTGTTTCTTGATGACTCTAGCTAAAGAGTTGTGAATTTTGTTTAACCAGCTCTTAGTTTTGTTGACCTTTTATTTTGTCTTTTTGTCTCTATTTCATGTATTTCTGTTCTGGTCTTCGTTACTTCCTTTCTTCTACTAACTTTCGGCTGTGTTTGTTCTTTTTTTTTTTTTTCTAGTTCTTTAAGGTGTAAAGTTAGGTTGTTTATTTGAGATTTTTCTTGTTCCTTGAGGTAGAATGTATTGCTATGAACTTTTCTTTAGAACCACTTTTGCTACATTCCATAGATTTTGGTATGTTGTATTTCTGTTTTAATTTGTCTCTAGCTATTTTTAAAATTTCTCCTTTGATTTCTTTGATGATCCATTGGTTTGTTCAGTAGCTTGTTGTTTACTCTCTACCTTTTTATGGGTTTTTTTTCAGTTTTCTTCTTGTAATTGATTTCTGGTTTCATAACATTGTGCTCAGAACAGATGGTTGATATGATCTCAATCTTCTTGAATTCACTGAGACTTGCTTTGTGGCCTAACATGTGATATAGCCTGAAGAATGCATACTTGAGAAGAATGTGTACGTTGCTGCTTTTAGATGGAATGTTCTGTATATATCTGATCTAATGTGTCATTTAAGACTTACATCATTATTGATTTTCTGTCTGGATGATCTATCCATCAATGTAAGTGGGGTATTAAAGTTCCCTACTATTATTATATTGCTGTCTATTCCTCCCTTTAGGTCTATTAATATTTGCTTTATATATTCCTTTTGTCTGGTGCATAAATATTTACAAATTTTATTTCTTGTTAGACTGACCTCTTTACCATTACATAATGCCCTTCTTCGTCTCTTATTATATCCTTTGTTTTTAGGTTTATTTTGTCTGATATAAGTATAGCTACCCCAGGAGAGTATGAAAAACTCCTATGGTTTCCATTTGCATGGAATATTTTCTCCATCACTTCACTTTCGGTCTGCGAGTGTCCTTACAGCTGAAGTTAATCTCTTCTGGCAGCATCTAGATGTGTCTTGTTTTTTTAATCTATTCAGCTACTCTATGACTTTTGATTGGAGAATTTATTTTATTTTCATTTAAAGTAATTACTGATAGGTATATACTTATTGCCATTTTTTTGTTCTTTGTTTTCTAGCTGTTTTTCAGTTTCTCCTTTCTCTTGAATTCTTCCTTTGAGAATTGATGAATTTCTTAGTGGTATGCTTAGATTCCTTTCTCCCTGATTAGAGTTTTTAAAAGTTTACTGGTTTAGAGTTTGTAGCAAGAAGAGATGAGCACCTAGGTTCAAGCCCTTTGATGTTTAGTGATCAAGTAGAGAAAGTACTTGCCAAGGAGAATAAGAAGCAACCAGAGAGGTAAGAGGACACTCGGGAGTATACACTCATAAAAATGCAGAGAAGAAAGTATTTCATGAGAGTGTGAGAGTTACTGAGAGAGCAAATAAGTTGTGGACTGAAAAACAGATGGTGAATCCAGAACCATGGAGTTGGGTTATTGGAGATCACTAGTTACACTGTAGGATTCTATCTCTTCCATCATATTTTGGTCACCTGGGTCTAGGGCTCTGAAGCTGCTGCTTCTTGAAATAGGAAAAAAACATTTTATGTTACATATGATGCATGGGTCACAAAATGACCTTTGTGCTATCGGTATTTTACAGAAATTTTAGCAAAATTGTTCTTTTGTTTTCTTAAACAGCCTTCATTTTCTAAGGCTCTGTTTCAAGCTCTAAAGGAAGTGAAAAAGGAGAGAGAGGTATAGACATAGGAAAAAGGAATGGCTATTAATTCAAAAAGTATCCCTTATCTCTCCTATAAACTCTATCCTCTGAACAAGCTTGTGGATTTCACATGACTTTATATCTCTTATCCAAGTGCAATGGTGGAAGGACCATTCCTTTTTCCCTCCCTCACGATTGATAAATCCTTACAGTAAACACAAAAAAGCTGTCAGGATGAGGTCCCTGATAGATACAATTGAGATGTTTTCTTTCCAAAAACAGACACTAAGTTAACTAAGATAGCAGATAACTATGATAACAGATAACTAAGATAACAGATAACAGATAACTAAACAGATAACAGTTAACTAAGCCTTAAGAGAGTCTGTTGTCATTCATTCTTGTTATTTTGGCATGTGACTCTTGCCCTGTCTGCAAACCTTCTACTCTAGATTACTTCTTAAGAAAAATAAACAAAACAAAATTGGTAAGATTAGTCCCAGCATCTATTGCTAAGGGCCCCTACTGTTTGTTCTTTATATTTCTCAGAAACAAGCAACTAAGCCTACCCTTTGCTCCCTCTAAGTTAGTTCTGTATTCAGGATGCTTTCCTCAAATTAGAGCTTCAATGTTATGTAAATATTGACCCAAGATCTAAAAATATCTTTTAGAAAAGAGCAAAATTACAAGACAGGCTGATATGCATTATACATAGTACATATTTATAATACATTATCTAGAAATAATCTAGAAATGCATTAAATATAGTGAGGCAACCCCATACAGTAGAAAAAATACCGCGAGTATTCAGATTAATAAATGAGAATCCATCTGCTTGCACTATCTAGCTCCTAAACTTGGTCAAGCTCATGGGAATATTGTGTAGATGAAAATATGTAGCTGGGTGATCAGCGCATTGTGGGTACTCAATAAATATTCATTTCATTTCATTTCTGAACATTAGTTTTCTAATTTTCATTCATTTGACAAATATTTACTGAGGATCTATTAAGTGCCACACACTCTCCCAAGCACTGTGTGTACACTGGTGAAACAGACACACAGACAAGGTGCTTGATGTCAGGGAAGTTACCAGGTATGTGTGTAAAGTGAAGATAGCATTCATCTGGCTAGACTGTCAAGCGGTCACATGAGATAATGTTTGAAAATGCCTTTATTGACTCGAAAGAACTATGCTGGTTCATTTTCAGATTTCCAAGTACAAAATAATTATGTTCTGATTCTTGATGCAGAAATGCAGAGAAAAGTAGGCAGGCAGAATTCTAATCTATGCCTTAATTTCTGTGTGAGCATAGAAAGTTCCTTAAAGCATCACATTATGTTTTTCTTAGCATGCGGGTTGTATAAATGCTAGAGGACTAAGTGTTTTGCTGAGAAATGGCAGTAAGAATCTAGATAAGGAATAGATTTTCAGGTTGTTCAGAACTGATACAGAAGAAGCAAAAACAAGGAGACATGGCAAAAGAGAAAGGGATTTTGAGGTTCTGGAGCACAAAAGCAGGAGGAGGAACCTCAAAGCTGAATTAGCCTTTGCACCTTTCTAGATCAAGAATCATTATAATGGTGGGGAGTAATAGGTAGAGAAAAGACATCTGTCTCTAAATGGGACTCTCTGAGACACCTATAAATTCAGAAGGGGCTCATGTTAATATGTGTCCATCCACAGACATTCTAAGTGACCAATCACTGTCATTAGAGCACCTTTAAGAATGGGAGGGAGGGGACAACATTCTTCTCTAATTTCCCTAACATTTATTTACATTCTTGAAAGAGAGAATAGTTAATTTTGCTTTTTAAATTTTTTGAATTGATATTGTTGATGATGATAATTATATTTTGAAAATATTTATGCTCGTTGTTCAGAAGAAATTTTTATATAGCTTCTTGACATGAGAGTGGTTTGCTCAAATAAAAGGTGTGAGTTAGGGCTTCCCTGGTGGCGCAGTGGTTGAGAGTCCACCTGCCGATGCAGGGGACACAGATTCGTGCCCCGGTCCGGGAAGATCCCACATGCCGCGGAGCGGCTGGGCCCGTGAGCCATGGACGCTGGGCCTGCGCGTCTGGAGCCTGTGCTCCGCAACGGGAGACACCACAACAGTGAGAGGCCCGCGTACCGCAAAAAAAAAAAGGTGTGAGTTGAATTGCTTTGCTTTACAAAATCAGGAGATATTTGATATTTGAAGAGGAAAATTCTGGAGGGAAAGTAGAACTGGAGAGGCTGGACTCTGTCAGGGGGAAGAGAAAGAAATTTCCAACTGCAATGAAGTCCAAGAGGACTAGGGGAACATAAAACGTTGAGGATATTTTGTGTGGAACCTTATGTTCTGTACAATGTGGCCTCTTACAAATTTGTAGCACAGGCTTCAGTGCCTGCTGTGTCTGGGTTTCTTACAGAAACAAGTGAAAGTACAGAGTTGCCTCTGGTTATCAGTTGTTCTAGGATCAAAACAGATCCTGCACATGTGATTTTAGGAAGTTGCTGGCTGATGTCTTATATACCCATCTGAGTTATAGCTGAACCCCAGCAAGCAGAAAATCAGACTTTTTTTCAGAATCATTACAAATCAATTAATTTCTTCTTGCGTTAGTGCAATGTTTGCTCATAAATAAGAATATTCAAAACTTCCAGCAAACGTATAATTGCTAGTATTTATTGCTTTCATAATGTCAAAATGTAGCACTCTTTGTTGGTGGAAGAAAATGCCAGACTTCAGAGAGGAAAGGGGAAAGGAATGGATCAACCGTGGGAATGTTAGTGATCAGAAAACTGGAGGAGGAAACGAGAAAAAAGCTTCAGAAAACCTTGAGGGAATGAATTTGGTCATTTTCCAGTTGAGCCTTGGACAAGAAAGTGGAAGGTGGGGAGAAATCTGAGAACAGAGTTCACACACTGAGGAGTCAGATAGGAATGGGGGATAAAGAGCGAATGGCGTCTTCTCTAGTCTGTAAAGAAAGGTGTGGGTATCGAAGGACTTCCCATGAATCCAGGTTGCAAGCAGCCAGATAAGAGGCGCGGGGCTCTGTGAAGGAAGGGTCACCATGATAGACTGAATAAACAAAATGTAGCTAGTTAATGTAAAAGAAAAATTGTCCCCAACCTCGTCTGCAGCAGAAATTTTGCCTAGTGAAAGGAAAGAGCTTAGCATTCCTGAAACATGCTTAAGTGGTTTTCTGATAAAATTTCATGGGTTTGGACTTGTTTGAGTCAACACCCTCATCGACTGTCCCCTATCAGCCAGGAGTTGAACAGTGGTTAGCTGACGTTCTCTTTCTATAGTGTTTCTAATCAGAGTAAATGTTTGAACTGACCTCCTAGAGGCTTTCCTGTTGCAATATTGTAATAAATCTTTGACTCATAAACACACCAGTCCCCCCCTTACCCATGGTTTCACTTTACGAAGTTTCAGTTACCCTCAGTCCACTGCGGTCTGAAAATATTAAATGGAAAATTCCAGAAATGAACAATGTATACATTTTAAAGTTCGTATTATTCTGAGTAGCGTGATGAAATCTAACGCCATCCGCTCCATCCCACCTGGGACGTGAACCACCCCTTTGCTCAGCGTAACCTGCCTGTTAGTCACTTAGTAGCCCTCTCGGTTATCAGATGGACTGGTGCTGTATCACAGTGCTTGTGTTCAAGTAACTCTTATGTTACTTCATGATGACCCCGAAGTGCAAGAGTAGTGATCCTGGCAAGATGCCAAAGAGAAGTCTTAAGGGTGAAAAGGTGAAAGTTCTTCACTTAATAAAGAAAGAAAAAAAAATCGTATGCTGAGGTTGCTAAGATCTGTGGTAAGAACAAATCTTCTGTCTGTGAAATTGTGCAGAATGAAAAATAAATTGGTGCTAGGTTTGCTGTCGCACCTCCGTCTGCAAAAGCTATGGCCAAGGTGCAGGATAAGTGCTTAGTTAAGATGGAAAAGGCATTAAATTTGCACAATAAGATTTTTTTTTGAGAGAGAGAGAGAGATCACTTTCACATAACTTTTATTACAGTATATTATTATCATTGTTCTATTTTGTTATTTGTTTTTGTTATTAATCTCTTCTGGTGCCTACTTTATAAATTAAACTTTATCATAGGTATGTCTGTACAGGAAAAAACAAATATAGGGTTTGGTACTATCTGTCATTTTTAGCATCCACTGGGGGTCATGGAAGGTATCCCCTGCAGATAAGGGTAGTGTACTGTAGTCTAAAGATTTTTTCTTTAACATTAGAATCATTTAATAATCATGACTGCTGTATCTCAGAAGCTGAGAGGCTAGTGTTACTACGGCTCTGCTAGTGAGAAAGAGAACAACTACAAAATGAATGAATGCAAGACTCATCACCATCTATGCGCTACCTGCCCTGATACATTTCTGTGGCACCATAGCGACACTATGTAATGGTCACTGTGTACATAGTGGACACTATGCATACGTAGTTGTCACTGCGTACATAGTGGACACTGTGTACGTAGTGGTCGCTGCGTATGTGGTGGACACTGTGTATGCAGTGGTCATTGTGTACGTGGTGGACACTGTGTATGTGGTGGACACTGTGTATGTAGTGGACACTGTGTATTTAGTGGTCACTGTGTTGTGTCGCTCAGATTCTGTCAGGATGGGAGAACCTATGCGCTCCGCTTCTGGGAGTGTCACCAGCTGCTTCAGGAATTGCCTTCAGCTAAAGAAGAGTTCCTCTCCAAGGTCACCTTCAGCTTTCCATTATCCTGAGGGCAGTCCACAACCAAAGGCATGTTGATATTGAGATCTGAAGGCCTGGACCTTCACCCCATCTTGGGGTAATTCTAAAGGGCCGCCTGGGTTCTCAATATCCTCACGGGCCGAGTCTTTGGATGAGACTGCACCCCAACCCAATACTTCCCTCTGTCTGTCAGTTTCAACCCCTGGTGTTGATCCTGAGACTCTGTCCTAATATAGTCCTGTGCTGGTCTGTCTCTTTCTGAGTCTGTTTTCCAAAACCTCTCCTGTAACAGGCAGAAACAGCAGAACCTGATGGGTAGATTTTATTCTAGACCAGGGCTTTTGTTGCTTCTCCAGGAAGCAGCCTGGCCCAAACCGTCCACCCCCACCCCCAAAAGAAGTTTTTGAGTCTAAAATTCTCCCTTAGTGAACAGAGATAGCTGGGGGATAAGTTTGTGGGGATCCTTGTGCTTTCTGTCCTCAGAAATCTGGGTTCAGTGGCTCATCAGGAAATGAAATGTTGGAAAAGCCAGTGAATCAGAAACAGAGATGGAGAGTCTCAAATCTTGGCATGGGAAGTAGGGTCAGATCATGAGTATGAACTAAGGGTTAGCGTGGGATTGTGAATTTATAAGCCAGTGTATTCAAAACTCAAGTATGTATAAGTAATGCCAAAACTATTAAACAAGAAATGACAAAACTCTTGAATCTTTTCCTTCCTCTTGGAGATAATCAGAGCCATCTGTTCCACCATTTTTAAAGCTGCTTCAAAATAATTATATTCAGGCCTTACCTAAAATTGTACTTTATTTAGAAAAAGAGTTAAATGTAACAACACTCTCTATTGTTGGGTCCCTCTGTTCATTCAACAGCATTTTATCGAATAAGCATTCCTGCCTGCCATGTCTGTATGTGTAAGCTGAGTGCTAGGTCAACACTATAAACTGGCCTTTTAGGAGAAAGGGCAACTAAAGGGAAAAGAAGTGCGTTGTTTACATTTTAAAGAAAGACAGAATAAGAGGAAGAATTTGTGATTTAAGATATGTTTGGTCAGGTTCAGGGCCAGCATCTAAGGTGCCTCACTATTCACTCTGTGCCGATTAAACAATACTAACAGCAGACTCAGGTTTCAGGATATATATATATATATTTACCACCATTGCTATCTTAGCTACAACCAGAATAGCTACCTTAATCAAGCAAGAAATGGCACATTTTACATTTTAATTGGGTAGAAGTAATCCATCAACAGGCTAACACCTTAGTTGGGCCGAGCTTGTCTGATAAACTCATTTCTATTTATACCCTCTGCCAAAGGAGCAGAAGGTGCTCCAGTGCAAAAACAGGGAGAAGCCCCAGGCCTTCTGACTGTCATATATTTACTGTTCACAAACTCATCCTCATAAACCTATAGGGAAAGTAGTCTTACAACATTTTTCAGATGGGAAAGCCAAGACTAGCCTCCGAGCTAGTGAGGTAGCTCTGAGGTAGGCCAGGGTATAAAGCAGAGGCCCAGCTGTCTCCATGGGGTGCCTGGGTTACGGGCAGCTCAAGGTAAAGAGAGGATCCCTAAAAATGGAGGCCAGAATGATCGAACAGATGTGGTAAGGGGTTAGCGAAAGAAAGCTCTAAGGAAGGCAAGATGGTACTGTGGAAGGAGGGATGAAGGCACAGTGGAATGTACTAGCTGAATAATCACGGGTGCCCTGAAATTCTTTGAGTCTTGGTTTTCTTTATGTCTAAAGGACTAGTAATGCCGACATCAGAGGTAGGTTCTGAAGATTAAATAAAATGTGTGTGTAAAACATGAAGCAGTACCTGGCCCATGGCAGGTCCTCTCCATCCATTTCAGTTTTCTTCCCTTCCTCTGCTTCACAATTTTGCCCAGAAGTGGTCTTAATTCTAACAGAAGGGGATAGGAAGTCAAAGTTAGTTAAGACAGAGCTCACGAGCAAGGGGAGAATAACAGCAGTCATTCTTTTCAGTTAAAGTTCTGATTCGAACCCAATCTACATTTTATGTCAAAAGGTTATGGGACATTTCAGGCCTGAATACTCAAACCTGCTTTTAGGAAATTCCCAATATTAGAAAAAAAAAAGTGTAAAATTCCTCTTTGACAATTTCCACAGTGGGACTTTCAAATGTTTCCCAATAACTAAAGCCTACAAGATGCCCTTTCCCCAGCACATTTTTTGCTTCCCAGGAGCTCACAAGATTGCGGCCATATTGCTGCATGTTCTTAAATCCCTTCATTTTCACCCCACAATCTCATGTGGACTAGCCTCTTTTCTTTCTCCTTTCCAATGTCAACACTTTTAGTCCTTTTAGGTCCATCTCTTTGAAGGAAGAGCCATCTCATTCACTTTTATAGCTCCAGCAGTCCAAACATAGTGCCATGGACACAATTTGCACTTAAAAGAAGTTACTGACAAAATTGGTGGACTTGGAGGTCTCAATCCAGTGTATTCATATTTTCAAAGTCAGAGCACGACTGGAAATCCCCTGGCGGTCCAGGGGTTAGGACTCCATGCTTTCACTGTTTTAGGGCCTGGGTTTAATCCCTGGCTGGGGAACTAAGATCCCACAGCCAAGCGGTCAAAAAAAGAAAAAAGAAAAAAACGACAAAGTCAGAGCAGGAGAATTAGGACATAGATGTTGAAATGCAGGGAAATAGTCATTTTTCAAGTTTTGGTGACTTCCAAACATGCTCTTTAGATTCAAAAGAGAAGGCCTCAAGGGAAACAGGGACAGAATTCAAGCCCTAATCATAGACTAGAACGAGAACAGAGAAAGAGGCTGACAGCTTAGACCACCTGGTAGATGAGGGTCAGCTGGGCTGAAGGGGAAGGCTTTGGAGTATGACCTGTCACCTAGACTTTCATAACTCTTCCTTTAGAGACTCCAATATATCACGCTCTCCCTTTACTCCCTCTGGTCCTACTTCTGTATTTTTCTCTCTCCGTGTGTCTCACAATCAATATTTTCTGAAGAAAGATGATTAGGCTAGTTGCTATCTGTACTGAACACATTTCCGCATCTGGATACCTCAAAGTATAAAGGCCACCCCATGACTCTTTTAGATTTGACTGTTAACCCTGGTCTAATTCGTGTAGCCAAGGTACATAAGATACTAACATTGGTAGCCAGTGTTGAAAGAAATATTTGTGGCTGATTTCTGGAGGGGACCATTGGTCAGCTAGAATTTAGTTGCCTTACCTGGATGCCTTACGAACCCCTGTGTTGAAATTAAACTAGAGTTACCAGATTTAACCAAAAAAAATATAGAATCCCAAGATAAATTTGAATTTCATATTAACAGCAAATAATACTGAATGCAATATTTGGGACATACTTATACGTGCTCTGATGGTTGCTTGAGTTCCAGGCATAGTGTCTATATTCTAAACAGCAGAAAAGAGGAAGGAAGCAAAGGGCCCGACCATTCCTGTTAGGGCCACTTCCCTGAAGTAACACCTGAAACTTAGCCTACTGGTGAGAATTCAGTTGCATGGTCACTTCTAACTACAAGGAAGGCTGGGAAAGCAGTCTTTATAATGGACAGCCATGGGCTCAGTTAAAAATCGAGGCCTGTTACTGAGAAGGAGGGGGAAGCAGACATGGAGGGTCAACTAGTCATCTCTGTCAGAGAAGTGATGGGAATAAAGGCACGTTTTGGAGGTAAAATAAATTGAACTGGATTGAATATCATGATGCTGATATTGGGCTACAAAAGCAAAAGAGGAATAAAAGAGGTCTTTAGATTTTATTTCAACCAGGTCAGTTTACAGCATGGAGCCCCCTTTTAGCAGAAGTGGAAAACACAAAAGAAACATATATTCAAAATTTATTAAGTGAATACCATAAAGCATTCTAAGTAAGATACCATAGGGAGATGACACAGTCGCTAACCAAATCTAGTAGGTGACAGTGTAGTATTCTTCCTTCCACCTACATAAGACACTGTGATTAACTGCAGGTGTTTTCTGTTATTAATGTTATAAAATAAAATGTTTAGCATGGTGCTTGGCACATGGTAAATGTTCAACAAATTGATTAATGCTGAACATTTTAACCTCTGTTTTCAAAGAGAAGAGTCATCCAGGAGATCAAATGGAAAACTAAAGTATAAAAGTTGAGGATTCTCGTGAAAATTAGTGAGAGGCACTTTTTGCAGTGGGTACAGAAAGGCACGGCATGGATACCATCCTGCATGCTGGCTCTGCTGGCCAGGTAGTGATGGAAACCAATTTGCTTTTTCTTGGAGGAGACAGAATAGCTGTTGGCTCACTGTACTCTGATTTCCTGGAAAACTGAATCTATGACAGGAGAAAGGAGAGGCAGTAGAAAACCCTGGAATAAAAGTCAGATGAAGAAACTCATAAACATTGGAATTCTCATGCTTGCCCAGCCATTCACAGCTTTAAGGCCAAGGACAGCAACACAGCAGTAATTCAGTTCTGGAGCATGGACCAAGGGCCAGGCACATGCAAAGTACTTCCAACTACAGTACCTCAACTCCAGCGTCGGGGGCCAGGGTGACAGGAGGTGGAGAGTAGTTGCAGACAAAGTTGTCTAAGAGATGATTCTCACCTTCTATAGCAGGCCAGACAGACATAGACAGAAATAACTCAGATAGAGAGGGAAAATGTGATGGAGTCAAAAGCAGAGACAGTGTTAAAAGTACAGAGGAGGGAGAGATTAATTACAAGAGTAAGGAATAACTTCTAGAAGGAAGTGGTATTTGAACTGGGCATTGACAGGTAGGTAGAATTTTAGTATTTAGGGGAGAGAGGAAACTTTTTCAGGCAGAGAGAATGTCATAAGCCAAGGTGTGAAAGGGCTGATTGTGAGGGACACTGTGGCTCAAGCTTTCTTGTTTATGGAACTGTCCTAGCCATGGGATGGAGACAAATTGTGGAGGCTTCTCATTGCAGGATGAAGATTTATCTTTATCACAAAGGCAACCAGTAAGAGTTTCGAACAGGGTCAAAGCTGGATAGGTCTGTGCTTTAGGGACGTGGCAATGGAGAGGATGGGCTGGAAAACTCAAAGGTCGGAGGTACGGAGACCAGTTGTGAAGCTGCTGTAACAGTCTTGAGAACTGCGCAAATAAAATCTTGCATAAAGGAAAGAACACAGTGTAACTGGAATAGCCTTGGTTAGAATGGTTTTTGGGTTTTTTTGTTTCTTTTTGCCGTATGTGGGCCTCTCAGGTTGCGGAGCACAGGCTCCCGGACGCGCAGGCTCAGCGGCCATGGCTCACGGGCCCAGCGCTCCGCGGCATGTGGGATCCTCCCGGACCGGGGCACGAACCCGTGTCCCCTGCATCGGCAGGCGGACTCTCAACCACTGCGCCACCAGGGAAGCCCTAGAATGTTTTTTAATTACTTATCAACCGAGGGACCAGGGTTAAGTTACCTTAACCTGAGCCTCATTATATGTTCTCTAATACATTGCTAAAACTTACGTTCCAAGTTTGGTGTGGAGAGTAAATACACACGTGCGAAGTAATGTGAATGGTCATTACTCAGGAAAAGACATTTTCAAAGTTTCTCCCTCATCCTTTCTAAGGACAACCTGCGGGGCTTGTACCACTTATGTCGTAGTACCTTAGCGTCGTTTTGCAACAGCTCGTTTCCTCTGTCTTCTCTCTTCCTGGATGGTGTGTCCCATGGGGACTCCCGGAGGGTCCCGGCCCAGCTCTGGTCCCTGTCTTGTCGGCCTCTGGGACTGGCCTCGGCGCCCAGCAGGCGCGGGGGCGAGCAGGGAAGCGCGGCGTGGAAGGCGGGGCGCGGGCGCGCGAAGGGCAGCGCGGGCGCGCGGGCAGCCCGCCGGCTGGGGGCGGGGAGGAAGGGGGTGCCGAAGAGGTCGCCGGGGCCAGGGCGCAGCGGGCACAGTCCCAACCCTCTTCGAGGGCCAGCGCGGTCGCGGGGCGCGGGCGAGGGGATGACGGACCCGAACGACTCATTTCCAACTCCGAACTGAAAACCCCTTCCCTCAGGCCTTCAGCGGCTCGAGCTGGGGAAATCCTAGCCCCTTTCCCCCTCTTCTCTAGCCCTTCTTCCTGCCCCGGGGGCGGGGGGGCGGGGGTGGGCGGCGCGCAGTTTTCCAGAGGCGGCCGGGCGGGAGGCGGTGGCCGAGCGGGGCGGTGCGCATGGGTGGGGGGGGGGGGTGGGCCGGGGGAGGGGAGTCCGGGAACTTTGAGACTCGGCCCCGGGGGCCCTCGGTGACATTTCAGGCGGCGCCTCGCCAGGCCAGCCTCCCGGGACCCTCTGCCGGCTGCAGACTCCCCGGCCGCGCAGCTCGGAGAGACACCCCGGGCCGCCACCCGCGGCCGCGCGCGATCCGGACGGCGGAAGACGTGGCCGCGGGCATGGGCAGCTTCTCGCTGGAGCCGTGGCTGCCGCGGCCTCTCAGCCCCCCGGGCCTGGTCCTCGCTGCGGCCCTGCTGCTGCTGGTACTGTATCTGCACGCCCGGCGCACCAGGTAAGCGCCCAGCCGCCCGGCCGAGCAGCCTCGCGCCTGGGTCACGCATGCGTCGTGGGCCCCGCGACCGCGCGCGACCCAGATGGTCCAGGGAGCCCCTTCCATGACTGCGGGCGCCGCCGTCTCTGGGGGTCGTGTGTAAAGACAAAGGCTTCGTCTGCCTCTTTCCCAGGCACACGCACACGTATGCAAGCGTGGGGACCAATTCGATTTGCTGCTCCGGGCTCGGTTGTAGTCTGCTCTAGGTTTGCATTATACGTTATGCATCACGCATGGCTTCCAGACACGCTTTGGTGCCTTGTTACCGTGAGTTGATGCTTTGTGGCCTAGCATTCATAGAGTATTTCAGGAGCGGAATTTTCTTTCTTTTCATTCCACTAAAAGTGAAATGTTTTAGGAAAATGCCAGTGTAAGGTATGAGCAGTACCTCTGGGTGCCTGTCAGTGCCTCAGTTTACCACTGGTCCGCATCTGGAAAAATGCACCTCATGGGATTTTTGTGAGGACTTAATGAACTTATAATGTGTATTTTATACATTTACTCCGTTATTTTCATTAGAACAGAATAAACAACATATTAACACCAAAACCCAGAAGTGTGTCACTTCATTATCTGATTTGAAATGTGGAAGGAGAAACGAGAAGTTCAACATAAAAGCGCTCACTTTGAAATCACTCTTTGTCTTTTCTAACCGGGTCACTTTTCATACTATCGGGTTCTTCTTCATGGCTTTTTTTTCTTTTTTCCTCCCTTGTTTTTTGTTTTTGTCTGATCATCTGGGTGGAGTGTGTGGTGTCATTCCCTGAGGTAGGGCAGGTTTGGTGGGACGTGTTAGATAAATAGTGAAGTCTGTGTTTCTGGTGCTCAGTGGCGAGGTCCGGGGAGGATATTTAATTATGAAAGTCACAGATATGAAAATGGAACATAAAATCATGAGTATAGATTGGTCACCTTGTGAAAAAGTTTGATGGAAAAGTAGGGGGCCGGGCCACTCTCCTTGTTGAAGAGTCTGGCAGAAGAAGAAGGACCACCAAAGGAGACTGAGAAGGAGAGGCCAGTGGCATGGGAAGAAAACCAAGTGAATGTGGTGTCCCAGAAGCTAGGTAAGGACATATTTAAACAAGTAGAGGGAGTTACCTGTGTCAGATGCTGCTGAGAAGTCTAGTGTGTTGAGGACAAAGGACCATCAGAGTTGACAAGATGCCGAATTGGTAAGAGTGAAGCTGAGAGTTAATGGGCATGGTAGCCTGTTGGAAGTGGATTGAAGTGCTGTCTGTCCTACAGTAGCTAAGATTTTATATTCAGACAAGAGTGCAATGTAGTATTGTTTCATATCTCTTGAGCCAGTAATTCCAGTAATTTTATTTAAAGAAATTGCTCCTGGTGAAATAATCGTGAAGGTCCTTAAAGATTTCACCAGCTCAGTGCTCATCAGGGCTGCTTATAATAGTGAAACATTAGGGAAAAAAACTAGATTTCTGAAAAATATTGGTTTAGTTAAAGAAATTCTAGCATATCCGAGTAGTAGAAAGGTTATGTAGCCATAAAAAACTATAATGTAGACTATATGAAGACATAGAAAGCCATATTCAAGATAGATTAAGTGAAAAAAATTTAAAAACACTGTTCGTATACATGGTGTCCATGACCTCCAGCCAAAGACTGCTAGGAACACACCTGTAGTGGAACAAGTTGAGTTATTGTTTATGGCAACTAGAAGGACCACACGCCATTCATTCTGGGTAAAAGAGTGTAGAAAGGACCTATTTATGGCATTTGGGTTTGTGTTATGTGATTTGGGGGAAGGTTCCAGGAAGCAAGCTTTTGCTCTGTTGGTAAGATACTCTCAGAAAGCTGGGGCTGGTCTATGACTGGAAACCTTAATCTCCTCTATGAGGCAAGAGGAATGCTTTGAGGCTGAATCAGTAATTAGTAAGAAACAGACTCTAGAATTAGTAAGGTTTGGGGGATATTTGGTCATTTTATTGACTTAGTATTCATGATTTTTGTCAGTATTTAGACATGATTATGGATTGATCTCGTTTTTGACTTTATAATAGTCACAGAGTGGCTTTCTTTGATCACTTAAATGTTTGTTATTAAGAATGGCTTAATGTTTGTTCAGTTGTTTCTGTTCATCAGAAGAGCGAAGTGTGGTAGCTACTGTCAACTGAAGAGAAATACAGAACCTAAAAGTTGTGAGTTATGTTGTATCCCGGAAACTTACTGAAGACTATATAGCCCAGAAGACAGCCTCTCAGGTAGCTCTGAGGAACTGTTCCGAAGAGGCAAGGGAGGCGCCAGGATATATAGGAGTTTTTGCTGAAAAAAAAAAAAAAAAATCATACAGTTGAACATCAAAAGATTACTGCTGATCACAAAAAAACAGACATTTCAAGTTAACGATTTTAGTGCTTTTCTATGTATGGGAAGGTGCAAGAGTCCAGGCTCATTGAAATGATTTCTTATATATGTATCTTCACTACCTGGGGCCAGCATCCTGTTTTTCTCCATCCTGAATTCCCCCCAGAGTGCCCCACACGGTCAGGGGTGGCTACAGTGGCTGGTGGCTAGACAGCATTTTGTTTACTAGAATGGCAGGCAACACTTTTTGTCCGCATTAGGAGTGCCAAGCAGGCATCTCGATGTCAGGGGTTGTGTTTATCTTTCTTAAAAATATAAAAGGCTGCAAGGATATACCACAGACATTTGAGGGGGGGGGCAAATTTACATACAGTGAAATGTGTAGATTTTAAATGTACCGTTCGATTAGTTTTCATACATGTAGACACCCGTGTAACCGTCACCCCAGTCAAGAAATAGAATATTTTCTCGCACCTCTTTCTAGTTAGTCCCCACCCCTGAGCTCTGATTTAGTTTTGCCTGTTCTTGAACTTCTTATAAATGGGATTATGCAGTATCTTCTTTTGTGTATGGCTTTCTTCTGTCGACAAAGTGATTTTGAGATTCACCCATGTTGTTGCATATATCAGTAATTCATTCATTCTGTTTCATTGCAGAGTAGTTTATGTTCTCTCTATATAAACTGTGGTATATACATGTATATATCTACTATATATATATATGTATATATACTACATTTATTATGTATGTGTGTGTGTATGTGTTTACTACAAGTTGGTCATCTATTGTCCTTTTAATGGACTTTTAGTTATTTCCAGTCCGGGACCATTACAAATAAAGCATATGTAGACATTCTTTTACAAGACTCTTTGTGGACATATATTTAGTTCCTTCTTGGGTTAAAATCCTGAAACCTATGAGAAGGTTGATGGATCATAGGGTAAAGACTTATACTCACACCCATTTTGGAAAATGCCATTTTTCCAATGTAATTGTACTTTTGTAACACTTCCACCAGTACATACTATATGAGAGTTCCAGTTGCTCGCTATTTTCACCTATGTCTGATGTGGCCAGTCTGTTAGTTTATAAACCCTATCTTTCTAGATTCTGAATTTTATTGTCTTCCCCTGAAGAGTGTTGCATTTTGTTCTAGTGTGCAGATGTATTTCTGGCCGATTCTCTTGAACTTGGGGGAAGCTTAGTTTTATCCTTTATAAAGATGAGTCTATGGAAAGCTCAGGATATTTACCAAGCTTCTTTTCTTTGATAGGATTCAAACCCTAAACTCCTGTCTCCCCAGCAGTGGGCAGCAGCAGAAATCTCTGCTCGGTTCTTTGAATATTGCAGCTGATGCTTTCCACAGGGCTCTTTGAAGTCTCCTCCACAGATGCACACTTCCAGGTTTGGCCAACAATTTGAAGGGTGTCTATATGCATGTTTTTCTAGGTTTCTCTTCTTGACTTCCAGCCACTTCAGTATCCCAAACTCTTGACACCTCAGTCAGTAATATTGTAGCTTTTTGCTTGAGTTCCAGCTGTCTCTCCCCCTTGCAGACGGGTCAGAGGAAATGCTGTCTACCCTGGACTTAATTCATTATGGGTCTGTTCTTTAAGGGTTGACTCCCCTTCAGTATCTGCCTTCTTTTGCTTGTTCTCTAGTGCATTTAAATCATTTTTTTTGTTTTGTTTTGTCTTTTGCTATCTGTGAAAATGTTAGGTTATTTCAAGCTATCTCACCATTACTGGAACCCAAACCCAGACTTCTAACAGTGATTATATCTAGGTGATATCTTTTTTGTGAAATGATTATTATTTCCTTTTTCATGCTTATATTTTTAAATTGTCATAATACATACGTATTTCTTTCATAAGACAAAAAGAATGATACATTTAAAATAAAACTTTGATAAATTCTTTTAAAATGTTTTTAATCATTTTTTTCTTTTTAGAAGAACCAGCATTCGGGGTCAGTGTAGTAATAGGATTCTAACTTAGAAGATAAGATTTGGGTGGTGCTAGGAAGCCCAGTTCATTTCCAGAAAGTCATGATATATATATGATATATATATATGTGGATATATATAAAAAATATGAAATATGTTTTTGTCCAATAATTAGATACATGTTTTTAAAAAATCACTAATAATAGACTTAAATCACTAATGTTTTTAAAATCACTAATCACTAATCAAAAATCACTAATAATAGACTTAAATACAGATACATACTTTCCAATTTTTTTAGAAGACAACATCATATAAAAGCAGAGTCTGTAGCAAGGCAGAGTTGAAAACAAACACATCTCTACTATTCTTTCCCTACCTCCCCATCCCCTGTAAAAAGGACAAAAATCAGCCCTACCAAAACAATAGAAAATAAATATAAAATAGTTAAATTATTTTAAATAAATGAAATAAAAATTGGCACTAAATATTATGCTTCCTGAAGAGCACACTTAAAACAGAATTAAAAGTTTATAATGAATAGGGGAAAGTGTTTACAGAAAGTATCATGGGGAAAGGACAATAGCACACATTTTTTAAGCTTACAGCTCGGGATATGAGAAGTCTGAAATGGGCCTTATTGGCTTCAGTTAAGGTGTTGGTAGGGTTGCATTCCTTTTGGTGGATCCAGGAGAGAATCCATTTCCTTGCCTCTTCCAGCTTCTTGAGGTCACCAGAACTCCAATCTCTGTTTCAGACTCTGACACTCCTCTTCCTTTTTTTTTAAAGAAGATGTTGGGGGTAGGAGTTTATTAATTTATTTTATTTATTTTTGCTGTGTTGGGTCTTTGTTTCTGTGCAAGGGCTTTCTCTAGTTGTGGCAAGTGGGGGCCACTCTTCATTGCGGTGTGCGGGCCTCTCACTATCACGGCCTCTCTTGTTGCAGAGTACAGGCTCCAGACGCTCAGGCGCTGTAGTTGTGGCTCATGGACCTAGTTGCTCCGCGGCATGTGGGATCCTCCCAGACCAGGGCTCGAACCCATGTCCCCTCCATTAGCAGGCAGATTCTCAACCACTGTGCCACCAGGGAAACCCTTGCCTCTTTCTTATAAGGACCTTAGTGACTGCACTGAACCCACCCAGATAATATAGGATAAGCTTCCCATCTCAAGTTCCTTAATTCAGTCACATTGGCAAAGTCCTTTTTGCCATGTTAGGTAGCATATTTAAGTTAGGGATTAAGGATTAAGAGGTGGGCATAACAGCAAAGGAGACCATAAATAAGACAAAAAGACAACCGTCAGAATGGGAGAAAATATTTGCAAATGAAGCAACTGACAAAGGATTAATCTCCAAAATTTACAAGCAGCTCATGCAGTTCAATATCAAAAAAACAAACAACCCAATTCATAAATGGGCAGAAGACCTAAATAGACATTTCTTCAAAGAAGACATACAGATTGTCAACAAACACATGAAAGGATGCTCATCATTAGAGAAATGCAAATCAAAACTACAATGAGTTATCACCTCACACCAGTCAGAATGTCCATCATCAAAAAAATCTACAAACAATAAATGCTGGAGAGGGTGTGGAGAAAAGGGAACCCTCTTGCACTGTTGGTGGGAATGTAAATTGATACAGCCACTGTGGAGAACAGTATGGAGGTTCCTTAAAAAGCTACAAATAGAACTACCATATGACCCAGCAATCCCACTACTGGGCATATACCCTGAGAAAACCATAATTCAGAAAGAGTCATGTACCACAGTGTTCATTGCAGCTCTATTTACAATAGCCAGGGCACAGAAGCAACCTAAGTGTGCATGGACAGATGAATGGATAAAGAAGATGTGGCACATATATTCAATGGAATATTACTCAGCCATAAAAGGAAACGAATTGAGTTATTTGTAGTGAGGTGGATAGACCTAGAGTCTGTCATAGAGTGAAGTAAGTCAGAAAGAGAAAAACAAATACCATATGCTAACACATATATATGGAATCTAAAAAACAAATGGTTCTGATGAACCTAGGGGCAGGAGAGAAATAAAGACACAGTCGTAGAGAATGGACTTGAGGACACGGGGAGGGGGAAGGGTAAGCTGGGATGAAGTAAGAGAGTGGCATTGACATATATACACTATCTAATGTAAAATAGATAGCTAGTGGGAAGCAGCTGCATAGCACAGGGAGATCAGCTCAATGCTTTGTGACCACCTAGAGGGGTGGGATAAGGAGGGTGGGAGGGAGACGCAAGACGTAGGGCATATGGGAATATACGTATGCATATAGCTGATTCACTTTGTTATACAGCAGAAAGTAACACAACACTGTAAAGAAATTATACTCCGGTAAAGTTGTTAAATAAATAAATAAATAAATGATTTGAACCCAGGAGAGGACACCTCACAAATGACATCTTCTGGATGACATCAAAGAGAGTCCCCCTCCTTCGGAGATTCAAAGGGTCCACATTCTGTGACCTCTGAATAATCTCTCCCAGTCATCTTCCTTAATAGAAAATGGAATTAACAGCGACCATACAAGGTAGATACGAGAAGCAAAGTGCATGAGAAACGTGAACACGTTTTGTAAAGTGTGAAGTCACTTGAAAGACAGTTGGCTTGGACAATAGGCTTCCTTGGTTCTTCCCAAAGATCCTTTTCTCTTAGTTGCTGTTTAGGGGGAAAAAAAGTGGGATGAGTTTCCTTCCCTCTTTCATCCTTCTCCCCCAACACACAAATCCCCACACCTCCAAAATGCTGTAATTGGTAAGAAATAAGATTTACATGTTTTTAAGATGAATTTTAGTCAATGTAAAAATTCAATCAGTGATTTTTTTTGAGTTATGAATTGTCAAGGTTATGTAGGTAACACGTTGTTTTGAAATGTTGGTTGTTGACATAACGGTATCACACAAGTCAATTTTCTTCTTTCTAATCACTTAATTACTCCCTAAGGCGGCCCCTGGTGCCCCAGGTCCCTCACATTGTTACCATTGCCTAGAAAGCGAGAGGAACTAGGTTGTCATCACTAGTGGGTGTTTTTCTTCTTTCTTCCCTTTTTCTTATAAGAAAATGTAGGATAAGGATGTGGGCAGCTGAAAGCAAAGTCATTATCTATTCAGAAGAATGCTGATCTAACAGGTGGATTTTTATGTTTTTACATAGGAGGTGATAGGGACATCTCCAGGCACATTTGTGACTCTTGATTAAATGACTGATCAATTCCTGCAGGGTGCTACACTTACCTTTACTAAGCTGCGGAGTTTGGATTGGTCTTGTTACCATTTGAGACATTTCAGGCTGCATCACTATTTTATTTTGTAACTTAAAAAAAAAAGTTCCTAAAGATAGAGAGTATTCCCACTATGTAATTAGTGGAACAGGTAAGTTCTGAAAAACACATACTTTGCTGTTTAGTTGTGTGTCATTCAAAGTGACGATTCTGGAGATTAAGTTTTTCACACTTAATCTCCAGAACCTGTGAATAAGTCACTCTGCAAAGCGGAATGAAGGTTGCTAATCAACTAACCTTAAAATGGGGGGTGATACCAAACTATGGGGTGGGCCCAATGTAATCACACAATAAACCTGGAAGAGGGAGGCAGGAGAGGAGGTCAGTTGACTATTGCTGGCTCTGGAGATGGATTAAGGAGTGCCAAGGCCAAAGAATGCAGGCAGGCTCTCGAAGCTGGGTAAACAAGGAAACAGATTCCCCTCTAGAGCCTCCAGAAAGAAATCTCGCCCTGCTTACACCTTGATCTTAGCCTAGGGAGAGCCATTTTGGACTACTGGCCGACAGAACCACCCGATAGTAAACTAGTATTGTCTAAACCACAGATTTGTGGTAATTTGTTACAGTGGCCACAGAAAGCTAACACAACAGCCGGATCCCCCGTACTCTTTGCATTAAACTATACAGCCTCTTGCAAGAAGTTTCAGAGAGCAGAAAAGACTGGGACTGGAAGGAATCACTTTGCTGGTGGCCCACGAGGAGCAGGATAGAAGGCAAACATTTGTACATACTCAGTGTCTACGCTAATACATAATAATTGGAGAATTTTTGGTCCCAAAGTTCGGAGAGTACCACGAGCTATTCATTGATGTCTCTCTTCCTTAGCCATCAATTCACAAGTAAGGTTTGAATGTTTGTTATGTATCCATGTAACTCTGTGCATCTTTAAAATCTTTTGGAAAATGTGATGTGGGCTGCAGGCATTGAGGTGCATCCCTGCTTACTGCTACCCACAGCCTGGAGGAGAAAGCCCAGGGTGGCTCTGAGGAGCGGAAGGGGTCCGCGGTAACAGGACGCTGTACTTCACTGATTTCCCCAAAATCAGGTGAGCAGAGAGAATCATCAGCTGCAGAGGAAAGATTAACGGCTTCTTGGAGAAGAATATTTTTGTACTTTATCCAGAGTAAAACCCCACTGAAACGACTTCAGGTTACTGTTCTGTGAAAGACAAAGGACAAAGTTATAGAATGCCCCTTTGCTGAACAAGAGAAGGTGACATCTATTATATCATGCATTTTTATAGCTGAAGTGCTCATTTTATGGCTTTGGCATTTTTTTTCAACATAGAAGGATTTGGGATGGGATCATTTTTTTTGTCTATAGGAAAGTGGAAAGGATTAATTAAGTCTGTAATTGCTTAATACAAAAATTAATAGAAATTTTAATAAAAGTACAATCATAATAGGATTTAAATCCATTGTCATTTCTCCTCATAACTTTATCCTAAATAGTTGTAATAATGAAGAAGAAACTATAAAAGCTTGACTTCAGTTTTAGCACTAGCACAATACCTAGCCCTGAGTAGGTCCTCAGTGAATACTTGTTATAAGAATGAAGGATGAATGAATGGGTTTGGTGCAGTAATTGTTATCTATTTCCAATGTGAATATTTTAGAATTGTAGATATTGATATCATAATATACATATCTAGAATTGTAGATATTGATATCAAAATATACAAACTGTATACAAAAATGATAAATGTCATACATATCAATTTTCTGCCACTTTGATTAGAAAGTGAAGATTTCATAAGCAAATGCTTACCTATCATGAATATTTACAAGTGGAGAGCATATATTGGTTCAATGATCATTCTTCAGTATAAACTAGACTGAAAACATAGCAACTGGAGTGCAGTCAATTCCTAAAATTCCTGCTTCTGAAAATTCAGAGTTTAAAAATACGTATTGTTAACTTTCAGCTTTAGGTTCTGGATTTGTATAACTGGGCTTACGTTTCTGCTCCCTGGTGTGGGTGGACAGTGTGCTTTGTTGAACAGATCAGAGCTCCTTTGTGAAAGGGCTGAGCCTGGTATTGGTTAATCACATAGATTCACACACATTTTCGTCTTTGGTACCCTGAACACTAATAATGGTGGGATGATTACTGATAAATATTAGAGACCAGCATTGCTCTGGTGAAAGCATTGCTTTGTATTAGCTGTCCCTTAGGACTGTGGTCCCCAAACCCCTTTATCCCAGAAGACAGGTGGTTTGTTGTTTGGTCATGTCTAGTGGTGACACTGTGTTTTGGCAGTGCTGTACTTTGCGGGCAGGATGTGAAGGGATTAACATTTTTGGATGATGGATAGTTACCTGGATTAGCTACTATGATATTGTTGACTTTTCAGTCTATTTTTGTGTGTTGAGTATGAAGTCCTACAGAATTGTTTTTGACTTGTCATAATGGCGGCCAATACTTTTGAGCACTTCCTATGTGCTCGCAAGACACTGAGGCAAGTACTTTATAGCCATGATTAGATTTAATTGATTGAATCCTCCCTCAAAATAACTTCCCTTATTTTACAGAGGTAAAAAAGTAAGTCTTGTTTAAATAATATTCCCAAAGTCATACAACTGGAATACTGTGCAGTTAGGGTTCAGATCCACAGTGCTTGACTTCAAGTCCGGCCATTTAACAACATTTGTGTTTGTTGTTTTACTTTTTAAATTTTCTTGCAATAATGTTCTGGCATATGCCCTTACCCTTGTCTGAAAACGAAAGTATTGAAATCTAATATGACTTTAAAGCATTTCTAGTAGAAATTTAACTAAGATATGAATACGTACATTTGGGCTTTTAAAAGAAGGATATGTTAAGACTGAAAAAAGCAGGCAGTACTAGCCTGCTGTCGTCTCCTTCGGACACTAGATGGTACGAAAGTGATTTGTTGGGCAGTGTGAGAAAACACCTGTTTTTCCTCATTCCATTTACTGGCGCTTGCACCCAGTCGCTTTAATGGCTTAGCAGAGGATTTGAGGTTCACCATGTGTCCACACTGTCCTTTGTTCAGATACAGTAGAGAACAGGACGGATCATGCCGGACCCTGTCTGTCTCTCTCTCTCTTCCTCTTTTAACATACACAAAGCTGTATATGTTAATGTATACGATTTGATGAATTTGGAGATAAGTATACATGAATGAAACCATCACCACCACCTGTGCCATAAACATATCCATCGCCTGCAAAAGTTTTCCCACCCTCTTTATTATTGTTATTAAGAACACTTAATGTCTACCCTCTTAGCAAATTTGTAAGTGTGTAATACAGTATAAACTAGAGGCACTATGGTGTACAATAGATCAGTAGGACTTATTCATATGGTATTACTGAAATTTTGTTATCTTTTGACTAATACCTCTCTGTTTTCCTCTCCCCCATCCCCTGTTAACCACTGTTCTACTCTCTTCTATGACTGTTTGAGATTCTTCATATGAGTGATATGACATAGTATTTGTCCTCCCGTGTCTGGCTTATTTGACTTAGCATGATTTCTTCTAGGTTCATTCATGTTGTCACAAGGGCAGGATTTCCTTCTTAAGGCTGAATACTATTCCGTTATAAGCATAAACCACATTTTCTTTATCCATTTGCCCATCGATGGACATTTAGGTTGCTTCTATATCTTGGGCTATTATGAATAATGCTTTAATGAACATGGGAGTGCAGATATCTCTTTGGGATCCTTATTTCAATTTTTGGGGATATATACCCAGAAGTGGAATTGTGGGATCATATGGTAGCTCTATTTTTAGTCTTTGAGGAACTTCCATACTGTTTTTTATCATGGCTGCACCAGTTTACATCCCCACCAGCAGAGTACAAGAGTTCCCTTTTCTCTTTTCTCCACATCCTTGCCAACACTTGGCTTTTTTTTTTAATATATATGTACTAGAGGTGTGAGGTTATATCTCATTCTGGTTTTGATTTGCATTGCTCTGATGACTAGTGATGTTGAGCACCTTTTCATATACCTGTTGGACATTTGTGTGTCTTCTTTAGTAGAATGTCTATTCAGCTCCTTTGCCCATTTTTTAATCAAGTTATTTGGTGTTTTGCTATTGAGTTGTCAGAGTTCTTTATAGATTTTGAATATTAATTCTTTATCAGATACATGGTTTGCAGATGTTTTCTCCCATTCTGTAGGTTGCTTCTTCATTTTATCAATTGTTTCCTTTGCTGTGCAGAAGCTTTTTAGTTTGGCATAATCCCACTTGTTTATTTCTGCTTTTGTTGCCTGTGCTTTTGGTGTCCTATCCAAGAAATCATTGTCAAGAAGCTTTTCCTCTGTGTTTTCTTCTAGGGAAGACTACCTCTTGACACAAAGACTAATGAGCAGGTTGAGTGTCACACCTTAATCTTCTAGAAAACTTGTAAAAATTGATTCAAGATCACTGTTTTCAAAAGGAAAATCATGTTGAGGGAACCTGGAATCAAAGGGAAAGGATACTTTCACCCTCTGGGAATCAATTAAAGATAATTGAGTGTGTTTCCCATTTTAACAATTTTTCCTAAATGGATTCTGCAACTTGTGTGTCACTGCTGCAGTTATTATTGCACTTAGAGAAGCAGCATTAAATATTGTGTGAAAAAGTGTTACAGACAGTTCAAATATTACTTGATGTAGCAAAATGTAGGTGTTTCTGATATATCTCTTGAATGCTTTCAGGTCTATAGTGAACTTTCAATCTTGCTTTGGATTTTAATGATGTTTTCCACACGGACAAAGAATCTCAGTCCTGTGTGCAGGATGTGTAACTTTGCCCTTATTTCTTTGTAGGCATACATGCAACTTCTTTCACTATGCATGCAGTGTATGTGTGTGTGAATATATAAATGTATAAATATATGTGTGTATATATGTGTATATATTTCAAACTAGTTCTACCCTTTTTGCTTGTCAGTGTGTTATACCATATGGTATAGAGCATCACGCCAAAAGATAAAAATATTCCTAGAACATATGAAATCACCAGTCAACTGAAGAAGGGTGAAGACGTTTGACCACAGCATTTGTGACTCTGATGCATTTGTGGGCCACAGCATAATGGCTTAATACCCCAATTCTAAAAACAGGACGTATTTTGAAGTTAAAGTGGCTCTTACTTTTTAAGGGAAAGAATCCAAAAGTTAAGTCTTTAAAATTTTTATTTTTCTAAAGGCATTGATTCAAATAAGTGTTTTCTTTCTATGTTGAAATTCTCCATATGTATTTACAGAACTTTCCCCTCTTATTTTAATCTCTAGATTTACCGTACAGGGAGACATTGGAGATGGAACCCACTCCATTGGTGGATGGAGTCCTTTGGTTGTAAATAACACAATCACTACACAGTTTTTTCTAACTTATTCCGTGGGTGGGATGTTTCAACCAAAAAAGAAAGGTGCAGAAGATCAAATCCTACAGTATTCCTAGGGACCATGGAATAAAGTCATAATAACAATGTGACTCAAGGCTGTTTAAGCCCCAGCAGTAAGCAATAAAGGCTCTGAAGATGGTCTACGATATTGCCTTATTGTGCTACTTAGACTTTACTCATTTTACATCTCAAGTAGATTCAGGTTCCTTTGTGCCATATTGAATATTGTATTCAACTACTTAATTGAACAAAAATAGGGGAAAAACTTCAGCAGTTAATTTCCTAGCCAAGGATTGAATATATTTTTTACTAGAGAGATAAACTATCACATAAAATAGAGGAAGCACCATTGCCATGAAATTTCTGGGTAGCAGTTCTGTAAATAGTTCTCATGTTATTTGATGAAGATCCAATCTTAATTTCTCATCTCTTCACTGATTATGATACTTATTCTTTTGTATTTAATCAGCTCTTCTAGTTGTCTTTTTTTTTTTTTTTTTTTTTTTACAAAATGGCCCTACCTGGGCTTGATTTTTACAGGGTGGATTTATAATAGAATAGTCTTGCTAGACTGCATCTTAGCAATGCCATTCTTCATTTTATGATTTATGTTTGCATTCTGCAATATCGTAGTTAACTTCTTGGACAGTGGTTGCCTTACCTTGTGACAAACATAGATCTCGAAAATGTTCAAGCAAAAGTCTTATTCCTGAAACATCTACATATTTTATTTGTTCTTGTGCTTTTCCCTGTGTTCACTAGAGATCTACTATAGAGCAGTTTCTTTAGTCCCAAATATAAGTTAATAAAGTTGAGTAGATAGGTACAGATGTTCTTAATTACATTGCTTTGGAAGATATATGAAAATTGCCTTCCACTTTATAGGCAACTATAATTTTTTTTTTTTTTTTTTTTTTTTTTTGCGGTACGCGGGCCTCTCACTGTTGTGGCCTCTCACGTTGCGGAGCACAGGCTCCAGACGCGCAGGCTCAGCAGCCATGGCTCACGGGCCCAGCCGCTCTGCGGCATGTGGGATCTTCCCGGACCGGGACACGAACCCCTGTCCCCCGCATCGGCAGGTGGACTCTCAACCACTGCGCCACCAGGGAAGCCCCGGCAACTATAATATTTTTAAAGGGCTAGTCTTTCCTCTTGTAGAAGCCAAAGTGACCGATTCATGTCAGTTTTCTCAATCTGCTTTAGTGGGACTAAGATAACTCAATCCCTCTTTGAAACTCTATATTTGTACTCTTTTAAGACAGTCATATTTGAGAAGAAATTCTGGCCAAATAGAACCAAAAGCTGAAATAATGTCTGTTTTTGGACTTTAAAAATTGTTACTGTCTTATAAAAAAGAACACATAACTGGAGTCTCAAGCAGTGCGTTTCTATGATAGGTAAGAGGGCCTTCAAGTATTTTGGGGTGACTCAGATTTGTAGGACATCTCATGACCTGTGTAATAAATTCAGAATAATGCTGGGTTACTTAATCAGTTAAAATCGATCATTCTTTGTCAACAACTGTGAACAATGACAGTTTTCTAACTGTATTTAAGATATACATGGATTTCTTTTCAAATACACCCCCTTCCTTAGAACTGATTATTATCAATAAAGGAAAAACCAAGGAAGAAACATGCAGGGGTGTTGTTTCTGTCTGTCACAGGATGACTTTATTTATTTCTAACATCTTTATTGGAGTGTAATTGGTTTACAGTGTTGTGTTAGTTTCTGCTCTATAACAAAATGAATCAGCTATACGTATACCTATATCCCATATCCCCTCTCTCTTGCGTCTCCCTCCTACCCTCCCTATCCCGCCTCTCTAGGTGGTCACAAGGCACTGAGCTGATCTCCCTGTAACAGGATGACTTTAGAAAATGACTAGAATTTTGGCTACGTCCAAAGCATGCTTTTCGCAGGGTCTCTGAAGCCTTGGTGGGATCAAGTGAAGAAGAATCCGTAGCAGCACGTGCTTTCCTTTTTCAGCTGCTATTTCCAAGCTTTCATTAGGATGGTACAGTTAGAACATGTACTAAGTATACTAAGTATGTAGTATGTACATACTTACAACATGTATCCCTATTCAAAGAGAACAAGGACCATGATATTTATGAAATCAGCAATAAAAATGAAACTCACCCAGAAGAAGAAATGGCATGATAACATTCCTCACTGTCTCTGAGCTGTTTCTGAAAATTAGAGCAAGAGAGTTGTTTGAATGGGATTGAATAAGGACATTTGGAAATTGAAGCATGTCCCCATAACCCAGAGCAGAGACAAGAAGGCCACCTCAAGAAAAGTCAGCTGAAACTCTTGGCACAAAAATGAAACAGAAGAGAGTGAGGTACTTGACCATTTATTTTTGTTCAGAATACTTCAGATTGGCAATATGGCAGAATGACTAGGGCTTTAGAGCCAGAGAGATAAGGAGTATAAATACTAGCTCTGCCACTTATTTGAGGTAAGACTTTTCACAAGTTATTTTACCTCTGGAGATAGGAGTAGTTTTGGAGGCAGGCAGATGAGTTTGGAAAGGTTTCATTGCTCAGACACTTGAAGGAAAGCAGGTGTTCACTATTCAGTCAATAGTTGTCGACCTCCTACAGTATGGAAAACCCTGAGTAGAAGGCAGAATAAGATACCATTTTTGCCTCCAAGGAGTTTATAGTTGAGTTAGGAAGACATGTCCAAATAGTTCCCAGTCTTTAAATTTCACACTTTCCTACTCTATTAATTCCATATTACTTAACACCTATATTTGTCATTGTGTACACTCTTGTTTCTTCCACATGACCTTACGGCTGTGATTTGCACTGGGAGGAAAAGTTGAGGCTACTAGGGTCAACTGTGACTACTGATATGAATTTCTCAACAATCACCAAGGCAAAGAAATGGATTTTCCACCCAAATCCCTGTTCTTAACTCAGGAGTCTTCCCTTTCATGTGTTCTTTTCAGTTCAACTCAACAAAGATGTATTGGCTACCTACAGAGATGAAAGTTTCTGTCCTCAAGGAACCCAGAAATCTATAGAAATATACAAATAATCCAGCAGTTCCATTACACCGTGTGATAGGTAATCAGGATAGAACTAAGATACAGAAAAGCAAGCGTTGATGATGGGGCTAGGTTAGAGAAATTCTTAGAGTACTTAGAGTACTACTGGACTTGGTATTGGATTGCACGTGGCTAGAAGGAAGGAGAAGGGGAGGGTGTAAGGATGACCCTTAGGGTGCTGGTCTGAGTGACTGTAACTGGGTCACTTGACAGGATAGAGACTGTTGAGGACAGGGTTTGGGGCTAAGGGGATGAGTCCACTGTATTGGACATTGTGGATGTGCAGTATCTGGGATACTGTGTGGTAGTATTATCTTTGGCAGTTGTATCCATGGACATGATTTTTTTCTTCAGTTCTACCTTCATGATTTTTATTGGTAGAAGGGACAGAGTGACCGGTAGGTTAGTAGAAGTAGCTGTCAGGTCAGGACAATTCTCCCAGCTGTCACATCTTCACCAGCATCTCATGTGACATATAAATGTTATCTGTGGGCAGTCAGATAGCTGAGTCTTAAGTTCAGGAGAGACGTCTGATTGTAGAGATAAATGCGCAGGTCACTGGCATATAGATAAGAGAATGAAGGCAATGTGAGTAGATGAGATTAAAGGGGGAGTGTAGAAATGAAAGAGCAGAGGACCAAGGACTGAGCCTTGGGCACTCCCACATTCAGAATTTAGGCAAAAGAGGACTGAGAAGGGACAATGAGTGAGGTAGAGGAAGACCTGGAGTGTGGCATCCAAGTGAAGAACGCACAAGTGACGGGAAGACAGCCTGGCGAACTCTGTCGGATGCTGCGGACAAGTAAGATGAGGACCAAGAGGTGACTTGAATTTACTGATATTGAAATTGTTGCTGATCTCAGCGGGAGAAGTTTCTTTGGGGTGGTAGAGCTGAGAACTTGTTTGGAGGAGGCTTAGTGGAAAATGGAAGGAGTGAAATCGAAGGCAGTGACTGCAGATAATCTTTAAAAAGTTTTGTTGGGGAAGGAATCAGAAATGGGACAGGAGCTGGTGGGGCACATTCAATTAAGGGCAAGTTGTTTGGGGTTATTTTTTTAGATTTATATAAGAGAAATGACAACATGTTTGAATACAAATGGGAATGATCCTATAGAAAGAGAAAATGATGATATAGACCAGAAAGGTGAGAATTTCCAGAGAGAATTCCTTGTGTTAATGAGAGGGATAGTGTATTAGTCAGGGTTCTAGAGAGAAGCACAACCAGTAAGATGAGTGTGTGTGTGTGTGTGTGTGTGTGTGTGTGGTGTATAATATATATTTTCTATGTAATATATAGAATATATACTATATATATATATATATAATATATATGCAGAGGGGTCAAGGGGGAATGCTCTGAGGGCATCACGCCCCTGGTTCCTATCACTCCCGGGGCCAGTTTCACTCCTGACTTTAGTTATGTGAGCACATTCCCCTTTAGCCGAAGCAGGTTGGGTTTCTGTCACTTGAAGTTGAAAAAGTCCTGCCAGTTGGGCAGGAAACATAAAGGAAAAAGGGGAAGGACCCAACTGACAAAAATTCTACTCTCCAAACAAATGATTCTTAATTCCCAGTGTATCAGAATTATCAGAATTAAAGTGTATCAGTTTTTTAAAAAAATGATACTCAGATCCCATCCCTGAGATTCTGATTCATTTGGTTTTCAAAAGTCCCCATAAAATCCAATCTTCAAGCTGGGTAGAGAACGATAGTTCTAAATCCTCTCAACTAAGGTCTTTAGTGACAGCTTCAAATTATTTAGATGCTGCAAATTAATCTTTGAATTAAATGATCAATTAATTTTTGGATTACGTCTGCCTGCCACTGGGAGATTTATGGGGGAAAGAAGAGGTGTTCAGATTTCCCCTGGATACATTTTATAGCTCTAGGAACCAGCCACGTGTGGAGCCCGAGGAGACCGGTGCTGGCCTGTGGGGTCCTGCACAGCATAGGAGTGACCTCAGGGGGCCGGGCACCGTGTGGACAAAGGTGTGGCCGCCCCTCTCCAGGAGCTCACCCTGGGGTTTTTATTTGTGTTATTGTTTCCTGTTTATTGTGAGGAGTATATTGGTTTTAGATTTATGGTTCAGTAGTTTTATTCTTTATGGTAGTTGAACACTTTATTGCAAATTAAGGCTCCTTAAATAATTGCTGTGTAAAGTATGCGCTTTTAATAGGCATTTACAACAGGGCAGTAGAATATACTAGAAAGAGCTTTGGTCTGTGTGTCAACAGAGCTGTGCTCGAATTCTCTTCCCATCCTATCTCAGCTCTGAAATTCAGGGCAAGTTTCTCACCCTTTTTGTGCCTTAGGGTCCCCATCTGTGAACTGAGGGACTCTAAGATCCACTTCAACCCTAAAACTCTATGACCTAAGCCATAGCTTTTTTCCCCAATTTATATGTTGCGATACAGAAGTGTTATATTTTTTTTGGTTTTATGACACTGTTGGCCTCACCTGTGGCTTATTTTCACTCCTTGTGATTGGAGTATCGCAGGGTGGCCAGTGGAAAACGTGAATGGTCTTGACGACAGTCTGCTTTCCAACTTTCCAGTGTGGTTTTTAGGAATGCATTGTGGTGAAAAGGGAGGGCGTCTGTTCACAGAACAATGTCATTGACCATACTAAACAATAAAGATGGGGTGAAGAAGAATGGGAGGAACACTGGTTCTTGCTGGACTTCTGAAAGGAAGGAGAGAGCACTGTTTCCGTGTTGTTCTGGGAAGACTTCAGGGAGGAGGTGGTGATTGGCCCAGTGTTTGCAGGATGAGCTGGATCTCAGTCTTCAGGGAGAACAAGACTTTCCCTTGTGTGCTAGGCTGGGGTGGTGGGATGACAGTGGAGGCATGGGCCAGCCAGGATGGATGATATTTGAGGGATGGAGGGAACAGATCAATTTGCCTTGGAGGAACAGAAGGAAAGACTGGAAATACAGAAAGTGCAAACTGCATGCCAGCAGTTGACACTATGGTGAAATGCAATGGATGGAGCACATTCGAGTATTAATATTTAAATCTTTTTTTAACTTTTTATTTTACATCGGAGTATAGTTGATTAACAATGTTGTGTTAGTTTCATGTGTACAGCAAAGTGGTTCAGTTATACATATACATGTATCTATTCTTTTTCACATTCAAGTATTAATATTTAAATCTTTTTATGAAAGGTTGAACAATTAAAATGTAATGGGAAATGGAGACTTAGCAGGGGTTAAAATAGTCTTTAGAAAAAGGGAATGGCGTTTGTACATCCCTCGGAGGACAGGCAGAGGATGATGTGAAGGTAGTCTGCTTCTGGGCTCTCTACTTTTGTATGTACGTCATAAGCTTTTAATCTAACAGTGATATGCCTGAGAAGTGCTTGGGTGCCAAGAAGTCTATCCTCCCTTCTCTTTTACAATCTTCCAACCCTTACTGAATCTTACCGTTGTCTCAAGGTATAAAAACCTCTTTGGTGGAGGGAAGAAAGTGAAGATTCAAAGTGTTTGTGTTTGTCAAGACTGCTTTAATCAAGGCGCCGTACCACCCCCTCCCATGCATTTCTTACGGGATTCGATTCCAATTTGACTTTTTAAATTTAATAATGTATTAAAATGTGCAAGGCATTTAATTTGTTTTGTTCAATTGAGTGCTGCTAAAGATTTTATAATTTAATGATAGTTTAACCCAGAAGAACATGTTTAACAGAGTATGATGGTCATGATCATTAAAAACAATATTTAAAATTTTAATATACATAATACTTTTTGCAGAAATGTATAATGGGGTGACATGAAAAAAACTGGTGTGTAGCTAATACTTCCGTGCAACTAACCTCATATAGTCTGTAGTCTGTTTCGGAAAATCCACCAGGCATTAGAACCAGTCAGAGGCAGGTGATTTCTTTTATTGAGGAATTTGTTTTGATTTGGTTTGATTTTTCAAATGGTCAAGTCAGGCATTTGGTTATATCTGAACTCAAACAAATCTTTGAATTCAAGCATAGCCAATTATATAATCTTAGATAAATTACCTAACTTCTCTGGGCCTCAGTTTTCTCCTACATAAATTGGGGATAATAAGACATATCACAGTTTTGACTTGGGGAGTAAATGAGATATGGTGTTAAATGCTTAGTACAGTTTCAGGTACATGGAAGAGTCTCAGTCAGTGGATTCGCTTTCGCTCTCTCATTATATGTAGGAAACTCAAGCTGATTGCAGATCAATCATTAATTTAAATATGGCTTTAAAAAGTAACCTCACTTGGAAAATTATCACAGAAAAAAAGGTGAATACATTAGTTTTTTAAAAAAATAAACTAAAGATTGGAAACGCATCAGAAGAGCAAATTACAAAATAATTGCTCCTGGAAATATAAATAATACCTCTACTTCTCCTCTGCTATTTTAGATTTTTGTACATTGTTAATATCTGTCTATCTATCTACTTGCCTATCTACCTACCAGTTTCTTAATGTAAGAAATACCCGAAAAACATTTATTATTCACTAGTAATTATAACAGTGAATAGTAAAGTGGGGGGGGAAGTTTTTGGAGGGAAGAATACTGTGGAGTCTTTTGGTTAATTTAGGCTCATAAGATTAATGCATACAACAGTTCTCTGAAAGATGATTGGAAGGATTTGCACTTTTACATGAATGACGGCCACCAAAACTAGTTTCCTCTCAAAAAGGATATGAACTATTAAAATAGATGCCTTTAATACTGTGCAAACTTGTGCTATAGTAAACAGTTGATAGCCCTGATCACTGCGTCATTTAACCAAGGTTTCAAATGCAGTACGAAAATAAGTGAAGTAACGTACTTTTTAACCTATTTGTGTTATCTTCTCGAGCTAATTCCACCCAAGTATTAGTAATTCATTGTCTCAACTTCCTGGCGTGTAAGTTATTATCAGTGTTACAGAAATTCTAGAGATTTGGGGGGAGGCTAATGATTTGGTTAATATAAGTAAAATTGACAATTAAACATGTAGCTGAAGAGGTGTCTGAAAAGAAAATCAATACGATCACTCATGAACAGGTAAGTTTATTCTCATATCGTATCGAAAATAATTGTAATACATCCCGAGTGACCCTTTCCAGACTTCTGTAGCTTTACAAATCATTCTTTAAATAGATAAAATTGCAACTATAATATTCTTCTTGATGCGCTAAAAAATCTACTGTAGTAGGTTTTTGAGCTGTAATTAGGATAACTACCATACTGTGTGACTCTCCATAAGCTGAATGTATATGTTCTGTGCTATCATTTATAACAGTTTGTGCAAACTAAAGAAATTTTCACATTTGAAAAATTTGGAAAGCAGTTCAGAATCTCAACTTTGGAACATGCCTGTCTTTCTCATTTCCCGCCTTCCTCATAAGCCCTGCATTTCTTCTCACCGTGGAAAATGCATAGGAACGAAAGGGTTGAAGACAGTACTGTACACAGTTCACACGAGGTCTTGTGAAGAAGATGGGACCACATCTTCAACCATATGGAGTGCTGGAATTTTTGGGAACAGCCCAAAATGGTAATCTGAAGTCTTATTTAGGAAACAAAACTTGTGTGACTAGAAATAGACCAATCTCTAAATATATTCTGGGTTATGTGCATTCGGGTAGAAACCACATGTCACTAAGTAGGGTTCTAGGTGGTCAACAGAGGGCAGGCATATTTTTTTACCTGAAAAAATGTGTCCACCAGTCCAGGAACAGATTCTACTCTTTTCTAATTTGATCATTTCAAGTCTTTTCTAACCTAGTGACAAATCTGTACTTATATATACATATTTTTAAATATTGTCAATCCCTTTGAGGAAGTGAGTGTTCATTTTAAGACAATTTTGATCATGAATTTTGACTTCAGAAATCTCGTTTCTACATTTTAATTTTTTAAATCATCATACCAAATATTCTGTGAAGTATTGATCCTCTCTTGGGCTTACACAGCTGAAAATAAAGTTGTAAACTATTGGGATTTTTATATTTTTTCCCCAAATAATCCATGTTACCTATGATATGTAGCTATGATAAGGTGGGTTCAGATCTCTAGACTTTCAGTCATGAGTATCTTTCTCATTTATTAGCTGCTTCCTCTTAAAGCAAATGATTGAACCACTCTGAAATTGTGTCCTTGTTCATAAAATAAAGATTTTTGTATTTCATGATCTCTCAGACCTATTTCGGGTCTGAATTTCCATTTTCATGAAAGTCTGATATTCTTTACTCATATTATAGTTTGATCATTTTCCATATTTTTTCTTACAATGCATTGACCTGTCAGCCTCTGTTTGCTAGTTCTTATAATTTGGCATATGGTTGTTCTTTGTTGCTGACTGTTTGTTTTTTTTTTTCTAGTACATTTCTTGTGCAGTTGATGGATAAAAAGGGAACCCACTGGGATTTATTTTTGTAAAATAATGTAAAAAGTATAGATATTTAGCGATGTAAGTGATTGTAAACAGCATGAAGCCCATCCATCAGAAAGAAGAAAAGGAATAAAATATACTTTTTACAGCTGTAAAATATGGAGATGGGGTTTACTTGCCAAGTCTACACAGCGAGTCACTGTGTCTGTACTTCCCTGCTCATTGTATTTTAAGATAAAAGCAAGGAAGAACAGAATTACATTTATTGAGTATCGAATATGTGTCAAATGTATTCTTAGGTGCTTCCGTATATTATGTTATTAAATATTAAAGAAGTAAAAATTCTTTATAACACTGTGAAAAGAAATTATTATGCCCATTTTATAGAGGAGAAAAATGAAATCCACAAAAGTTAGGAAAGTTATTTCAAGGCTACATAACTAATACGTGGCAGAACTGAGATCTGCCCTGGCTGAGTCTGCAGGACCGAGGTAGCAAATGAATCTTATCTCGAGCATCAGTTCCAATTAATTGATGGAGGCTACCTGAAGCGGCGTGGAGAAGGGTTTTGAAGCTGGGTCTGGCTCCTTGGGAAAGAGCAGCACATTGAGTTAGTGATCTTTGTCACAGGACTGCGGCGAGAGAGCAGCACCCAGCCAATTTATTTCTCATCCTTGAAGTAAACTCTGTTTCATGTCCCTTTCAACTTCACGAACCTATTATTCTAGATAACCATGGAAATAGGTAATGTCAGCTTGCATTCCCCTGAAAGCAGAACCTGAGACAGAGGCTTGTGTGCAGGTAGTTAATTTAAGAGTGTGACCCAGGGGGCAGGTGCAAAGGACGGGGAAGGAGGGAAAGCCAGGACAAGGGTGTGATTTGCAGCTGCCACCATTTGTACCGAACTTGGTGTGACCTCCTCAGAAGCATCATGAGGACTCTCCCCATGGGAGGATCATAGGGGCAAGAAGCATTCAGCATAGTCTCCCACGCTTTACTGGACCGGGGCAGTTCTGGGAGTGTTAGCTCCTCCGTACTGCCAGGTGGCACATGTGTGGGTGTTCAGGGGGCTTCTAGGATGTCCTCTGCTCTAGTCACGTAAGGTCAGGGGTAGAAAGCAAGAATGGCCAGTGCAGCTCGGTGAAATACTGTTGAGATGCACCCAGTGAGGCGGGGGAAACCTGCCCTGAACTCGGTCAGCTCAGTCGTGGCTGGTGTGAGCAGAGGACTGAGAGGATGTTGAAGTGGTGCCGAGGTGAACACTGACCATGGTTGATGTCTGTAACTCCCTCGGGCCTGGGGAGACTCCAGGACCTTTATAAAGGCTATAATTATGCTAGGAAAGTACTAATACCCTGTTGTCTTAAGTACTTCCTGAATTTTCCCTCTCTCTATCCTTTTCCTGACTGATAGAAAGTTGGGCTTACAAGTATCAGTCTGTTTATAAGAGAGCAAGTATGTTAAGCATTAGTAATTCTATTTTGTTGACCTGTCTATTATGTGTCAGCCTCTGTACTAGACTCCATAAGCCCACTCATCCTTTTTTTTTTTAACATCTTAGTGGAGTATAACTGCTTTACAATGGTGTGTTAGTTTCTGCTTTATAACAAAGTGAATCAGCTATACATATACATATATCCCCATATCTCCTCCCTCTTGCATCTCCCTCCCACCCTCCCCATCCCACCCCTCTAGGTGGACACAAAGCACCGAGCTAATCTCCCTGTGCTATGCGGCTGCTTCCCACTAGCTGTCTGTTTTACATTTGGTAGTGTATACATGTCCATGCCACTCTCTCACTTCGTCCCAGCTTACCCTGCCCACTCTCCGTGTCCTCAAGTCCATTCTCTACATCTGCGGCTTTATTCCTGTCCTGCCCCTAGGTTCTTCAGAACCTTTTTTTTTTTTTTTTAGATTCCATATATATGTGTTAGCATATGGTATTTGTTTTTCTCCTGACTTACGTCACTCTGTGTGAGAGACTCTAGGTTCATCCACCTCACTACAAATAACTCATATTTGTTTCTTTCTATGGCTAATGTTCCATTGTATATATGTGCCACATCTTCTTTATCCATTCATCTGTCGATGGACACCCAGGTTGCTTCCATGTCCTGGCTATTGTAAATAGAGCTGCAATGAACATGGTGGTACATGACTCTTTTTGAAGTATGGTTTTCTCAGAGTTTATGCCCAGTAGTGGTATTGCTGGGTCATATGGTAGTTCTATTTTTACTTTTCTAAGGAACCTCCATACTCTTCTCCATAGTGGCCGTATCAATTTACATTCCCACCAACAGTGCAAGAGGGTTCCCTTTTCTCTACACCCTCTCCAGCATTTAGAGTTTGTAGATTTTTTGGATGACGGCCATTCTGACCAGTGTGAGGTGATACCTCATTGTAACTTTGATTTGCATTTCTCTAGTGATTAGTGAGGTTGAGCATCCTTTCATGTGTTTGTTGGCAACCTGTATATCTTCCTTAGAGAAATGTCTATTTAGGTCTTCTGCCCATTTTTGGATTGGGTTGTTTGTTATTTTGTTATTGAGCTGCATGAGCTGCTTGTAAATTTTGGAGATTAATCCTTTGTCAGTTGCTTCGTTTGCAACCCTCCCATTCTGAGGGTTGTCTTTTCGTCTTGTTTATGTTCTCCTTTGCTGAGCAAAAGCTTTTAAGTTTCATTAGATCACACATGTTTATTTTTGTGTTTATTTCCATTTCTCTAGGAGGTGGGTCAAAAAGGATCTTGCTGTGCTTTATGTCATAGAGTGTTCTGCCTAAGTTTTCTTCGAAGAGTTTTATAGTGTCTGGCTTTACATTTAGGTCTTTAATCCATTTGGAGTTTATTTTTGTGTATGGGTGTTAGGGAATGTTCTAATTTCATTATTTTACATGCAACTGTCCAGTTTTCCCAGCACCACTTATTGAAGAGGCTGTCTTTTCTCCATTGTATATTCTTGCCTCCTTTATCAAAGATAAGGTGACCATATGTGTATGGGTTTATCTCATGGCTTTCTATCCTGTTCTGTTGATCTATATTTCTGTTTTTGTGCCAGTACCATACTGTCTTGATTACTGTAGCTTTTTAGTATACTCTGAAGTCAGGGAGCCTGATTCCTCCAGCTCCATTTTTCTTTCTCAAGACTGCTTTGCCTATTCGGGATCTTTTGTGTTTCCATACAAATTGTGAAAGTTTTTGTTCTAGTTCTGTGAAAAATGCCACTGGTAGTTCAATAGAGATTGCATTGAATCTGTAGATTGCTTTGGGTAGTAGAGTCATTTTCACAATGTTGATTCTTCCAATCCAAGAACATGGTATATATCTCTCCATCTATTTGTATCATCTTTAATTTCTTTCATCAGTGTCTTATAGTTTTCTGTATATAGGTCTTTTGTCTCCTTAGGTAGGTTTATTCCTAGATATTTTATTCTTTTTGTTGCAGTGGTAAATAGGAGTGTTTCCTTGATTTCACTCTCAGATTTTTCATCATTAGTGTATAGGAATGCAAGAGATTTCTGTGCATTAATTTTGTATCCTGCTACTTTACCAGATTCATTGATTAGCTCTAGTAGTTTTCTGGTAGCATCTTTAGGATTCTCTATGTATAGTATCATGTCATCTGCAAACAGTGACAGTTTTACTTCTTCTTTTCTGATTTGGATTCCTTTGATTTTTGTTCTGCTCTGATTGCTGTGACTAAAACTTCCAAAACTACTTTGGATAATAGTGGTGAGAGTGGACAACGTTGTTTTGTTCCTGATCTTAGTGGAAATGGTTTCAGTTTTTCACCATTGAGAACGATGTTGCCTGTGGGTTTGTCATATATGGCCTTTATTATGTTGAGGTAAGTTCCCTCTATGCCTACTTTCTGGAGGGTTTTTATCATAAATCGGTATTGAATTATGTCAGAAGTTTTTTCTGCATGTATTGAGATGATCGTATGGTTTTTCTCCTTCAGTTTGTTAATATGGTTTATCACATTGATTGACTTGCATATATTTATGAATCCTTGCATTCCTGGAGTAAATCTCACTTGATCATGGTGTATGATCCTTTTAATGTGCTGTTGGATTCTGTTTATTAGTATTTTGTTGAGGATTTTTGCATCTATGTTCATCAGAGATAGTGGCCTGCAGTTTTCTTTCTTAGTGACATCTTTGTCTGGTTTTGGTATCAAGGTGATGGTGGCCTCATAGAATGAGTTTGGGAGTGTTCCTCCGCCTGCTCTATTTTGGAAGAGTTTGAGAAGGATATGTGTTAGCTCTTCTCTAAATGTTTGACAGAACTCGCCTGTGAAGCCATCTGCTGCTGGGCTTTTGCTTGGTGGTAGATTTTTAATCACAGTTTCAATTTCAGTGCTTGTGATTGGTCTGTTTATATTTTCTATTTCTTCCTGGTTCAGTCTCAGAAGGTTGTGCTCTTCGAAGAATTTGTCCATTTCTTCCAGGTTGTCCATTTTATTGGCATATAGTTGCTTGTAGTAATCTCTCATGATCCTTGTTATTTCTGCAGGGTCAGTTGTTACTTCTTTTTCATTTCTAATTCTGTTGGTTTATGTCTTCTCCCTTTTTTTCTTTGAGTCTGGCTAATGGTTTATCAATTTTGTTTATCTTCTCAAAGAACCAGCTTTTAGTTTTACTGATCTTTGGTTTTGTTTCTTTCATTTCTTTTTCATTTATTTCTAATCTGATCTTTATGATTTCTTTCCTTCTGCTAACGTTGAGGTTTTTTTGTTCCCCTTTCTCTAACTGCTTTAGGTGTAAGGTAGGTTGTTTATTGAGATAGGATTGTATTGCTGTAAACTTCCCTCTTAGAACTGCTTTTGCTGCATCCCATAGGTTTTGGGTCATTGTCATTTGTTTCTAGGTGTCTTTTGATTTCTTCAGTGATCTCTTGGTTATTTAGTAGTGTATTGTTTAGCCTCCATGTGTTTGTAGTTTTTACAGTTTTTTCCCTGTAATTGATATCTAGTCTCATAGCATTGTGGTCGGAAAAGATACTTGATATGATTTCAATTTTCTTAAATTTACCAGGGCTTGATTTTTGACCCAAGATATGGTCTATCCTGGAGAATGTTCCATGAGCCCCTGAGAAGAAAGTGTATTCTGTTGTTTTTGGATGGAATGTCCTATAAATATCAATTACATCCATCTTGTTTAATGTGTCATTTAAAGCTTGTGTTTCCTTATTGATTTTCATTTTGGATGATCTGTCCATTGGTGAAAGTGGGGTGTTAAAGTCCCCTACTATGAATGTGTTACTGTCGATTTCCTCTTTTATGGCTGTTAGCATCTGCCTTATGTATTGAGGTGCTTCTGTGTTGGGTGCCTAAATTTTTCAATTGTTATATCTTCTTCTTGGATTGATCCCTTGATCATTATGTAGTGTCCTTCTTTGTCTCTTGTAATAGTCTTTATGTTAAAGTCTATTTTGTCTGATAGGAGAATTGCTACTCCAGGGTTCTTTTGATTTCCATTTGCATGGAATATCTTTTTCCATCCCCTCACTTTCGGTCTGTAGGTGTCCCTGGGTCTGAAGTGGGTGTCTTGTATATATATGGGTCTTGTTTTTGTACCCATACAGCCAATCTATGTCTTTTGGTTGGAACATTTAATCTGTTCACATTTAAGGTAGTTATCGATATGTATTTTCCTATTACCATTTTCTTAATTGTTTTGGGTTTGTTATTGTAGGTCTTTTCCTTCTCTTGTGTTTTCTGCCTAGAGAAGTTCCTTTAGCATTTGTTGTAAGGCTGGTTTGGTGGTGCTGAATTCTCTTAGCTTTTGTTTGTAAAGGTTTTAATTTCTCCATTGAATCTGAAAGAGATTTTTGCTGGGTAGAGTAATCTTGGTTGTACGTTTTCTGTTTCATCACTTTAAATGTGTCCCGCAACTCCCCTCTGGCTTGCAGAGTTTCTGCTGAAAGATCAGCTGTTAACCTTTTGGGGATTCCCTTGTATGTTATTTGTTGCTTTTCCCTTGCTGCTTTAAATATGCTTTCTTTGTATTTAATTTTTGACAGTTTGATTAACATGTGTCTTGGCGTATTTCTCCTTGGATTTATCCTGTATGGGACTCTCTGTGCTTCCTGGACTTGATTGACTATTTTCTTTCCCATATTAGGGAAGTTTTCAACTATAATCTCTTCAAATATTTTCTCAGTCTGTTTCTTTTTCTCTTTTTCTTCTGGGACCCCTATAATTCTAATGTTGGCACGTTTAATGTTATCCCAGAAGTCTCTGAGACTGTCCTCACTTCTTTTCATTCTTTTTTCTTTATTCTGCTCTGTGGTAGTTATTTCTAGTATTTTATCTTCCAGGTGACTTATGTGTTCTTCTGCCTCAGTTATTCTGCTGTGGATTCCTTCTACAGAATTTTTAATTTCATTTATTGTGTTGTTCATCATTGTTTGTTTGCTCTTTAGTTCTTCTAGGTGCTTGTTAAACATTTCTTATATTGTCTCCATACTATTTCCAAGATTTTGGATCATCTTAACTATCGTTACTCTGAATTCTTTTTCAGGTAAACTGCCTATTTCCTCTTCATTTGTTTGGTCTGGTGAGTTTTTACCTTGCTCCTTCATCTGCTGTGTATTTCTCTGTCTTCTCATTTTGCTTAACTAACTATGTTTGGGGTCTCCTTTTCGCAGGCTGCAGGTTCATAGTTCCCATTGTTTTTGGTGTCTGCCCCCAGTGGCTACTGTTGGTTCAGTGGGTTGTGTAGGCTTCCTGGTGGAGGGGACTGGTGTCTGTGTTCTGGTGGATGAGGCTGGATCTCGTCTTTGTGGTGGGCAGGACCACGTCGGGTGGTGTGTTTTGGGGTGTCTGTGGACTTATTATGATTTTAGGCAGCCTCTCTGCTAATGGGTGGGGTTGCGTTCCTGTCTTGCTAGTTGTTTGGCATGGGGTGTCCAGCCCTGCAGCTTGCTGGTTGTTGAGTGGAGCTGGGTGTTGGCATTGTGATGGAGATCTCTGGGAGAGCTTTTGCCGTTTGATATTGTATGGAGCCAGGACGTCTCTGGTGGACCAACGTCCTGAATTCGGCTCTCCTACCTCAGAGGCTCAGGCCTGACCCCCGGCCGGAGCACCAAGGCGCTGTTAGCCACGTGGCATCAGTTTTTAGCAGTTCTTGGACTCTCCATGCAGCTGTGGAGCCCTACAAACATGTTTTCATAGGCAGCAATGGCGCTTCGTGAGAAATACCCAAACTCCTTCACTGAGACCTGCTAGCGTTGGAGGGTCTCCTGCAGAGGCGGGGGGTGGCTGTGGCTCAGTGCGGGGACAAGGACACTGGCAGCAAAAGTTCTGGGAAGTATGCCTTGGCGTGAGCCCTCCCAGAGTCCAAGCCTACTCAATCTTACCCACCATATTGTGGAGTAGGTATTAATCCCCTGCCTTGCACAGGAGGAAACTGAGCCTAAGAGCTGAGCTGAAATGCCTAAGGCCACTTCTACAGAGCTGAAATTCAGACCCACCTCCAGCTGATTCCTAATCCCATACTCATTTCACTCTGTGGGTTGTCTGATGGGCAAAAGCAGGAAGGTCTTGGCTCTCATTTGACCAGTTCTTGGGCTCTCATCATGGGACTCTACAAAATGAACTGGCTTCTGGGACTTGGGCCTCTCAGCATCCTCCAGGTGAGTCAACTGGGGACCTGCCTGGTCTCCACGCTAAGTGCTGGAAATGCCCACTGCGTCTCTGACTCAGAGATGCCTTTCTGCGCCCGTGACTCTTTAAACCGCCTGGGTGAGCCCAAACTGAAGCTGAAAGTTCCTAGAAGCTGTACCTTTTTTTCCCAAAAGTGCTATAAGGCCACATTTTCTCTAGTACTCAAAACCATAACTTTAAATAGCATGTCAACACTTACCAAGAAAATCAGCATCAACCTCTCCGCATCTCAGTTTTCTCATTTATGAAAGAAGGATGTGCATTTCATGTTCTCTATGGTGGCTTCCAAGATAGATTTTATGGACTGCAGCTCCCCTGAAGCACATTACGAGGAGCTGGAAGCAGGGGTGTGGCTGCACCAGGAAACTGTTTCCCCGGTATGTGGTGCAGAGTAAATCCTGAACCTGCGTTTGCCGGATGACAGTGAAATGCAAAATGGACAGGCCACCTTTCCTCTGTGTTTCTTTCCTCTACTCCTTGATAGGTCTTCATGCTATCCCAGCATCTATCAATTCTGCTTCCAAAACAAACCTCGTGCTGAAAAAATGGTTGGACATTTAACTGTGCCTTCGTGTGCAGGATCTCCAGTCAGTGTATTCTCCTCCCCAGGTGCCTTTGCCTATCGAGAGTCATACTTAATTTTGAAATTAAAGAAATTTCATCCCTCAGCCAGTTTCCTTGTTGAGGGACAGGGCTCTTCTGAGGCCCTAGAATCGCCCCATTGGACATAAAATCCAAATCGCCTGATTGGTACACATCATGGACCAGGAAAGAGTGCTTTCCATTAAGGGCAAGAGGGGAAAAATGAGGAAGAGGAGAGAAGAGTTGGACATGAAGCCACCACAGGTACCACTGGGAAGCCAGACACTCCTTGCTGTGGCTGCAGCTGGAAACGCATCAGGTTGAGGACTCGTCGGGCAGGCGGTGAGGCGACTGGTCAGAGCAGGAGGTGTCCTGCAAGCCCGGTCCAGCCCAACCCCTGCCTCTTTGTTGTACGGTTTACGACCTCGGAATGGTGTTTACAGATGAACATGTGCAGCTGATCTGAGGATGAAGAAGGCTGACTTTGAAAATCAATTAAGTGAAATGTGACTCCCCCCCAAAAGAATTCCATTCCTTTCTTTAGTTGGCTTGTATCATGACAACAAAGCAACAAAAAGTGTACTAAATTATTATTATCATATCTTAAACTTCATCAATGAGAAATACGTGGAAATTCTGTCCCACTCTTAGCATATAAATACCTGCGTAATATAATTGATTGTGTCTCTTGACCCATGAAGCTTAAAATATTTACTCTCTGGCTCTTCACAGAAAATGTTTTCCAGCCCCTCTTTAACAAGAAAAGAAACCAGACAATAGGAAGATTAATAGATATGGGAGAGGATAAAAGGGAAACGGAGCAAAGTGAAACGATGTTACAAATAAAATGGAACAAGTAGAATGTTCCTTCTCTAATCATGTGAAGAAGCACTTACGTGGGATCTTAAGGAGTGGCCAGCTTCCCCTACCCCAGGAAAAAATTATCTTCTCTGTGTGTATCTTAAAACACATACACGGCATGCATGTGTGCACTTACGCACACATACACACACACACGGACACTATTGCAGTGGGCCTGCTGTGAAGGAGATGTGACCGTGAGCCTGGATCCCAGCTCTGCCACTGAAGTCACCCTGTGATCTGGTGAGCTATATATCCCTCTCGCCTCATCACTGTTCCCTAAAGTTGCCAGTGGAACTTGCAATCATTGAAGCAGTGGCTCCTCCCACTTCTCAGTCCCCTGAAAGCCTCATCTCTGGTTTCCAGGATGCTGCTCTGGTGATCCTTTCCTAAGTCCTCTTCTGTTCTGAAATCCTCTGCATAAAAACGGGCCTTGCACAAGATTCAGCGCTCAGCTGTCTGCCCTCCCTTCATTACACTTTCCCTCAAAGCTCTAGTTCCTTCTCGAATCTGATCATATCACTCCTTTCCTCACCCCAGCGACGGTCCGTGGCACACAGGGCATTACATCTGCACGTCCAGCCCTGCAGCCCTGACAGATGCGTGCTGCCTGCCTGCCGTGCACCAGCCTCCCAAACTACCTGCCTCCTGGTCCAGGCCCCAGTCTGCCTGCAGCTTCGTCTGCCCAAATCCACAGCTCTCTCCTCTCACCTTTGCTGCGCTAACTTCTAGTCCTTCGGGGCCCCGTCTGCCTTGACCCTCTGCCTGTTCAATCGATTCTGTTAAGCATTTAAAGCATTGCTTTAAAGTTAATGTATCAGACCATCTTTTCAAGCACTTCAGGTGACCGTCAGGGCAGTCAGACTCTGGTGCTAAGACAGACGCTGAGACCTCTCGCAGATCGTAAACATTAAACGGATCAGTACCTCAAGTCTGCGCAAGCATCCCAATCCTAAAAATATTCCAGTACTACAAAAGGGCTCCTGCGCTTTTCGCACAGGCTTTTTATAACTTAATCAGGCCATGCGTGTCAGGCCCCTACTTCAGACTCTTCCTGGCTTCCTGGTTTTCTCCGAAGAGAGTGCACATCCTAGCTGGGGTGGCAGGGCCCTCACAGAAGCCTCTTCCCATCCTTGGCGTCCCCCTCCTCCACAAAGCCCCAGGTCGTGCACGGGGCACCAGCCACACTGGTCCCTTGGCTGTCCCAAGCATTTGACCCTTGCACCCTTGCTCTTTTTTTTTTGTTTGCGGTACGTGGGCCTCTCACTGCTGTGGCCTCTCCCGTTGCGGAGCACAGGCTCCGACGCTCAGGCTCAGCGGCCATGGCTCACGGGCCCAGCCGCTCCGCGGCATGTGGGATCCTCCCGGACCGGGGCACGAACCCGTGTCCCCTGCATCGGCAGGCGGACTCTCAACCACTGCGCCACCAGGGAAGCCCCACCCTTGCTCTTTTGACTAGAGCTCGGCCCCCACTTTCTCATGACGAGTTCAGGCTTGTCCTCCAACGTGCAGCTCAAATGTCCTCTCCTCAGCAAGACCTTTCCTTGTCACCCCATCTAAAGCTGTCCTCTCCCCCTGTTGAATGAATCCATTGGGTTTCCTTTATGGACTTATCACAGTCTGAAACCTTCTGGTTCGTGGATTCTTACTCCTGTCTCTTTATAGTGACTAGAATCTGAGCTTCGTGAGAGCAGGAATTGTATCGATTTTGCCATTACGAAGCCCCCCCCTCAGTTGACATTTATTCCTTTAGGATGAACGTGCAACAGTCAGTGCAAAAGGTCTCATTCACAGGGAATGGGTTGCTTTCCCTCAAAGCGAATGTTAAGCTTTGGTGCGACAGGGTTACATGTTTGGGTTTCAGAGAAATTCTATATATATTGGCTGAGGATAGAGAGGAAGCCAGGTTTGTTTGCAGAGCTGTGGGAGCTGATGCGAGGATGCTAAATAACTATTGGCATAGTGCTTCAGACTTCAACAAAGCAAAATAAATATTTTGTAGGCCATCAATAAACTAAAATCAAGAACAGCTCTAAATAGTGGGTATTTGGCATTGATTTTTTTGTTGTTTTGAAAAATCGCTGCAATGTTTTTATGAGAAATTCCTGTCAGTCTTTCCAAATCTGAGTCCATCATCTTCATTTTTAAGAGTATTAACTATTTAAAGAGAACCCTTGAACTCTGGTACCTTCTAAACAAAAGTCTTCTCTTTAAATCTTCAATGGAAAATAACATTTCAAACACTGGAAGACCTTAGTAATTTGTATTTGACCTTTACTTTTTGTTCACTCTGTTAACTTTTCCAGATTATTAATTGTGCATGTGCTGTCTGTAGGTTCTCTCAGATTTCTCCTCATCTGTTTAACATGTAACAGAAGTAGCATATGCATAGTGAATTTTCCAGAGCTTTCATAATCCTTGGCTAGAAAACCTAAATCAAGGTTTTTGGTAAGAAGACATTGAGGGGTACATTTAAAATGTAGAACTTTCTCAGATTTTACTTTCTTCCTACATTGCAAGAGGAACTATAACAAAAATTACACACACACACACACACACATATTTACATATAGGGTCAAAGTTTCTTACATATATATAGACTTATATATATAGACTTACATATATAGAAAAAGACATAAGGTTTTGCAGTTTCCCTTCAAACACTGTACTGTATAATTTCACACAGAGAACATTAGAAAAAACATTCTCTCCTTGAGTCCCATTCTGTATCTCTTACCACCTACCTCAGCTCTACATAATATCCCATATGTCTTTCCTCATTACCAGCATATTTTAAAGTCATTAGAACCCTGTGGGTGGCAGAGATACATTGGAGAACAGCTCATAATTAATATAAACCTCTTGAGGGAACTTTAGAGTTTATCTTGATATATACATATACGTATACTTACACACACAATTTGTTTTAACAGAAAGTTGGACATGACATTTAACTATGAAAATCGATTCCGAAGTATGTAGCCTTGCTCGGAAGTAAACTCCCTTTACATAGTTTTTACATAATCTCAGCTGTGTACCATGCGTGATCTAGCTAGAGCAGTGATTTGCTTAAGGGACCTAGAACTTAATGATTTTTTTTGTTTTTTTTCTGGTATACATCATGGATCAGGTAGTGGCATCTGCTGGCAATGAGTGATATTGCTTTCTAATTCTATAGGCGGCCTGGCTTTTCATAACAGTACATCCCTGGAAAGCAGATCGTGGTGTTGTTTTTTTTAGAACAAACATATACATGAAAGGATAAGTAACAAAACAGAGTGGCGATGATCATTTACATATGGGCTGGTATGTGGCATATGGAAGGAAGAAAATGAACTTTTGTTGTGAATTTACTGTGCCCATGTGGTGTTGTGTTCTTCCCCGTGCTGTCAGAGAGGTTAAGAGATCAGAAAGGTCGAGGAGCATGCCCAAGTTCATAGGCTGGATTCAAGTAAAATCTATTCCTGTGGGAAATAGTTAAGATGACCTAGTTTTTGAGGCAAAAAAGAAAAGGCTATTCAGACAAGAAGGATTTGGACAGCAATGAACAGTCTCATATACTGCCAGTTGTAGTGTATATTGCTTCCATTTTTTTTGGAAGGACAGTTTTCCTGTATGTGTTGAAAGCCTAAAGAATGTCCATTCCGTTTGACTAAGCAATTCCAATTCTCGTCATTTATCCTAAGAAAATAATCATAGAGGTGCTTAAACATTTATTAATATACATGGTTATTGCATCTACATCTCTCTCTATATATAAATATATATACGACATATTATAGCATTTACTATAATCATGAAAAATAAATGAGCTAAATAACAACCAGTAACAAAGGGTTGTTAACATAAATTATAGTATATCCCTATAAAAGAATTATATTCATCCATTAAAAGTGTGTTGTATAGGAATATTATTGACATGAAAAGTGTTTATGTCGTATTATTAAGTAAAAAAGTCTGGTTTATGAGGCTGTACGATGCCATTTTCCAAATAAAACTCTATATATGTACATGTGAGTTGTGCAGGCTTCTAAGGAAGATTTAGCAAAATACCGACGGTGGTTATCTCTGATAAGATGACAGATCACATTTATTTTCTTCTTTTCCTCATCTCTCTTTCATAAATTTTCTTCAATGAAAACACATCATTTAAAACATTTAGAACAGTTAATATTTTAAGAGAATTAAGAATGCGGTAACAGGAAGCAACCAGGGGACCGAGAATACAGAGAGACCCGACTGGGATTAAACTGGAGAGGGACTCGTGCCTGCAGCAGGAAGTTAATGGGAAGTGAGGTTAGCAGCAAAGATATCCGGCATCGATAGGGGGATGGTTTCCTGGCTGTTGTAAAGGGAGGGGCAAGAGGTGCATGTACAGGTGCACAGGTAGCATTGGTGACGTTTAAATGGCAGCATGGTGGCTGGAGAGTAGCCCCGAGATAGAAATCACTTTTGTCCTAGAGAAGTTGGGGAACCAGCAAGAGAGCAAAAGACAAGAATTAGGGTTGGCTCTGGGAAGAGGAGGTAAAGCCAGGGCAGAGGGAGAGGCAGGTCCAACTCAGTATTAAATTATTGAACAACTGTCCCAGGACTGTACATTTCCCCTTGATCATGCTCCGGGCAAGCTTTGTTCCCTCTTTGCGCCGCCCCCGCCCACGCTAAAGACTTAGAGAATCATTTGTCTGCAGATGGAAGAAGCATCATATCTAGTGTACTAAAGGTTGCTTAAGGCTATTAATGTACTTGGAAGGAGTTGGAAAACATACAAATAAAACTAAGCCAACAGATGGAACCAATATCGTTTTTTTCCCCACTTAATTTTTCCCTAGGAAGCAAAGGTGATTAAATTCATTCCTTTGACTTCAAACATGCCCTTAAATTGGGATCATTTGCAACATCTCGGTGTTTCAAACCTTGCAAAAGGTTTTGTTTGTGAAGTTTGGGAAAGAAAAAGACCACTGGATTTGGGTCAGTGGATCTCGATCCTGTTGTGTGACCATGCCTGACTGGGAACGTCACGTCAACCTTTTAGATCTCAGTCCTGCAAGGGGAGATAAAGGTGGAGGATCCTGGCAACCCCGAAACCCCAGGACTCTTTGACTTGAAACTTTGCTCTTCTTTCCATACCCATATCTTCTCTCATATCTACCCACCCCAGCCCCTAAATAAAAGAGCCGTAAAAGAGAAACATCTATCACAGAAGGTCAGACTGAGGGGAAAGCTGGCTCTTTTCTCTTTTTCGGGAGTATCCTTAGCTAAAAAACCCAGGAGCATCTTAGCATTGTTATTCATCTATTCATTCAAGAGACGCTGAACACCTGGTTTTGTCTCACATGGTGTGCTGGGTCTTAGGTAAACAAAAATTAAAGAGATACCCCTCCTGCTGTCAATGAACTTTCTGTGTTGTGGAGGATTTTCAAATCTTCCTGCTGTATATTCCCCTAGATATTTTGAACTTCCTCCCTCTTCTCCTCCCCCTTCCACTCACACTGCTTTTCATAAGACGTATTATGATGGAAGTTGATTGCATTCACGGATAGTATGGAGGTAGAGAAATATGGAAAACCAGTGGCCCGATGCAGGAGATAATCCCATATACAGGCAATTACAAATTGCCGTCATACGATCTCTGACAGGGTGATATTCTTTGGGCCGTAGAAACACAGCCGTATGAACATACTGACCTCCTGTCTCCAATCCTGTCTCCAGGAGTTTCTTACGTAACCTGCTTCAGGGCTCAATTAACAAGTAATACAAATCTATTTAATAAATTGCTCTAAAATCCATTCCTTCAGTTCCCTACTGCCTCTACCTTAATCCTGTTTTCTATCATCGTTTACCTGGATTACTATAGCACCTCCTACCTCAGGTCCTTGCCCGCTTTGAACCCATTTTTCACATTATAGCCAGAGTGATCTTCATAAAACACAAATCTGATGACGTCTCTCTCCTGCTTTTATACATGTAAAGTCTAAACCCTCAGTGCAAGTTGGGTGAACCTCCCCTGTGCGTTCATCTCTGTACGTCATTCAGTGCTGTAATTGTGTATGTAGTTATCCTTGACCACACAGAAAACTCTCTGAAGGTGGAGACTAGTTTATTCATCAGTTAATGCATGCGCCAAGAACTGTGCCTGGCACAGAGTAAGTGCTGGACAGTATCTGTTAGGTGAATGGAGGATGTCATTGAAATCATTGGCGTAGATAACATCTGGATTAGGAGCTGCTTGGTAACGGTTTTGTTGAATGAATAGATAGATAATGAAGGTTAGTAGACTAAGATCAAACGTAGACAGTAGAACCGGAAGAACACTAACATTTCGCTGCAAGGCAGAGAAGGGTCAACTGTGAGAGTGATTGAAAAGACGGGAGGAAACCTAGGAGAGAACGTTGCGGGGAGGTGGGGCGGGGGGAGTGCCCAGAAGCGAGAGTCTCAATAAACGCTTCTTTGTATTTCTAGGGCCGGCACAGGGGCAGGTGAAGGAACCGGTTAGATGAATGATGGTCAACAGATTCAGATTCTGCAGCAAAGCTGAAAACCACAGGGGCTGAGAGGTGCTCACTGGATCCGGCAGTTAGGGGATCTTTGGTCATCAGTGGGATAATTACAGTTTTAGTGGAGTGTTCGGTGCAGAATCCCGGGGTGGCAGTGGAGCTGAGGAGGGAGAGATGGCAGGGAGAGACCACTCTTAGAAGGAAAGGGAAGGAGACGTATGGGCAGTAGCTGCCTCAGCTCTGGCTGCACTTCGGAGGCTTGAGAAACATCGCGTAGACCCCAGAAGAGTAGTTGGTGAGGGGGGGCGAGCACAGATCCTGAGGTTATGGAGGTGCTGCTGCTTCCACAGCAAAGCACAGAGGGTCACGGGCCAGGCCACGACCTAAATATTTCCTCTTTCAAGTTCTCAGCTTTGCTGTTGGGTGACTTAATAGCAGCAGGCTTTCTTCTGCTGTACGTTTTCTTTATATTTCTCTAGTCATGATAATGATGATGGTCGTGATAATAATAATAATGATAAGCCAGGAACCGTGTGAAGTGCTTCTATGAGTACTCTCTAATTTAATCCAGCTAATAGCTCAATGATATAGATAAAATTATTATCCTCATTTTAAGGATTAGTAAACTTAGTTGAATAAAAGAATATTTTCTATGAACTTCCAGTCAGGTCAATGACAAAACAATTATTTTTATAAACTTGTTCTGTACTCAAATTTGAAGAACAAAATCTTTCATAAAGTGAAGATATGCTGTAATGGTGTAGATTTCTAGATGCAGATTGGGATTAAATACATTCCACAGAAGGCAGTTGATAACGAGTATGTCAGAAGGTCCTTTTAATCCCTTTTGTGTCCTTAGAGAGTTATCATATAAACAAATGACATTTAGAAAAAATAAATAGCATTGGGTATATCTTCTTAAGTAATGAAAAAAATTAATTTTAAATTATTTACTATCCTGTTTCTAGTAATTTACTAGAAACTAGGTCATCTTCACTATTTCCCACAGGAATAGATTTTACTTGAATCCAGCCTCTGAACTTTGAAATGAAAGTATTTCTCCTGGCTATTGGGTAAAAATTTTCTTGCTCTTAATCCTTACTATAAAAACGCAGAAGGAAAATAGTATTGGGATGAGAGCTCACATATAAAATATAGTTATTGTTTCTTTTAAAGTACCAGAATCCAAATGCATTTAGAATCAATACTTGAGTCTTCACAGCCATTGAACTGACTGACTACAATATATATTTTAATATATTCTATAAATGAGTGATGATAACACACAAGAATGACAGCGTCTCTTGTGTTTTTCCCTATGCAGTTCTCAGAATGGATTTTTCTTGTGGTAAAACAAAACCAGGGACAAAATGCATCGTTTTAAAGTAACCTTAAAGGCCTGTTTTAAATAGTCAGCAGAAGCTAGGGAGATCAATGCTGGGGGATCTAAGCTACATTACTAATCTACCTTTTTGTGTTGCAAAATTACTACATATAACATACATGAAGGTCTACACTGCAATTTTAACAAAAGACCTTGGCTATACTGCCTTAAGAAAGGGATTTCATTCTCACCTCGTAAATACCTACTTCTTTCTTTTTAATTCAGCTGAGATTCAGCAAGAGAATTTAAACATATTTGAAAATTTTAGTGGCGAGAAATACTCCTTCATATCAAATAGATTAAAAAACACGCAGGGGCTTTCACTAAACTGGCCATGAATGCTGAAACCATCTGTTTTTCTGGACGTTGTCAGGGTGAGTGTGGTAGAGGCAGCTGTTTGAAAAGCTCCGCTTTGGATGATGAACCAGCCCATTGTTTCTAAGCAATTCACTTGCATTCAGAGGCTCTACCCAAGCATACTGTAGAGCAATCAGAATCAAACTATTGTTTCTACCAATCATATTGATCTGAAAGGAACGTGGTGGGATGACCCCATTGTCGATGCAAATAGTTGTTCTGAACAGCTGTATGCTGCCCAATATGTACCTCAGCAGGAAACAGGCTTGGAGGCTAGAGGGCTCCCTGCACCCTACTGGGGAAGAAAAAAGATTATACCAGATTGAACTGCAGTTTAAGGGGACTGGGGGGAATGAAGACACAGGTCTGTTGGTATTAGTGGCAATTTTCTCTCACAAAAACATGGTTGACATTAACTCTATGGTGGTAAAGCTACTTGTGTATTAAAGCTTTCTGCACACTAGAAATCTAAAATCTCCATAAAATTAGGTAAGGACTTAAAACTGTAGCACAAAAAGTGATTTGCTTTCATTGCAAGTGTCAAGTCCTTTAGTTTTTCAAATTAGAACACTGCTTCAAATTTAATAATTGACTTACAACTCAGAAAAATGTAGAAACAATCTTGATATTGCAGTATTTGCATCAGTATTAAAAAGGACATTTTGATCAATGCAGAGAGCAAATGGAAGCACACAAAAGGAAAATTATACTGGCTAGTTTTTAAAAATAACCTGAATGCTATGTTTTATCCATTAACATTTAAGCTTTTTGATTGCCCTTGTCAGTTCATTGCATGCATGCTAATATCTTCTCATATAAAATTTAATCTGTTGAACTAAATGAAGGAATTAGTATCTGAAAGACATCTTTCATTAAGCAATTAACGAATCTCTCCAACAAATCTACAAAAGCATATGTGTTTATATTTAATAGTTATTTGTATGATCAGCCAGTTATAAGACATGCAAATGTTTTGTCTTAGTCGTGATATTACTACACCTAAGCTTATTGTCATAGTACTGTAGAGTCCTAATAAAAATGTGGCTAGAGTTGGTTATTTGCTTAAAATATATATATATATATATATATACCTATAGTTTATTGACTTTTAAAATTCCTCTGGGGTTCATTATAGAGCAGTGACAATTCCCTCAAGCAGAGCTATTTGATTGTGGATGAAATTTTGCTTTCTGTTGCAGCTAAAACCAGAAATAACAGGATAAATTTAAGACAATTCATAGGTTTGTAGGATATGTTTGAAAAACGGCTCAACACCATATGTACCAAACAACTTCTATTGTCAAATATAGGGGCTGTTATAAGACTTTAATTTGAGTCTTTCTTAAGAAGATAAAAGAAAATATCTGATTATCCATATTTTTAATTTATTTTTTTTCTTTTTATAAATTACTTTTATTTTTTTTAAATATCTTTATTGGAGTTTAATTGCTTTACAACGTTTTGTTAGTTTCTGCTGCATAACAAAGTGAATCAGCTATACGTATACATATATCACCATATCCCCTCCCTCTTGCGACTCCCTCCCACCCTCCCTATCGCAGCCCTCTAGGTTGTCACAAAGCACTGATCTGATCTCCCTGTGCTATGCAGTTGCTTCCCACTAGCTAGCTGTTTTACATTTGGTAGTGTATGTATGTCAATGCCGCTCTCTCACTTCATCCCAGCTTACCCTTACCCTTCCCCATGTCCTCAAGTCCATTCTCTACGATGGCGTCTTTATTCCTGTCCTGCCCCTAGGTTCTTCAGACCCATTTTTTTTTTAGATTGGAAGAATCAACATTGTGAAAATGACTATACTACCCAAAGCAATCTACAGATTAAATGCAATCCCTATCAAATTACCAATGGCATTTTTCACAAAGCTAGAACAAAAAATTTCACAATTTGTATGGAAACACAAAAGACCCCAAATAGCCAAAGCAATCTTGAGAAAGAAAAACGGAGCTGGAGGAATCAGGCTCCATGACTTCGGACTATACTACAAAGCTACAGTAATCAAGACAGTATGGTACTGGTACAAAAACAGAAATATAGATCAATGGAACAGGATAGAAAACCCAGGGATAAACCCATGCACATATGGTCGCCTTATCTTTGACAAAGGAGACAAGAATATACAATGGAGAAAAGACAGCCTCTACAATAAGTGGTGCTGGGAAAACTGGACAGCTACATGTAAAAGAGTGAAATTAGGACACTTTCTAACACCATCCACAAAAATAAACTCAAAATGGATTAAAGACCTAAATTTAATGCCAGAGACTATAAAACTCTTAGAGGAAAACATAGGCAGAACACTCTGTGACATAAATCACAGCAAGATCCTTTTTGATCAACCTCCTGGAGAAATGGAAATAAAAACAAAAATAAACAAATGGGACCTAATGAAACTTCAAAGCTTTTGCACAGCAAAGGAAGCCATAAACAAGACGAAAAGACAACCCTCAGAATGGGAGAAAATATTTGCAAATGAAGCAACTGACAAAGGATTAATCTCCAAAATTTACAAACAGCTCATGCAGCTCAATAACAAAAAAATAAACAACCCAATCCAAAAATGGGCAGAAGACCTAAATAGACATTTCTCCAAAGAAGATATACAGGTTGCCAACAAACACATGAAAGGATGCTCAACATCACTAATCATTAGAGAAATGCAAATCAAAACTACAATGAGGTATCACCTCACACTGGTCAGAATGGCCATCATCCAAAAATCTACAAACACTAAATGCTGGAGAGGGTGTGGAGAAAAGGGAACCCTCTTGCACTGTTGGTGGGAATGTAAATTGATGCACCCACTATGGAGAACAGTATGGAGGTTCTTTAAAAAACTAAAAATAGAATTACCATATGACCCAGCAATACCACTACTGGGCATATACCTAAGAAAGCCATAATTCAAAAAGAGACATGTACCACGATGTTCATTGCAGCTCTATTTACAATAGCCAGGACATGGAAGCAACCTAAGTGTCCATCAACAGATGAATGGATAAAGAAGATGTGGCACATATATACAATGGAATATTACTCAGCATAAAAAGAATGAAATTGAGTTACTTGTAGTGAGGTGGATGGACCTAGAGTCTGTCATACAGAGTGAAGTAAGTCAGAAAGAGAAAAACATAATTTTAATTAAAACACTTTAATTGGCAGCCTACCCTGCTTCTCTTGAATCTATTTGGTTGTCTTGGCGTCACTGTGAGTATGGTATGGGGTGGAGCCTACAGAACATTCCATTATGGCAAATTCAGTCCACCACTAGGTTGGTAGGCCTGTGTATGTGAAAGAAAAATACTAAAAGCTATTTTTCAACTAAATCTCTGATTTTTATTTGAATTGACCTATATGTGTGGGTGGAATGGCTATGAAATATCTGTAAAATAAACTTCATTGGTTCAAACTTCTTAAATGTTTTATATGTACAATTAATAAACCCAGACACTATTTCATTATTCTAACACTCAGCTGATTATATTTCCCATCTACTTTTAGGAGAATGAGACCAATTATAATTTTTTTAAGCCAATAAAATGGGTTTATTCCAAAAAGCAATTTCCAACTTATATTCCTAGCATGAATAAACATTTGACTATTTTTCCCATGCATATCTGTAGAAATAACTATAGCTGTGGTAGGTGATACTCTGAATGATGACCTGAAGTACCATAATGACATGTCAGCCACCAAAACATAATTACATAATATTCATGATACTGTACTTAATAGCTAATTATTACTGGATTTTGCCATGGGGAAGTTCAGTTTCTTTATATGGAAAGAAACAACTTACTGCTCAAAACTAATGAAATGAAAAGGATTTTAGAATGTGCTGTGGGCTGAATTGTGTCGCCCCCACAAATTCGTGTATTGAAGCCCTGACACCCAGTACCTTGGAATGTGATTATATTTGGAGATAGAGCCTTTAAAGAGGTCAAGTTAGATGGGGTCATATAGGTGGGCCCTAATCCAATCTCAGTGGTATTCTCATAAGAAAAGGAATTTGGACACACAAAGAGACACCAGGATGGGTATGCACAGAGCAAAGACCATGTGAGGACACAGCCAGAAGGTGGCCATCTGTAAACCAAGGAGAGAGGCCACAGAAGAAAGCAAACCTGCCAACACCTTTGAGGTAGGTTTTTGTATTTTAGTACAGAAAGGAAGCAGAGGCTTAAAGAGGTTCAGATTTTCCAAGTGTCCCACAACTAATAACTGGGAAACTTGGGGAGTTTTTTCTCTACTTTATTTGATTTTTTATTGAAGTACAGTTGACTTACAATGTTGTGTTACTTTCTGGTGTACAACAAAGTGATTCAGTTATACATATATATGTATATACATTCTTTTTCATATTCTTTTCCATTATAATTTATTACAAGATATTGAATATAATTCCCTATGCTACACAGTAGGACCTTGTTGTTTATCTATCTTATGTATAGTAGTTTGTATCTGCTAATCCCAAACTCCTAATTTATCCTTCTCCTACCTCCTTTCGCCTTTGGTAACCATAAGTTTGTTTTCTATGTCTGTGACTCTGTTTCTGTTTTGTAAGTAATTTCATTTGTATCATATTTTAGAGTCCACATATAAGTGATATCATATGATATTTGTTTCTCTCTGTCTGATTTACTTCATTTAGGTTGATAGTCTCTAGGTCCATCCATGTTGCTGCAAATGGCATTATTTCATTCTTTTTTATGGCTGAGTAGTATTCCATTGTATATATGTACACTTCTTGTTTATCCATTCATCTGTCAGTGGACATTTAGGTTGCTTTCGTGTCTTGGCTATTGTGAATAGTGCTGCTATGAACATTGGGGTGCATGTGTCTTTTTGTATGAGTCTTCTCTGGATATATGCCCAGGAGTGGGATTGCTGGATCATATGGTAACTCTTATTTTCAGTTTTTTAAGGAACCTCCATACTGTTTCCCATAGTGGCTACACCAATTTATATTCCTACCAACAGTGTAGGAGGGGTCCCTTTTCTCTACATCTGTCCAGCATTTATTATTTATAGACTTTGTAATGATGACCATTCTGACCAGACTGAGGTGATACCTCGTTGTAGTTTTGATTTGCATTTCTCTAATAATTAGTGATGTTGAGCATCTTTTCATGGCCATCTGTATGTCTTCTTTGGAGAAGTGTCTATTTGGTCTTCTGCCCATTTTTTGATTGGGTGTTTCTTTTGTTAATTGAGTTGTATAAGCTATTTGTATATTTTGGAAATTAAGCCCTTGTTGGTCACATCGTTTGCAAATATTTTCTCCCAGTCTGTAGGTTGTCTTTCTGTTTTGTTTATGGTTTCCCTCGCTGTGCAAAAGTTTATAAGTTTAATTTGGTCCTATTTGTTTATTTTCACTTTTATTTCTATTACCTTGGGAGAATGACCTAAGAAAACATTGCTATGATTTATGTCAGAGAATAAAACTTGGTTTTGAACTCATGTTTATATGTCTTCAAAGCCTTTCTCTTAACCATCATGCAGCTTCCTCTCTCAAGCAAGTAAAGAAGTGTACCAATATCATTTAGAAAGAATTTCAGCAATAAATGTAGAAGTATGCTCTCTAAATTTTTAACCCTCATAAATAAAAAAGTTAGTTAACAAAAATGGTCTATTAGCCAAGAATTTCACTAATAGAAGTTAATAGTACATATTAAATAACTCATCTTTGGTAATTTTATTTCCATTAGTGAATTTACTGGAAAAAACTCCACTTGCATTGATTCTCTAGATCTTAACAAGATAAATAAAATTTCTCCAGGAGATGCTAACAGGAAGAGTTTAAGTTTATAAGAAATATGTGTTAGAGATAGAATATCACAAAGTAAATAATTTAGAAATTAATAACATGATTTTAATGCACTCAGTGTGTTCATAGGGAAGTTCAACTTCTTTCTGTGAAAAGGAACAGTTTACTGCTCCAAGCTAATAAAATGAAAAATTTATTTTTATCTGAAACCATGCTATTTACTCTGTTTTTCTTTTTTATTGGGCTGAACCGTATGATTCAGGGATTAGATAGAAGTTGAAGCTGAGAAAACAATAGAATGATCTACTTGATATTTGCTCATAAATTCTTGCAGGGGGGCAGTAATTTATTTTAAAAAACTGTGGACATAATGGTACATTTTCTTTTTGTCCTTTTCCATCCTGTCATAAGCTGGTATCTTAATACTTGTCATAAAGAAAAACATCGAGTAAACCTATAGACCTGCTTTTTATTTTTGAAACATATAAAGAGTGCTTATTGTAAGTTGTGCAAAAGTGGTCTATTAAATTAAAGGTTTGAGAATAGATCATGGAAATGAGAAAGGATGCTTCCCACACTCGTGAGCACATAGAGCATTAAGAATAATACCAACAAAATTCCAGAACAAGTAGCCAAAGTTGGATTCCCCTCATCCGTTCCTATGGAATTCTTAGCTCCTTGATTATGGGTTCAGTGATTGGCTTTTCCTAAATGATCAGCTTCTGGGTTAAAAAGAGTTACAGAAGTCCAACCCTGTGTTGCACCAGTTGTCCAGGTGATGTCAACTGGGAAGCTTGAACCCATATTCTGATAATTGAAATGTCAGTAGTTAAGAGTATCTGGTACTTTACATCACCGTTCTGAGTCTGTTCCTTGTTAAAGACAAATTTCAAGCCTTTAATTTATAGCAGAACCTTCAGGCACACATGAGCAAAAAGCAGAAACTACCTGCTGGAGTGGACAGATTTGAATGGCTGTGGTTAATGATCACAGTAACTGATATAATATAGAAGACAGGAGAGTAAAAAACATAACAGTCTCATAAGGATTTGATTGTGTTCCTCCTGAAAGGAAGAACAACAGTAATGATATTGACAAATACTATCCCTGAGATATATCTATGTTAACAATATTTTATTATATAAAATTAACGTATAGCAAGCTGTTTTTCTCTTTTGATATGACTACTCTTCCCGTGCAGCTCTTACAACGAATTATTTTGTTTTTCATTTTTTTTAACATCTTTATTGGAGTATAATTGCTTTACAATGGTGTGTTAGTTTCTGCTTTATAACAAAGTGTATCAGTTATACATATGTTCCCATATCTCTTCCCTCTTGCATCTCCCTCCCTCCCACCCTCTCTATCCCACCCCTCTAGGTGGTCAGAAAACACCAAGCTGATCTCCCTGGGCTATGCAGCTGCTTCCCACTAGCTATCAATTTTACGTTTGGTACTGTATATATGTCCATGCCACTCTCTCACTTTGTCACAGCTTACCCTTCCCCCTCCCCATGTCCTCAAGTCCATTCTCTAGTAGGTCTCTGTCGTTATTCGGTCTTACCCCTAGGTTCTTAATAACCTTTTTTTTTTTCTTAGATTCCATATATATGTGTTAGCATATGGTATTTGTCTTTCTCTTTCTGACTTACTTCACTCTGTATGACAGACTCTAGGTCCACCCACCTCACTACAAATAACTCAATTTCGTTTCTTTTTATGGCTGAGTAATATTCCATTGTATATATGTGCCACATCTTCTTTATTCATTCATCCAATGATGGACACTTAGGTTGCTTCTGTATCCTGGCTATTGTAAATAGAGCTGCAATGAACATTTTGGTACATGACTCTTTTAGAATTTCGGTTTTCTCAGGGTATATGCCCAGTAGTGGGATTGTGGGGTCGTATGGTAATTCTATTTTTAGGGAACCTCCATACTGTTCTCCATAGTGGCTGTATCAATTTACATTCCCACCAACAGTGCAAGAGGGTTCCCTTTTCTCCACACCCTCTCCAGCATTTATTGTTTGAAGATTTTTTGATGATGGCCATTCTGACTGGTGTGAGATAATATCTCATTGTAGTTTTGACTTGCATTTCTGTAATGATTAATGATGTTGAGCATCCTTTCATGTGTTTGTTGGCAACCTGTATATCTTCTTTGGAGAAATGTCTATTTAGGTCTTCTGCCCATTTTTGGATTGGGTTGTTTATTTTTTTGTTATTGAGCTGCATGAGCTGTTTGTAAATTTTGGAGATTAATCCTTTGTCAGTTGCTTCATTTGCAAATATTTTCTCCCATTCTGAGGGTTGTCTTTTCGTCTTGTTTATGGCTTCCTTTGCTGTGCAAAAGCTTTGAAGTTTCATTAGGTCCCATTTGTTTATTTTTGTTTTTATTTCCATTTCTCCAGGAGGTGGGTCAAAAAGGATCTTGCTGTGATTTATGTCACAGAGTGTTCTGCCTATGTTTTCCTCTAAGAGTTTGATAGTGTCTGGCCTTACATTTAGGTCTTTAATCCATTTTGAGTTTATTTTTGTGTATGGTGTTAGAAAGTGTTCTAATTTCATACTTTTACATGTAGCTGTCCAGATTTCCCAGCACCAATTATTGAAAAGGCTGTCTTTTCTACACTGTGTATTCTTGCCTCCTTTATCAAAGATAAGGTGACCATATGTGCGTGGGTTTATCTATGGGCTTTCTCTCCTGTTCCATTGACCTATATTTCTCTTTTTGTGCCAGTACCATACTGTCTTAACTACTGTAGCTTTGTAGTATAATATTGAAGTCAGGGAGCCTGATTCCTCCAGCTCCATTTTTTAATCTCAAGATTGCTTTGGCTATTTGGGGTCTTTTGTGTTTCCATACAAATTGTGAAATTTTCTGTTCTAGTTCTGTGAAAAATGCCACTGGTAGTTTGGTAGGGATTGCATTTAATCTGTAGATTGCTTTGGGTAGTATAGTCATTTTCACAATGTTGATTCTTCCAATCCAAGAACATGGTATATCTCTCCATCTATTGGTATCATCTTTAATTTCTTTCATCAGTGTCTTATAATATTCTGTATACAGGTCTTTTGTCTCCTTAGGTAGGTTTATTCCTAGATTTTTATTCTTTTTGTTGCAATGGTAAGTGGCAGTGCTTGCTTAATTTCAGTTTCAGATTTTTCCTCATTAGTGTATAGGAATGCAAGAGATTTCTGTGCAATAATTTTGTATCCTGCTACTTTACCAAATTCATTGATTAGCTCTGGTAGTTTTCTGGTAGCATCTTTAGGATTCTCTATGTATAGTATCATGTCATCTGCAAACAGTGACAGCTTTACTTCTTTTCCAATTTGGATTCCTTTGATTTCTTTTCTTCTCTGATTTCTGTGGCTAAAACGTCCAAAACTATGTTGAATAATAGAGGTGAGAGTGGGCAACCTTGTCTTGTTCCTGATCTTAGTGGAAATGGTTTCAGTTTTTCACCATTGAGGATGATGTTGGCTGTGGGTTTGTCATATATGGCCTTTATTACGTTGAGGAAAGTTCCCTCTATGACTATTTTCTGCAGGGTTTTTACCATAAATGGGTGTTGATTTTGTCAAAAGCTTTCTCTGCATCTATTGAGATGATCATATGGTTTCTCCCCCTCAGTTTGTTAATATGGTGTATTACTTTGATTGATTTGCGTATATTGAAGAAACCTTGCATTCCTGGAATAATCCCCACTTGATCATTGTGTATGATCCTTTTAATGTGCTGTTGGATTCTGTTTGCTAGTATTTTGTTGAGGATTTTTGTATCTATGTTCATCAGTGATATTGGCCTGTAGTTTTCTTTCTTTGTGACATCTTCTTCTGGTTTTGGTATCAGGGTGATGGTGGCCTCGTAGAATGAGTTTGGGAGTGTTCCTCCGCCTGCTATATTTTGGAAGAGTTTGAGAAGGATAGGTGTTAGCTCTTCTCTAAATGTTTGATAGAATTCGCCTGTGAAGCCATCTGGTCCTGGGCTTTTGTTTGTTGGAAGATTTTTAATCACACTTTCAATTTCAGTGCTTGTGATTGGTCTGTTCATATTTTATACTTCTTCCTGGTTCAGTCTCGGCAGGTTGTGCATTTCTAAGAATTTGTCCAATTCTTCCAGGTTGTCCATTTTATTGGCATAGAGTTGCTTGTAGTAATCTCTCATGATCCTTTGTATTTCTGCAGTGTCAGTTGTTATTTCTCCTTTTTCATTTCTGATTCTATTGATTTGAGTCTTCTCCCTTTTTTTCTTGATGAGTCTGACTAATGGTTTATCAATTTCGTTTATCTTCTCAAAGAACCAGCTTTTAGATTTATTGGTCTTTGCTGTCGTTACCTTCATTTCTTTTTCATTTATTTCTGATCTGATCTTTATGATTTCTTTCCTTCTGCTAACTTTGGGGTTTTTATGTTTTTCTTTCTCTAATTGCTTTAGGTGCAAGGTTAGGTTGTTCATTTGAGATGTTTCCTGTTTCTAAAGGTAGGATTGTATTGCTATAACCTTCCCTCTTAGAACTGCTTTTGCTGCATCCCATAGGTTTTGGGTCATTGTGTTTTCATTGTCATTTGTTTCTAGGTATTTTTTGATTTCCTCTTTGATTTCTTCAGTGATCTCTTGGTTATTAAGTAGTGTATTGTTTAGCCTCCATGTGTTTGTATTTTTCACAGATCTTTCCCTGTAATTGATAGCTAATCTCATAGCGTTGTGTTCAGAAAAGATACTTGATACGATTTCAATTTTCTTAAATTTACCAAGGCTTGATTTGTGACCCAAGATATGACCTATCCTGAAGAATGTTCCATGAGCACTTGAGAAAAATGTGTATTCTGTTGTTTTTGGGTGGAATGTCCTATAAATATCAATTAAGTCCATCTTGTTTAATGTATCATTTAAAGCCTGTGTTTCCTTATTTATTTTCATTTTGGATGATCTGTCCATTGGTGAAAGTGGGGTGTTAAAGTCCCCTACTATGATTGTGTTACTGTCAATTTCCCCTTTTATAGATGTTAGTATTTGCCTTACGTATTGAGGTACTCCTATGTTGGGTGCATAAATATTTACAATTGTTATATCTTCTTATTGGATCGATCCCTTGATCATTATGTAGTGTCCTTCTTTATCTCTTGTAATAGTCTTTATGTTAAAGTCTATTTTGTCTGATAGGAGAATTGCTACTCCAGGGTTCTTTTGATCTCCATTTGCATGTAATATATTTTTCCATCCCCTCACTTTCAGTCTGTATGTGTCCCTAGGTCTGAAGTGGGTCTCTTGTAGACAGCATGAATACAGGTTTTGTTTTTGTATCCGTTCAGCCAATCTTTGTCTTTTGGTGGGGGCATTTAATCCATTTACATTTAAGGTAATTATCAGTATGTATGTTCCTATTCCCATTTTCTTAATTGCTTTGGGTTTGTTATTGTAGGTCTTTTCCTTGTCTTGTGTTTCCTGCCTAGAGAAGTTCCTTTAGCATTTGTTGTAAAGCTGGTTTGGTGGTGCTGAACTCTCTCAGCTTTTGCTTGTCTGTAAAGGTTTTAATTTCTCCATCGAATCTGAATGAGATCCTTGCTGGGTAGAGTAATCTTGGTTGTAGGTTTTTCTCCTTCATCACTTTAAATATGTCCTGCCACTCCCTTCTGGCTTGCAGAGTTTCTGCTGAAAGATCAGCTGTTAACCTTATGGGGATTCCCTTGTGTGTTCAACCAATTGTTTTTGAACCAAATAATAGATATAGAACCTACTAAGCAAGGCTAATTATTTCCAGCATCCTTCTTTTTATAAGGTGAAAGAACAAATTTTTGTGATTGCCCAAGAGCCATCTGAGAAGCCTCAGAGATAGTTTAGGTGTAAAAAAAAAACTTGAAAAAAGTTATTTTGGGGTTAATCTAGGGTCTAATATTGGAAAAGCAGAATCCAGTGTTGTTAGTGGGAATTTGGTCACTTGATTGAAAGGTGCCTGGGAACAAAGAATGGTGTTAGCTTGGCTGCTTATTCATCAAGGTGGCAATACAATATTTTTAAGGGAACATACGAGAAGGGAAAAAAATTATAATGAACCCTAGCATTTTTAAAAAAGAGAAACTTTTTTTTTTAATAATCAAGGATATGATAAAGTAAGCAAAAAGCATAGAAAGTTATTCTGATGGTATATAGAAGGTTAGAAAGGAAAATAACCCTTTGCTACCATTGATAAAGAGTAGACTGAATTCTCTAAGACCATCTTGGCATTTTAACAAAAAAATTCTAATATAATATTTTCCAGTATTCATGAGTTCTTTCTTTATGAATAAACCCATCAAAATTGAGGTTTTGCCAAATTTTTAACATATTTCAGTGCTTCCTTCAGTCTTATTATTTGCAGTAGTTATAAACAAAGGCAAATGAATTTTACAAAATTTCTACAGTTTTCTGTATGCCTTCAAATTATTTCTTCATAATTTTTTACATAATCTTCATAATCTTTTACATTCTAGGAAAGCTGGATACTTTACTTGAGAGCAAAACCACTCTTTTTCCTTTATAAGCAAAACATATCTCATTACGTTGCATAGACAACCTGTTTCTTTACTACTACTTCGAATATAGTGTTAATCACCTATATTAATTATGACTTTTAAGTAAAATAACTTCTGTTTCTCAGAAAGAACTGAGAGGTAAGTAATAAAGAAATATCAGTCACATGCTAGCATTTTAGCAGACTAGCAAAGTTCACGAGGACAGATGGTATGACCCCCTGCAGCCAGAAATATCTATTTTACACCTTCTTAAAGTGGCAACTGTGAACACATTCATTAATACAACCCAGAGGTTAAAGCACTCCACAAATATAAGAATAGGAAGCAAAAATAAAAATACATGGATTAACATCATGCTTGAGACCAATGGCTCAGTGTTCTATTGTACTTAGAAATATCCAAGTATTCGGGACTTCCCTGGCAGTCCAGTGGATAAGACTTCACCTTCCAATGCAGGGGTGTGATTCCATCCCTGATCGGGGAGCTAAGATCCCACATGTCTCGTGGCCAAAAACCAAATCATAAAACAGATGCCATTCAATAAAGACTTTAAAAAAATTGTCTTTGTTTAAAAATAAAAAAGAAATACCCAATTATTCAATGATTACCTGTTAATTAACTCAGTGTAATGTTTATCCAGGGTCTTAATGTGAACTAAGCTTTTGCAAATTAGATTTAAATTGAAATAGTACGGCAGAAGGGGAGAGGCAGCATGTGGAAAGGAGGGCCTCTGGAGTGTGGAGTTCCGGAGTTTGGAGGACCTGCATGGCTGGAGGGGGCCTCAGTGGGCAGAGGATCAGGCCTGGAAGCTCATCAGGTTCCTGGAGGTCCAAGTGAGCAGGGGAAACCTGTCCACACTCTCAGAGGGAATTTTTAAGTATTATTTTATGTGCTTTCTGAAGACTGGATTGAGAAAGAGACCGAAAAGGATCAGAAAGTTTCATGGCTGAGTTTTTTGAAATTGAAATATAATTTACTTATTGTGAAATGGACAGATCTTAAAACCCTACCAACATACAGAAAAGGACCATCACCTCAGAAGGTTCCCTTGCGCCTCTGCCAATGCATCCTCAGCACAAAGGGAGCTAAGAGAAATAGTACAGCTACTTGAGGTCGAATCCATTCATCTTATTTGGTGGGTTTACCATTATAATTTTAGACTGAGAAGATTCTCCTCACTCCAGAATTTTCGTATAACCACTGTCAACATTTTGGTGTACACAGATCAACTGTCAAACACTTGCTGGATTCAATCAGTGGGCTGAAAAGTCCATTACAGGAGTCATGCTGCATGCTCAGCATGAAACAGGAATGAATTGGATGGACTTGGGAGATTTAGCCGTGTGGCTGACAGGGTCTTGGTGCTCCAGCCAGGTGTCAGGCCTGTGCATCTGATGTGGGAGAGCCAAGTTCAGGACAGTGGTCCATCAGAGACCTCCCAGCTCCACGTAATAACATATGGTGAAACGTCTCCCAGAGATCTCCGTCTCAATGCCAAGACCCAGCCCCACTCAATGACCAGAAAGCTACACTGCTGGAAACCCTATGCCAAACAACTAGCAAGACAGGAACACAACCCCACCCATTAGCAGAGAGGCTGCCTAAAATCATAATAAGGTCACAGACACCCCTAAACACACCACCGGATGTGGTCCTGCCTACCAGAAAGACAAGATTCATCCTCAACCACCAGAGCACAGGCACCAGTCTCCTCCACCAGGAAGCCTACACAACCCACTCAATCAAGCTTAGCCACTGGGGGAAGACACCAAAAACGATGGGAACTACAAACCTGCAGCCTGTGAAAAGGAGACCCCAAATACAGTAAGTTAAGCAAAATGAGAAGACAAAGAAACACACAGCAGATTAAGGTGCAAGGCAAAAACCCACCAGACCAAACAAATGAGGAGGAAATAGGCAGTCTATCTGAAAAAGAATTCAGAGTACTGATAGCAAAGGTGATCCAAAAACTTGGAAATAGAATGGAGACAATACAAGAATCGTTTAAAAAGGACCTAGAAGAACTAAAGAGCAAACAAACAATGATGAACAACAGAATAAATGAAATTTAAAATTCTCTAGAAGGAATCAATAGCAGAATAACTGAGGCAGAGGAATGGATAAGTGACCTGGAAGATAAAATAGTGGAAATAACTACTGCAGAGCAGAATAAAGAAAAAAGAATGAAAAGAATTGAGGACACTCTCAGAGACCTCTGGGACAACATTAAATGCACCAACATTCGAATTATAGAGGTCCCAGAAGAAGAAAAGAAAAAGAAACAGGCTGAGAAAATATTTGAAGAGATTATAGTTGAAAACTTCCCTAATATGGGAAAGGAAAGAGTCAATCAAGTCCAGCAAGTGCACAGAGTCCCATACAGGATAAATCCAGGGAGAAACACGCCAAGACACATGTTAATCAAACTATCAAGAATTAAATACAAAGAAAAAATATTAAAAGCAGCAAGGGAAAAACAACAAATAACATACAAGGGAATCCCCATAAGATTAACAGCTGATCTTTCAGCAGAAACTCTGCAAGCCAGAAGGGAGTGGCAGGACATACTTAAAGTGATGAAAGGGAAAAACCTACAACCAAGATTACTCTACCCAGCAAGGATCTCATTCAGATTCGACAGAGAAATTAAAACCTTTACAGAAAAGCAAAAGCTAAGAGAATTCAGCACCACCAAACGAGCTTTACAACAAACGCTAAAGGAACTTTTCTAGGCAGGGAACACAAGAGAAGGAAAAGACTTACAATAACAAACCCAAAACAATTAAGAAAATGGTAATAGGAACATACATATCAATAACTACCTTAAATGTAAATTGATTAGATGCTCCAACCAAAAGACATAGACTGGCTGTATGGGTCCACAAACAAGACCCATATATATACTGTCTACAAGACACCCACTTCAGACCCAGGGACACCTACAGACTGAAAGTGAGGGGATGGAAAAATATATTCCATGCAAATGGAAATCAAAAGAAAGCTGGAGTAGCAATTCTCATATCAGACAACATAGCCTTTAAAATAAAGAGACAAAGAAGGACACTACATAATGATCAAAGGATTAATCCAAGAAGATATAACAATTGTAAATTGTAAATATTTATGCACCCAATAAATAACATAGGAGCACCTCAATATATAAGGCAAATGCTAATAGCCATAAAAGAGGAAATCGACAGTAACACAATCATAGTGAGGGACTTTAACACACCACTTTCACCAATGGACAGGTCATCCAAAATGAAACTAAATACGGAAACACAACCTTTAAATGATACATTAAGCAAGATGGACTTAATCGATATTTGTAGGACATTCCATCCAAAAACAACAGAATACTTTGTCTTCTCAAGTGCTCATGGAATATTCTCCAGGAGAGATCATATCCTGGGTCACAAATAAAGCCTTGTTAAATTCAAGAAAATTGAAATCATATCAAGTATCTTTTCCGACCACAACGCTATGAGATTAGATATCACTTACAGGAAAAATCCTGTAAAAAATACAAACACATGGAGGCCAAACCATGCACTTCTAAATAACGAAGAGATCACTGAAGAAATCAAAGAAGAAATCAAAAAATACCTAGAAACAAATGACAATGAAAACACGACAACCCAAAACCTATGGGTGCAGCCAAAGAAGTTCTAAGAGGGAAGTTTATAGCAATACAATCCTACCTTAAGAAACAAGAAACATCTCTAATAAGCAACCTAACCTTACACTTAAAACAGTTAGAGAAAGATGAACAAAAGACTTCCAAAGTTAGCAGAAGGAAAGAAATCATAAAGGTCAGATAAGAAATAAATGAAAAAGAAATGAAGGAAACAATACCAAAGATCAGTAAAACTAAAAGCTGATTCTTTGAGAAGATAAACGAAATTGATAAACCATTAGCCAGACTCATCAAGAAAAGAAGGGAGAAGACTCAAATCAACAGAATTAGAAATGAAAAAGGAGAAGTAACAACTGACACTGCAGAAATACAAGGAACATGAGAGATTACTGCAAGCAACTATATGCCAATAAAATGGACAACATGGAAGAAATGGACAAATTCTTAGAAGAGCACAACCTTCTGAGACTGAACCAGGAAGAAATAGAAAATATAAACAGACCAGTCACAAGCACTGAAATTGAAACTGTGATTAAAAATCTAGCACCAAGCAAAAGCCCAGCACCAGATGACTTCACAGGCGAGTTCTGTCAAACATTTAGAGAAGAGCTAACACCTATCCTCAAACTCTTCCAAAATAGAGCAGGCGGAGGAACACTCCCAAACTCATTCTAGGAGGCCACCATCACCTTGATACCAAAACCAGACAAAGATGTCACAAAAAAAGAAAACTACAGGCCACTACCTCTGATGAACATAGATGCAGAAATCCTCAACGAAATACCAACAAGCAGAATCCAACAGCTCATTAAAAGGATCATACACCATGATCAAATGAGATTTATCCCAGGAATGCAAGGATTCTTCAATATGTGCAAATAAATCAACGTCATAAACCGTATTAACAAACTGAAGGAGAATAACTGTATGATCATCTCAATAGATGCAGAAAAAGCTTTTGATAAAACTCAACACCCGTTTATGATAAAAAACCCTCGAGAAAGTAGGCATAGAGGGAACTTACCTCAACATAATAAATGCCATTTATGACAAACCCACAGCCAACATCATTCTCAATGGTGAAAAACTGAAAGCATTTCCACTAAGATCAGGAACAAGACAAGGTTGTCCACTCTCACCACAGTTATTCAACATAGTTTTGGAAGTTTTAGCCACAGCAGTCAGAGAGGGAAAAGAAATAAAGGAATCCAAAAGGAAAAGAAGTAAAGCTGTCACTGTTCGTAGATGACATAATACCATACATAGGGAATCCTAAAGATGCTACCAGAAAACTACTAGAGCTAATCAATGAATTTGGTAAAGTAGCAGGATATAAAATTAATGCACAGAAATCTCTTGCATTCCTATATACTCATGATGAAAAATGTGAAAGCGAAATTAAGGAAACACTCCCATTTACCATTGCAACAAAAAGAATAAAATACCTAGGAATAAACCTACCTAAGGAGACAAAAGACCTGTATGCAGAAAACTATAAGACACTGATGAAAGAAATTAAAGACGGTAGAAGCAGATGGAGAGATGTACCATGTTCTTGGATTGGAAGCATCAAAATTATGGAAATGACTCCATTACCCAAAGCAATCTACAGATTCAGTGCAATCCCTATCAAACTACCAATGGCATTTTTCACAGAACTAGAACAAAAAAATTCACAATTTGTATGGAAACACAAAAGATCCCGAATAGCCAGTGCAATCTTGAGAAAGAAAAACAGAGCTGGAGGAATCCGGCTCCTGGACTTTAGATTATACTGCAAAGCTACAGTAATCAAGACAGTGTGATACTGGCACAAAAGCAGAAATAGAGATCAATGGAACAGGATTGAAAGCCCAGAGATAAACCCACGCACATATGGTCACCTTATTTTTGATAAAGAAGGCAACAATATACAATGGAGAAAAGACAGCCTCTTCAATAAGTAGTGCTGGGAAAACTGGACAGCTGCATGTAAAAGAATGAAATTAGAACACTCCCTAACACCACACACAAAAATAAACTCAAAATGGATTAAAGACCTAAATGTAAGGCCAGACACTATCAAACTCTTAGAGGAAACATAGGCAGAACACTCTATGACATAAATCACAGCAAGATCCTTTTTGACCCACCTCCTGGAGAAATGGAAATAAAAACAAAAATAAGCAAATGGGACCTAATGAAAATTAAAAGCTTTTGCACAGCAAAGGAAGCCATAAACAAGATGAAATGACAACCCTCAGAATGGGAGAAAATATTTGCAAATGAAGCAACTGACAAAGGATTAATCTCCAAAATTTACAAACAGCTCATGCAGCTCAATATCAAAAAAACAAACAACCCAATCCAAAAATGGGCAGAAGACCTAAATAGACATTTCTCCAAAGAAGATATACAGGTTCCCAGCAAACACATGAAAGGATGCTCAACATCACTAATCATTAGAGAAATGCAAATCAAAACTACAATGAGGTATCACCTCACACTGGTCAGAATGGCCATCATCCAAAAATCTACAAACAATAAATGCTGCAGAGGGTGTGGAGAAAAGGGAACCCTCTTGCACTGTTGGTGGGAAAGTAAATTGATACAGCCACTATGGAGTTTCATTAAAAAGCTAAAAATGGAACTGCCATATGACCCAGCCATCCCACTACTGGGCATATACCCTGAGAAAACCATAATTCAAAAAGAGTCATATACCACAGTGTTCATTGCAGCTCTGTTTACAATAGCCAGGACATGGAAGCAACTTGGGTGTCCATCGACAGATGAATGGATAGCGAAGTTGTGGCACATGTATACAATGGAATATTACTCAGCTATAAAAAGAAACGAAATTGAGTTATTTGTAATGAGGTGGATGGACCTAGAGTCTGTCATACAGAGTGAAGTAAGTCAGAAAGGGAAAAACAAATGCCGTATGCTAACACATATATATGGTATCTAAAAAAAAAAAAATGGTTCTGAAGAACCTAGGGGCAGGACAGGAATAAAGACCCAGATGTAGAGAATGGACTTGAGGATAGGTGGAGGGGGAAGGGTAAGCTGGAATGAAGCGAGTGAGTGGCATGGACATATATACACCATCAAATGTAAAATAGATAGCTAGTGGGAAGCAGCCGCATAGAACAGGGCAATCAGCTCTGTGCTTTGTGTCCACCTAGAGGGGTGAAATAGGGAGGGTGGGAGGGAGACACAAGAGGGAGAAGATATGGGGATATATAGATTCATATAGCTGATTTGCTTTGTTATAAAGCAGAAACTAACACACCAATTAAAAGCAATTATACTCTGAAAAAGACGTTTAAAAAAATAAATTGAAGTAGTACAAAACGTAATTTCTCGTCATAAGGTATTTTTTAGAATTACAATTCAATTTAGCCAAACACATAGTTTTCTAGTTTTCATCATCATAGATCTTCTATGGGAATAATGGTAATATCTGATCAGTAAATCAGTTTTAGAAGGTTAGAAAGTTTATATTAATTCATCTCTTTGTTGATATCTATCAATACAAAATAGATTGCTGGAATTTTAATTGGGATTGTGTTGAATATATAGATGAGTTGAAAAAGAATTGATGTCTTATAACAGTATTGAGTCTTCTAATCTATTATCATAGACTATATCTCCATTTATTTAAATCTTTAATTTCTTTTATCAGAGTTTTGTAGTTTTCTGCATGTAGATCCTGTACATATTTTGTTAGATTTATACCTAAATATTTCATTTTTGGTGCTATTGTAAATTGTATTGTGTTTTTGTTTCAATCTCCAGTTTTCATTGCTGGTATATTGGAAAGCATTTGCTCTTTGCATATTAATCTTGGAATATGTAACCTTGCTATGAGTGATTATTTGTTCAGGATTTTTTTGTTTGATTCTCTGGGATTTGTGCATAAAAAATCATGTCATCTACAAATAAAGAGTTTTATTTCTTCCTTCCTCTCTGACTGTCCCAGTCTGCATACCTGTTATTTTCTTCCATGGTCTTATCACACAGGCCAGGGTTTCCACCATGATATTACATGGAAGTGGTGAGGGGGATATCCTTGCCTTCTTCTCTGTCCTATGGAGAACATGCCAGTCCTTCACCATTAAGCTCTCCTCCTTTCTTTATGTAGGACCACATTGTTGACCTATAACTTTTTCCTTTTCCCTGAAGAAATTCTTTTTTTTTTTTTAACTGGAGTATAATTGCTTTACAATGTTGTGTTAGTTCCTGCTGTACACCTAAGTGAATCAGCTCTATGCATCCCCTATATCTCCTCCCTCTTAGACCTCCCTCCCACCACCACCCTCATCCCACCCATCTAGGTCATCACAGAGCGCCACGCTGAGCTCCCCGTGCTATACAACAGCTTCCCACTAGCTATCTGCCTTACACATGGTAGTGTATATATGCCAATCCTAATCTCCCAAGCCATCCCACCCTCCCCTTCCCCCGCTGTGTCCCCACGTCCATTCTCTACGTCTGTGTCTCTATTCCCTGGAGAAATTCTTTTAACATTTCTTGCAGGGCAGGTTGGCTGGTGATGAATTCCCTCAGTTTTTGTTTGTCTGAGAAAATCATTTTATCTCCTTTACTTTTGAGGGATAATTTTGGTGCATGTAGAATTCACCAGATTTGGTGCATGAAGGTTTTTCTTCAACACTAAATATTTCAATCCACTCTCTTCCTGCTTGCATGAAGAGAATTCTGCTGTAATTCTTATCCTTGTTCACCTTTAGGTAAGAGTTTTTTCTCCTCTGATTTCTTTCAAGACTTTGGTTTTCTGCAGTTTGAATATGATATGCCTAGGTATGGAATTTTGATCACTGCTTGATGCTTTTTGAGCTTCCTGCATATGTGGCTTGGTGTCTGTCATTAATTTAGAAAATTCTTAGTCACTATTACATCAAATATTTTTTCTGTTTTGTTCTCTCTTTTCCTCTGTTATTCCAATTATGCATTTGTTACATATTTTGATATTGTCCCACAGATCTTGGATGCTTTATTCTGTTTGTTTGTTTTTTTTTCGTTCTTTTCGTTTGCATCTCAGTCTCGTGAGTTCCACTGAACTATCTTTAAGCTCACTGATTCTTTCCTTGGCTGCATCCAGTCTATAGATGAGCCCATCAAAAGCATTCTTTGTTTTTGTTACACTATTTTTTTATTTCTAGTACTTCCTTTTGATTCTTCCTTAAAGTTTTCATCTCTCTGTCTACGTTATGCATCTCTTCTTAAGTGCTGTATATTTTTCTATTAGAGTCATTAATATATTCAGCACAGTAATTTTTAATCCCCTGTCTTATAATTAATTCCACAATCAGTGTAATATTGGAGTCTGCTTCTGAGGCTTGCTTCGTCTGTTCAGAATGTTTTTCCCATTGAATATTAAGACTGTTTTGTACAGTTTTGGTTATATAGTTATCTTTACAGTTCTGAACTACAGTGCAAAGTGAGGACTGCCTCTGTGTATGTGTGTGTGTGTGTGTGTGTGTGTGTTCTGATCAAGTAATGAAGTACTTAGCACAGGAAGTTTTCCCTTTGCTTTGATGTACCAAATAACATAAAGCCATCTGAGCATATATCTTTAAATTAGTTGTTATCTTTCAGCTTCCCTTTGACTAAGTTGTGCGGGTTTCTTTCCTCAGTCTGATTGCTGTTGAGCTAGAATTCCTATTGTGAAATTTTCTCTCTTAACAGACCTTTGCTACTATTGTATTTTGAAGAACTTGGGAAATAGCAGAAATTCCCTAAACATTTTGAAATTGAACTTCACGTGTTTTCCCGATTTTTCTAGAAGTGTGTTGTAATTGTCTGGACTTTTTCTTAATGATAGTAATAATTGCAATAATAGCACCTAACATTTACTGAACATCTGGTATGTGTCAGTTTCTTTGCAGAGCACTTCCTATATATTATGAGAGAATATAATGCTTTTCTCCTACTCAACAAATAACTTAAAATTTGAATGCAGCTGGAAGAAAAATGTCTTTTACACATCTATATTGTTGGTGTGAATTATATCTTAGACTTTTTCTCAACAGAGGCAAGGGGCTAACAGAGTGTGGGGAAGGATCTTTTTAAGATCTGGGCACTTTCCGCTCACTGCATGGGACCTAGTGGCTCCAATAGCCTGCGACTTGCCCTCCAGAAAAGAGCTTCACGTGCTGGCCACCAAAAGCAGCAAGAGGATCTAAAATTTGTTTTCACATTCTACTGAGGAACAACATGCTTGGTAACTTGCTTGTATGATAGAAAAACTTAAGCATGGCCCTGGTTTAGAAAGGAACCAACCTACTGCCTGGAGATACTGGCAATGAATGATAATTATACTCTCCAAATCCTTCCATAGAAAACTCAATGAGCTGTATTTACTTCTTTTCAGCATTATAAAAATTATGTATCCTTTTATGTGCAGAGACAGTTCCTTGAGGATGAAGAGTTATGCATGCTCATTAGCAGAAGAATATGTACCACAGCAGGTACTGCATGCTCAACCCAAGACTTACAACCCTCTTGTCTGCATGAGTGGCAAGCATAACTTCTGCGTTGTGGTGGTGAATGAGAGGATGAAGAGATAATGATGATAATGAAAGAGGATCATTTAAATGTTCTCGCTCCATACTTTGGTTAAATATTCAGATACATTTCAAATTAGCCATGCTTCTTCAAAAGTTAGAATCCAAGTGTGATTAAAGCAGTACATTCTTGCTTAATTTTCTGTGTTTTGAAATGGAAAATACCTTTGGAATTCTGTCTTAGCATTGGCAAATCACTTTGCCCTGGCCATGAACCTTGATTATTAGTTTTACATCTTTTAGTGCAAAAAGACTTTGCTCTCGTTGGTCTTTCTAGACTGACTTTCCCTGACTCTGTTGTCAAGTATATTAGCATAATCTTTGCCTAAAGATTTCTACTTGGTCAACTGTTTCCTGTGGTCCTTTTCAGTGTAGAAGAATGAACGAATGGGACAGAAGCAGTCACTTTGATGTTGGAATCTTCATAATTATTCTTTTCATGAATTCAGGTCCTTTGTGTCATTTACTCTTATGATCAATGTATGTATTGTGTGAAGACCTGATTCATGGGAATTATCATGAAAACTGGTTCATTGGTTATATATACATTAAAAGAGCTCAAGTGAACAGAAAATAATTTGTGAAGAACAAATAATTTAAGGAAAGCAGTGAAGGCTCAGAGTTATGTCATTAAGAAACCTAGTCAGCCAAAAGAAATGGTGAACTCTTACATACATTATTTAAAAGAAATAAGAGGTATGAGAATTTAGGCTCCAAAATTGAGTAAAATAAATTACAAGAGACTTTGTAACAGCATATTTTCTTAGATCAGTGTCCTTAGAAGCAGAACTCCTGTGCAGGAACTCCCAGGGGAAACCTTAAGGGAAAGGGAAAACCAGACAGGGAGGGGAGGAAACCGAGGAAAGAGGCTGATCTCAGACAGGATCTCCCAGAGGGTGGGCTTCAGCCTAGTCCTACAGAAGGTCTCTGGAATATGAATTATATGTGTTGAAGGTTCATAACCCATCATCCCCTAATCACTGGTTGACAGTCACAGGGTGTGTAAGAAGGTCACAGACCCACAGGTCCTTCCCACTTTTTTTTTTTTTTTTTTTTTGTGGTACGCGGGCCTCTCACTGCCGTGGCCTCTCCCGCCGCGGAGCACAGGCTCGGGACGCACAGGCTCAGCGGCCATGGCTCACGGGCCCAGCCGCTCCGCGGCACGTAGGATCCTCCCGGACCGGGGCACGAACCCGCGTCCCCCGCATCGGCAGGCGGACTCCCAACCACTGCGCCACCAGGGAAGCCCCTTCCCACTTTTCACACCTGCAGTAAAGTGTTCCCGGCAGCCTCAGAGCTGTCCTCTGAAGAGCTGCAGGCCTGGCCATCAGAAACACCAGATTAAAATTCAGAAGGTGGGGTCCATGCAGAAATAGTAAAAAGGAATAAGAAGGGGTTCAACAGTGTCAACACTTAGATGATCCTAAGTTACAAAAGTGTAAAAATTCAAGGATGTTATTTCAAATCTGGATAATTTCTCAGATTGAGGAAAAAATCAAATTGGCTGTACTAGGAATCTTTGTTTGTTTCTTTGTTCGTAATCATGTAATAATCAAATGAAACCTGCCATTTATTGAGCTCCTACTGTAAATCAGGAACTGTACCTGCCACTGTAAGTTCATTTAAGTCTTTGATCCTCAGGGCAGTGAATATGGGTATTATTTCCCCCATTTCAAAGAGAGCAGAAACTCTCCAGATGCAGTGGTGTGCCAAAAACGATGTTTGAATGAGTAAAATGAATGGATACACTGCATTGAATCAAACACAGGCTGGCCGTATACTTTTATTCCATTTATCTCATTAAAATACAGCTAGTAAGTGAGTGGCTCGCTCAAGACACAAGTATACGTCTGTCTGACTCTAAAGCCGTAGGTGTTTTCATCTGTTCCTATGTACAGACAGTCTGTGTTTTACGATGGTTCAACCTATGATTTTTTGACTTGACAATGGTGCGAAAGTGATAACACATTCCGTAGAAACTCTACTTGAATTTTGAATTTTGACGTTTTCCTGGGCTAGCGATATGTGATAGGATCCTCTCTCCTGATGCTGGACAGCAGTAGCAAGCTGCAGGCTCCAGCCAGCCCCACAGTCACGGGGGTAAACAACAGATACACTTATAGCCATTCTGTACCCGGACCACCATTCTGTTTTTCACTTTCAGTACAGTATTCAGTGAATTACATGAGATATTCAACATTTTATTACAAAATTGGCTTTATGTTAGAGGATTTTGCCCAACTGTAGGCTAATGTTAGTGTTCTGAGCACGTTTAAGGTGGGCTCAGCTAAGCTGTGATGACTGGTGGGTTAGATGTAAAAAATGCATTCTTATGATATTTTCAGTTTATGATGGGTTTATCAGAACATAATCCCATCGTAAATCAAGGAAGTTCTGTAAGAAAGATCTGCCTTTCCCAAAGAAAATTGTTTTTAAATACCCTTAATCTCTATTTCCCAAACAATAATGATAACTCCCTGCATTCGTACAGCACCGCAAAGTTTACACAGCCTTCCACTTCCTCAGCCCGTTTTATCTTCACCACCACCCTCCTTACAAACCAGGCAGCTGGTGTTCAGAGAAGTTAGGTAACTTACTCAAGGTCACAGAGCCAGGAAACAGTAAGGCTCGAGCCAAAGTCAGCTCTCCTGACTCCAAGGCCAGTGCTCTTTCCAAAATCAGAAGTTGATTTACGTACATTTTTTTAGACTGTGAGCTTCCTCGTGGTATTCCAAGCATTTTACAGAGCTTGTGTCATTATAGGGTCCGTGAATACATATTTTCTAAGCTGGTTTCTATGAAATTGCATTCAAATGCAGGACCTTCTGATCCCCCCAAATACATATTCAGTCTCCATAGTTTCTAAGATACATGGAATGTTATGGGGTTGATCTTTGGTTCATTTTACATCACTTCTGAAACAACTTTGCTAATTGACAAGTGAAAAAGTTAAGGAATAAGAGAAACCATGGAGGTTTTTGGTTTTTCCTTTTCTTCTAAAGATCAGAGGACTGAAAGAAGGTTTCTTATCCTACATGTTTGTTCCATAAAAGGGATCTGTTTTTTCTTTAGTTTCATCTCAAGAAGACAACACCTTAATTAAACTCCGGTGGGCCAGTTTAATTAAAAAATGTCAGTCAGATCGTCACAAGGGGACCAGATATCCATGAAACGTACCGTCTGTTTCCTTCATGATTGCTCGGACCACTTTGACCCGGCACCCACCAGGACAGCATGCAGTGGTGGTGAGCAGAGCTTGTGGGTTCCTGTTGCTGTAGGCAGAGGGGGCCCTTGGTGGGCCAGTGAGCGAAGGAGAGACGCCGGTAGACCATCAGGACCCAGGGTTGAACACTGAGAGGTTTTCCAGTCTGTCGCTGTACTGAACTAAGGGATTCATGGTTTTCTATTCTCATCACCAAGAAGATACCTAAGAAGTTAGTCACTCTTCCATCCCTGCCCCACTTCCCTACCTTTCCTGCTCGCTCCCTGCTTTCCTTTCTCTGACCTGTGGGCCCTGAGCCTTCAGTTTTGTGTATACATGTCTGACAGCCACTTAGTAACTGCTCCAGCCTGAACCCAGACAGCCCTGTGAGCAAGGAGGCCACCTCCCTAAACCCCAGGGCCAGAGTGTGGTGAGGGGTTTCAGAATCACAAGGTGTTGAGGGTCTCCTGAGGTCATTCTCTCCTCTGAGTGTTTTAAATACATGATTTCATTTAATGCCCACTTGATCTTTACCTCACTTTGCATAGAAGTGGAAAATGGAGGCTTGGAGTAATTCAGTAATTTCTCCCAAATTATAGAGCAAGCAGAAGGAGAAGCTACGAATTGACCAGCAAAGCTATACATGACCTGAAAAGCTTCCAGCTACATTTGTTTCTCAGCCATCTCTTCTTTATTCATGAAAGTGGCTTTAATCTGATTATATACATATTACATGCTTATTTTTAAAATCCGATATATTGGAGTAATATGCTGTTTTCATTGAGGACCTTTTAAAAAATAATTCTTGTTATCAGCCAACTCTCCACCCCCATCTCCCACTTGTGCCCCCCCTCCTCCAGCACCCTTGCATACTCTATATAACAACCGGTGATGCAGGCTTTCAAACCTTGCTCCAAGAGCATATAATCAGAGGAAACCTGCGGGTGTGCACGGAAGCATGAATAGGGAGTTTGCTAGTGTTAGTTATTTTTAAAGTGTGTTCTCTGCATCTTTTCATTCAAGAGTACATCATGGAAAATTTTCCTGGCCCACTGGTATGACTCTAACACGTTCTTTTAAAGGTGTGTACTATTCCATAGGATGGATGATCTATAGTTTTCCTCCTTTTTTCAGTCTTTTTTTTTTAATAAGTTGTTTACATTTAACCTAGCATACCGAACTCTTTTCTTTTTTTTTTTTTAACATATTTATTGGAGTATAATTGCTTTACAATGGTGTGTTAGTTTCTGGTTTATAACAAAGTGAATCTGTTATACATATACATACGTTCCCATATCTCTTCCCTCTTGCGTCTCACTGCCTCTCACCCTCCCTATCCCACCCCTCTAGGTGGTCACAAAGCACTGAGCTGATCTCCCTGTGCTATGCAGCTGCTTCCCACTAGCTATCTATTTTATGTTTGGTAGTGTATATATGTCCATGCCACTCTCTCACTCTGTCACAGCTTACCTTCCCCCTCCCCATATCCTCAAGTCCATTCTCTAGTAGGTCTGTGTCTTTATTCCCGTCTTACCCCTAGGTTCTTCATGACCTTTTTTTTCCCCTTAGATTCCATATATATGTGTAGCATACAGTATTTGTTTTTCTCTTTCTGACTTACTTCACTCTGTATGACAGACTCTAGGTCCATCCACCTCACTACAAATAACTCAATTTTGTTTCTTTTTATGGCTGAGTAATATTCCATTGTATATATGTGCCGCATCTTCTTTATCCATTCATCCGATGATGGACACGTAGGTTTCTTCCATGTCCTGGCTATTGTAAATAGAGCTGCAATGAACATTTTGGTACATGACTCTTTCTGAATTATGGTTTTCTCAGGGTATATGCCCAGTAGTGGGATGGCTGGGTCCTATGGTAGTTCTATTTTTAGTTTTTTAAGGAACATCCATACTGTTCTCCATAGTGGCTGTACCAATTCACATTCCCACCAGCAGTGCCAGAGTGTTCCCTTTTCTCCACACCCTCTCCAGCATTTATTGTTTCTAGATTTTTTTTCAGTCTTTTTTTTCTTTTTTTCCCCGAAGAAACAATTCTGCACTAAATATCTTTGATTACATATGATTTCATATTGATGCTTTTATTTCTCTGGAATAGATTTTCCTAGAGGTGAGGCTTTTTAGGTTGAAGAGTTTATGCCTCTTTAAATTTTAATCGATATCTCCAGATTGCCTAAGCAGTTTCTAGGACATGTGAATATGCCTTTTATCAAAAACCCATCAGACGTACATAAGAATAGACACACGTATTCCCAACTATAATTTGACTATCTCAAACCCTGACTATCCCTTTTCAAATGTGTTATAAACATCTCAGCCCTGGATTCGGTACAGGCCAGAATCCGCAGGATCAAATTGAAAACAAATCTCCAGAGATAGTATGTTTACTTATGTATACCTCTACTGAATTTCTGGGTTACTTAAAACTCACAAAAGTTCTACAAAGCTTACTTATTGGGCATTTGGATAGCAAATTGTTGCGTAGAAGATCAATTTGGGCATTTGTTTATAGAAACACCCCCTATGATGTATCATTATAGGATCATAGGAATTGAGAGCTGGAACTGTTAAATTAATGATTCCTTCACATACTGTATAGAATCTTCAAGAATGATGTCTTGATGGGATGTGCCTTTGGCACATGCTAAGATGTTATCTCATTTAGTGCTTTGCTGAAAGCTTATTTCTAATATGTTTTTCAAAATGTTCAAATTTTTAAAAAGATCAAGACATTTATTTAAAGTTACTTTAAAGACCACTGATTCAGGGCTAATGATTATATAGTTTATTAATCAAATGTATTTAGCAGGGAAAAAACCCAGCTACAGTTCACTTACAATTGGGGTTTTACTCTATTTTAACGTTATTTTAATGAGCTGCAGATTTGAATGTGGCCTTTGTTCATCTGTTGCTTCCGCTCAATTGCAGTTTCACCCTAAGATGACACAAGACAGATTGATCAGGCTTCCAGTCATTGTGGGGCTTAAATGAAGTGAACAGGGCCTTATGTTTCTAAACCAAATGAGAGGATTAAGGCAAAAAGAAAAAGAAGGCAAAAAAAAAATTTTAAGTTACCCTCCCCCTGCCCCAAACAGTCTATACATTCTTTAAATTATCTGTTTGCTGTTCTTAAATTTGCTACTGTGGTATCCCTGTTTTCCTAGGAGAGCATCAGAAGATGACATCATAAAAAGGGAAACTGAGAACATCCCAGACAAATATTAGCATGTGTAAGGGGAAAGGTGCTGTCTCATCTCATTTTTGACACACAACAATTTCAGTGCAAAAGTAAGAGCATTTAAATGACATTAGATCTTCCTTAGTAGATAATGTTCTTATGTCCAAAATTTTAAAGCTATTTATCATCTAATAACTTGTTAAATATTGTTCCTCATTTACATACTTTATTTAAATGAAAATAAAATTCCTTTGAGTTAGCAGTGATTTTTTGTGGTTAAGATTTTCAACACTGGTAAGTTTGTGGAGAACTTCTCTGATGGGCCATGTAAAGTCTGGCACATACTGGACCAGTTTTGGCTGTTCTTGTTTTCTGTTTGCAACGATGGTCTAGAGAGGCTGTAGCTTCTAGCATGCAGTTTTCCATTGTATTTATACACTAGCTATGCTGCTTGAAATGACAAAAGAACTTCACATCCAGAAAACAGAACTTAACAGAGTGGACTTCTTAAAGCTGTGGGAAGCTATGTGGCAGCTTTGACCAACCTCATTCAACAAGAAATTAATCATAGTTTCTGAACTTTCATGACTCAACCTTCTGATAACAAGAAAGCATTGTATACCCCCATTCTGTTATTTTTTTAAATTGTAAATGGTTTGTATTGAATGCAAGTTTCATAAGTTAACTTTTTAGGTAAGAACAGCTTCTAATTAACAATAATCATATCTTTATGAATTAACATTCTTAGTGGAGCAATCCAGATTCTGTGGACTTATTTGAACAACACGGTAAATGGAAGCATTTACAGGAAATAATACAATATAAATGTGAAGTGTTACTTTGTATATTAGATACACTCAAGGACGTTGTAAGTAACATATATTTTTAAAACTGCAAATTTCAACAAGTGAGTTCACTGCTGAAAAATTCCTATTGCTAGTGCTGTGCGTTACAAATGTGAATCTCTTCATCATCCTTCAGCTCCATTTACATGCTGGTTTTGCTTAAAGAGAGACAGACCTGTTTTTCCCTGAGAGCTTGTTGCTTATTTTAATATGTTTCTTTCATATTGATGATAGGATAGATCTGGTAAGACCAAAACCATATAAAATAAAATATAGAAACTAAGGTATTTTTTAAAAGGAGTGGAGAAACACTATATCTATGTGGTCCTGGCTGAGCAAAGCCACAGAATTCACTTAGAGCTTTTTTAACACCCAGAGCAGATGTTTTATCTTGTACTTGAGCCTGTTGTGTAACTGGGTGAATGACAGAGTTGTTTGTAATTTCAGTGAAGGTAGGTTTTGTTTCATTGTTGTTAGTTAAAAGTAATGTTGACGTTTTAATGCATTCTCTATTAAAAGTAAACACAACCACAAAACAAATATATAAAAAAGTTTGAGATTGACATTACAGGTTGAGAACTCAGTAAGAATCAAGTGTTTTTCTATAGTTTGTCATTTGTGATTATGTGTGTGTGTGACTTTGTACTATTTTAGATTTTAATTTTCTGTTTTGTTTTTAATAATTTTTGTTTAAAGAAAAAAAGGTATTTATACATTTCATTTTCAATACATTTTTGCATAAAGGAAAATACCTATTTGGAAGTAATTTACAAGTAGATTGAATTCAAAATATAATTGAGAGCCTTTTAGCAAACTCTGCTGAAAAATTTTGTTGAAAAACATATATATAACACTTGCATTACACAGAGACCATTATAGTAGTTATTAATTATGATAAAATTTGAAATCCATCCACATGTAGTTTTATAATTACATAATGTAAAGGAATATTTTTATCACAAGAGATTTATATTTATTTAACTAATATATCTTTTAAAATATGCCCATGACATACATTTTGGTCTCAGAGATGTGTGAGTGAAAATTATGTAATGACACACAACCGATCTTAAAGAGCTTAAGTTCCTTTTGACGGCATGTCGACCATTGTGTGGATGCTTTTGCATTGCTCTGAGCATTAACCTTCTCTGAATATTCTGCGCATCTAAGTAACCGTGATTGTGGTTCACTTCATTTAATGGTCATTCATATAAAATTAAAGCTTTGAGAATATTATAATTTGCTGCAGCTAATACCGGTTATATTGCTCCTTTATAGGACGGCTGATATTTTCACATAACAGAGATTTTCCCACTCTCTTGACTTTTTCATTTTATTGTGTTGTTTCTTTCACTGAAAATAGGCTCATAATAAGTTCAAGGTGAAGTTTTCAGGCTCAGAGCTATTAGTCAGTTTTCACGTAAACAACCGTCTTTGACATCGTCCTTCTATTCATTCAGCTTTGCATTCTGTTCTGTGAATAACCATACCTGTGTGTTTTTAAAAATCACTATTTCTAATGGGCACATTAAAAAATCCTTAGGTATCCAGTGCTTTTCTGCAAATAAATGTAACGTGGGTGTATTGCACTTAAGATTAAAGGCCAGTAAGGCAGACAAAAGGGACACCATTGCAAATTAAACCGTAAAGGTCTGAAGTATTATTAAGAGGTTCACAGATACTGTGTTCCAATCAGGCTCAGTAAGGGCTGAATCCCTATTATGTTTCTAAAGCCTCCAGAAAGACATGGGAAGGGACCCAAAGTTAAAGTCGTCCAATAGAAAGCACTTAGGCCAAGAGCACATGAATGTATGACTGGGTAATGGGCCTTTCATCTTTGAAATAAAAACAGTTGAGTTCAATTGGAAGCGAAGTTTCCCCCTTTGAGAAAGTTTATTTTAATGAGTTTCCATTTTATGCGTGGGCTGCTCTTTAATCCAGGCAGTTCCATTGAAGTCTTACCCAATGAAGATGCAAGACAGATTGTCCAAGCTTGCGGCTATTGTTAGGGGTTGATGAAGTGTATGGGCCCTTATGGTTGATAACAGAAGTAGATGGTCAAAGCCAATAAATAAAACTTTAACTCTGATTGTTGGGTGCTTTATGATGAAAAGGTTTCCATTAACATGGATCTTTGGTTTTGAAGGACTTGTGAACCCAAAGGCAGCTTGTAGCTCTGTCACACAAACTAAGTCACTTAGACAAGCAGCAATCTGTCCTAGCTGATCAACTCAGTTTGGCTTTTAAAATTCCGGACTTCTTTTTAGAAATCAACACTGTTAATATCTTGACAGACAATGAACAATATGTGAATCTGCTGCGCAGTTGATTTATCACGTACGTGGTTTAAGGAGGAGGTACCTTGTGTTTTGCTTTATGGGGTCTTAATAATGAAAATTTTACAGTGAACAATTTATTATGTTTTAAGTGGTTGGTATTTGAGTGTGCGGACGGAGGAGGATATTTTACAGACAATGTGAGTCACGGGACCATCTCAAGTATCATAAATGTTCATAGCTCACCCATATGACATTCGTATGCTCTCTCCAAATTTGTATTCTTCTAAATCTCATTTCATCTAATTTTTTTTTTTTTTTTTTGCGGTACGCGGGCCTCTCGCTGTTGTGGCTTCTCCCGTTGCGGAGCACAGGCTCTGGACGCGCAGGCTCAGTGGCCATGGCTCACGGGCCCAGCCGCTCCGTGGCATGTGGGATCTTCCCGAACTGGGGCACGAACCCGTGTCCCCTGCATCGGCAGGCAGACTCTCAACCACTGCGCCACCAGGGAAGCCCTCATCTAATTTTTGAGTGATGGATATGATCAGTTGTGTACCCATAATTGTCCTAAAATCTACCAAAACCATTTGTCCTGAGTTGCAGTTCCTTGAAAATCTGCCCCAGTGGCTTCAAAATTATACAACACTAATTTAGCAATTTAGAAGCCACTGCATCCTGTGACTATTCAGGGCATGATTATCGTAGCACAACAGATGGAACTGTAATGACCTTGAAGGAGTAACCCTGCCCTCACTGCCTCGCCACTGGAAGTTTAGGTAGGCACTTCAGGGAATATATCTCATACTTACCTTTACAGTTACCCAAGGAAAATCTACCTGTGATACTTTTGAGGCAGAGATACAAGTGGCCCTTAGCCCACACCCTGCATTTGCCGTCCTACAAGGGACCTTGCGTGCCTAGAATGGACCACGCTGCTCACAGGCAGCCCCATGGAATTCCCCCCACCCCAAATAACCACTGGCTAACTGCAGACCTAGATGGAACATGACGGCTACATTCTGGGAGAATGGAGGCAGGGTCCTGGGCTGAGGCAGAATGGAATATTCTTTTCTCTCCTCTGCATTTTGTGGTGAAATCTGTAAGAGTGAATGAAATGACCAGCAAGGATGACAATGTGAGAAGTCAGGGGCAGTGAGGAAATGAAAGAAAGAGGGTTAGGAAGCCTAAGGAGAGGGCAGTGTGGGTGTTGTTGGCTGATTTATGTCAATTGTCCACAGGGTGTCATTTTTTTGTCCCTTTTTTTCCTTTCAATAATAAAGTGTATAGTTTATAACCATGTTCACAGTTAGTGATTTCCTATCTCTTCCTCAATAAGATTACAGTTATTGTTGTCTCAATATATTTCCGTGGTGTCAGACTTATTACAAATGTCATAAAAAATTTCCAGCATTTTTCTCTTCCAGACAGGACAGTCTAAGTGTTTAGATGCCCACTGTGTTTTACATAATGGTCTTTGAAAAGGAACACATATCCTAATTTCTACCAAATTTCAAGGTAGATATGTTGGAAAGGTACAAAGATGCTTCCAGAATTCTAGCCTGTGATTCACGAGTTGGGGGCCTTGAGAGCCATCAGGGTCTCAGGTCTTTTACCCAAATCCCCTCCTTCCTTATTTCTACATTTGGTTGTTTAATGGTTTGCATTCCTAAACAAGGAGTATGACAGCTTTATCGGTACCTAGGGAAAAAGGATTCTACATCTTTTTACAAGGCAACCCTTCTCTCGGCATCATTAGATTAAATATTTGTTTGAAACATGCTTAAGTGTTGAAATTATCCTGTTTATTTTTTCAACCTTTAAAAATTTCATCATTCCTGTATGCAGCTATTCATCCTGAAAGTAGGGTGATGGGGACATCAGTTTTCATACGGTATGTGACACAGAACCAGAAATGGGACGATGTCATGTCCAGATCTGTCCGTCATGGAGGAATGACCTTAGACTTCCTGATCAATTCTGACAAGTCACTGACAGTTTGCAGGGGAAGCGCATATGTGACAAAGGACAAGCAGAGGCTACATGTGTCAGCAAGAACCCTCTGATTCCGACTAGGAGTCAAGCTGCTGACAACTCTGGTATTTGAAGGCCATTGGTTTTCTTTTTAAATATGACTTCAGAAAATCACAGGTGTTCACTCTTCCGGACACACACAGTTTTTCTGCTGATTTGAGTCAATGGCTAAATGGCGGGTCACACTGATTTAAAGGCTAACATGTTCATGGTCTTTTTGCCAGTTGGCGTATGAATTTGCACACATTTATTGACATAATTCTGGATCTTGAGTGATAAGGGGTAATTTGGTATTATTTATAAAAACCACAACTGAACTGAAGTGTTTTAAAACCATGTTTAGCATAAAAATGGGCAGTTCTGGCTCAGGCTTGAGGCTTAAAATGTTAATGTCTGTCCCTTGCACAGATGGAACAGAGGCCACATGGTATAGTGGTTAAGCGCTTAGACACTGAAGCCAGACCTCAGGGGTTTGAGTCGTGGATCCACTTAAGAGTTGGGCGTGGTCTAGCACATTAACTAATATTTCTGGGAGTCAGTGTCCTTACCTGTAAAACGGGGGTAACTAGAGCTCCTCCCTGCTCAGGCTGTGAGGATTATATGGCTTACTACCTGTGAAGCTGTTAGAACAGGGTCTGGTGTGAGATAGACGCCATGTAAGTTCAATTGGTTTAAAATTACATTGCTGAATTTTTAGATATCCAATATGCAGTTTCTGTGAGATGGCATAATGTAAAAAAGAGAGGGTCCGTGAGTTTATCATTTTGATCAAATTTGGAAAAAATCGAGCCATTATTCCTTGAAAATGCTTCTGTCTGCTTCTCTCTCTCCTCTCCTTTTGGAATTCCAATTAGTTGCATTGCTTAGAGTGCTTTATACTGTCCTACGGGTCAATACAACTCTTTTATTTCTTTTAAGTTTTAAATATCTTTTTTATCTTCCTTTTGGATAGTTTCTGTTGCTATTTCTTCAAGTTGACTGATCTTTTCTTCTATAGTATCTAATGTAATCTACTGTTGATCTCATCCACTGTAGTTTCATTTCAGATATTTTGTTTTTCATCTCTAAAATTTCCATTATTTAAATCTCCCATTTCTTTTTTTTTTTTTGGTACGCGGGCCTCTCACTGTTGTGGCCTCTGCCATTGCGGAGCACAGGCTCCGGACGCGCAGGCTCAAGCGGCCATGGCTCACGGGCCCAGCTGCTCCGCGGCATGTGGGATCTTCCCGGACTGGGGCACGAACCCGTGTCCCCTGCATCGGCAGGCGGACTCTCAACCACTGTGCCACCAGGGAAGCCCTCCCGTTTCTTTTTAAGTTCATGTTTTATTTGACGTTCTTGAACAAATAGAGCACGTTTAACATCCTTGTCTGCTAATTTTATTCTCTCTTTCTCTCATGTCTTTGTGGCAGCTTTTATTGATTGACTTTTTTCTGTATTTTCCTACTTCTTTGTATGCCTAATGGCTCTTTTGTGTGCTGGACATTGAGGATTTTATTTTAGGGTGTTTTCTTTATTTTAATAGTGTTGGTCTTTGTTCTGGCATGCAGTTAAGCTTCTTGGTAGCAGTGTGATTAATTTGAAACTTGCTTTTACACTTTGTAAGTTTGGGTCCTAAAAAGATCATTTGACAAGTCTCATACAACACACTGACAACTTTTGTTTGATGGTGCTACTTATTCATTAATTTATTAATCAGCTCTCTATTTCATCCATTCATCCAGCTAATACTTTATGGGATTTCTCTGTTATGGTTAAGATGAATAAGAATCCTCAAGGAGCTTATTGTTCAGGAGAGAAGATCAATGTAGACATAAAATGTTATCAGGCAGGGCTTCCCTGGTGGCGCTGTGGTTGAGAGTCCACCTGCCGATGCAGGGGACATGGATTCGTGCCCCGGTCCGGGAAGATCCCACATGCTGCGGAGCGGCTGGGCCCGTGAGCCATGGCCGCTAAGCCTGTGCGTCCAGAGCCTGTGCTCCGCAACGGGAGAGGCCACAACAGTGAGAGGCCCACGTACTGCAGAAAAAAAAAAAAAAAACTGTTATCAGGCAGTGATACATGCAAAATGCTATAGCATCTGCTGGTATCTTACTTTTCCCATGTGTATACCTGGATGTTCAGCCAGTCGACTCTTGTACTGAACTTTCTTTTTCTCTGTGATTATTCTCTCTTGGCCTCACGATGTTTAAGAAAATCTCAGTCTTATAAAAATATGTATTTATATGTGTGTATAAATATATATACATATGTATGTATCATTAGGAGGAAAAAATTTATCTACTTTTATAACAATTCAAGCATTTATTCAACAAATTCATCTTGATTGGCTATAATGTGCCAGTCCAAAGCTGGAGCTACAATCATGAACAAAACCAAGTCCTTTCAAAATGCAAATTCAAAATGCACAGTCAAGTGGTGATAATATATACCATATTATAAAATTATGACCCTGTCTTTATCATCCTGCTTTTAAAGTGACATGATGATTCTAGCATTGAGTTCATGGTAGACAATTGCCCTTGGACAGGCCAGCTTGTTCCCTGTTCTGAGCTCCAGATTATAAGTGCTACTGAAAATGGCTAGTTCCAGAGAAGTGTTTTTAAAAAGGATTGCTGATATATCTATATTTTTGTCTGTGAGAATGCTATTATTGTAGATACAAATTGGATTCCTTTTTTTAGAGCTCCAGGGTATGAATTTCAAGAAGATTCTTGATTGCAAAAGAACAGCCTGGCTAGGAGCTACAACTACAAACGTTACTATCGCTGCTGGTGCTGCTGTGATTTCCTGACATATCAACATCTGCTGGGGCTCTGTTAGGTGTTCTGTGAAGTTCTTTACTTTCTGTCTTTTCCTAATCCTAGGATGTATGGAATAATAAAGTGAGGGCGGCCGTAAAATCATGTTTTTAAAGTATTTATGAAAATGAGACGTAGTCACCAAGACAGAAATAATTTTCAATCTGCATTATTGAAAGTGCTGCAATAAGACTGTTAGCACATGCGTACTGTAAATTGCAGTTAGCGTTGTTGGTTTGATGACTGTTGGTAGGTGGCTTTCTGAGCAAGGCTTATCTGGAAGATTCGAATCAAATTCTACGTTATTGTCTAGGAGGAAGGCATAGTATAGGAATATTGGGAATTTAAAATAACCCTCACGAGAGCACCTTCTAGTCTCTCTGCCTTACTGAACAGCAAATGCCCCACTTAGCTAGCTTTCGCAAGAACTGACTAAAACTTGAGTGGGAGACAAGAGTAGAATGGTCAGTGGAGAGTCCTTTTCGCAGACCTTGGCTTCCTTCTCTAAGGCAGGGGCTCCTTTCAGAGAGTGACAGATGACAAGATCCACGCTGGGCAGACAGCCTTCCCTGACGCCTCACCTCTTCGTGGTGCCACGATGTGCCCCTTCCCAGAGAGCAGAGGGGATGCACTGACCTGCAGTGACTGCTCCCAGGGTGCTGGGGCTGCAGATCCAGAGAGACGCCAGTAGGCTTACGGTGCAGCTGCGAAATCATTTCCACTCAGCTGTGATGTGTGGGGTCCAGTGATTCTGCTGTTGAAGAAGTTGTAGCAGATCTATGCCTCTGTGCTGAGAGGACAGAAAATATTACCAGTATTACTGGAGCTAAAGTTTCCTAGCACCTCTAGCTTTGTTTTCAGGTGGATTAAACTTTCAAAGATTTGAAAAATGAAACTTTTGCACCACCGCTTCCTCCAGCCCCATCTCTCCCCTCCCCCTTCTAAAAATATGAAAAGGGGAATGAGCAATCTGCAATGTACTTATTTCTAGATGTGCTGTTTGTTATGTTGGTAGAGAAGGTATTTTTAAGTTGGAAAAGATGTGTGTAGTTTCATTCTTTAAGCTCTTGCAGCTTTCCTATTTTAAACTGCTACAAAGTAGGTATTTCCTTTTAAAATTAGGTTCCTTGAATATTTTATATAATTTTTAAATATAAATTTTTATATAATTTATATAATTTTTATATAATTTTAAAAAAGCTTAATTTGAAGGTAAGGTATTTTACCTGTTTTTATAAGGTGCTTTATGCCTACATATGTACATATTATATATAATTATATAAATATCTTACAAATAAATATATAAAAATATATATTACATATAGTATCTATATTTTGCAAGCTACTTTGTATTTATATAGTCATCTGTAACTAAACCAATGACTGATCCATTCATGAAATTTATTGAGTTCCTACTATGTGTCAGGTACTGTGGGCCTACAGTGATATATGAAGCGAGTCTCTGAGTCTGAATATGTCAGGGTCCTAACTGAGGGCGGAGTGCAAGCAGAATTCAGGGAGGAGCAAGATTGTTTCCAGCTACGCTTAGAGGAATTGGGGACGTAAGAACAGTTTAAGAGAGAAAGTGCCAAACACAGTGCCTGGCATATAGGAACTGCTTAAACAGAATTCACTCCATGAATGAAGAACGAACCAACGACTGAAAGAGAAGTGGCCTTTGACCTTGAAAAGTGGGTAGGTTGGACTTGAAACAATGCCAGTGCAAAGGCAACCATGTGAGCAAAGAAAGAGAGAAGAAAACTCAAGGCAAGATGAGGGAATGGTGAGCGGTTCTGTCTGACTGGACTTGGGGGATGAGTGATTACGTTTTCAAAGTAGGTTCGAGCCAGGTAGTGGGACCTCAGACTCCACTTAAAAGAATCTCGATTTTGTCTGTACTAGGGGAGCCATTGAAAGTTTCAGAGGGGAGCGTGACCTGCAGATCTGTGCCTCAGAAAGACTTAGCTGGAGACACTGGTAGACGAGGAGGGATGAAGAGATCCCAGAGTCACAGGGGCTGGTTCTGAGCCTAATGCAAGCGGTGAGATTGAATCTGCTGTGACTGTCTACTGCTTGAACAGCAAACACCCTCAGAAAAATGATCTGAGCCCCATTGTTGTTATCTGATAGCACGGGGTTTGATCCAGCCTACAGAAAAATGTCATCCAAGTACTGCGACCTGACATGATCAGTCATGAAATCAGACTCAAACAAATTAGTCCCCAATGGTGAAATGTGAGGCAGAATAGCTCATGGGAAATAAAAATCAACAAACATAGTGAAACTAACTCAGAATTGACTCCTTTGCTATCTATCGTGCCTAATTTTAGACACTCTTAAGTGCTTTGGGGAGAGTACTTTCTAAGTTGATATTTTCTTTTTTCTTGTTTGAGAAGGCCACACGTTTAGACCATTTGTCCTTTTTCTTGTGCTGGTGACACAAATTATGGTTTCATCCAGATTAACCCTAAGGTATCTCACTTTTAATACCCTTGAAAATTGCTTCATTCTTTGTAAAAGACACAGTGAAAATAAGGAACACAGAAAACAGTCCGGGTGTTCATGAACAGCCTTATAAGTTCCAGAACTCTAGTTTCTTAATAATTTTCACTGGTCCACTAATCATTTACATACATTCTGGGTAGTAATGAAGGTATTACTTGAATGTATATGTATATTCAATTCTGCAGTCACACACACACACACACACACACACACACACACACACACACACACACACACACACCCCTCACACCATAGCTTTAGAGTTTTGGGGGGGGGAGGAGAGAGAAGTCCGTGTATAGTACCCCTTTCTTCTCCCTGCACCCACTTATCTTCAGAAACAGCTAATAAACAAGACATGAGATAGACAGATGGAAATCAAAATATCAAAGTTATTGTTGATCAAGCTGGTTGGAAAATGTGGCTTGACATTTGCAGGTAAAAGGGTTTAGCATAACAGTCTACTTCTGGCTCTTCCAACATGTGGGAGTGATGGGCCACCTAAGGAAATCATGATGTCCTCAGAGCACACATACCTTGCCAGGAGGATTGCTGTCTCCACTGGTCTGGAGCTGATGGGGAAGAAGAAGAGAATCTCCCACTGCTTGTGCTTTTTCAAGATGAGCTCCACCTACTCAAGTAACACAGACCAGTGCAGGTCAGATCATTGTCACCCACAGTTAGACACGTTAGCATTCCTTCTGGGGAGGGGGAGGCAAAGGAGGATGGGCGTACGAAGTAGAGCGATTGTGTTATCTAGGGGCAGTCCCTCCACCTGGCTACACAAAAGCAGTGCAAAATCAATGGAAGGGACTGTCCCGTAAAACACACACACACACACACACACACACTCACAAATATCTTCAGGCTTTATTTGAAGGGAAAACTTATGTAAATATTTTTGACTATGATTACGTGTGCTGTGATTTAAATGACTAATACCTGTAGTGTTGAATACTTACTAGATCAGAATGCATATATTATAGACACACATACTTTGAAGAATATGGAATACATTTAAGCCGTATTTTTAAAATAATGAACTTTTGTTTTTAAAAATATTTATTTATTTATTATTTATTTATTTTGGCTACACTGGGTCTTAGTTGCCACACATGGGATCTTTAGTTGCGGCATGCATGCTGGATCTAGTTCCCAACCAGGGATCGAACCAGGGCCCCCCTGTGTTGGGAGCGCAGAGTCTTACCCACTGGACCACCAGGAAAGTCCCATGAGTTTTGAATTAAACATTAATTCAGAAGAGTAAGTGTAAGTTAAACTTTAAAAGTCATCAAAGTATTGAATATAAAAAGTATGGTATTGTTTTGGAAACCATAGTTGAGCCCATGATGATCAATGTGGTGGAGGTATCATATTTCAATAACCACAAAATACTTTAGCTCTTCTAAACTTTGTTTACACATTTCACTCTTAATTCTGCTTTTATTATCTATTCTGGGAGCTTTTCATGTGTCTTTTAATTTTATTATTTGGCATCTCTCCAGTCACCTGCTGGAAACTCTTCAGTATTGGGCATCAAATGGTTAAATGGGAGGGTATCACACAGAACGTTAAGCAACAAGCTGAAAGGTCCAGGCTGCCTTGTAATCCTGATATTGACATTATACCTTTTAAAAATACTTTATTCATACCTTTCTGGTTTTTTATGGGAGACTTCTTTCCTTAAAGATTTCATGTACATAGCACAGGGAGATCAGCTCGTGCTTTGTGACCACCTAGAGGGGTGGGATAGGGAGGGTGGCAGGGAGACACAAGAGGGAGGGGATATGGGGATATACGTATACATATAGCTGATTCACTTTGTTATACAGCAGCAACTAACACAACAATGTAAAGCAATTATCTCCAATAAAGATGTTAAAAAAAAATTTCATGTACAACAGAATAGTGACAAATAAGTTTTCCAAAGTGCCAAAGGAAAGTTAGTGGCATATCAGCTCATCGTGAGAATGGGGTAAGGGTGACTTGTCGACAAGTAGGGTGAACTGGTGTCAGCAACGGGGGCAAATGAGAGACCAGAAGATGATATCATAGAACCTTCAGGCTCAGTAAATTTTAAGAGAGTTAAGCTAAGATTTCATTCAGATCTTTTGTAATCCTAAGCGAAATATGTAAAGTTTACACTCAAGACTCAAGGTTGAGTTTAGATAAGATTTGTACCCTGCTGTCCAACATCTGTTGACTCAACCACGCGTATTTGGATATTGCCAAAGAAACGACAGCACACCTGGCAGGATTAGAATTATGTCATCAGCACTTCTGAGGGTAGCTCCCCTCTACCTTCCTTCCTCCCCTCCCTAACCATCGTACACTCAGAGTATATCTCCCTCTTTCCAGCTATACTTTGATAGTGAATTATAAAAAAAATAGCCACATCCAGTTTCCTGTATATATTTACCAGTGAAAACTTCTTCAGAAGTCCAGGGTTTGTCATGGGTCAGAGTAGAGAGAATTTTGCAATTGATTTTGGATTTTAAGTCTTTAGAAAAACAAGTTAGCGTCCAAGAAAAATGGAAAAAAACTAAGTTAATAAAATGTTCATGTTTTGGTGAAATTGTTTACTCGTATAACTTGGGAATAACTGACTCTCCAGCAGAGCATTGCATATCAGTGATTGGAGAGACTTTTGGCTTCCAATGACAGATGAATTCCATTCCCAGTGATGAGCTTTTGGTTGCAAGTCATGCCTGCAGTAGAACCTATTAAGATTTTAAACAGCTTTACTAGTCCGACTGGGTTGGTGAGGTCTCTGTTCACTCAAAAGAGAGGAAGAGGTTACTCTTCAGTCCCAAATATACCCCCTTGGTTTATACCTTTGCCTAGAAAAAAACTTTCACCTGGAGATGACATCAGAAAGCTGATTGACTAGTCAGTTATCAGGGGAACGGGGACTTGAATCAGACAAATATGCTGAAACAGATAATAGACTCTGGAATTTGGGAAATAATGTTGGCTGGGATATTCACTTTGTTGGCCTCTAGGGACCCTCAAAACTAAATGAAAATGAACTCCATTAAGGATGAAAGCATTATCTTAGTAGAACTCTGAGGCTTTCATTTTCTCTCTTGAAGGCTTGTTTGGTACACACATATGTTGAGTAGCATATGCATTTTGAGTTATTCAGGTGTAGATTCTAAACGCATACTAATGCATTCTTGTTTAAAGCTGAATCATTCAGCGTTTCTGATACAAACTGTGATTCTGTGAGCCACTCGATGGCATTAAATAAATTGCTCAACTTTGCTTTGATAGTGATCTAAGTACCTTCTTTTAAGAAGACACTTTTCTGATAATAGTCTTTGTTCTCATTTCTAGGGGACTTCCTGTGTGTCAGTGAGGCATTACTATTACAGCACTACTTTAGAAATGCGATTCAAAGAGGTGAACCACTTGCAATGTGAATAGCTAAGACAGGTGCAATCCAGGTCTTCCTTGAAAGCCCGTTCTTCGTGGTGGTGTTGGAAAGCCTGTCTATCAAGTAGCATCATTTTTTATTGGGGTTATTTTAATATTTTTAATACAGGACGAAATGGACCTGATTAAATCCAGTTGATGAGAATACTAGAACAGTTATTTAGGACAAGAACTCACTTCCATTGCTCTGAAGCAACCCGGATTTCTTACTGCAACTTGTTTATCAGAAACCAAATAAGGGAAGGAAGCTTTCATAACTGCTAAACTTTTGACAACTATTTCTATTCCATTAAAATTAGGATCCTGATGACCAAAGTTAGAAACATCAGAAGTTACATACTTAAATGACTAATAGTTTAGTATGTTAGTCTATGAGAAATATATGGGAAGTTAATATATGAGAAGAAGGAGTGTTTTAGAATAACTATCTTTCTAGCTTAAGAGTATGAAAGAGCCCCGAAATTAAAAATTTTCCCTTATGTTCATTATTAGCACATGGTACTCAGTCTCATAGTCAATTTTACCATGAACTCTAACTTCAGCTTTGCCTTTGCACTGTAAAATTTCCTTGAGGGTCAGGTTTACAGCTGTATAAGGTATTCTTTTGTTTCAAAGACAATTCTACTGAATATATCTTCTGAGAAAATGTCAGCATAAGCTTGAAACCTGCTAGCATCTGATTAGAGGAGTTCTTAATACTCTTTTCGTTTTCCAGCAAAGTATTTTCAAGTAGATATTTAATAAAAAGTAGTTCTTATATAACTAAAAAAAATTAAGGCTGATTTTAGACCTCCTCAGTTATAATAACCCTGTGGAGTTCAGAAGGCTTATGTATATACCACAGTGTTAAATACTCCAAGTATCAAAGTGCCACATCCCTGAATTTTATTGTTCTCGCTGAGTCACTGTATTATCTTGATACTTTCTAGCATTTTCAGTACAATTATTAAAACGGTTTTAGTGACTCTAAAGGAATGTAATTGGAAAAGAAAGATGGCCTGTACTGGATGAAATTCTTAATTAATCTTTCACTGTTAAATTGTTCAAAATTAATCAAGTATATTGCCTATAAGAAGGCAACTACACTTTATATACCTCAGTATTATCATCACCAAGTCATATATTAAAAGTTAATTTCTGATTTAAAAGTGTACTTTAACTGCAAAACCATCAATCCTAAATAATTCCATTACCAAAAAAAAATCTTATAACACCAAAGAACGTGACAGAGTACTTTGTGTTTAACATTTTGAAGGGTTTTTTGGTGTGAGCTTTGCAACGTGACATTAGGATGTATGTTTTTATAAAATAACTAGCCTGTGGGCTTCCCTGGTGGCGCAGTGGTTGAGAGTCCTCCTGCCGATGCAGGGGACACGGGTTCGTACCCCGGTCCGGGAAGATCACGGCTGGGCCCGTGAGCCATGGCCGCTGAGCCTGCGCGTCTGGAGCCTGTGTCCGCAACGGGAGAGGCCACAACAGTGAGAGGCCCGCATACTGGAAAAAAAAAAAAAAAGAAAAACTAACCTGCGAGAATACCATTCATTCACTCATTGATTCATTGATTCATTCATTTATTCCACATGTATTCATTGAAAAAAGTTAGATTTCAGGCATTGAGAATAATGACTGTGAAATGCAATAGCAATTTTCTGGTGTATAAGGAGGCAATAAACAACTTGAGTTCTAATCATATTTGTGGATAAATATCCTTGGGGCTATTTGAGAAAATTATGAAACGGTGGTCTCCCTCCGCCCCAACTTGTTTTGAATTATACAGATTATACTCTCCACTGGTTCTCAATATTTTTTACCACCCTAACACACCAGAGTGACATGACACACCCCACCAGACACACTTGGCCCCTAGGGCAGTGCTTCTCCGCTGGAGAGAGAAAGTCACTTGTCCCTTTGCCGGAGATGGAGATGAGTGAGTCCCTTGGCTCTCTGCCCTGTTCCTAGGCTGAGAATCACCAGTAAATGAGATCTTGCTTAATTATGGAGCAGGCCACAGAGATAAATGCCTCAATACATCCAGTGAAAGGTCCATATGCTCGTAATACAGTCAGTAGAACTACGTAACTTCAGTTGATTTTTTCCCCCATTAAATCAACTAGTTATTTGATTCAGTCAATTAACTAGATGTTTTTTGTGTCACACAGACATACCCTATATAACAACATAGAGTAAATACATTATTTGGTTGGACATTTTGTTAAGATGTGATTGTAAGCAGGACCATTTTAAGATAAACGTGTAACAGATGTTCCTCAAAGCCAGATTAGCATGAAGTACTCTGTTTAACTGAATGCGGAGTCAAAGAGTCGAGTCTAAGATGCTTTGATGCTGGAGGACTCTTGATCTTACCAGAGGTGTCAACAGCTGCCACCTGGCTGGCAGAGGCTATAAGGAGCTATTTCAAAGACATTAAAGTGTAAAAAAATGTGCTGTTGTTCTTAAAATCAATGAAATAGGATACGAGCTTTTCTTGAAAATTTTCTCTGTGTTCTGATAAATACCGTATTCTTAAACCTACTTGGAAAGCACATATAATGCTACACATCAAGAAAGACTTAAGTTACTCAGGTAAGGAGTATCATATGAATTAAATGGGCAACCCACTGCAATGATTAAGATCTATCTGTGGAACTTAAAGGCATTATTCATCTACTGGATATGCCTTTTGATAGGATATCCTGAAGTACCTAGTTTGATTAAATGCCTTGAAATTGGGTAGAATCTCTTCTGTTTTGAGCTAGCCATACAATCAAGTGGGATGGTGCATGAGTAGAATGGACAGTTACTTAATGTCTTTTTATTTCTTCACCGTAAGGACTATCTCAGCCTTGCCTCCTCTTCAAATAGACGTGCTTCCCTGAGAGTTAATCTGTCATGTCCCTAACAACTTAGTATCAGTTATTTTTTCTGATTGCTTTCTCTCCTGTCTGGGAATTGGAAAGAAAAATGCAGAAAACAGAAGGACGCACTGAAGAAAAACTTGAGCTATCTCTCTGCTTTGCCTTATCTCCTATCAAGATTTCATTTATCAACTACAGTATCAATTTTAGAAAACCACTTTGAAAAACCAGCAAACCAAAAGTTAACAAATGAAGATGGGGGTCCTTCCAAAGTTAAAATCACGCTTGTGATTTAAAATGTGACATTGGACGATCAATTAAAATGCTTCTTTAAAAAGGCAGACTTGGGGCTTCCCTGGTGGTGGAGTGGTTGAGAGTCCGCCTGCCGATGCAGGGGACACGGGTTCCTGCCCCAGTCCGGGAAGATCCCACATGCCGCGGAGCGGCTGGGCCCTTGAGCCGTGGCCGCTGAACCTGCGCGTCCGGAGCCTGTGCTCCGCAACGGGAGAGGCCACAACAGTGAGAGGCCCGCGTACCACAAAAAAAAAAAAAAAAAAAAAAAAGAGGCAGACTGTTACATTAATTATTAGTTTAATCCCTCCCTAAAATTTCCAAAATATGCACTCTTGCTGTAAAGATCTGAGGACTAAATTAAAACAGTCAAGTGTGCCAATGCATTTTCTCAATATTCATATATTTCCTTCCTTTTCTGAATGACAGAGCTGGTTGACCAACAGCTGTTTCTGTTATGTAGTTTGAGCTACACTGCTTTCTCTTCACTTTGAGAATTGCGAGGGTTTCTAATGCTTCATCCTTGACACAAGGGGTTTATCCTGATGGCCTAGCCGTTACTTAAGATTTTCCTGGGTTCTTTTGTACGGTCTTAAACGTGGTTTAGAGGTGTCATCAAATTTCATTTGCATTAAAGGGACAAAATAAATAAGCATGCAAGAGTCAGACAGCTTTATACGAATCGTAGAGCGTCATGGTGGGGGAGATTTTTCCACGCTTCTGTTAAATCAAGATAATTTGTCTTAAAAACTAGATGATTCTTTTTCTCGTGTTGGTTAGGGGTATCTTCTGTTTTGCTCAAAAATAAATTTTAACCTTGTATTTTGGAACAGAATAGAAACATTGAATGAGATAGCATGGTGTTGAATAAGATAGAAGTATTGAAAGAAATGGAAGACAAAGCCCCCAATCCTTTCATAAGCCCGCTTCAGCCCATTTCCAACATGGTGACATTGACAGGGTTTGTCACCCATAAATTTACAGCTCATTCCAGCCTCTTCATAAACTGACTAAATTTTTTGAAAGAAAAAATATATATAGGTGTATAAAATACCCAGTTGCAGGTTGTGTTCTATTTAGCCCTTGATTAAAACGTATTGGTCCTCGGTATCCTTTAGCTATGAAAATTATAATATGGAACAGAGATTAGAATGCAATTATCATGGCTAGAAGGCATTTACTCAGTGGTGGCAGCCACATAAAACCGGGTCCTGAGAATGATGATAATACGTTAGGTTCTGCATGCCCGATGTTATTGCCGTACATTATGTATGTTTCATTTATACTATTTCGCACACACCAGCAACGCTGACAGATAGGTAATTACTCTCTGCGCCAATGAACAGTTATCAGCACCCGCTGTTTATTGCTGAAATGAAGTGCGTTTGTCAGTCAAGGTCACTTGTTTGTGTGTCCTCTTTAATAGTTCCTTCACAGTTGTTGAACTTTGCACGCAGTTCTTACCGCAGGGTTCCTGGAGGTTGCTTTACTACATAATGCGTTTCTCAGGTTACCAAAGTCACTTGTATTTATCACTTTAATTGATAAACAACTAAGTTGCAGGAAGCAGAACTGAAGATGGGAAAGAACATATTTAGCTAGTCAGCTGATCCCACGAGGTATTCAGTAATGAATGACCGATCTCAGACAGATGTCTTCAGTACACACTGTCTTAGCCAGCCTGAGCTGGTGAAATTTCATTTTATAATGTTAACCTTAGTTTCAGCCGCTGATGGATACTGACACAATTTCATAACTACTATTGACTTAACATTTGTACCCTCTAGAAGAATGTTTCTTTGTTCATTTCTTGTGCGGTACAGAGGTGATTTTCATGCTTAGTATACTTACAGAATGGGCTAAATCCATTTGGTTTGACTTTAAACCAGTAATGTTTATTTTTTAGATATGTGCCATTAAAGCCCCTCCTTCCCATAAAAAAATGTTATCAGTCCAATGCTGGTTATCATCACTGTGTTGAAGTACCGGTCTCGTTCCAAAACGAGCATCGCACGGTGCATTTTTGAGAGTCAAAATAAATTCAGTGCCATTGTGTCTATTCTGTGCAGCCCGTGATTTCATCTGTTATAAAATAAAGAGAACGGTTGATCTTTTTATTTTTGTGTTTGTTAGCCACAGTGCTTTATTAGAAGCTGGAATAACCTCTAGGATATAACAATTTATCCAGTCAAGATAACTGGAGCTATCTCCTTAAGCCTGTGATCAGCCTGAGTTTGTGTGTGGGGAGATTTATACTGCCGTTGCTTATTACCAAAGAAACCGTTAAAAAGGATTTATGGGGGTGCACATTATATGTGCGTCTGGAATTTTTGTGTATTTAACTTCTCTCCTTGCCCATCACTGTTTTTCCTCTGTTAACGTCACTGTCAAATAGAGAGAATACATATACCTACCATTAAATGCAAATTTTATTCCGGCATTTAAGCAGAATCACATTCATTCATTAAACCAAATGATGCTTTTATTTGAAAAAATATATCAGCACATGGTAAGATCATACCCTGTTTACCAGGGACTTTAGTTCTCTGGCAGTGCAAAAGTTTACTATTTCATTATTAAAGGATTAAACTATGGTAAAAAGGTGCCTGGTGACCGTGAATGTTTTAGTTAATTTGATTATACCCATAAAAAAAGAATTTAATTCCACAGCAACCACCGGGTCTTTTGCCTGACAGGGGAGTTGCAACACATTTCGGGCCGATCTTGTCCTTGGGAGGGACTGATACTGCCGTTTGGGCGAGGCCAGGAGAGAGAGAAGAGCAATTCGGTTCACTTGTGAGCCCAGGTTAACACCATGCCTCTAAGTTTTCAAACCTCTTCCTTTTCTTAGTTCTTAGTTACCAGAGTGTTACAAAGAAAGGGTTTTGATCTCATGTAGCTAGCATAGCATTAATTACCCTGACACTAATTAAACTGCATCAAACAAATACCACCGTGTTCCTCAGGGGGACAACAGAAGGCAGTTTAAAATAATTACTGGAGCTTCACGCATGTGTGAAGTTTTTATTACTCTTAGGACACAAGCAAAAGAGATTTGATATCATTAAAATAGCCACCTTTTCATGATTGCAGCAACCACCAAAAAAGTGACTAAAATTTCCTCAGAGCATATTGATGTCTAAATAGTAGTGGCTTGCATCCTTGGGTATGGTAACTTTTCCTTAAGAATTGCAAGTCTGCAAAAGCAGGAACAGGTGTTCCGGTTCACATTCTGGTATGATTATGTATTAGCTTATGTTTGTCAGACTATTTCATTAACCACCCACTGCTATCACATATACATATACTTTGTTCTTTCTGAACCATGAAATGAAATGCATATATCTTCACTAATGCTTGCTATCAATGTAAATGAGAAAAAGAGGCTTATTACCAATCACGACTGCTGTGAAGCCCATACCTCTGTACACTTACAGGTAATAAACATCTTTTCGTACGTAGGACCCAAGATATATTGAGTTCTGCCTATAATAAGAAATGGGGATCTTGTCCTACTTCTATATTAATGGATGATACTTCCCGTATGTATTTAGACAGAATGCAACGGGACCATGTTGAAGAGAGCGTCTTCTCTCCAAACTGGAGGTGGTCATTATTTTTGAGCTCTTTTGTCATTCTGGAGGTAAGCAAACCTTTCTGGTCACAGATAATGGATTTTTTTTTTTTCTGCCACTGGACAAGTGTACCAAATCGGTAGCCACTACTGTTAGGATTGTAGATCGGTCTCTGTAAGAGGAACTATGAGAAAGCACTGGTGTGAAATTGTTAAATCCTAGCTAAAGGGAAAGGTGGACGGAGAGTATAAGTGATCGACCGGATCGTGGACAGTTATGGTGACTGTGGAAGTTACACATCTGATTCCTCTTTCAGGTGCATGTGTGTGTGCACATCTGTGTCCCTGCACATGTGTGCGTGCATGTGTTGTGTGGTGGATCAGGTGTACTTGCCCTCCTGTCTGCTCTGTATATGCACACACTGCGTAGTCCATGGCCCTGCTTCACAAGGTCGCTTCTCCTGTTTATTTCAGTGACACACGAGCAGGGGGAATCAAGTTGCCTGGGTTCCAGCACCAGGTGCCAGCCATCCTTCCTGAAAGGTGTTGGGAATTAAAACGAGAGAGTGGTCATTTCCAGATTTATGCAACTCATATTTCATTCGGTGAATGACGCTTTGAATGTGATTATGGAGTGGTTCTGCGTATGCAGTACTGCATATTATAAGCTATTTATTTTTTTTACTTCCTTCTGAAAGCAATAATTTAAGGGAATTATGCATTAGGAGAGTTTTGCAGTGGTTTTTAAAACATTAATATCATGCCAGATATTTTAGGAAACCTGTTTAGGAAAGTAACACTGAATTCGTGTTTTAAAATTGTCACACTAAGCAAAAAATGGATCAGAACTGATTGTAGAAGAATAAAATTTAATCCAGTTGTAGAAATTTGATGGGTCCAAAAAAATGCAAAAAATATACTTTTGTTCCTTTATGGCCAGATGGTTTGTCCTATTTTAAGCCGATAGTATCTTCATACATCTCTCTTGAATGTCATTGGTTTTAACTGGCAGACAGTGTCTACTATTAGAATTTTCCATATTCCTGGATGATCTAAAGTATATTTTTGGAACATTTGGATGATCATACTGTACACCAGGAAAATTTTTTCATTACACTTAGCTCATGCTCAAAAAAGTGTTTATATAATTTAAAAAAAAAAACTCTAAAAATGAACAGTTCTTTTGACATGATGTTGACAGAAGTCACTTTGATGTAGTTTAGAGTCATGAATTTTCTATCTGTTCCATTTTTCCTGGGGCTCCATCAACTCAGACATCCTGATCTGTCATTTTGCAACTCTTTGTGAAGGCCTTGACAGATAGAGGTTTTGACAAGTGCTGGACATCAGCGGCAGTGCAGAATAAGCAGTGTATATTTCTCCAGGTAAAGTGACAAAATGTCTAAAAGCGTCAGAAGAACTGTGTGGTCTTCAATCATATCTGATATTATAAAGCAAGGCTCTCTTTACTTTATGTGTTTTAGCACTGTATGGTGGCTAAGATTTAAAATTGTGTCAGAAGCTAAGATTACAGATCCTTTGTTTTATTTAGGAGTGTTTACAATAATGAGAACATTGGGGTCACTAGAAACATCCTTTCAGTTCCGACTGAGTGACTGATGGGCATTAACACATAATGTGATTGGAGTCTTTAAAACTGTAACATGCCATTAGATACTCCTCGCAGTACTGACTTGAGAAATTCTGCTTGATTAAAAAATACTTTCTCCTCTTTCTTGAGAGTTAATGGCTTGATATAAGAGAACTTCCACTGGGCACTAATTAGACCTGTAGGCCAGGCCACTAACTCTTCAGATGTCAGTGTCTGTCTTAGTTCGATCTCCTGTTAATGACTAAGGGATAAATGTAAACATTGGCCCGCCGATTGAATACGCTGTTCTTTTCATATAATTATTTCGCGTCTGTACTCACTCAAGAAACAGCTGTTGAAAGCTGAGTGCGGTGCAAAATGGCACAGCCTGAAGATGGTCTTGTTCACGCATCCGTCTCCTTTTTGATGTGATACCTACTGGCAGGGTGGTGTGGCGACTTCAACTTCTTTGACAGCCATCAGTGCTACTGACCAGTGGTTTCAGGTTTTCCAGTGAAGGGAAAGGGTAGGGAAGGATTCCATAGTTGACTTTTTTTCCCCCTGCTGCTGGAGCTAAAGCTTCTGCCAACAACCATCTAAATCAACACCATGCCCATGTGCTCTGCAGACCGAAGTTCACCCCAACATCTGGCCTCACTGTCTGCTTCTTTCAGGTTTGTCACTGGGCAGCATCTGTTTATGGAGTCTGTCTCAACCTCTCTTTGATCTCTCTGACAGTAAAAAGAAGCTTCTATCACCCATAATGCGTTAGAATTAAAAAAAAAAAAATCCAAAGCATGGAACGTTGGAAAACTGGTGGGATTTTGTGTCTTCAGCTCTTTTTATTTTTTGAGCTGGGCGTTCTGTTTGACACAGAGACATGGAGCGAGGTGATTCTACTCTTGATTTCCAAAATATTGTCACCATCGATAAGTGTAATATGTGAAGACATCTAGTCTAAGCCGGCACCGTCTTGTCCCTCTCGGTCAGCCTTTAAAGAATGAAAAGTGAATCGTGCAAACTGTTTTTGTTTTTGTGTGTGTTGGTTTCGTATTAACTCTGAAGAATCGGTGTTGATATCTGTTGTCTGCTCTTCTGACATTTCTACCCATGGTTAAGAGCTCATGCATTTTTCATCCACCAGCTTGGGATGTAGGGGACAGTTGGGGGATGCTGCATAATCATTGGATAAGTACTGCTCATTGTGGTCCATGTTCACCCATCTGAAGAGTGAAGCCCCAAACTGAATGTCCTCCCCCGGCTGCTGGTGGTTCGATCACATGCATGCTGTTTACAAAGGCAGTGAAACATCTCCATCTTCCTCTTTCAGTCTTTCAACCCTTCACCCTTCAGGGGGACTCTGGTGATCTCCAGTCTGGAGTTCAAATTCAGCAAACACGTAAGGATGCCTACCCTGTGCCCGATTCCATCCTATGAGCTGGACCTACAGAAGTGGATTAGACAGACACGCTCCCCTGGTCTCTCAGAGCTTACAACCTGGATTGATAAGGGCGCTTAGAAATGTTCATGTCAAGAAAAAACTCAAGGGTTCAAACTGTGTTTGGCCTTCCCCAAGAATTGGCAACTCATTACTCTTTTTGTATGTGAATATAATTATGATAGTTCACAGCTATGATTATAATAAGATTTTAATTCTAGTCCAAGTCAAATGCCAAAACTCTCAGGAGGAAGTTATAGTGCAGTCTCCAGCACCTAGCACAGCTGCTCCGTACATGTTTGTGGAGAGAATTTGTGAATTTCTTCTATTTTTATTTATTTCCTAAAAGGATTGTTGATTTCCTCCTGTTTTTCTTCATCTTCCAGGAAACTATAGCCATAGATAAAATCATTTTTTTTTTCTGTGTGATTTAACTTTGGCTAACTAAAACAAGAACTTGTTTCTATAGCATTTACCAAAATTTTCAAAGTACTTTTACTAATTTGGCATCATTTCTTCTTCCGAAAAATCCCAGAAATTTATAGGAAACTCAGAGTTTAACTCTTAAGTCCATAGTAATGAAGAGATCATTTGGACCAGGAATCTGCATATATTTTACTGTTATTATTAATTACTTATTTTTCATTTTCATTCCATCAAAGAAATTCCCTAGGAGTTTGTTCTGTCAGTTAGTAAATGCTTCTAAAAATGCTTAAATAATCGATAAAATGTAAAAAACTGTAAGTGATATGTCCAAAGGAAAGAGACTCTGTCATGTGGAAATCCGTCTGCATACATTATAGTCACAAGTCTGTGCAAAGATGCAAACTTAAAGGAAGGATGCTGGTAAAACTAGGATTATTTCTCCTCAGTCATATGTGGTCTGAAAAGACAGAGAGAGTCGTGGTACCCGGATTCCAGCTCCCCTCTTCTGCTTCACTAGTTCAGTGACCCAAGAGCAAGTCATTTGAGCTCTCTGGTTCCCAGGTTTTTATAGTTCACCCGTAAAACAAAGTCTTAGGATTAGATGGCAAAAATAATCATTTATATCCAAGTTCTTACTTTGCAGTTTATAGCATTTCCAAACATATTATCTCCTTTAATCAGGACTTTCAATTCTAGTATTTTAGGAATCTGTAATTTCACCTTAAAGGGTACATGTTTGTTACGTAAAATAAAGCCTTCATTGAAGACATCAGATTATCATGATTCTGCTGAATGACCTGATATCTGCTTTGGAAATAATCTGTCTGTGGAAATTCAATCACCTAAACACTAAGCGCTGGTATTGGTAAAGAATAATCATGGCTTTATTAATAAATTTCATAATGAGTCTTCTTTATGCTGAACATTTAACATTATAAATTCAGAAGGATGAATTCATGTCTAATCAGTTATAAGAATGATAAGCTAAATATAGCATTTACCATATACACTTAATAATTTAAGAATAAAATCTACATTTTACATTTTCTTAGATTTATATATAACTACTTCATTTGAACTACTTCCAAAAGAAATTGTACAAAAGATTATTTTCTTTTGAAAACATACAGGTTTACAAAAGATAAACCTTTTTTGTCAGCAAACCTGTGCATTTACGTATATTACTTTGGCCACTAGGGGGAGTCCGCATTGTCACGAATGCCCAAGAAACCCATGAGAACAGGAAACACAGGCTTTATTAGAGGGTTGGTAATACATCCATTGTCTACCCAGAAATCGTATGCATGCAAAATGTCATATAAAATAATAAAAACACAAAATAATCGAGCTCAGTGTCATCAGGTCCCTTATTTTACAGCCCCCCCCCCCCAACGGAAGTTTTCCTATTTTATTTTGCTCTTTAAAAGAAAGTACAACTTTCAAAGGTGATAACTTAAAATGCTTCCTCCAGATAACAGAGATTTAGAATCTGAAGGACCATGAGGGATTCAAGAACATATATTAGGGATAACGTGATCACTTGTTTTCTTAAGTCCATTCTAGTGCGGGTGAGAGAAGTCATATGGAAGTGAGAACCTTCTCTTTCCCCCTCAGGCCCTCCCCACAGAGCAGCAGCTGTGCTGGCATTTTTCATGCTGACCTGCTGATATCCATCACCCCTAACCTGCGGGGACTTCCTTGGAGGGTGAGAGGGTAATTGTGTCTCATGTCCGGTCAGTCCTCAGCCCCTCTTCTGAGACCACCAAACACGTGGCTCTGTGTGTGTATTTTCACTGAGCCGGTTTATAAATGAGGAACTGAGCTGAAACCACCTGCTTACTTCACCTCGGCTCCAGAAAGCAGAGGGAGGGCAGGGGCAGTGTTCCCTTCTCAGCGCGGCTGGTTTTAGTCAGCAGAGTTCAGATTTTTACAATTTCAGGCTTCCAGCAGTGCCCTTTGGCTTTTGCTTAAATATCCCACCTTACACCTTAGTGACCTTTGATTTGATTTATTCCAGGGTTATTTTGCTTCTCACTATCCGTGTATGCAGAAGGCAGAGGACCCACAACACAAGGGGTAATTGACAATGCAGGTGGTTATCACACATATATATATGTAACGTGAGTTACATTTAACTTACGTTCTCATATTGAGATATAGGTATCTTTTTTTATTATATATTTATTGGAGTATAATTGCTTTACAATGGTGTGTTAGTTTCTGCTGTATAACAAAGTGAATCAGCTATACATATATCCCCATATCTCTTCCCTCTTGTGTCTCCCTCCCACCCTCCCTATCCCACCCCTCTAGCTGGTCACAAAGCACCAAGCTGATCTCCCTGTGCTATGTGGCTGCTTCCCACTAGCTATCAATTTTACGTTTGGTGGTGTATATATATATATATATGTCCATGCCACTCTCTCACTTTGTCCCAGTTTCCCCTTCCCCTTCCCTGTGTCCTCAAGTCCATTCTGTAGTAGGTCTGTGTCTTTATTCCTGTCTTACCCCTAGGTTCTTCATGACATTTTTTTTTCTTAAATTCCATATATATGTATTAGAGTACGGTATTTGTTTTTCTTTTTCTGACTTACTTCACTCTGTATGACAGACTCTAGGTCCATCCACCTCACTACAAATAACTCAGTTTCATTTCTTTTTATGGTTGAGTAATATTCCATAGTATATATGTGCCACATCCTCTTTATCCATTCATCTGATGATGGACACTTAGGTTGCTTCCATGTCCTGGCTATTGTAAATAGAGCTGCAGTGAACATTTTGGAACATGACTCTTTTTGAATTATGGTTTTCTCAGGCTATATGCCTAGTAGTGGGATTGCTGGGTCATATGGTAGTTCTATTTGTAGTTTTTTAAGGAACCTCCATACTGTTCTCCATAGTGGCTGTATCAATTTACATTCCCACCAGCAGTGCAAGAGTGTTGCCTTTTCTCCACACCCTCTCCAGCATTTATTGTTTCTAGATTTTTGATGATGGCCATTCTGACTGGTATGAGATGATATCTCATTGTAGTTTTGATTTGCATTTCTCTAATGATTAATGATGTTGAGCATTCTTTCATGTATTTGTTGGCCATCTGTATATCTTCTTTGGAGAAATGTCTATTTAGGTCTTCTGCCCATTTTTGGATTGGGTTGTTTGTTTTTTTGTTATTGAGCTGCATGAGCTGCTTATAAATTTTGGAGATTAATCCTTTGTCAGTTGCTTCATTTGCAAATATTTTCTCCCATTCTGAGGGTTGTCTTTTGGTCTTGTTTATGGTTTCCTTTGCTGTGCAAAAGCTTTGAACTTTCATTGGTCCCATTTGTTTATTTTTGTTTTTATTTCCATTTCTCTAGGAGGTGGGTCAAAATGGATCTTGCTGTGATTTATGTCATAGAGTGTTCTGCCTATGTTTTCCTCTAAGAGTTTGATAGGTATCTTTGATATTGTAGGAAATCATTAGATTCCTCTCAACTAAAACCTGACTCAGAAGGGCTGGCGGACTTGCCCAGCACAGTGCTTCTCAAACTCTCTGTGGCGGTGGACACATTCTTTTATTCCTTTTCCAGTTGGTCGTGGATCAGTACTTCTGTAAAATACAATAAAAATAAATGACCAGAAAAGTGAAATAAAAAGCATTTGAAATACTACCTAATTTTTTATTATTATAGTCATCAGACATAAAACTACTCTGTGAAATTGCTGTGAGAGTTTCTAAACGCTTCCCCTCATGTTCTGTGTCTCATCGTGGACCAGCACGGACAACAGTCTGTACCTAGGCCTAGTAGCATCCTCGTATTTTTCACTGCATCTCCATACCTTCCTGACAACCCAATCAGAGAACAGGCGGCATTGCCTTTCAAACTAACGTACAACAGCAACTTAACAGAACTCACTTATTCACCCTTATCCAGAGCAAGGGAGGAGTTGGAAGATTTTGCTTCTGAGCTGAATATAGGGTTGGGATAAATAGAAAAGGAGCTGTATTCAAAATTAAAAAGCAGAGTTGATGGCAGTACCAGTTTAATGAAAATAAGGTTTCAAAGGTTTGACCCTAAGCATATAATTAAAAGTTTGTTGCAGATGATATTTTCTAATCAGCTCATACTACAAAAGGTTCAAAATTAAATTATTTTTGTCTTTGAATTTGGGGCAGGAATGAAGCAATTACAGGACATCTTCATGTTCATGAAATATTCAATAGGTATAGAACCTGGAGAGCTTAGTAAAATAGTGGACTTGAACCCATTGCCTTATTCTCCCTTTCATTTTAGTTGCCCTTTTGAAAGAGGGCTGATGGTAATTTTGTCTCCCAAGCCTCAATGCATATTGAGGAGAGATTAACTAAATAAACACGCTGGACTGGGGAGCAGAAGACCCAGTTATCATCTTGTCACTATTTACTAGCCATCTGGCCTTAAGCAGGTCACTTTAGACCTCAGTTTTCTCTTCTTAAGATGGGAAGACTGTTACTGTCTGTCTTCCTCACAGGATTCCTGGGAGGACCAGGTTAATTAGCTAGTGGGCTTAGGAGGCCGTCAGGCATGTATGCACACACAAATGTGTGTGTGTGTGTATATATGTGTGTATATATGTATGTATATATGTAGGTGTGTGTGGCATTATTCTTCGTTTTTCTTAAACATTTATTTTCTTGAACTCTCTTGAAATATACATTCTAAGCTCATTGTTAACCCATTCCATTTATTTTATGGTCCTTTCTCACCCCACTCCCAGTTCACCCATAACTTTAAGTGTATAATGATTTTTATTCTTGTTTGGGTTTTTTGTTTTTTCTGTTTTGGGGTTTTTTTAAATTGAAGTATAGTTTCTGTACAACATTATATGTTACAGGTGTACAATTCTTGTTTTCAAAAGTAGGTGAAAATGCCATCTCTGAGAATTAACCTCCTTGTCCAATGGTGCTACCTAAGCATTGCTGTGGCCCTAAGCTTGAAGGGCTGGATAAAAGGAAACCCTGCCTCTGAAGGCTCAGGGCCAGCACACACACACACACACACACACACTCACGCACGCATGCCCCCCACACACATACCCACACACATACATGCATGCAGGTACACCCATGCCGGGGGCCCTTGACACTCCCGCTAGCCACACCCTCAGATTTCTGCACGACAGCACTTCATTGTCATGGTTATGCTCCACAAATGGTCATAATGGGGCTTCCTTTGGAGAACAGTGATTGCAAATGAGAAGAGAAGGTCATTGCCCCCGAGAGCAAAGAAGCAGGTGGTCTCAAGGCTGTGACACTTGGCAGAACCTAGATGGGTCTGGACAATTTGAATCTAAATATGAAGTGCTGGGGCTTCCCTGGTGGCGCAGTGGTTGGGGGTCCACCTGCCGATGCAGGGGACATGGGTTCGTGCCCCGGTCCGGGAAGATCCCACATGCCGCGGAGCGGCTGGGCCCGTGAGCCATGGCCGCTGAGCCTGCGTGTCCGGAGCCTGTGCTCCGCAACGGGAGAGGCCACAACAGTGAGAGGCCCGTGTACCGCAAAAAATAAATAAATAAAAATAAATAAATAAATATGAAGTGCTGGAAACGGAAAAGCGCTTTTCACCCTAGTAGACTGGAAGGGTCTGCATTAGCCCCTGGAGGAGTCATTTGTGGCTCGAGGACAGGTTAGGAGAATTAGGGACCCTCATTCATTTCTCATCGATCCATCCATTCACATATCTATTGAGCACCTGTCATGAACCAGCCCCAGTGCTTTGTGCTGCGCAGAGAGGCAGTGAAAAAATAGTCTGGGTCCCTGCTCGTGAAAATTACAGATAATTACAACGCACAGAATGGCTTCAGCAGACTTTCTCCCCTCTTCTGCTCTCTTTGAAGGCGTACGCAGTGTGATAGTCAGAGAAAGTTGTAGAAAAGCAGCTTGAGTTTATTTTTACCTTTCCACGGCTATAGCTGTGATCCACTCAGTCCGCTGTGAAGCAGCTTCTGCTCTCTCTGCGCTCCTCTGAGATGTTCTTTGAAATGTCTCTGGCCGGTTTCTGTTGCTGTTACAGACTACTGAGCTAGCAGTATTGAGGGAAGCAGCTGGCAGGCCGGAGCGAGGACCTGGCTCCATCCTCTGCTCCAGGGCCTCGTTCTCGCTGGAGCTGGACCCTTTCAGGGACACAAATACTAGCATGTCATGTTGGTCTTGCAAAGGCTGCTTCATGAGAATGGAATCAGGAGCAATGGAAGGTGGATAGCTGGGGCTGTTTTGGGCAGGCACCAATTGTCAGTGTACTGGATGTTCATTTCCATGAGTCTGTCTCCTTAGTGCATCTGTGAATTTCTTTTCTAATGATGTTTTGCCCACAGAGGACACGTGGTTAATGCTGATTGGTTTCAGCACTTTGAGATAGAATCCAGATATCAGCACTCTACACCTTCCAGTATAAACACCTTTGTTAGAAAGTACAGCCCTGCGGGTATTCCCAGAAACTCTGTGATAAGCACGGTCGGTATTGAGGAGTTGTGAGTGGTGTGGGCCCCCTGATCTAAAAGTTATGAAGCAGGAGGCCTGAAACCATGACTTAATTCCTCTGCAGGTGGGAGAGGCTGGGCTGAGGGAGAAATCAGCACCTGTTCATCCTTGATGCTCTGATGAGCCCAAGGCTGCTGTGCTGGACACACACTTGTTAGTTCCTCAGGCTAACAAGGTTGATGTGGAAGGTACTTTCTGTGCCATTCCCCTTTCCCTGAATGTGTTCCTTTATACACCCAGGTTGTCTCAGGCACTTGGGAGACAGAGGTGAGCAGAAAGTAGCCGATTGCATGTAGACTTGGAAAGGGCTTTGGAGGTCATCCCCATCCCACCTCGGACCACCAGCATCCCCCCACCCCAGCTGCCATCACAACTATATGCTTGTACTGGTGCCCGTTTTTACCTGTATTGGATGCATGTGCCAGTGGGTTTCCTGCTTTCCTGGTAGTCTGGAACCTTTGACAGTGGACAGGAGGAAAATAGGAGGAGTGAATATTCATTTGGCTCCTCTTCTCCTGTCCTTTATTTCAGAGCTTTAGGGAGAGCTGATATCTCATTTTCTGCTGTTTAGTTAAGTCAACTTAACTTCTCTAAACTCTGTTACCTAGCTAGTGGTTGCATTTGTGTGGATAAATGAGGAAATGTACACTTTTGGGTAAAGAATACAACTTTCAGAAATGTTTACGTCAATTTAGGCTTTCGATGAAGCTATGGATGTTTCTGTAGAATATTTAAATAATACCTAAGCTGTTTACATGACTCTTCTCACTATTGTGGTTAAGCTGCCTCTGCCTCCACCCCTGAACAGCATTTATCCCAGGAGTGGCTCCATCCCGCAGCACTGAACTGTTCATAAAATCAGGAGGGAGGATGGCGTGGTGGGTTCCGTGCAAAGTGGCACATGTGAAGTCCCTTCATACTGTGAGTATTCAGTTCCATTTCTTACTGGAAGGCATAAAACGAATTGCTTATGTGCATGTTTAAACCACAAAAATGTCCTGGCAGAAAGAGAATGCCTGGGGATATTTCTTTCCACAACCCACAGTGGAATGAATAGGAAAAGTAGTTCCAGCTAAAGGAGAAGCATAAGCCTGCCGTGGACAATCTCTTCCATTTCCAAAATGTATTTTCCACATTCTTTTTTGAATACGAAAAGTCTCAAATATTTCTCCAGCCACAGCTCAACATATATATGTTATTGAAAATGTGTGTTACTCCTTCACATCTGGGAAAGAAAAATTCTTTTGGGGGTGTGTGTGTGTCTTTAACCAGTATTTTCGAAGCAGAAAACGGGATTACAGATTACAAGGACCTTAGAATTTCTTGAGATCAAAGTAGGCTGTGAATAAGAGTGGCTGTCTGTCCACCCGCCCCCACCAAATATACAGCATCTGGGTTAATTCATTACTTTTTTTTTTAACATCTTTATTGGAGTATAATTGCTTTACAATGGTGTGTTAGTTTCTGCTGTATAACAAAGTGAATCAGCTATATATACACATATATCCCCATATCCCCTCCCTCTTGCGTCTCCCTCCCACCCTCCCTATCCCACCCCTCTAGGTGGTCACAAAGCACCGAGCTGATCTCCCTGTGCTATGTGGCTGCTTCCCACTAGCTATCTATTTTACGTTTGGTAGTGTATATATGTCCATGCCACTCTCTCGCTTTGTCACAGCTTACCCTTACCCTTCTCCGTGTCCTCAAGTCCATTCTCTAGTAGGTCTGTGTCTTTATTCCTGTCTTACCCCTAGGTTCTTCATGACATTTTTTTTTTCTTAAATTCCATATATATGTGTTAGCATACGGTATTTGTTTTTCTTTTTCTGACTTACTTCACTCTGTATGGCAGACTCTAGATCCATCCACCTCACTACAAATAACTCAATTTCGTTTCTTTTTATGACTGAGTAATATTCCATTGTATATATGTGCCACACCTTCTTTATCCATTCATCTGTCCATGGACACTTAGGTTGCTTCCATGTCCTGGCTATTGTAAATAGAGCTGCAATGAACATGGTGGTACATGACTTTAAATCATGGTTTTCTCAGGGTATATGCCCAGTAGTGGGATTGCTGGGTCGTGTGGTAATTCTATTTTTGGTTTCTTAAGGAACCTCCATACTGTTCTCCATAGTGGCTGTATCAATTTACCTTCCCACCAACAGTGTAAGAGTGTTCCCTTTTCTCCACACCCTCTCCAGCATTTATTGTTTGTAAATTTTTGGATGATGGCCATTCTGACCGGTGTGAGGTGATACCTCATTGTAGTTTTGATTTGCGTTTCTCTAATGATTAATGATGTTGAGCATCCTTTCATGTGTTTGTTGGCAACCTGTGTATCTTCTTTGGAGAAATGTCTATTTAGGTCTTCTGCCCATTTTTGGATTGGGTTTTTTGTTTTTTTGATATTGAGCTGCATGAGCTGCTTGTAAATTTTGGAGATTAATCCTTTGTCAGTTGCTTCATTTGCAAATATTTTCTCCCATTCTGAGGGTTGTCTTTTCCTCTTGTTTATGGCTTCCTTTGCTGTGCAAAAGCTTTTAAGTTTCATTAGGTCCCATTTGTTTATTTTTGTTTTTATTTCCATTTCTCTAGAAGGTGAGTCAAAAAGGATCTTGCTGTGATTTATGTCATAGAGTGTTCTGCCTATGTTTTCCTCTAAGAGTTTTATAGTGTCTAGCCTTACATTTAGGTCTTTAATCCATTTGGAGTTTGTTTTTGGTGTTAGGGAGTGTTCTAATTTCATTCTTTTACGTATAGCTGTTCAGTTTTCCCAGCACCACTTATTGAAGAGGCTGTCTTTTCTCCATTGTATATTCTTGCCTCCTTTATCAAAAATAAGGTGACTGTATGTGCGTGGGTTTATCTCTGGGCTTTCTGTCCTGTTCCACTGATCTATATTTCTGTTTTGGGGCCAGTATCATACTCTCTTGATTACTGTAGCTTTGTAGTATAGTCTGAAGTCAGGGAGCTCATTTTTCTTTCTCAAGATTGCTTTGGCTATTTGGGATCTTCTGTGTTTCCATACAAGTTGTGACATTTTTTGTTCTAGTTCTGTGAAAAATACCATTGGTAGTTTGATAGAGATTGCATTGAATCTGTAGATTGCTTTGGGTAGTAGAGTCATTTTCACAATGTTGATTCTTCCAATCCAAGAACATGGTATATCTCTCCATCTGTTTGTATCATCTTTAATTTCTTTCATCAGTGTCAGTCCATTACTTTTTAAATAGAGCATTTTATCATAAAGATGGGAAACTTGATAGCGTCAAATAGTTGGTTTTATTTTCCAGAATATGTAGAGTTGGGCCATTCTTTTAGAGTTAGAAAAAAAGGGTATTACATCACAGTGTATTTCTTCTTATTTATGAAGAGAAGATATATTTAATGTCATAAGTACACAGCTAAAATGTATTTGAGGCATTTTCCAGAGTGGAGATACCGCTTGAAACCCAGAATAAGATAACTTTTTTGCTGGACTATTAGCCAATTTGGAGTTGTGTGTAATCAATACAGACAATGGATAGTTCAACACGGACTGATTTAATTAATAAATAATAGTGCAGAAAGGGGAAAGTACAATATTACGCTTTTTATGATTTGGGGGATACTAATGTCTCTGGATATATGTCCACAAGTGTCAGTATAGAAGCCAAGTCCTTGTGGTTCCTGTCAAGAAAGTAGGGGCAATGTGTGTGGGCGCGTCGTGAAGGAATTCAGTTACTAATATGTCTAAGAAAAGCCTAGAAATAAAATTGAATTTACCATTCACTTATGAGTATTTTGAATTTATATAAGTGTTTACTTCATTATTTCTTTAAATAACGAGTACCAGGAAGACGTTATAAATATAACTTATATTTTAAAGTTTGATGTTCATACGTATTATAAAGCATTTATCTCAAAAAAGTATGTAATATATTAGGAGACAAGAATACTTTTAAAGGTAAAAGCATTTGCACAGCTATTTTATAAAACGTAGTTGATACTAGGAAAGAAATGAAAGGCTGTTTAAACTTAATGACAGACGTCTCAAAATCTATTTTTAAGTTAACAGCTTTTTAGCACCCAGTGCCTAGAAAACCAGAACCCCAGAAACTTGCACTTCAGCAAAAGTTGGACTCCTGAGAGCTTCCTGGGAGCTGTGCATTTTATTGTAAAATAAAGTGTAAACTCGTCATAGGTCATAGGTGTGTCTTTTTCATTCCGTGTATCCTCAGCATCCAGCGTTATGTCTGACTTGTAGTCTATATGTAATCAATATTTATCGCTAAATAAATGGGTGAATTTAAAAAAAAAAAAGGAAGGGAGGAAGGAAAGAAAGGTCCTAGAAAATGGAAAAGCTTCACAAAAAGCTGGTTTTCAGTGCTTTTTCCATATTAATTGTAGCCGTGATAGCCCCTATCTCTAAAGCTTTGCTTGGGGAGGTGCCAGAGGAGGGGCAGGGAGTGCTCTTGCAGGAGCTGCCTTGACACTGTCACAGGTACCGTGATCCAGCTTGAATCTGGGGTTTTATGTGCAGGCATCTATGTTATCACCATGGCTGTCACTGAGTCGGGAAATGAGTTTTATGCTGATGATAGGAGCTGAGAGCATAGGAACAACGGCTGAGTATAATTATTTGGTACTGAATGCACTTGTCTGTGTTGTGATATAGGATGAGGGAACTCTGCAAACCCAGGAGATGGCTGGGAAGGGCAGCGTGACCTGCAGGGTGCCCTGTCTCCGTCCCCTGTGCTAGCAGCTTTAGTGAGCTCATACTGAAGAGACTCTTACAGGCAACCTAGGGTAAATCCACTGGGATGCAAGAGAGAGATTTTTATCTAGGGAAAAGGCCTGCAATGAACGAGTGTGGCTTTTCTTATTTATTACTCTTTTCCACAGTGTTGAAAGCAGGTGGAGCTGTTTTCCCAGCTATACAGAGTGAAAATGGACACATGAAAAATACTTGAAGAAACTTTGAATTATCCAAGGACTGATTTTTTTTAAGAAAAATTTACATTTGTTGAGCATCTGTTATGTGCCACATACCTTTAGATGCTATCGAATTTTTTGGGGGGGGTGCGTTTATTTTTTTTAAATTGAGATATAATTTACACACTGTAGCATTCACGTTTTAAAAGTGTACAGTTTTCAGTATATTCACAAGGCTGTGCCACCATCACCACTGCCTGATTCTGGAACATTTTCATTACCTCCAAAAAAGAGCTTGTTAGCTACTCCCCATTCTTCTCTCCCCTCATCCCTAGGTAATCACTAATCTATTTTCTGTCTCTACGGATTTGCCTGTTCTGGAAACTTTGCCTCGTACAGTACATGGCGTTTGTGTCTGGCTTCTTTCGCTTAGCATAATGTTTTCAAGGTCCATCCGTATCTTGGCGTATGACTGTACTTCATTCCTTTTTTATGGCGGAATAATATTATGAACAATGGAATAATATTCCATTGTGTGGATATACCGTATCTGTTTATCCATTCATCAGTTGATAGACATTTGGATTCCACTTTCTGGCGATTATGAATAATGCTGATATGACCATTTGTGTGCAGGTTTTTGTGTGGATCTATGTTTTTGTTTCCCGTGGTGGTACCTAGGAGTGGAACTGCTGGGTCATATGATAACTCTGTGTTTAACTTTTTGAGGACCTGCCAGGCTATTTCCCACAGTGGTTGTACATTTTACAGCCATTTTAGTTAAGTGTGAGGTGGCATCTCATTGTGGTTTCGATTTGCATTTCTCTAATGACCAGTGATGTTGAGCATCTTTTCATGTGCTTATTTTCCTGTGTGAATATCTTTTTTAGAGAAATGTCTGGGAAGTAGAGTTGTTTGCTATTATTATGCATTTCTGAATTATTCAGGAGACAAAAATTAAGGCAGACTTTAATTCAAACCATCACCAAATATTTATTAAGCACCTTCTATGTTCCTGCTGGTCACTGCTTGGGAAGATGGCATTCATAGATACTTTGGGGTGAGATCGTCTCTGAACTTGGAAGAAGTTTTTGAATGCTGATTATGACCTTACGTATTTTAAAAAATAAATCTCTTTATCTTGTCTGAATTCTGTAATAAATTACATCTTAGCATTATTTCTACTGCTTCGAGACTCTATTAAATTTTTTATTTAAGGCCTTACAACATGTTTATTATGTACCAGGCATTTTGGTAAGCCCTTTAAAAATGTGAATTCATTTAATTCTCATCACAATCAATAGTAGATATTACTATCATCCCCATTTTACAGATGAGGAAGCTGAAGCAAAAGGAGATCGCAAGTAACTTGCTCAGCCTCACACAGCAAGTGAGGCCGTATGGTTCTGGACCACCTGTTTCATTCTTTTGTTTGTTTTTTAGCGGCTTAAAACAATAGAAGTTTATTATTTCCTAAGATCCTATGAGATGACTGGCTCAACTGGGCAGTTCTGTCCCAGGTGACATGGACTGTTGCTGCAGTCAGCTGGGCTCACCTGGGCTTGAACACCCAAGATGGCTCACTCACACTGCTGAAACTTGGGTGGGAGTTGAGCTGGAGCTGTCAGTGTGAACACCTCAGACCTCCTTCATGTGGCATCTTCACATGGCTTGGGCTCTCATAACATAGCGGCTTCCAAAAGGTTGCAAGTGGAAGCTGCCAGGCTTGGGCTTAGATGTCTCAGAACAGCACTTGGGCTGCTTTCTACTGGTAAAGGCCCGTCCAGACTTAAGGTGAGGACAAAGAAACTCCGCCTTTTGTGAGAAGCAGCTCTCCCATACAGGGAGGAGAACAACACTGAGGACCATCTCCAGAGAGTAGCGACCTCAGACACGAAGTGATCTTTGTCTAGTTTTAAGAATTTTCCAGAAATATAGCAAAGGTATAAACCAAGGGAAATTTGGCCTTTGTTTTGTTTGGAATTTTATTCATTATATTTGAGTCACTAATATAACACACCCACATCAGTGTTTGTAGTTGTCCCATTCATGGTGAGTCAGCGTTTAGATTCACATATCTGATTGCTTCTCTTTTTTTTCTGGACCACCTGTTTTAAACCACCGTGTTCTTCTGTCTCTCTTATGCTGTGTTGTCTCTTGAATACCCAGTATTTGGAATGAGGAGTGTCTAAGTTCAGTCGCGCATTTATTTGACAAAGGTTTGTTGAATGCTACCCTGTGCCAGTCACTGCTCTAGACTCTGAGGAAGCACCATTGAGGACATTGAATAGACCCCCCCCGTCCTCGTGGGATTTCCCTTTTAGTGGACCAAACAGACCATATCCTGTAACCAGGGGAGAGAGGCTGATGGTGGTGGAAGGAGTGTTTAAGTAGGAGTCAGGGGCAGCTTTTCTCAGTAGGTGATATTTAAACAGCAACGGGAATGAAGTGAACCACAGGGGTGTCTGGACGAACAGCATTCCAGACTGAAGAAGCTGCAGGTGCAAAGGCCCTGAGGTCGGATACTGTTTGCTCCGTTCCTCATTCCAACCACTGAGAGCCGGGTGGGGTGGGGGGACTTATATCTGAAACAAGCTTATGCCTCACTGATTTCTCCTCAAACACTCTTCTCTTCCTGCTTCCTTGTTCAGCTCCTACTTCCTGGGCTGCTTCTTCTCAGTCTCCTTTCCTACGTCCCCACCTCTGGGTACCTCTGAACACTGGAACCCCTTGAGCTCGGTTTGAAGACCCTCCTCTTCTCTCCTCGTGCCCCAGCTTGGGGTCTTACCCAGCTCCATGGTAACCATGGATACCACCTACACCCTGAAAACCCCTAAGCTTGAATCTCCAGACTGGACCTCTCTCCCCCTGAACGCCAGACTCGTAATCCTACTGCCCTTTTTTTTTTTTTTTTTATGGTACGCGGGCCTCTCACCGTTGTGGCCTCTCCCGTTGCGGAGCACAGGCTCCGGACGCGCAGGCTCAGCGGCCATGGCTCACGGGCCCAGCCGCTCCGCGGCATGTGGGATCCTCCCGGACCGGGGCACGAACCCGCGTCCCCTGCATCGGCAGGCGGCCTCTCAACCAGTGCGCCACCAGGGAAGCCCTCTACTGCCTATTTAACATCTCCAGTCAGAGGTCTAATAGCATCTTAAACTTAACCTATCCAAGTGCACTCAACTCTTCTACCCAAAATGAATTTGGGGTTTTATGTGCAGGTGGTGCCTTTTGGTTAGTGCCCCTACTTTAAAAGCGTCCACTTGCTCACTTTGGCCTATAGGATGACTGTTGCTGCTTAGCGTAGCTTTCCAGATGCTTCACAACCTGGCTTATCCCACTTCTTCTCCAGCTTTGTCTTCCACCATCCACACCCACAATCCCAGACGGACTGGGCTCTGTCAATCTGGCACTGGTGAGCGACGTCTGCCATCCCCTCTGCCTGGCCTCTCATCTCTTCCCTTTCACTCCCTAACGGAAGCTTACCCATCCTCAAATGCACAGCTCAGACGTTATGTTCTGTAAAAAGCTTTCCTCTGCTACTCCAGTAAGGACTCTACTGGGCTTTTCTCTTAGTATTTGTATTATTCAGGGTCCTCCAGAGAAACAGAACCAATAGACCAATAGAATATATACATATATATATATATTTATATAGAATATATAGAGAGAATATAGAATATAATAACATGTAATATGCTATATAGATAATATATATAATATTCTATATATATATATTACAGAATATATATATTTTATATACAGGGGGGTGTGTGTGTGTGTGTGTGTGTATATACACATGTATCTGAGAGAAAGAACGTCTAAGGAATTTAAGACTCATGCAATCATGCAGCTGGCAAGTCTGAAATTTGCAGGGCTGTAAGAGTCGATGTCACAGCCTTAAGTCCAAAATCCATACAGCAGGCGAGTAGGCAGGAAACCCAGGCAGAGTTTCTGTGTTGCAGTCTTGAGGCAGCATTGCTTCTTCCTCAGGAAATCAGTTCTGATGTTAAAGCCTTCCACTGATTGGATGAGGCCCACCCACATTATGGCAGGTAATCTGCTTTACTTCAAATCAGCTTACTGTAAATGCTAATCACATCCATCAGTACCTTTACATCAACATCTGAGCTAGTGTTTGGCCAAGCAACTGGACACCGTAGCCCGGCCAAATTATCCATTAGAATAAATTCATTACTTGCTCATGCTAGGCTTCTCCTTTGGCCACAACTCAGTGCTATACTGATACATCGGACCTTCTATTCCAAACATGTATTAGTTATTCATTGTTGTATAATAAGTTCCCTCCCCCCGCCCCATTCATTCTCTCAGTTTTGAGGTTTGGGATCTGGGAGTGGCTTAGCCAGCTGGTTCTCGCTCAGGGTCTCTAGCAAGGTGGCAGTCACAATATTGACTGGAGCTGCAGCCATCTCGAGATTTGACTGAGGCTGAAAAATCTGCTCACATGACTGTTAGCAGACCTTAATCCCTCGCTGGGTGTTGGCTAGAGACCAAGCTGCTCAGCCTGCAGGCCTGTGAAACATGGCGGCTTGCTTCCCAGAACAAGTGGTCTGAAGAGAGAGGGAAAGAGAGAGAACCCAAAACAGCAACCAGCCTTTTATGACCTATTCTTGAACGTCAAATACCTTCACTTCTCCCGTGTGTTTGTCACACGAACCCATCCTAGCCTGGGGGTGTGTGGAGAGGACTACAGGAGGCTGTGAACAGCCTTCCTTCGGCTACCTCAGAAGGAGAACCTTGTCAGTTCAGCTGCTTTCCCCTACCACCGGGTATGGTGTATGGTACATACAAGACTTGCAATCAGTGGACATTTGTGGAGTGAATAACTGACCGAATGAGGAATCAGGCCCAGAGAATATGAAGTCGTGCTGAAATTATGATTGCATTTCCCACTGGAAAATAATGTGCAAAAAAGAAGAGTAAGAGTTTCTTCTCCTAGATTATTGGAGGTGTTTTCATTGCTATTTTACCCTCTAATCATTTGGGTCCACAAATATTTTAAAAATCATATTTAAGGGTAAGACTGACCGAATCACTTTGCTTTTCTCCAAACAATTAGTTTCCACTGAAAAAAAAAGTTGGGATTTTTTTTTTCTCTTTTTGGTGGGGTGGATGTTGGGTGACCTCTGGGTCAACAGGGAAGGTAGTTTTGAAATGGAACCAGGTAGAGTGCACCTGGGTGGTACTGGTTACAACCATACCGAGTTTAAATGGCTCAAGCACACTGGGCACTGAGATTCTTATGGAAAATAAGAATCTTATTTTTCTTAATAAGATGGGGGGATGATTAAGAAAACCTTACTTTCTCACAAATATAACACAGAATTGTTAAATGTTGCTTCAACTGTTCATTTCAATTTTAAATGCTAGAGAAAAGTGAAAGCATGTAATGGTCAGTATCATCTGGGTCTTTTTACTGCCATATAATGTGCTTCATTGAAACCATATTTCTGGCTGAAATATCAGAAATTTGTGTCACTGGCAACAGTGTTGCCACCTTTCTTTATTTTCTGTTTTTAATTTTTGAGGGGCCCGTGCATTGGTTTATTGGGAATTCTTACAAATCGGAGAAACTTTTATTTTCTAAATGAAACAGTACCCCATTGCTACAGGATACATAAGTTTTGATTTCATATGTTTAATTTAAATAAAGTAGAAATATGGGGACTTCCCTCCTCACAGACCTGAGTGTGGCAGGAATTGTCATGTTTCCCTCTGATGAGAAGTTGAGGGACTAGTCTAGCTTCTCAGTGGGAACAGCTGAAAGGAACATATCAGGAAAGAAAGAGTGTATTTAAAAGGAATGCTTAACTGGTTAGACACACTAAAATAAGCATGTACAACATTGGAGAGAAAAATGAAGGTGTGATGAAAGAAAAAGTGTATTTTCCCACAGAATGGCTGGGAAAAGAAGAGTTAGTTTTCTTAATGCTCCATTAAGTATAAAAATAAAACCCTCTATACTTGAAAAAAAAAAGTAAGGGGAAAAGGTTTTCCATTCCCTTTAACAGAAAGGGAAATTAGAAAGCAAGAAAAAAGTTGAAAAACACGTGACAAGTTCTATAAAAAAGAATGAACCATCTCTGCTAAAATTCACTGAATTGAGCCTTTTGCCCCAAATGTGTGTTTTTTTTTAAAGAATTGTATTTACCTGATAGCAACTGATTTGATTTTGAAATATAAAAATATTTTCAAAAGCAAGAAAACGTGTTTAAAGGTTGTTTCCATCTATCGACATAGCACAGATCATAGGAAAGGACTCTTGCTTATTCTGTGGGTCTCAGGGAGCTGCCACCTGCAGAGGTCAAGGCTAATAGGTGTTTGCTCAAGGGTAAGCGTGAAGGCAGACGTCTTCCTTTAACAAAGGGCTTGCTCACTGTTTCCTGACCGTCAGCCCTAGTCACTGGCCAGTGAAGCCATGATGGTAGAAACCCCTGTCTACTTCCACAAGAAGTCAGTAAGGTCTATTGCAGAAGAGACTTCTTGATCAGCCCTTCCTCCTTCAAGCTGACTTTTGGATGAATGAATGAATGTGGGAAAAATGGGCATTCTAGTTGGACTATCTTAATGAAGTTGAATTTAAACAGGAAGGTTATGAAAGTTTTACAGGTCTATGAATCATCAATTCTACCTTTCCTGCCCCCTTGAAACTCAAAACACCCAAGACGGTCACAGATGTGCAACAAATACATTCTCAAGAGTCTCTTGCCCAGTTGCCATTAGCTGTCTTGCTTTTCAGAAATTGGCACCACGATCTCCTTGCATCTCTCTCTCTCTGACTCCTCGACAGATAGATGATGGATAGATAGATAGATAGATAGTCAGACAGACTGATACGCACACAATGGCCTTGCATATATGACATTGCTGTTTAACAAAAGCAGTTTCCTTAAGTTCTATAAGAGTTCTGATTTCTGATTTCTTGGGATATGAAAAGTCTCTGCAGACCTCATCACATATGGACAGGATCCCTTCTGAAACATTGCAGTGTTTGCACACAGACATGGCTGTCAGTGTATATTCTCTACCTCAAAGCTGTATTTTCCTCTTTATTTCTCTGTAGATGGTATAATCATCACTAGCAGCAGTCATGTGACCACACACTGATGGTAGACATTGTTTTGCTCTGCGTATCACTGCATGTACTCCCACCTCTTGGCGTGTCCAGAGTATTCCAGAGGAAAACTCATCTTGGCTCATTGTAGGTGAAATGCCCACCCTGGGCCAATCTACTGAAACCAAGACTGGGTCATATTAGCACATATTAGCACATGGCAGCTCCTGTGTGGATGGTGGGAGCAGCAGTTCCTGGATGACATGGGTGTCCACTGAGTCATCGTGGATGAGCCAGCATTTAATTTGTAACTATTAAATTGGCTTTTGTCACAAAAAGGAGCTTTTTGGAACACGATAGGTACCTTCATTTGTTCTAATGACTTTTTTAGGGATAAAGAATTGATGCTAAATAAATTCTGCTGGATTAGTGACCCCAAGTACCCTGTAAGGTCTAATTCTTTTAAGGGCTTAGGGCAGGGCAGCTGGTGGATGCTAGCCTTGGTGCAGGTGGACAGCAGTTCTTATTCACTCATAACATACCCGCACTCTGCCTCTCAACAGACAGGCATTGGAGCCTAACCCTGGGCTACATGTGTGGGAGGTTTTGTTCATAGTCTCAGACATGGAGTGATACAAAGGCAAAGTCAGGGTGGAATGAGCCATAAAGGCAGGACATGCAAATCAGAGCCTCTGTCCTAAGCATTGAGGCAGAGGGGGAATTTAGGTAGGAGACAAGAGCTTGGAATTAATGTGCCAAAGAAGAGCAAAAATATCTAGACAGGAGGGTAGAAACAGAATTAGCTAGAATTATGCCTTCGCCACAAGCAGTCCTTCTGGGATTCCTTTAAACCTTGGGAGGGAACCATGAAAGGCACTAAAGGAGCTGATTCTGACACCACAATAATAGTAACAATAATAAGAGCAACTGATATTATCAGATGCTTTCTGTGTGCCGGCATGCGTGCTGACTGCTTTATAACAATGATCTCATTTGGCAAGACCAGGTTTTTATATTGAGTTTATTTTAAAATGGAGACCCTATGATCCATTTCTACGTGAAGAAATCCAGGACTGCAGCTCCTTCTTACGCATTCCTTTCAGCATGTAACCTTTGGGAATATTTTGATGAATCCTTAATTTTCTGACATGCGATGATTTTAGATTAGATTTTTAATGTGATGGTGATAGAGCTTTTACGGCTTGTCCTCCTCAGTTGCTTGAGAACGTTCTGGTGAGCAGTTAGTTTGGTACTTCTCTGTAATTATCATTTCTCTGGCAATTGGCTAATATCATCATCAGGAAATCATTGCTTTCTTTAGCCCTTAAAAATGTGCTGTTTACCTCCTTTCTATGGGTTTTTGGTAAGAAACTTTTAGTTCTTATTTAGCTGTTATTTAAATGTTACTCTTATCTCTATGACAAGTCAGCATATTATTTTGAACAGTTCTAAAGGGTTTCCTTTCTTTCTTAGGGTTTTTGATTGTCCAGTGAGCACGAGACTGCTTTGTTCCGAATATTAATGACCAGTTAGGGCAGGAAGCACCACTTTTTGTTTGGAATCTCTTTTGCCATGAGTGTGTATTTTTTTTCCCTGGAACTCAAAATATTGTATGAGCATTAGGCTTCTAACCATCTTAATGCAAATTGTACACGTAAATATATTTTGTCTAGTGGGCTTTTCTGTTAACATTTCTGAGTTTTTGTTTTCGCAGCATAGTGTGTGCTGCCTTTTACATTAGAACAAAAGCCCCCAAATGTCGGCTCATCAGCTGACAATACCAGTTTTGTCTCTTAATTAGAAAAGAGAATAAAGCTGTTTAGGGGTGTCAATAAAATGACAGATGCATCATTAGCAGACGGTGATGGTGGATCAGTTCTGTGCAAATACTTGGAATGGAATTAATAGGAATTTCTGCGAGCATATTTAAATCACAAGCTTGAGGGGGGAGAAGGCAGTGTTTTAATGCAGTGAACTAGTAAAAAAACGAGAGTGAACGACCACTTAAGACTGAATTAAAAGTGCAAGAGAAATCAAGTTGCAATAGAGACTATTCCTGAGAAATTTATATACTATTAATAGATCACAAATGAGCCATTGTGGATATTGTATGATTAATTCATTTAATAAATACTTATTGAGGGTCTACTACATGCCAGGTGGTAAATTTAATGAGAGTTTAAAGTGCAAAGCCAATGTGACTGCCCCTTGTAATTAGGAGGACAAAATTGCAATCCAGCCATAAATCTCTGAAGAGATTCTTTGAAACCTCTTGCGTTGGATGGTCTCAAACTGTGTAAAATCCAGGTCACTCAGTGAGATTCAAGGGAGAATGCCACGTAGTCTGTATTTCCTGGATGGTTGGCAGGTGCATGTGGGTGTGTCACGCACAAGATACTATGTCATGTTATTCTGTGATCAGGAAGCACTTAACTCACGAGACTAAACACTGTACTTGTCAGTTATTATATTCCCAGGGCTTAAAATAGTGCCACCAAAAAGTAGGCACCAATAACTATTTACTAATGAATGGTTGAGCAAAGAATACATATAAAACTGAAGACAAACCATAGACTAATTGGATACATTTTAAGAAATATATGAATTATTGTGGTAGAAGACCTTCATTTTATTTGAAATCTATTCGTTTGCTTATTCGTTCTCTGGACACACAGAACATCAGAGCTGTTCCATGCACTGTGCTAGGACTGAGAGTTAAGAAATGAAACAGAGTCCCTGACCTCAAGGAGCCCCCAGTGTTTTTTTTTCAATGCGTTTCTTCTTTTTATTGGAGTAGAGTTGATTTACAATGTTGTGTTAGTTTCAGGTGTACAGCAAAGTGATTCAGTTATACAGACATATGTATCTATTTTTTTCAGATTCCTTTCCCTTATAGGTTATTATAAAATATTGAGTAGAGTTCCCTGTGCTATACAGTAGGTCCTTGCTGGTTATCTATTTTATATATAGTAGTGTGTATCTGTTAATCCCAAACTCCTAATTTATCCCTTTCCCCTTTGATAACCATAAGTTTGTTTTCTATGCTTGTGGGTTTATTTCTGTTTTGTATATAAGTTCATTTGTATCATTTTTTTAAGATTCCACGTATAAGCGATATCATACGGGATTCGTCTGTCTCTGTCTAAGGAGCCTCCCGTTTAGCCTTTATACGCTGAGTGATTTGGTAACTAGAGATCTATCTGTATCCCCCCACGATGTAGAAGAGTACAAGATGTCCCAGACCTCTGAGGGTTGGCCTTGGAGCTGTGTACAAAAGTCAATTTTTTTGGTAAATCTCTGCAGGAAAAACGTGTCCGCCCTTAAGCAGGACCTGGATACATAATACTGTGGGTGACCCTGGGATTATGCCTGCATATCTCAGGGGCACCCTCTCAGGCTCTGCTCCCATACTCCCCATGTCAAGCACCTTTGTCCCAGTGTTGGAGCTAGTGTATTTACCACTCAGAAGGGATTTTTACTACTCCTTCTTCTATATGACACAATCATTGGTTGATGAATTATGTAATAATCAGTCATAAGTATTTTCTTAATATTTTTAAAGTCTTTAAAATTAATAAAGAAGTAAATTTGATTTAATAGATATTATTCAAAATCAGTAAAATACTTCATGTATGAACGAAAATTTGCATTTACCAAACAAAAATATAACACTTTGCAGTTTGTACTATTTTGTCTTTTAAAATTTTGAGCTAAATAAAAATTCCAAGGGATTACGTAAAATGACAGAATTGTAACACGGGTTCTGTTTCTTCACCATTATAACCACTGTGCTGTCATATCTATTTAGAATCTACTGTTTAAACACAGAACTATGTAGAACCCCCGGATTGGGAGACATGAATTATTCAAAATGAGTTTACATCCTTTTGAACAGTTAAGAACTCACTCTGGAAATAAAAGCGTAGCACTGAGTCTGGGTGTGATAGGAGGGAAACCTGTATGATTGGTAGCTCTCCTGACTTAACTTTCAGGCAGGATACCATGTTTATGAAGGGAAATGTAAGAAAAATGTGCTATTCTGATTAAGCCCAACAATTGCTTAGAATTTAGATCAACAGAAGGTTTTTAGGGTGAGGAGTATATAATCAGGAACATTGTTTAGAATCGCTGGTGTGTGGTGATAAGAAAGGGTAGGCTGGGGCTTCCCTGGTGGCGCAGTGGTTGGGAGTCCGCCTACCGATGCAGGAGACACGGGTTCGTGCCCCGGTCCGGGAAGATCCCACATGCCGCGGAGCGGCTGGGCCCGTGAGCCATGGCCGCTGAGCCTGCGCGTCCGGAGCCTGTGCTCCGCAACGGGAGAGGCCGCAACAGTGAGAGGCCCGCGTACCGCAAAAAAAAAAAGGTTAAAGAAAGAAAGTTAGTGACAAAAACAACACTAGGGTGACTTTGTGAATTATTGCTCTTATTTACTTACCTAGAGATATGAATTGTCCCAGAGTTTGGAGTGCACATAGAAGTAAAGTGGCCCAAACAGCCAAGTTTAAAGGAATCAAAAAGAATACAGACAAGCAGCCGCAGGAAACTCAGTGGATTGAAACTACCCCTGTTGTGCAGAGCATCATCTCGTAGTTGCTATTCGTGATTAAGACCTCCAGTCATAATTTTTTTTAAGTTATGATTATGCATGTTGATATTGAGTCAGGGAAATTTGTGATAAAATTTTCAAATATTGCTATCCTGAATATTTTGTAATAGCTACAGCTATACAAAGCTGGCGCATCAAAAATATTCCATTTCTCTATGATCCAAAACAAAGGTATTGCTGTATTTTTCATTAACTGGACTTCAGGTGTCCATGAATTTTAATTGGTAGTGGCTCTGCTTAGAGCTAGGTTACTATGAAAGAGTCTTGTCTTCTAAGAGATCATCATACTAAGTGAAGTAAGTCAGACAGAGAAAGACAAATATCATATGATAGTGCTTATATGTGGAATCTAAAAAAAATTATACAAATGAACTTATATACAAAACAGAGGGCTTCCCTGGTAGCGCAATGGTTGAGAGTCCGCCTGCCAATGCAGGGGACACGGGTTCGTGCCCCAGTCCAGGAAGATCCCACATGCCGCAGAGCGGCTGGGCCCGTGAGCCATGGCCGCTGAGCCTGCACGTCCGGAGCCTGTGCTCCACAACGGGAGAGGCCACAACAGTGAGAGGCCCGCGTACCGCAAAAAAAAAAAAAAAAAAAAGTAGATAACCAACAAGGACCTACTGTATAGCAGCAGGAACTATACTCAATATTTTGTAATAATCTAAAAAGGAAAAGAATCTGAAAAAGAATATATATATATATATACACACACACACACATATACATATAAAACTGAATCACTTTGCTGTACACCTGAAATTAACACATTGTAAATCAACTATACTTCAATAAAAAAATTTAAAAAATAAAAATAAATGAATAAAAGAAAAATTTTTAAAGTTCTTCTCCATATTAGGTCGTGTTGTAAACATCAGCTTGCTCAGTTTCTACAAGGAAGAACATAGCCAATTCACTATATCTTTGCTTCTTTTCACGTAATAACCACATGGTGAGGAAAGTAAGCTGGAGCTTCAGTGCTGTCCATTTTTTAAAGTTATAATTACTTACTCATTCACACATTCATTCTTTCAACAAACATGTATCAAACATGCCATATGCCAGACCCTTGCCAGGCTCTAGGCAAACCAGGTCCAACAAGGTGGAGGGTACACGGCGTGGACAGACGAGGAGATCTCCTCTCTGGTACAGCTTGGTCCACACCAGCGGCAAAGGTGGACACGCTCAGCGCTGGGAACGTAGGCGCTTTTGAAAATGGAAACTCCAAAGCACACAAGAGAAAAGTGGAACTGAATTTAAAATATCTGTCTCTGAGTGCATTATAGCTAGAGTCAGTACTCAGCTGTTAAATCCAGCAAAAATTCCATTGCTTCCATTAATTTCTTTGTGCCGATTCTTCCTAGTAAGGCTTAATTTTAACAAAGTTAATTAGGTTGAAGATTAAAAATCCCATTAGTGTCGATCATTCACTTCGTGGCTCTGTCAACAAGGTGCTAAAACCTTGCTCAGTTCCGGAGGGGCAGAAGGAGGGAAGGGGCAGACAGAGCACTCAGGCTAGCTGTTTGGCATTTTTAGGAACCAGATATTTTACACCATTTTTAAGGCTTTAGATGGATATCATTTTAAAGCATATTTTTGTACTTTTCCAAACATCGAGTTATCTCAAATCCTTTAGACCCGTGGCTATTAATTTTCTGAGAGGTCTGTGGCAATGGTGCATTTTTTGCTGAGAAACTCTATCCCATCTACTCTGATGATCTAATTTGCGGGTTTGCAGGGCATGGATTTTTAATCAAGGACCTGTTTCCACTGTCACCTTGTCTGCCCGTTTATTATGGTTAAAGACTCAATGGTGGCTAATACGTCACCCAGAGTAGGAAAGAACAAACAATTAATAGACTCATGAATTACCCGCAGTCATAATTCTGTTCAAAACACTGGTTTGTTTGAGTTATGCTTTCTGCTTTGGCCCTCACACCCGACTTACAGTGGCAAGAATTGCAGAAACTCAAGCGCGTACTGTTAACACTGGCTCCCAGGAAGTGGCTACAGTGCTAATGTAGCAGCCACAGGGACAGCAGGGGGGACAAGACCAGAGCAAGGGAGCGCCAGCCGCAAGCCTAAACCTATTATCTTGTTCATGATGGAAAGTCAGTAATAGGAAGGAACCCAAGAATGTGGAGGAGGCGGGAAGCCGTCCGAAATCAAGTTCAAACAGGGATAAGGCAAAGGCATTTCACTTCCTGGACAGACGTGAAGACCAGGGGGAATTTAATCAAGGGTTAGGATTATAAAACAGAGTAAACATTATACAAAACAGTATTTTCCAAGCAGATTCATTTAAACATAAGATGAGGGAAAATCAGAACAGAGTGCAGCCCCATAAAAATGTCCGGGACACCAGGGTCCACAAAAGATGGAGAAACTCCAAGAGACCAGAGCAAATGGGTGTCTAGATAGGTAACTTGAACCTTTAAGGTGTGGGAGGAGGGCAGGGGGAGAGAGGGGTTGCATAGTGGTGCATAGAATGTTCTGCATATAGTGAATCATCAGAAGTGTTGGGCTCACAGGAGAAAGACTAATACCTTTCCTTGAGCTACTGCCTATAAATCCCTACCCTTGGCATTATTATTATTATTATTATTATTATTATTAACATCTTTATTGGAGTATAATTGCTTTACAATGGTGTGTTAGTTTCTGCTTTATAACACAGTGAATCGGCTATACATATATCCCCGTATCTCCTCCCTCTTGCATCTCCCTCCCACCCTCCCTATCCCACCCCTCTAGGTGGTCACAAAGCACCGAGCTGATCTCCCTGTGCTATGAGGCTGCTACCCACTAGCTATCTGTTTTACATTTGGTAGTATATATAAGTCCATGCCACTCTCTCACTTCGTCCCAGCTTACCCTTCCCCCACCAATGTCCTCAAGTCCATTCTCTATGTCTGCGTCTTTATTCCTGTCCTAACCCCCCCCCCCAAAAAAAGGTTATTATTATTATGTAATAGCTTGAATCAGTGTGAATAGGTGGGACCACAGCAGGCTGACAAATGAAATGCAAAAGAAACCCCCAAAACACACAAAAAAACGCCAGATTTTATTTATAAATGTTCTCTTGCTATAATATCATTGAGAACTAGGGCCTAGGGCAAGTGCTGTAGAGACGGTTTGCTGTCAAGAACCTGTTGGTAGGCTTGGGTAGTCTCTACCTACAGAATAGAAGTACCTACTCATGGCAGAAGAAAGGGATTTCTTCAAATGAAAGGTGTTTCTCTTTGGGCTTCAAGTTCACCACTGAAATAATGACGGTGAGAAACTGAGTTATTTTTGTGGTCCATTTTAATTCTAAAAAATCTATGATTCTTGACTCTAAATGAGTGTTATTTTCTTTGTGTAGCTTATCATGACCTTTCCCTTCCCACTCTTCTTTGCTGAAGAAAACTCTTCAAATGCATATCCTATGACCTCACCCCAAAACATGGCCCTGCTACCATGGAAATCCTGTTCAAGCTGGGTGGGCAAAGTATTCTGTCTGTTCGCAGAGCATAGATGTTAATTAAGTCCTTAGCACTGCCTCTTATCTCTTCACACACTACCTGTTCTGGTCAACCTCTACTGCCTATGACAGTCTGCTTGAAAATGCTCCAAAGTACCTTCTATATCCAGAGCATCAACCTCTGCTCACACTTTCTGCATCATAGCTCCAGACAGGAAGGAAAGAGGTCTCAGCACAGTCCTAACTGGCTTAGTTAATCCCTCCCAATAGGTGGAATCATTGTTTTAAGACATGATTTCTCTACCTGAAACTTTTTGAACCTTTAAAGAAACCAGCAACTTACCTGACCCCATTCTCCATCATTCCAAGTATCCTTTTCTGTAATGGCTTCACTTGGCTTTATTTTGTCTAGACCCCCAGGTCTTGAGCTGGTGCACGACAGGTACAATGCCTCTTGAGATGGAACTAAAGAGACTCTGAATCTGACTTTCTTATGTCTGACTTCTGAAATGGATGCTGTAATTTTGCCACTGTAACTCATTTGCTTTTTCACTCTCTCCCTTAGCCCTGAACATGACTACTGTCTTCACATTTGACCCCCATAAGACCCAGCTGAACAGAATGAGTATATTTTTAAGCATGGTTAACATCACTTCTCACATATCATCTGAAAACCTGCAATCCGTGAAGGACAGACAAAAGGGGGCGCACTAGCTGATGGTGGCCCTCGCTTTGCCTACACCTGGTCTTTAGCCATAACCCACGCCTCATATGCTCACACTCAGAAGTCAGTTTGTATGAGCTAAGAAACAGAAACTTCAAGTCTGCGTTCCTTGAGAGGCACCCCTGGGTCTTGCTGCCTTACCTGAAATGGTTGTCAAGCCCAGATCTCCCCTAATTGATATGAGTTACAGCTCTGGGATGATAAGGACATCTCTTGGGCTAAGATTTGGAGGAGTCAACTTTCTCCCCATCATCTGCCCTCTCCCCTCACACACACACACACACACACACACACACACACACACCATTCAGTAATAACGATAGTAAATGTGATTGGCTAGATAGTAAGAATCGTGGACAAGAAAGATGAAATACAGGATCTTTTCTCCATGATAAATAACGCATCAAGTCTTGTGCATTCAGAGTGGGTGAGAGTTTATGTGCTTTGAAGAAAAGGAAGAGAAGAAGGAGGTAAGAAGAGGCAGAAGAGAGTCAGAAAGGGATGGTTGTTCTGCTTCATTTTTGTTTTTCTTTTTTTCTGTACACGGGCCTCTCACTCTTGTGGCCTCTCCCGTTGCGGAGCACAGGCTCCGGACGCACAGACTCAGCGGCCATGGCTCACGGGCCCAGCCGCTCCGCGGCATGTGGGATCCTCCCGGACCGGGGCACGAACCCGTGTACCCTGCATCGGCAGGCAGACTCTCAACCACTGCACTACCAGGGAAGCCCGGTTGTTCTGCTTTGTACTTTGTCTGCCAACTGTGTTATATCTGTATTGTTTTCAAATCAGTGCAGGTAAAAGGAATTGCATACCCAGAACGACTTAATCAGTCACCTCCATTCATTAATCAAGCCAGAAACAAGAGCCTCTAGCTCCAAGTTGATGTAATTTCATCGTGGAGGAAAGACTGTCTTCTCATTAAGGTCCTAAACTCGGCTTGTTTTTAGTTACCTAAAATTAGAATAGCCAATCTTCTCTAAGACCATATTATTAATCTGCTCATTATTTATTCAAAATAATATATTGAGTGCATACTATGTAAATCACTTTATACAAGCTCTGTGGAAGGAACAAAAAAAGTCAGGAGAGTATCAACTCCAGTTTCAGCTTAAATGTCACCGCTTCAGAGAAGCCTTCCTAGTTCACTCAGTCTGAGTGTAGCTCTCCAGCCACTTGCAAAAATATTTGTCTTGCTTTATTTTCTACACAACCTTGTCACTCACTATATTCCTTTTGAGTAGTGATGTGTTTAAGTGATTATTAGTTTGCCCCCTAGAAGAATGTACGTTCCATAACAAAACCTTAAATCTCGTTCAACTCTTATAATAGTCCGCTTTCCAGAGAAACAGAACCAATAGGAGATATATATATATATAATGTATATGATATATAACATGTGTATATGTGATATATATAATACATGTATGTATATAATGTGTATATATGATATTTATTTTAAGAAATTAGCTCATATGGGGCTTCCCTGGTGGCACAGTGGTTGCAAGTCCGCCTGCCAATGCAGGGGACACGGGTTCGTGCCCCGGTTTGGGAAGATCCCACATGCCGCGGAGCGGCTGGGCCCGTGAGCCATGGCCGCTGAGCCTGCGCGTCCGGAGCCTGTTCTCTGCAACGGGAGAGGCCACAGCAGTGAGAGGCCCACGTACCGCAAAAAAAAAAAAAAAGAAATTAGCTCATATGATTTTAGGAGCCATCAAGTCTCAAATCCATAGTGTAGGATGGCAGCCTGAATATTTTAAGACAGGGGCTAAGATGATACTATCTTGAGACAGAAATTTCTACTTTCTCAGGGAAAACTCAGTTTTGCTTTTAAGGCCTTGGAACTGATTGGACAAGGCCCACCCCCCTTATTAATGGTAATCTCCTTGACTTAAAGTCAGCTGACTGTAGTAATTTGATACTTAGCCAAGTTGACACATAAAACTAACCATCACACTTCTGTGTCTCTAGTATTTAGGGCAATGCCTGGCACGTTGTGGGTAGTCAGTAATACTTTGGCTACCTAGTAATTCATTCATTGCATGGGCCTTACAAGAGGCCCTATAAGATACAGCCCTGCCCTCCAATGCTTATGATCTGGATGGGAAGACACTTTCCACACAAGGAAACAATTAAGCCACAGCAATGGGCAGTGTATGATTCAGAGCTAAAATGAGCGATACTAAAACCAATTTTAAAGAAAAGACTAGGCATTCAGAGAAGGGGAGATCCTTGTTAGCGAGAAGAATGAGAAAAGATCTATTTGGGGGTCTGGTTGTCTATGTCAGGCTGTTTTTTCGTTGCCATTTTCCACTGTGTGACTGTAACTAACACCCCAGTGGGGTGGGTTTCCCTCTGCCCTCTCTGGGTCTAGAGCTGTCTCTCTTCATCTCTGCAGATGAGGATGGCAGTGAACTGTTTGCTTGGAAGGGTGCGCTGCTGAGGTTTGGTTCCTGCAGAATGAGTGGCCCTTGTGCCTCCTCTGAGCTGTTGTCCGTTTGGACCTTGTGGGTCAGCTCTTAACCGGGTGGGGGAGGTGACCGATTTAACCTGTTTGGTACTTAGTGTCTTTAGTGTTATATTTTACCGACGGTGATAAATGTCATTTTATGAATTCGTTTGTCAATCCTTTTATCTTGAGGAGAATAGTGGAAACCGACCTTTTTCTTACTTTGCGTACTTATTCAGATCATGTCCTACAAAAGTTCTCTCTCCTAAGGAAGTCGGAAGACATGAAGTGATTATACCTACCTAAGGTATTAAAGGGTAACTGTAAACATTTAAGGGGAAGTGACTAGGAAAGCTGGTGTAGGTGAGGTCTGTTCATCACTTTGCCCCGGCTGCTGGCTGTTTTTGATTCCCAGTGTGCGGCTGTGTGATGTATGTATGAGGTGGGGGCTCCCTGGCGTTACGGAGAGCCCTTGGCTATGTGACACCAGGGAAGGTGAGACCCCTAATGTCCTCTGGGGTCTGCACTGGCGTGTGGCTTTGGGCAAGTCGGGTTGTAGTCCTTGTGGGAACAAATTCAAGATGGAGCTGGAATAGCCCTTAAACGTTGAAACACTGCTCACACAAAACCTTACATTTAATTCTCATCTGTGAAACACAGAAAGGCAAAGCTGGAAGCCAGAGTTGGTAGGGAGTGGCGTGTGTGTGTGTGTGTGTGTGTGTGAGAAACCCACTAGTTGCAGCCTTTGTCCCCTCCCCCCATGGGACTCTAGAAAATCCCTGAAGCTTCAGAGTACAGTGTGCAAATCAAATTCAAAGAAATGGAATGATGCCGTTGCCTGCTTTGAAATTCTGTGACAAATTGTGAACGAGGTAATTCATCCACAGGTTTTTATAAAGACATGTTTTCTTTAAAATAATAATTACATAAGAAATATGAGGGCAGAACTTCCTATAAAAAGTTGAACTGGTACAGGAGTGTCTGGAAAAGCCCCTTCATCTTGCATCCTCCTTCCACTCCCCCCATTCCTACCCCAAGCTCTGTTGGGAGTTTGGTTTCAAGCTTCCCAAATCTGTATTTTTGCATGTATTTTATTGATGCACGAGGGAAGGACTCATTTATATAAATTGAACCATAGTCATGTGTCACTATTGTATAACTTACCACTTTCATTCAATGGCATGCCTTAGAAATCTTTCTGTATCAGTAAGATATACTGAACTCAAAGGGCTAAGAGGGTATGAAAATTCCCATTTGCCCCATGCTATCAACAGCCCTGGAAATTTTCAGTGTATGAAACGTTTCCTATCAGAATGGCAAATTTGAAGTGTTCCTGTTGTTTTAATTTATTGTCTCTGATTTTTCATTCATTTGAGCTCTCTATACTGGCAAAGTAGCTTTTCCATTACCTGTTACATTGAAGATTGCCTGAGGTCTAAAAAGAGGTGAACGTTTTAACCATGGAATCTGTTTAACAGAGCTCTTGACTGTTACGGTTTATGTCTCTGATAAGAAATTGAGGACTTGGGAATTCCCTGATGGTCCAGTGGTTTGGACTCTGCGCTTCCACTGCAGGGGGCAGGGGTGCGATCCCTGGTCAGGGAACTAAGATCCCGCGTGCCGCGAGGCATGGCCAAAAAACAAAGAAGAGAAATTTAGGCTTTGTAACCTGTAAAGCAATTTCCTTCTGGGATTCAAACATATTTTTATGGACTCATAGTCATCAGTGGCCTCGGATAAAGAACATTTTATTAATTAAGGGAAACTTGTTCTCGTGATAAAATGTAAATAGAATTATCATTCCCACCTTGATTTAAATTGGCAGGTCTAGCAATGATGAAGTCCTAGTAATCTCTTTTTAAACCATTCTTTGGTCAATATACGTACTTGTCAGTTTAAAAGAGATTTTTTTCCTTTAAAAACAAGACAAAGCAAGACTGAGTATCAGGATCCAGCTTCTTATTTCATATACCAACCAGCATGTCAAGTAGGTTGCCAAACCAATCCATCATAAGGAGGCCCAGATCTCCTAAGTAAATGCCAGTAAAAAGGAATAGATTTAGTAAGATTAATAATCATTTTAATTTATAGCACTCTCTCTCCCAAAGACACTTGGGAAGCTTTGCAAACCAAAGTGCAGTTTAAACCACTGGGAACCGGATATGTAAACTTGCTAAAAATATAAAATACGAGCCTCATAGAGTGGTCCTTCATATTCAGAGATGACACATTCATACTATATAGCTATCAGTTCAACAAGTTTTTACCGCATTTTATTTGTTCTCCCCAAAGCCTTATTTTTGATAGATGATGCCTAAGATATGCAGGGAGCGTCCTTTCAATATCGTATGAGTGATGAAAGGCAAAACAAAACAATTTATCAAATCACACTGCATACATCCCTATAAATTTGGAGAGTGATGAATCTGTAGACCCACAGAACTTGGCATGTCATGTATTCATCAAAAGGTAAAGCCCTAGGGCTTCCCTGGTGGCACAGTGGTTAAGAATACACCTGCCAATGGAGGGGACACGGGTTCGAGCCCTGGTCCAGGAAGATCCCACGTGCCGCGGAGCAACTAAGCCCGTGCACCACAATTACTGAGCCCGCTCTCTAGAGCCCGCGAGCCACAACTGCTGAGCCCGTGTACCACAACTACTGAAGCCCGCGAGCCTAGAGCCCATGCTCTGCAACAAGAGAAGCCACCCCAATGAGAAGCCCACGCACTGCAATGAAGAGTAGCCCCTGCTCGCCACAGCTAGAGAAAGCCCATGCGCAGCAACGAAGACCCAATGCAGCCATAAATAAATAAATAAATAGATAGATAAATTAAAAAAAAAAAAGGTAAAACCCCAAACATCTCAAATACTGCTGGCGACAGGAAGGCTGATCTTACTTGGGAAAAAAAGTAGTTACCCTCTGAAACTATTCCTATACTAGAAGAATCCTTTGAAAGATTGAACAGTTGTCTGTAGCATTTGAGTTGAGTTGTACAGAGGATTTGATATGATTGAACAGAGGATGATGTCATCATATTTTTTTCTATTTGGCAAAGTTAAGTGGGTTTACAAAAACAATCAAAAACACCTACTATATGTTATCCTGTATCTAATATTTATAACTGCTGATGGAGATCCAAATAAAACATTTCTTTAGGTTGTAAAAAAAAAAAAAAAAAAAAGGACTAATCATTTTTCCCCATCCTGTTCCAAGGCACCAAAACACAGTTATTTCTCCCATCACAGATATTTTGCAAATATGAATAAGAAACATATTGACCTAATTAGCACAACTTAGCACATAGTAGTAGGTTTTGGTTTTTTCCCTTCTATTTCCCCCAGTCATTCAAAGTACCCCTCCGCCTTTGAGAATGAATGGCTATATTTAATTAAGGAAAATATCTAAATCAAGCAGAAACTTTACCTTTGGTGGATAGCCCCTGAACCCATGAGAACCCTGGCTTTTTTCTATTATATCCAGTAACTTTGAGGTTGTTTGGGTGAGAAGCTGGATGGCAGTAAGGGAATTAGAGTGGAAGCCCTATCCCGTAGGGTTGTAAAGACTTCAGAAGTAGAACAGATGAACATTCTAGGGTCCATATGTTTTCACCTGAATTTCCCAGGTTACATAAAAATACTACTGTAGGGCTTCCCTGGTGGCGCAGTGGTTGAGAGTCCGCCTGACGATGCAGGAGACACAGGTTCGTGCCCCAGTCCGGGAAGATCCCACATGCCGCGGAGCGGCTGGGCCCGTGAGCCATGGCCGCTGAACCTGCGCATCCGGAGCCTGTGCTCCGCAACGGGAGAGGCCACAACAGTGAGAGGCCCGCGTACCGCAAAAAATAATAATAATAATACTGTAGCACAACTTTTTCCTAATAGCCAACAGCGTTTGTTATTTGGTGGTATATGTAATATTTTTAAGGCAGATAATGGCTATAGCAAAGCAACTCACCATTATATTAAATAACAGGGATAACCAATAGGGTTGAAGGGGAAAAATCCAAACAAATAATTGGATAGTAGACTATTTTTCTCTTCAATTCAGAATTCTGGTGAGTTCTACTCATTCTCATTCACTAAATCAGTTAGTCATCAAAACTAACCATTCTGCAGAACGCAAACACACTCTCCTAGGTGGCCATTTCAGATTTTTCTCCTTCTGTTTGCATTTCCTGGAAGATAAGCCTTTTGGGTGATATCCTTTCTAAAATGCATTTGTGATAACATGAAAATGTAGGCTGTCCAGGCAGTGTAAAATATATTTGTTTATTCTGAGCCCCAGTTAAATCGAATGATGCAAATCTAAAACAACGTTTTGAAAGAGAAAAATGGTATGTATGTGCACGTGTATTTGAGTGTATGTAGAATTACGTTTAGACAAGCTTGTTCTTTTTCATCAAAAACTGATACCCTAAAAACAGGCTCTTTAATTATATACATCTCTTAGTTATGTAATGAATAGGTTTTTTTTTCAAACTAACACATGTTACTTCTGGTTTCACCTCTAAAAAGAAGTGATGGAAAGGATTTTTGATACCCAAGATGTTGCTTGGAAGTCATCATAATTAGTTTTTAAATTGATTATAATATTCTAGGCACTGATCTTCAAACACATAATCTCACTTAATCTAACCACCACCTCACCCTCATGAGGGTGAGTTCTGTTTTACAGATGACTAAGGTTGGGTAGAGGTAGGCTGGGTAGGAACTTCCCCAAGGTGACGCCGGGATTTATGCCAAGTGTCTGAGCTGTTTGCCTGTCTCTCATTGCCTGAGTTCCTTCAGTCCTACCTGCTACACTACTTATTCTGGAGGACAGATTATAGTTGGTGGCGGAAGAGAGCCTACAAGTTCTCGCGAGATCTGGACCCTCTCTGTCTCTCCAGGTTCCTCCCATCCAGGGCATCCTCCGCCTCGGGTGCTCCAGACACAGCATCATTAGTCCAGCCCCTGTGGCCAGCTGTCTTCCCCTGCAGGCTTCAGGCAACTTGCTTCCCTCACCTGGACATTCCTCCTCTGCCCGTCCCTACTCACCTTTCAGATCTGGGCCGCCCATGTCACTTGCTCCGAGCCTGTCTCCCTAACCCCTCCTTGCCACCAGTTTAATAGTGTTTGTTCCCATGATCCTCTTTCACAGGACCCTGATCCTTTCTTTCAAATCAAAATGATATATTTTTAATTTATCTAAGTCATTTGATTTACTTCCCTCAGTAGACTGCGGACTCTGAGGGAACTCTGATTCACCTCAGTACCCTTAATGACAAGGACAGTGCCGGGCATGTGAGTGGGTTTTTATTTGTTAAATGTACTTTTTTTTTTGCTATTAAATGTGAGTTACTGAGTTATTAGCTCTGACACTTTTTCCAAAATAACACATTTAAAGGTCCACTTAAAATAACTTTGGTGCTTTTAACTGTTTACCCAAGAAATACATCTTTATTACTGGAAATTTGAAAAACTCTGAAAAGTACAAACAAGAAAATGAAAATTAACCATAGTCCCAATACCCAGAAACGATCACAGTTAATTTAACATTGTGGTGTGTGTGTAGCCCTCAAGTCTTTTCTTTGTCAGTGCATATATTTTATTAAGTAAATCATATTAAAAAGAGCATTAACATTTATTTGCAGAAAGAATACATTAACTTTCAAATGCTTAAAGTGTAACTTCTGCGTGTTAGTGAGAGCTAATATTTTAGGACCGGGCAGTCATTAAAAATAATTAAAGAAATAGTATTAATATTTTTAATTTTTTTTAACTTTTTATTCTTTTTTAACATCTTTATTGGAATATAATTGCTTTACAATGGTGTAAAGCCCCAACTTTGTTTCTTTTTATAGCTGAGTAATGTTCCATTGTATATATGCACTACATCTTTATCCATTCATCTGTCAACAGACACTTAGGTTGCTTCCATGTCCTGGCTATTGTAAATAGAGCTGCAATGAACATTTTGGTACATGACTCCTTCTGAATTATGGTTTTCTCAGGGTATATGCCCAGGAGTGGGATTGCTTTGTCGTATGGTAGCTCTATTTTTAGTTTTTTAAGGAACCTCCATACTGTTCTCCATAGTGGCTGTATCAATTTACATTCCCACCAGCAGTGCAAGAGGGTTCCCTTTTCTCCACACCCTCTCCAGCATTTATTGTTTATAGATTTTTTGATGATGGCCATTCTGACTGGTGTGAGGTGATACCTCATTGTAGTTTTGATTTGCATTTCTCTAATGATTAGTGATGTTGAGCAAATTTTTTTAAGTTGCTCTAAAGGTGAAGCAGTTTGTCTGAGTTAAAACAATTTGCCTGAATGCAGTTTGCCTAGTCTGGTTTATATAGCTTGTTAAATATCAGCATTCCTTTTTCTTAGAATTCCTTCCTTCAGCATTTCTGCCTTTGATGTAAAATGCCACCTCCTCCTTGAAGCCTCTGCAGATCACCTCATAAGAACATGACCTCGATCTCCAAAAGTCAAGGATCCTTGATACTCCATATAGCCTTAATCTCCCCACCTTCATCATCTTATAAGCCGATGGGGTAGGAGGTTCCCAGAGGAAGGGAACCAGACCTAAACTTTCTTAAAATAAGAGAAGCCATTTAGGCCTGAGCTATTTTGTGATCTAAGCTTGGCCCTTGCAGAAGAATAGTTCTCAGAAATCAATGATTTTAAGAGAACAGAAGAAGGTAAAAATAAACAGCTATTACCAGGCCAGGGAGATAACCCATATCAGAGTATCAGGAGACAATGTATCAGTTGTAAAGACTCCCAGTTCCCTTTCAAAGGCAAAGCTCAGCCTGAAGCATGTTCTTGAGCTGTCTGCGGAATTTAACCCCCCTGAACCCCTCAACCACCAGATCAGCTGGAACCTAAAGAATGATGATGCTGACCTTTCTGACCCTCATAACTTCTTCCGTCATCTAGAGCCTGGACGCAAGGCCTCTAACACAGTAGGCACTGTCTGCCGAATTAATGAGCATTAACGTATGTCCCACTGGCAGTCTGGCAGTAGTGGCTAGTATCATTTTCATATACGACACCTAGAAAATAATTGTATGAGTTGCTAGAGTCCAGTTCATGGCCAGCCATGGTCTGGGTTTCTTTTTTATGATTATGCCAGTGTGATTGGCCGAGACAAATTTTAATTCCATGCATAATCTAGCCAGATTGCAGTTGGCTTGGGTTCCTTTGGACAAACGAATTATGCCATTGTTCTGTTGGCGTTTCAACTCTATATTCTGTCTCAGTGTTTCTCATGCTTCAGTGCCTTTAGGACGGACAAGAATTGATAGATAAAGGACAGGTGCAACCAAGGTAACTCCCCACCTAGATGAAGGCTCCGCTCACAGCCTTGTCTTCATGCCAGGGTCTCTCACCCTTTTGCACTCTGGCCCTTTAAGTCTGCAGTCATCAGCAAAGTCAGTGAAATTGGGTGAAAGAGCAGCGGCTTGATCCAATTCTGGGGCATGGCTTTCCTGTAGCATTCAGGCGGGAGGGCGGGGTGAGAGCCAAAACGCACCTTCTGACTCAGGGGAGAGGAGGCATAGCCCCACTCAAATCCCAGCTTCCCTGCTATAGTGTGAGACAAGTTTCTTACCTCCCCAAGTCTTGGTTTCTCTCTCTGGAAAAAAAGAGTAAAGAAAAAATCTGCTTCAGAGGGTGATTGTAAAGATTAAATGAGGTAATCTATTCAAAGTTTTTCGCACAGTGTCTGACATAAAAGGGTTCTATTATTATTAACATTGAGCTGGAACCAGTAGCAGTGTGTGTGTGTGTGTGTGTGTGTGTGTGTGTGTGTGTGTGTGTGTGTGTGTAGGTAAATTTCTATTGTGTGGCCTGAAAAATAGTGAACTCCTGTTAGCTAGATTATTGAAATTTCAAATAGGTCAGATCTCCAATACTACCCCCCGCCACAGACACTCACACCCCACAGCTGACCTTGGCCATGGACAGTGTGTGATCTGAGACACAGCAAAGAGAAACAGTACAAGCAACCTTTTCCCTTCCCTGGCCTGGGCGGAACCTGAAACTGCGCAGTTGCAGTCTGTATTTCCAGCCCTTCTAGAGGGGCCTGAGTGGGTCTGACCAAGGAGAACAGTGGCAGGGATGGAGCTGCTGAGAGCCAGGGAGAGTTGGGCTACTTCAGGGGAAAGATTGGCCGTCCAGGGGGCGGACAGGAGCGGAGCATGGCGCTGCCAGCTTTAGTGGAAAGAAATGAAATTCTTGGTCCTCAGGATCTAGGATGAAGCTGAGTGCAACCTGGTCTCTTTGTGGTGAAACAGTGGCTGAAAAGAAAGCACTTGGAACTTAGCCGAGAAAGGGTGACGAGGGCAGTCATCAACATATGAGTAGTTCGGAGTTGGGATGCTGGTTGAGGTGACAGAGCTAAAGAACCCGGGATGTGAAGGGTCGCCCTGTTGGAATTCCCTAGCAAACGATTCCTATGTATTTGCAACTTTCAGGAGTTAGAAGGGTTCCTTGGCTATTTAAAGGCATCTTTTAAAACATGGTGTTTAGATCAAAAAGGCTATGTCCACAAAAGGAGAAGCAAGTGAATCAGGGCAAACTGTATTTCAGGAGCTTTACAGTCTGATTCAGAAATGACTGCTGTTGCTTCCGCTCTTGCACACTCCTGAGTGGAGTCCCCATCTACTTAGTCATTCATTCATACTGTCATTGTTTGGGACTATTTAAGTGTCAGGCACTGTGCTAAGAGCTGGGAAAACAGAGATAAATATAAGGCACATCAGTAGGCATTCGGGAATAATTAGTGGTGTAAAATGAATCAGTATATGATTCCCCATTGCTATCTATTATAAATAAATATTTACAATAAAATAAGGTAGCAGCCTCTTCACAGCTATTTACAAAGCACCATGGAAAATAAAATAGTTATCATCTTCCAGCCAGGAGAGGGTAGAGGGAGGAAGATGGAAACAACTCATTCATAAGAAGTGGTTTGTTTAAGCTGAGTCTTAAGTGATATCTAGATGCTTACCAAGTGAACAAGAGAAGTAAATACATTCTTCATACAGGGAAGAGCATGTTTCGGAAATTGCCTGTGTTCCTGAATTACTTGAGTACAGGAGTAGAGTGAAAGGCAGGAAAAGGTAGAGGGGCAGGTGAAGTCATATAGGTTGGAGGAAAAAGGCGAAGTGGCAGAGGGGAGAATACAGGATTGGGGTCTAACGGGCTGGGTTGGAATCCCATCTCTGCCAATGAATAACAGCTTTGTGACCTTGGAAATTGCCCCCAAGATTTCCTGTCTTCATCTGCCACAATGGAGAGCACACACTCTCTTGTGGGGTTGTGGTGAGAATTCGTAGCCACCGGAGTGAAATTCTGGATACACAGAAAGCACTCCGAACTTGACTGTGATCGTTACGATTTAAACACCATGCTAAGGAACTTGTGCTTCATTTTGCTTGTTCCAAGGAGCCAATAAGGATTTTAATCAGCAAAGCGGCCTGGTGCGCATTCACATTCTGGTTTACTGGGAAGAATAGAATTGACATGATTTGGGCAAGTTGCTTGACCTCTAAGTCTTTGTTCATCTAGAAAATGGAGACAGTAGTAGAACTTACCTTCTCACCTTATTATGAAGATTAAAGGAGATCATGAACAGCATTGAGCACTGTGCCTAACCCAACAGTAATCTATCAAGACACGTGTTAGTTATTATTTTTAGCCTCTCTATAGGGATGAGGCTGAGAGGAGAGAGACCAGTTAGCCAGGAGGCCTTCGTTAGGGTCCAGCTGGGAAGCGAGGTAGGGCCAACATCTTGTGAGGTGGGCTGAAGAGCCGGAAGTTGGATATTTAAAAATTAAAATCAACAGGCCTGGGATTCACTGAATGTGGAAGATAATCTTGCTTCACAACATGATTTTTCCTCTACAGAATAAAAACTAGAGTTAAAAAATTTATTTTTCTAAGGTATGCATTTCCCAATCAGGTTCACATTCCCTGAATGTCCCTATTAATGAACCACTGCTTTTGAGTGTCACAGCTTAAAGGAAGGGGTTACTTAGAGTTCAACAAAATTGGAACTAGTACAAGAGACCACAGTTGGATTTAACAAATAAACAAAGGTCCAGCAGGAGCTGTGACTTCTAGTCTGTACCAGATCTGCCCCCCCCCCCGCCTTTACCCTGCACACAAATCTAAATGTATTAAAAGGATTATTAACAACATTAAACAGTTTCACAGAAATCAGCCTAAGCAATGCAAACCATCTGGATATAGCTAGAATCAACAGCTATGGCTCCACTATAAGAGAAAAATAGTTTAAATCATCTCTGGTTCTCAGAAAGAAAAGGGTTCAAAATAAAAAGTGGCTTCATTACAGACAAATGGCAATCAGTCAGAGCTGTTGAACTGGTAGGAACTAACTTTTAAGAACACTAAAGTGGCCTCACGTGGAAGGTTTGGCCGTCTTCTTCCAAACCTTTGCAGAGCCCAGTTTAATTCTTGTCAGAACTTTAATCTGGAAGAAACTTAACAACATTTGATCTAACCCCTCGTGTTCAGGAAGGACCACCCTCACACCCCTAAGACCTGTGAGAATGTGTGCGAGTTTCCAAATCTCCTATTCTTATCCTTAGTAGCAATTCCCATTAAGGCTTTATCCTTTATGCTTATATGAAATTTAAAGCTAGTTTAGAGTTTTCCAGTTTAAAGCCACCGTGTTTCGCTCTCATTTAATAAGTTAAGAGCTTCAAGTCATCATACATCCTCTTTCACAGCTGCAGGCCCCTATTAAGTTTCCCCTCCATTTTCTGAAAATTTCATGTTTTTCCAACCTCTCAATTATTAGCTTTGTGAGTTTTATTACTACATTTTCCAGGTTAAACTGTCTCCTCATAGCAGCACAAAGAACCAGAATGATGGCCTAGATTTTGGTATCGCTCAGGAAAGTGTTAGTACCCACTCCTTGGTTCCTTGGTCTGTCTGGTTAGCCTAATACTATACTCACAGGATGGTGTGACAAGTAGCCATCAAAACACCACTTAAGGGCTGCCCTGGTGGCGCAGTGGTTGAGAGTCCGCCTGCCGATGCAGGGGACCACGGGTTCGTGCCCCGGTCCGGGAAGATCCCACATGCCGCGGAGCGGCTGCGCCCGTGAGCCATGGCCGCTGAGCCTGCGCGTCTGGAGCCTGTGCTCCGCAACGGGAGAGGCCACAGCAGTGAGAGGCCCGCGTACCGCAAAAACAAACAAACAAAAACACCACTTAACAAGCACTGAAGTTAAATAATACGTTAATGATATGTGTTGAGAAAGGATGTGAACACATCCTGCAGGATTGTGAGTAAACTACTCTGGGAGTTGCATGCCCATGCGGGGATTTGAGCATAATTTTACGTGGCCAAGATGGATACAATCCTTAAATACCACCGTCTTTCTGTTGAGTAACCATATTCCTCTGGCGAGAGTGTATGGAGACCAGACACACAGGGAAGAGGAGCAGATGCATATGGTCTAGGGTTTTAAATTCAACAGAGTGATGACAGGAAAAATGAAGTACAGAAAAAGTAAATCAAACTAAGAAGTGAGTTACACGGTAGAGCACATAATCCGTTGTAAGCCCTCTCATTATTGTCATGACGATGTATCTCAGTTATCTTTGTGTTTGTACCTAACACCCACCTCCAACAACACTGAGTCCTCCTAGGGAAGATCCTGTGTCTCTTATTCTTCCTCGTGTCCTTGTCACCTAGAACAGCATCTGACACAAATTGAGTACCCAGTAATTGTTTGAATTAATGAATTGATTGCTCCGTTGATGAATGGGTCACCCAGGTTAATTGAGATGGCTACACAGAGCCAAAATTCATTTGAAATCATTGGCATCTAAAAGGAGCTATATGACCAGATAAGAGGAATTTTAGGGTCTTCTGTGGCTCAAAGGCCAAATGAAGGTGACAGGTTTTCAGGAATGAAAGCAAGTGTATTCGCATAAAACAGATATATGTCCCAGTGATTTATATGGAAGTTGATAATTAAATGTATGTTACAACAATTCATTTTGAAGTTGTTCTATAGCTAGCTATAATTTGGATATAAAACAAAAGGTTAAAATCTTGCTGATTCTCCCAGGGACAGACTCCTTCAGATGCATCATCACCAGGCCTTAGACACGCTTGGCAACAGTGGCTCTTCTTCTTGCCTTCTTCTGAGAAAGGAACCAAGGAATTCTCAAATGTTAAAATAATAATTTCCAGTCCATACCAAATAAATCACCATCTCTGAGAGTCAGGAGCAGTATATGAAAAAAAATATTCCTGGTGATTCTGTGGTGAATCCAGAGGCAAGTACTATTGGATTAAAATTTGGGAGAAAAAAAAAATAATATGAATATACATTTTGGGATAATCCAACAAGGTAAACACTGGGTAGAAATTAGGATAATGGGTTGTGACCCATTAACAGGACTTGAAATGGACTTAAAAAAATGGACCAAAAAAATAAAATAAAATAGAAGAGAAAATATCAGAGTACATCACACATAGTATTGTTTCATGACTTTTAGTTACATCTACATATTCATATATCTATAATATATATGTATAGTCTATCACAATATATATACATTGGATCAAAAATGTTTGCAAAATATTGGTCTAGGGTGATGGGAATATATAGCAACACTTTTTCAAAAAAATTTTATTGGAGTATAGTTGATTTACAATGTTGTGTTAGTTTCAGGTGTACAGCAAAGTGAATCAGTTATACATACATATATATATATATATATATATACACACACACTTTTTTTTTTAATATTCTTTTCCCATATAGGCCATTACAGAGTATTGAGTAGAGTTCCCTGTGCTATACAGCAGGTTCTTATTAGTTATCTATTTTATATATAGTAGGCAGCACTCTTATTTTGCAATCAGCCTGAGGTCTCCAAAGTACTGTGTAGTTCATTAATCAAAACAAATCTCTTCTGTTTAACTCTTGCTTCAGTCATCTTTGGCTCAGTTACACTACAGTATCAGATAACTCAGTGGCTTACAACTGAAAGATTTATTTCTTATTCACCCTATATGCTCACCATAAGTCATTGCCTTCATTCGAGTTTCCAGATTTAAGGAGAGTGTTCACTAGGGGACATTTTTTGACTTGTGTCAATGGGAAGAGCACATAGTGAGCCATGTGACGGCTCATAAGGCTTCTGCCGGGAAGTGGCGTGTGTCAGTGCTCACAGATCGTTGGCCAATGAGAGTCACATGGTTAAGCCAGGCATCCGCAGGGCATCAGTGAATAATGCTGCTACAGGAAGGAGCAGTGGATAGTTTGAACACTACTGCAGTTTATCACAGCTCTTAAGCTCTTTCCTTAAAAATGTATGTTTAAGGAATATCAAGTTCTCATATTCTCTTTGTCCAGGGCTTTACTGAGATTTTGTTAAGAATTAGTTTTCCTGAGGCTTTTTGGATCAATACTGCTGTATATGGTCTCTGACAACTTAGGTGCCACAAATCCTTTAGTCTCCATCACTTTAGTACAAATAATGCAGCTCTGAGTTGGTGATAGTAAAGGCTAAAACTTTCGGAGACACAGATATCCTCATCTTTTCTTTTGCTTCAGATGCCTATTGTACTTCCACCAACCGGAGGTGAGTTTTTTAAAACCCAGACATTAAACTACACTAAGATTTAATTTGAGAAGTTTCTAGAGATAACTCTTCGAATCTGGAGGAAAGGTATGGATGGGATGTAGGATTTGAAACCCTTGGACTACCACACTCTGGCTGATATCAAGTGAGTCATTTTGTTTCCAGAGAATTAATGTTGTTTCCAAAAATTAGCTCTCATACGGCTCATTCATGTAACCTGTGTTGAATATGGAAGTGAGATTTTTGTTCACGCAAGTTTATTACATTCTAGTTTATGAAGCACAGTGGCTATATGTCAGACTTCCTTTGAAGCTAAGCAGTCCCTTTGCTCTGCTACTCCCACTGAGTCTTTTATTTGAAGTGTTTCTTCATTTTGGCTCATTTGGCCACAAACAGAAGTTGCCCTATGGGAGATAACATCTTATGTTTATTTACTTTGTAGCATTATCAGCCCTGGGCTCATTGCAAGTGAAAAACATATCAGAAAAGAGAAAAATCTGATTTCAGAAAGTCAGTACTCCCTTAACCCTGACATGTGCCTGTCTTTCCTTGGATAGTGTAGTCAGAAAAAAAACAAGTTATTGGATTGGGAGTCAGGAGACCTAGTCCCTGGTCTTTTTTGTTACTATGTGATTTGGGGCAAATTATTTTACTTCTCTGATTCTGTTTCTTTATTTGTAAAACGTGATGAGCCTCCCAAAACTCTTCCAGTTTCAGGACCCTGTTTTACTTATGGAATTTTGCAGAAGTCATAGAGAGTGTTCAGCAAAATCATTACAGAAGAGATTTTTTGTTTGGAAAACATGAAAATAAAAATATATTTCTTCATATTTAGAAGTGGTACAAAAATTGCCCACAACATCTAAGTTTAAATGGAATGCTTAAGCTCTGTTAAGTGATCCTTGCTTTTTCTTTACCTAATAACAGAAATCTAAATATAATTTTTGGTGTGATATATTTCATTTAAAGACTTTTCTGACAATGGAAATACGAAATTCATCATATAAGATGCCTCCGTTTTTTTAGCAGGTTCATTGAGATATGCTTTACATATCATGAGATTCGTCCATTTTAAGTGTACAATTTGATAAGCTTTAGGAAATTGATACTGTTGTGCAACCATCACCACAATCCACTTTAGAACATTTTCATCATCTGGAAAGTTTCCTTATGTCTGTTTGCATTTAATCCCTGCTCCTACCGTCAACCACAAGGGAGAAGTGATCTGCCTTGTGCCTCTATTTTTATCTTTTCTAGAAATTTCCTATAAATAGAATCATGTGTCTGGCTTCTTTCTCCTAGCATAATGCTTTTGAGGTTTATCAATGTTGTTCCATACATCAGTAATTTGTTTCTTTTTCATTGCTGAATGATATTCCATTATATAGATATACTACCTTTTGCTTATCCACTCACTAGTTGAATGACATTTGAATTGTTCTTAATTTGGGGCAATTATGATGAATGTGCCTATGGACATTCACATACAAGTCTTTGTGTGGACACATATTTTCATTTCTCTTAGGTAGAGAGAGATACCTAGGAGTAGAATTGCCGAATCGTATTGTTAGTGTGTATTTAACATTATAAGAAACTGCTCAGCACTTTTCCAAAGTGATTATAGTATTTTATATTTCCACCAGCAGTGTATGAGCATTCCAGTTCTTCCTCATTCTTGCCAACGCTTGCTATAGTCATTCTTCTTGATTTTAGCCATTCTAGTGAGTGAGTAGTAGTATCTCATTTTAGTTTTTAATTTGCATTTCCCTAAAGATTAGTGATGTTGAGCATTTTTTCATGTGTTTATGGGACATTTGTATTTTTTTTGGTGAAATGTCTATTCACATCTTTTGCCCATTTTTTATTGGATTGTCTTCTTACTACAGAGTTATAAGATTTCTTAATATATTTGTTCCAAATTTTCAAGGGACTTTCCATGCCACAAGCATGTACATATGTATGTATACACACACACACACACACACACACACACACACACACACACATATAAACTGCTTGTTTCTTTCATATTCATACTTTGAAATAAAATCCTTTGAAAATAATGGGGTAGAATTTTTAATTCTTGGAAAGAAGCAGAATGAATTTTAAATGGTCATTAACAATCATTAAATTAGTGTTTTGAGGAGTTACCTGTAAGCTCTCAAAGCAGTAGAGTGGTCTTTACAAATCTAATAGTGGCTTCTGTTTTTTCAGTTTGTTCCCTGTTTATAGAGGAGAAAAAAAAAACATCTTCTATAGATGCATGAGCGTTCTGTCAAAATCCAAAATCCAGTTCTTTCTGAAGAGGGATAAGGAAGTATCTGAGGAACTAGAAGAGAGAGATTGGAGTCTTTGCTTTTTTTTAATGCTTTTTACTCTACTGAGAGTTAACACATTTGCCTTCTGATGGGTGGTCTGTGGAAAGGATTAATACATTACTGACATTGGCATCACTTTGGTCAGGTCCTAGTTCAAAATACAGTTACATGTGTGCGTGCACACCTACATAACACACACGCACACACACACACGCTTCCTCAAATGAAAAAGAAGAGTCTATCTGTACCTCAGTTCTCCCTGCCAATTCTCCCTAAGATAATATAACTAACTTACGGGAGCCCCGGAAACAAGATAATATAACTAACTTACGGGAGTGTTAGAGTAATTTTGGGAGCAATACAGTGAACTAATAAAATCGCTTATTTCACCCTGAAATTTCAACTGAAAACTTGCATAACCCTACACCCCATCATCTTTTCCTCTTTTCTAACTTTTTGATAATATTGTCTATTTATTCTCACCTCCATAAATAGAAATGAACTCTAAGATTTTTTATCTGCAAACATTACTCCAAATGACTTTGGCAATAATCTCCAAAAAAATTAGAATTAAGACAAATTCAAAATTGGTTAATGTTAACTATTTATAGGAAATGTATTTGCATATATTTGTACACTATGTCCTATTTCCGAAGTCCCTAAAGCAAAATTAGAATTCTTAAAAGATACAGCCTCATCCATGTAACTGGTAGAGAGAGGTAGCTCATTAAAATGATGAGGCCCCTTTCCAATCATGATATGGTGACGTCCACCAGCCTCACCAACACTCACACAGCCTTGTGTTCAAATGTGAGAGAAAGCTAAGATCATGAGACATTGAAGAAAGCTTCTATTGTGAAAGAGAGAAACTATGACAAAGAAACAGAAAGAAAAGAAAGGAAACAGACAATTCGAGGACAGAAAAAAAATCCTCAAAAAACTATGTTTAATCTTAGAAACAGAAGAAATTGCATTTATAAAACAAGAATGGAATGTAATTTGTATAAGGTAGAAGCAGAGAGCACAAAAGACCTCTTGGAAATTAGAAATCTAAGGTAGAAATAAAATAATCTCTGGAAGGGAAAAAGTCAAGAAAGGCTCTTGTTGAGTAGAGCAAAATAAAAATTGATGGAAAATAAGAGAGGAGCTATATGAAAATTACAGGACCATATGTCTAACCATATTGTGAGTGATTTTAGAGAGGACTGAAAGAGATTGATAAGAATTAGCGATGGGTACACAGAAAACAAGGCAAACACAGAAACAAAGCAATTGAACACTACCTAAGTAATGATCATGGTAAAAACACTGAAAATTGATTTCAGAAAACAAGTGGAAGGGTGCACATAAGAGGGAGAAAAGTGAGCAAAGGACACTGCAATAATTATGTTTAAAATATGTGGAAGAGGGCTTCCCTGGTGGCGCAGTGGTTGAGAGTCCGCCTGCCGATGCAGGGGACGCGGGTTCGTGCCCCGGTCCGGGAAGATCCCACATGCCGCGGAGCGGCTGGGCCCTTGAGCCATGGCCGCTGAGCCTGCGCGTCCGGAGCCTGTGCTCCGCAACGGGAGAGGCCACAGCAGTGAGAGGCCCGCGTACCGCAAAAAAAAAAAAAATATATATATATATATATAGAAGGTTATCTTTAATAGAAATTTAGACTTTTCAAGACAACTTTAGAATTGTCTGTATTTAAATGATCTGTATATGCCTTCTGTGTCCCATGTTCTGACATTAGTGATGATGGAGTTCCTGGAATAGTCATACATTCCTTTTCTGCAGTGACTTAAAATCACCAGCCAAAGTCAGGAACCAGTATTTGGAAAAGAATGGTATTTTCCCTTTCTAAAAGCCCTCTAATTCATGACAAGAGCAAAATGTTGCCTTTCTCAGTTCTGTGTGCTGTATTACAAATGTAGAGATACTATTCGTTTTTGCTATGTTAATGTTTTACCCAATATTCAAATATGGTTCTGAATTATTGCATTATGTAGCATATGGTCCTCAGGCTTTTCATTAGCTTCCCGCCTCAGCAAACCAGAATACCCTTGAATTACCTTTCCTATGGTTCTGACATGCCGGGCTTGATTATTTTAGTGTTGGCCTTCAGAATTTGGAACTTGGTTTCTTCATAGGCTTGTATTGATGAAATTTCATTTGATAACTTGACTATGCATTTCTATATTGTTGGCATTGATCTCTATATTGTCATTCCCTAGGCTGTCTGGGCTAGTCTTCTGTTATAATTTAGTTTCCACAAAACTGTGGGTTCTGATTTTTTATTAAATGTTTCAAAATCAAATGATTTAATCAAATGTAAGAAATGATGAGTTAATGGAATTGATATCTCCTCCATGGAGTCCCATCAAATCCTGTCTGTAAAATAAATTAGCAACTGATCATCTCAGAAATTACAAATTCGGTTGCATGGTTTTCTATTTTAATTAAGGACTTGAAATAACTTTCCATTATGAATCGATTTCCCTCTTTTAGAATTGTCTAGGCCATTTAAACATTCTTGACCAGCTTCCTCCTAAGATTCAGGGCTCTTCTGAGGCACTTTTGTTCTTCTGAGTGTGTTCATTCAGAGAATACAAAGCCCGGAAAAATGTAGGAAGGTGATTCTGGCGCCCCATTTCCTTACCACCAAATCATATATGGCAGCCCTAAACTAAAATCTAAATCAGGCAAATAAAGGAAGTATGCTAGCAAATGAAAAAATGTCTTAAAAACTGGTACTCTATTGAAAACTTTCAGGAAAGAGAAATAAGGAGAGCCCCGTGATTCTATTTATATTTTAGATAATCCCCAGTAGTAATGTGAAGATGGTGATAGCAGCTAACACTTAGTGTTTACTATGTGAAGGCATTGTCTTCAGTTCTTTACATGCACTAACTTATTTAATTCTCATATGAGGAAAGTACAGTGGTAGAATGTCCATTCTACAGATGAGGAACCTGAGGCACAGATAAGTCAAGCAAATTGGCTAAAGTCACCAAATTGGTGGTAGTTTGCAGAGACCCAGATCTGAGCCACACAGTGTAGCGAGATTAATCAGGAGTTATTGTGTAGCAGCGAACACAAGAACAGATGAGGGGGCTTCCCTGGTGGCGCAGTGGTTGAGAGTCCGCCTGCCGATGCAGGGGACGCGGGTTCGTGCCCCAGTCCGGGAAGATCCCACATGCCGCGGAGCGGCTGGGCCCGTGAGCCATGGCCGCTGAGCCTGCGCATCCGGAGCCTGTGCTCCGCAATGGGAGAGGCCACAACACTGAGAGGCCTGCGTACCGCAAAAAAAAAAAAAAAAAAAGAACAGATGAGGGCTGGACCTATGCCCTACTTAGCCCAAGGTCAAGTTTATAAAGAAATGATATTCCAGTATTGTGGTCATTATGAAGCCTGCTTGAGACTCAATTAAATTTTAAATTATAGTTTTATAAAATATGCCTTGACATTATTATTCCATGGTACCAACCTGGGCATTCCTCACAGCAAACAAACAAAAAAAACCCTCAATCATAGACCTCTCAGAGTAAAATCCTACACGGATGTGGTTTGGCTTCTTAGCCAAAGAAGCATCTACAAATCACTCACTTGATCAAGGCATTAGTATAAATCTGCTAATGGAATCGAGTTTAGAAGGCACATTGTACAGACAAAGCTTTGTTCAGATCCCACAATTGCATAGATGAACTGACAGTTAAAGATTCAACTGGAATATGGCTTGAAGAGTTATGCTCTACGGTGTAAAGATACATTTAGTTACGTTTGTATTAGTTTTGCTCTGATTCCATGCCAATAATGGAGACATTTGTAACCATTAAGCATTGCTTGCTTTTACATTGCCATTACATTTAATGCTTTGATCAAAAGTGCTTGAATGGTGAATATCTTTGCTACTGGGAAATTAAGTCAAGTTTTAAGTCAGTTGCCATCCTGATAGAGCCAAAACATTTCAAGAGTAAAGGTCTTGTTTCTGCCAAAGTTAACAGATCTTCGTAGAGTGGTACAGAGGTTACCAACGAGCAGAGAATAGAATCATTGATAGACTGAAAAGTGGCATTTTTATCGAGGAATTTTTCGTGTATTTTTTTGTGAGGCAGAGGTTGTGTGAACACCAGGTGCCAATCACACAGCACCAGTGGATTTGCAAGATTATAGGACTGGGGAAAAGATGAAGATTAAGCACAGGGTGGAGATTATTTATGGTAATGAATTGTATAATTTCTCTAGACAGAGTTGGATTAATGTTCATCCTGAAAAGAGATTACAGGAGGTCTGATTCTTGCAGTAAACAAACATTAAGCAGATCATACATGTACGGCATGTGAATCAGGAGTCCTAAAGCATATATGATTCATCATTTACAAGGGGAAACAACCTGTTCCCTAACTGTGCACATGAGATGCACTGGAGTCTTGTGAGGGGGGTAGAGACAGTGTCCTCTGTGCCGCAAGGCTTCTTCCTTCAAAGCCTTGAAGGGTCTATCAGGTTGTCACAGCCCAGCAGCTGCAACCCCAGTTGTGACGAGCACCCCGCCCTCCCGCAGCTGTCACGGAAACCAACTGTGCCTGCCCCATTGGCAGGTTGCCTGGACCCTGGAAGAAGTAATGGGGGATCCGGGTGGCACAGTGTGTCCATGCTTTGTACAGTTACAGAGTCTGACCCCCAGGGTCTGCTCTTCCTTTTTGGGGTGTGGTCGTTTGTGGCATGGGGTGCGCGCATCCTCAGGGCGGACCTCAGGCTGCTGCCCCACTCCCCAACCTCGGAAACGGTGCGCTCAGTTTTAGAATCAGCGTTTGATTGATTTGTAGAGCTTTTGCCATCGACTGCTTTTTAGAACACAGTGCTCTCTGGACCTGCCTTTCGTGTTCACACTAAAATAGCATCTTCTTTAAATTTCCACACAATACACTGAGAAGGGCACACTTCGGTGAGATTCTTTCCAAAAATGTTAACAACCTCAGTCTAATCATGCGAAAACATCAGACAACCCAGGTTGAGAGACATCCTACAAACTCAATGACAAATGATCTTCAAAAGCAGTATGTTTCTGTCATGCAGGTCAGATGCCCAGAGGGCCAAACCCCTATAATTTCGCCACCCCAAAATAATGACCGTTAACATCTTAAAGCATACTAGAGTCTTTGCATTTCTATTCCCATATTTTCTTTAAGGAAAATAATATTATTCTGTTGTGCCTGTGGTTACTTAACTGCTTTATTCACTTAAAGGTGTCCTGTGAACAAATTTCTCTGACAAATAAGTATTGGTGGACTCTGAGGCGAGTGTCTCTGTCTGTGGATAAGGACTCAGGGCGGAGACCTTCACATCGTGTCATTGCCGCTCACCCTTCTTCACAAGGTGGAGTCGTGGACGCCACCCGCTCAGCCCACCAGGGACTTTGTAGTCAGGGAGTCGCTCCATACAATTTAGCTCTTCCCCTTCTTGGGCTGCAGGCATCCAGGGAACTTCCGTGATTTGCTCTAAAAAGTGCCTCCCTTGCTGGAATTGAGGGTGAGAAATTTCTTGAGCAGGTTTTCACATTCAGTGGACAAGTAGAAGGAAGTATGGTGGATTCCACTCAGTACCTGTTCCTCCTGTTCCTTTAAGCTCTGTCCATCAAAAGGCAGGGATCAGTGACCAGTGTATTTATAGGATGACTCAGGCTCCCCACATCCACTGTGAGGCCATCTTACTTCTGGCCTTGACGGCACAAGGGGGTGGGGGGCTGGCACACAGGGTATCCCACTTACTGCCAAAGGTGAATTCGTGGCTGAAGCCAAGGTCTGCAACCTTGACGTTCAGGTCAGCACCCAGGGTGGATTTTCTGGCTGCAATACTGTACCGTGGACATTCTTTGCCAGAATGTGCTTGGAGCCTCTTTCTCTTTCATGCTGCCATGATCCACCAGGTAACGGAACATCTCACCTTCGCCAGCATACTCCACGACAAAATAGAGTGTTTCCTCCGTCTCCGTCACTTCATATAATTTCGTCGTGTTGGGGTGACCCAAGGCCTTCATTAATCTTGACTTTGTGGGATCGTCTCTGGAGCCCCGAGGAGTTCTGCTGGCTCTTGTTAATGACCTTCACGGCCACCTCTTTCCCAGTCAGGATGTGCCGGGGCCACCTCACCTTGGTGAAGGTATACTTGTCGGTGGTCATTGCCCACATGGGTCTCATCCTTCTCCTTGGCAGACGTGGAGGCAAGAGGCCTTGCAGCAGATTGCCTTTTACTGCATAGACAAAGTGCCCCAAGGTCAGCTTAAAATTGGGAAAAGCTGGTGAAAAACTTGATCCAAATCACCTCAAAAGAAAATCACCTCCAAAGCCCACCTGAAAAACTGATCTTTATAATAGAACCAAAGCACAGGGCCAGACAAAAATGAAGATAAACAAACAACAAATATTAACAAACAGACTTTCTGAAGTGAGAAAAATGAATAAAGAAAAAAATGGGAAAAACAGTATAAAGAAAAAAGACAAATGAGAAAAAGAAATTTAAAAAAAATGAGAAAAATCAAAAAGAGTAAAGGAAAAGTGAAAAAAAATAATAGCAAACAAAATAGTCAAAAACCCTGCAATGCCAAGGAAGAAACTAACTTTGGTCAAAGTCCCTCAGGTCACTGAAAACCAGCTTCCTGAGCTAAAAGATACAAAAAAACTTAGTCCAGGCAGGGTCTTAAATAGGTGCTTGGAATTCCATTACAATGGCTCCTTGTGAGGTCATAGCGAGAAATGGACCTAACTGGTTGAGGACCATCCGCAGTAGATGTTCTCACTTTTTGGTGTCTAGAACTCTTCACTCTTAAAAAACAAAAGAAAAAGTTGCAGATTGTACCAGTTTACATACTGACCAATCCTAAAATCTAGAATTGCCTGTCTTTTGTAAAAATCTCTTTAACTTTTTTTAAAAAACGGAAACTGATATATGTTTCCTGCTTAAAATTCATTATATATATGCTTTCTTTTTTACAGCAGTTTAAGGTTTACAAAAAAAATGAGAGGAAATTGCAGAGTTCCCCACACCTCCTCCTGACCCTCCCAACAACATAGTTTTCCATCTTCTTAACATCTTGCATCAGTGTGTACATTTGTTACAATTGACTCAACATTAATTCATTACTATTAACTAGAGTCATAAAGTTTACATTGGGGTTCACTTTTCGTGTTGTACGTTATGTGGGTTTTGACAAATGTATAATGACATGTATCCACCATTACAGTGACATATAGAATAGTTTTACTGCCCTAAAGATCCTGTGTTCAACCTGTTCATTCTGCTTTCCTTCTCCCCTAACAACTTGCAGCTACTGATCTTTTAACAATCTCTGTAGTTTTACTGTTTCCAGTTCATATGATTGTAATCATAATGTATGTAGCCTTTTCAGATTGGCTCCTTTCACTTAGCAATATGTAGTTAAGGTTCCTCCAAGTCTTGTTAGGACATGATAGCTATTTCATTTTATAGCTAAATAATATTCCACTACGTGGACTTATATAGAAGTTTGCTTATTCATTCACCAGTTTAAAGACATCTTGGGACTTCCCTGGTGGCACAGTGGTTAAGAATCCACCTGCCACTGCAGGGGACTCCAGTTCGATCCCTGGTCCGGGAAGATTCCACATGCCAAGGAACAACTAAGCCCGTACACCACAACTACCGAGCCCACATGCTGCAACTACTGAGCCCACGCACTGCAACTACTGAGCCCGTGTGCCGCAACTACTGAAGCAAGGCACCTAGAGCCCATGCTCCGCAGCAAGAGAAGCCACTGCAATGAGAAGCCCCTGCACCACGGCGAAGAGTAGCCCCCGCTCGCCAGAACTAGAGAAAGCCCATGTGCAGCAACGAAGACCCAGCACAGCCATAAATAAATAAATAAATAAATAAAGTTTTAAAAATTGGATTATTAAAAAAAAGGACATCTTTATTGCTCTCAAGTTTTGGCAGTTATGAAAAATTTGCTGAAAACATTTGCATGCAGGTTTTTTGTGTAGACACAAAATTTCCACTCACTTGGGTAAATACCAAGTATCATAATTGCCGGGTTGTATGGTATTATGTTTAGTTTTACAAGAAACAGTCAACTGTCTTCCCAAGCGGCTGTACCATTTTACATTCCCACCAACAAGGAGAGTTCCTGTGGCTCCACATCCTTGTCTGATTTGGGGCTGTCCATGTTTTGAGTTTAGCCATCTCATTGTTGTTTTCATTTGCAGTTCCCTGATATCATACGATGTGGAGCATTTCATATGCTTAGTTTTCATCTGCATATCTTCCTTGATAAGATGTCTGTTCAAACCTTTTGCCCACTTAAAATTTTTTTTCTTATTGTTGAGTTTTCAGGGTTCTTTGTACATGTGGGATACTGGTCCTTTATTAGAAGTGTGTTTTGCAAAGATTGTTCTTCCAGCCTGCAGCTTGGGTTTTCATTCTCCTTTTAATACCCAAAGGGTTCTTTGCAAAGCCGGAGGAGGAGCTGGTGCTCTCTGGCTCACAGTCTTCCCACTGTGTTTGCCTCCTGCACATGCACTTGACCCTTTCCCCCCACCCAATAGAGTCCCTCAGCCCGATGCTGCCCTAACTCCTCAACTTTTTCACCTGCCATTGACACAAGTTTATGTGGTGTGTCCAACAGACTCATAATGAATGTTTGCAGATGAAAAAGGCCATGTGGCTCCCAGGCCAGCAAACAACTTCTTAGAGTTGAAGATTGGTCACGCCTGTTCCTGGAAGCAGCCTACCCTGCCAGGCCGTGCATCCTGCCATGGTCCTTCCCAGAGTCCCAGCTCAGCATGATGTGGCCTGACTAGTTTTTCCCTGTCCTTCCACTTCCTTTCTTTCCCTTTCTCCTTAATGCCCACCCCCCCAAATTCCTGTTTGCATCTTATGCAGAGACATTTCATTAACTCTTGGACCAGGTCATGTCCAGAGAACCTCATCATAAGCAGACACACACCTGGTGAAGCTGTTCTGAATAATGATCATTCTTTCCTTGAGAAAGTCAGCTCTTTGCAGAGACTTCGGGCCTGTTCACCTGAAGTTATTGAGTCTTTGTACATCTGGGCGTTTAACAACTTCATTTAGCCAATGATTGGAAGGATAGGGAAGTCCATGCTTCAACCCTGAGCAGCTCCGTGAAAGGTATAGATAAGCAGGGAGGGTTGACAAACCAAAGAGTCCAGGCTGAGCAAAACCACTTCCAGGCACTGCTTGCAATATACAAATAACAAGAAAACTAACCTGGCTCTTGTGTACCAGCTACTTTCAAATACTCTGTCTCAGCCTGATTGGTAAATCTCTAAATTGAATATTATTCCTCATTCAGGGGAAGCAACTGAGCATCTATCTACACATAGCTAGCATTGGGATTTAAAATTTCCCAGGACAAGTCAGATGTGCAGAAATGTAACTTTAATTCTTTATAACTGAACTCAAATTTCCAAGCCCCTATTTCTGCTGATGGCAGAAAACACTGAATATTTGCACTGAGAAGTTGCTCAGTCCCTTCTTGTTTAAAACTGGGTCTCTTTTATACAAAGATTAAATGAGATTTGGGATTCTCTCTTCCCCTTCCTTTCTGTTGATCTGGTGAGTCCTGTTGTACAGATGTTCATGCTGTTCATCTTTGCTTCCTGGGGGTGCCTCCTGGCTAGGGTTTGGGGAGTAGTCCTCCCCCTTTGTATCCCTTACTGAAGCGCTCCAGTTGGCTGTCACTCACCTGGTTTCCAGAGAGAGCAGAGCATGTGTGTCTATTGCTGCACCTGGGCGCTTGCTGAGGCTGCTAGGACGCCAAAGCTCAGACACTCCTCCATACACTCCTCCTTAGGGACCTTCCATCCACAGCCCTGCGGTGAGGCTCCCTCTCACCAGTATCCTGAAGAGCATGTTGATCCTTAACTCTCCAGAGTTGTGGGAACATTTCTAGGCATCCCGGTGCCCCCACTGGAGCCAAAACATAGTGGAGGAATAGAGGATGTTTCTAGAATACAGTTCAAGAGACACGACAAGGCGAATGACATTTCCAGTCAAGTAGCTTCCAGAGTAAGTCAAGGAAGCATAAAACAGAGCAGCTTCAAAAGTGCCTTGCTGGGGCTTCCCTGGTGGCGCAGTGGTTGAGAGTCCGCCTGCCGATGCAGGGGACATGGGTTCGTGCCCCAGTCCGGGAAAATCCCACATGCCGCGTCCGTGAGCCACGGCCGCTGAGCCTGCGCGTCCGGAGCCTGTGCTCCGCAACCGGAGAGGCCACAACAGTGAGAGGCCCGCGTACCGCAAAAAAAAAAAAAAAAAAAAAAAAAAGTGCCTCGCTCAACAGCAAAGTTTGTTCCAAAGGTCAGTGTTATCTTCGGTTACTGCAACGCCCTTCAGGTGTGTAGTTTCTGAAATTTTAACCACCCACACAAAGAAAATCTTTATTAATTAGGAAAAATAAAAAAATTATTAAGGTAACATTGCAGATATTAGGTGACCTGATACGAATATATTAAGTCTTTATCAATTTTTAATCAACACGTAATTTTATTTTTCCTGGATTGCTGTGCATGTATCAAGGTTGCTCCCTACTTGTTTAGGAGGTTATTTCAATAACTGGGATTCCTAGCCTAGAATGATCATGGGAAAAATGGCAAAGAAATTACTTTGACAAGTATAGATTGCTTTGGAAAGTGTTGGCCTTTAAATGTCTAGGGGAACAATGTGTGACAGGTCAGATCTTCTACCTGTTTATTAAACGAAAGGTGTAGCAGAAAGACAAACTTCATATGTCATTGGAAACCAAGTATTCTGTGTTGGTCCACTCTTAAATTTTATGTGCTTCTTTTTCACCAAAGGAAAATGTCTAAAATGTCTTTTATATTTTATAGCTATCTTGTGTATTTAGATTCTTCTCCACTTTTTGCTTCCAGACAAGTTTGGACCGTACTTGACACGCTGCATAAACTTTAAGATGTGTCCTACAACTTGTAAGGAAGACCTTGCGAGCAGTGATGCAGTGGTCTATGCATAGAACATGGGTTTAATCATTGAGAACCTTTGTAAGCTTTAATTTGTATAATTTACAGGATATGTCCTTGTGGTCTGTTAAATAGTGAAGAGAATATTTGAGGAAGTGTATATTGTTTGAGTAGGAAAAAGAGGGATGTGGACCATTGATTTGGGGGGAGTTTTTTAGTTACCCTCCATTGTTTCATGACCTGCTCCTCTTAAGCTTTGGAACTGGAGCACCACCAATAAGTGTTAAGCATCCTATCCCTTCACTCAGCAGTGAGCAGTCAGTATTTCATTTTCAAAGTCACAGAGCATGAGAGAGACAAATAGCAGTATTTGTGTTGTGCCAGGTGTCAGCAGGCCTTTCTGGTTCATTATGGTGATGCCTTTCCTCCCTAAATAATTTTTACAAATACACTGATGAAGACAGATTTCTGTTATTTGTCTTCGGTGGGTCGTAAGTTGAACTAGTACTATATTTTTTCCTGAAAATATGCACAGTTGTGACATGGTGTTTAATAGTTTGAGGCTTGTTTCTGCCAGAATGAGCACAGCTGAAAGGAATGATGACCCTTTCATCTTTGTAACAATAAAATGGCTTCCTAATGTGTTTCCCTCACTTTGAATGTTAAGTTCATATTCCGCTGGATTTCTGAGCTCCATCTTTTACCCCCTCGGAAACCCCGTGAAGAATACAACTTTGGACCGCGTGACAGAGCACAGAGGATGAAACGAGTTGCATTAAATAATGATATGACAAAAAGCCTTTCAAAATCTTTGTCACAATGCAACATTCAAGTAACATTAAACAAAACAGTATAAGTAGGCCACGGAAGAGAGTTCATATCTTGAAAGGAAATTTTGTGAACTAGATCGCTTGCAGATTTTGGAAGAGCCATTGGTGAAGAGCCTTCATGCTATGGCTGGGGATCTACTCTCCAGTCGCATGTGCAGTCTTTTCTCGTTTATCAATCTTTGGACCTAAAATTAACTGTTGCAGCGTTTTCTTGGTACCCTTGTATATTTCTCAAAAAAGCAAGTCTTCGTTGCTCAAGTTACATTCAAGAAAATCATGGGGAGTGGGGTGAAGAATAAGGTGCACATTTCTATGCAATGTTTCCTGTCTTCCTATTCGAAGTATATGTATTTAAACAACAGCATATATTTTGTAAATTAGTATAAAGATAAACTGTCCTCTACAAACAGAAAGCAAAGTTTTGATACTGATTTCCTTTATTTCTAGCACACCTTGGATTTATTTTGTTTCAGTTTATTTTTCCCCTGAAAAATCTGATATTTCTTTTTTTTTTTTTTCTTTTAACTTTAATTCTACCATGTTGGGTTGTGGGAAAATAGAAGCTTCTGATAGGGTTAATCTGGCTACATAGAGTTCCATGCTGAGTATGAACATAATCTTGATCTTTGATTAGATCTGAGCTTGTAATATCTTGTGATTAATCAAAATGGGTTGTACTGTGTGTAGTATAAGTCATCTTCACAGATGGGATAGAGTATCATCAGAGTTCTCTTGAATATTTGTTTTAATCCCTTCTAGGATAAAATGGCTTTGGATCTTTGTTTAAACTTTAAATCAGATTGAGTTCACCAAATAAATGACTAGGAAGAAATATTTTATTTTATTTTTTGGCTGCGTTGGGTCTTCGTTGCTGCACTCAGGCTTTTTCTAGCTGTGGCGAGCGGGGGCTACTCTTGGTTGCGGTGCACGGGCTTCTCATTGCGGTGGCTTCTCTTGTTGTGGAGCACGGGCTCTAGAGCACAGGCTCAGTAGTTGTGGTGCACAGGCTTAGCTGCTCTGCGGCATGTGGGATCTTCCCGGACCGGGGCTCGAACCCATGTCCCCTACATTGGAAGGCGGATTCTTAACCACCGCGCCACCGGGGAAGTCCCAAGGAAGAAATTTTGAAGTCCAGTTTTGCTAGGATTATAGGTCAAAAAAGAAGAAACTTGGTTTTTAATTCACAGTATTTCAGTATTTCACTGAACACACTTCATATGTTACAAAGAGTTATCTTGTAAAATTTAACAAATATTCCTATTTATTTGTAGTTTGAATAAAAATCTTCATAAAAGAATATAACAAAACACCCTTCATGGAAATAATGTTGAAGTTCTTGTTCTCAACAGCATAAAAGATTTTTCAAGATTAATAATCTCCCCTCTTCTAATTATGTAATTCCAGTCTAGTTGAAATCTGACAGCAAAGAGCTTTACTTTGGCAACTAAAGTACCTGACATCTAACCCCCAGAGCACAGCAAGAGTGCTCAAACACAAAATGTTTACTGAATGTGTCTGTCATTTCAGCCAACCATTTGGGCCTCACAAGACACAATTTCTCACAAAAGTTGCTCACCAGAAATTGTAAATTGAACTGTCTGCCCCAGAGCCACACACACTGGAGGGGCTCAATAAATACATGTTGATGATTATATATGAATCATTGAATAAAAGAACAGAGCCACACACACTGGAGGGGCTCAATAAATACATGTTGATGATTATATATGAATCATTGAATAAAAGAACTGAAAAAAAACTGTACAATTCATCCAGTCTACTTCTAGACTGGATTAATGACCCACAGGTATTAAAATAAGAATGATTTAATTTCTCTCTCTTTTTTTTTTTTTTTCTATAGGAGACCTGGTGAACCTCCATTGATAAAAGGCTGGCTTCCTTACTTTGGAGAAGCCCTGAAATTACAAAAAGATCCCCTAGGTTTCATGACTACTCTTCAAAAGCAGTATGGTGACGTTTTCACTCTTTTCCTTGGGGGTAAGTGGCACTTAAGTTGGGGGTAAGTGGCACAATAAGTTCCTTACTTGTATCATAATTTCTCACTTGTTCTGTAATGTTGTTATATTTTTCTCTAGGCAAAATATGAAATATTTGTACATTATTGTTTTATTTGTAGGCTGCTACAAAAGAAAACTATGTTTTTGAGTACAGTAATCCTCACATTAAAAAACAAAGTATAGAATTCTCTTGAGGGTTCCTAGGGAACGCCACTCTCCTGGTATCACCTGTCGTTTGGTTTGTTGTAGCTTACCTTTAAGAATTGTTTCTTGAAAAGCTAGAATACGTTAACGGACTTGATTTTATAGAGCAGTTTTAGGTGTACAGAAAACTGATCAAACAGTACAGACAGTTCCCATATATCTCCTCTTTCCCCTGATCATAATTCCCCCTGTTATGAACATCTTATATTAGTGTGGCACATTTGTTGCAACTGATGAGCCAGTATGGATACAACGTTAAAAGTCTGTGGTTTTGGCTTCCCTGGTGGCGCAGTGGTTGAGAGTCCGCCTGCCGATGCAGGGGACACGGGTTCGTGCCCTGGTCCGGGAAGATCCCACATGCCGCGGAGCACCTGGGCCCGTGAGCCATGGCCGCTGAGCCTGCGTGTCCAGAGCCTGTGCTCCACAACAGGAGAGGCCACAACAGTGAGAGGCCCACGTACCGCAAAAAAAAAAAAAAAAAAAAAAAAAATCTGTGGTTTAGGGGCTTCCCTGGTGGGGCAGTGGTTAAGAATCCTCCTGCCAATGCAGGGGACACGGGTTCGAGCCCTGGTCCAGGAAGATCCCACATGCCACAGAGCAACTAAGCCCGTGCACCACAACTACTGAGCCTGCGCTCTAGAGCCCGAGAGACACAACTCCTGAGCCCACATGCCACAACTACTGAAGCCCGCGTGCCTAGAGCCCATGCTCTGTAACAAGAGAAGCCACTGCAGTGAGAAGCCCGTGCACCGCAACAGAGCAGCCCCCGCTCGCCGCAACTAGAGAAATCCCGCTCGCAGCAACAAAGACCCAACGCAGCCAAAAATAAATAAATAAATTTATTTTTTAAAAAAGTCTGTGGTTTACACTAGAGCCCACTCTTTGCGTTGTCCAGTTCCTTGGGTTTTAACCAATGCAACATGTCAGGTATCTTCCATTACAGTATCACACAGAATAGTTTCACTGGTCTGAAAAATCCCCTGTGTTCCACATATTCATTCCTCTTCCCCTCCCCCTGAGCCCCTAACAGCCATGGATCTAGAATATATTTTTAATTTAAAAGTATTTGTTATGGTTCAGTGCACAGAGAGCAGTGTGGGTCTAGGAATATTCCATAGCTTTCATTAGCACAGGTGTAAATAAAGTAATAATCCTGCTGGTGAAAACAAATATATCTGTTATGGTTCTAACTTCAATAAAATGTTTACAAAACAAGGAAAAAGCACACAGCAGCATCACTACGTAACCCAACATCACTGGGCGCTGAGAAGCTGGAATGTGCTCAGCTCATCCTCCTTGAAGGCCCATGCTCTCCAGCTGTAGCAGCTATATCTCTGGCCACCTAACAAACCTCTCCCAAATGTCATGCCTCAAAACAACAGCTGGTCTGGCCCGGGTCACCTGTGTGGCTTGAGTCATCTGGCTGATTGACTGGGGCTTAAATGGCCCAAGGTGGCCTCATCACATGCCTGGCAGGGCCTCCTCTACATGATGTTTCGTCCTCAAGAAGATGTCCTTATGTGGCAGCTAGTATTTCAAGAGGGTGAGAGGAAAATCTGTAAGGCCTCCTGAGGCCTTGGCTCACATGTTACAGAACCTCACTTCCAGACTTAGTACAAGCAAGTCACGGGCCAACCCAGGTTCAAGGCTAGGAAAATAGATTTCCACTTCTTCCTGGGCAGAGTGGCAGAGTCACATTGCAAAGGAGCCCATGTAGAAAGAGAGAAGTTTATCGTGACCATGTTTGCATACAGTCTTCCACGTCAGCTTATCACCTGGGCTAAGCATTCCTTTTCTTCACTTGTGTCTGCCCTGTCCCGGAAAGCTAATCTCTACACAGTAGATCATCTCCACGCCTTTGCCCTCTGACTTCTGGTTGGGTGTGCAGGTGGAGGGCAGGAAAGCTGTGTTCTAGTTCTCCACCTCTTACTGGTCTCTGTAACACGGTTCACTTTCCTTCCCAAGAAAATTGAAGACATCAGGTATGCTCTCACTCAGATCCCCACGTATCTATCAAATGTTTCACAGTTATCCTTACCACCTCTGCTCCAGTTTCAGAGAATGTTCAAGACAATCCATTTACCTGTCCCCGTGATGCTTACTGTCTCCTCTGGGCTGGCATTACATTATTTCTTCCTCCCATATATGTATCTTCATTATTTTCTCTCTTGGGTCCTTACCCTAAGCTTCTAACCATGCTTAATCTTTCCTGTATTTTCCTTCTAGTTAACTTTTCACTTCTGTTTTTTCTCTTTTGCATCTAGATTTTTAAACAGAGTTACCTACCTTTGCTGCCCCCGGTTGTTTAGCTCCCGGAGAGCTCCTAGCTGTAACCAGCTTTCTGCCTTGCTGAGGTCATTAATGGGCCATCACCTGCCTGGACCTCTCTCTCTGGTGGACAAAGCTGATCCCTCATTCCTTCTCAGGACACTCTGTTCCTTCACTGTCTTGACACTGTACCTCCTGGGTCTTCCACCGATGCTGAGCATTCCTTATCTGGGTCCTATTTACACGTGCCTCTTTCTTTGCTCAACCCCCTTTATCTTTCTCTAGCAGTCCTTGGAATTTTATGTTCTATTCCTAAAGAATTTAGATAATTTCTTCGTACTGTAATTATGTTGCCAAGTATCTGAAGCAACCTTTTGTACATAGAGCAACTTCACTTTTGTGCTACCATTTCCATGTCATTGGGAGGAAAAAAATGATCCAACTGGATGAAATGGTCAGCATGGTCAGTTTCTCACATGAATAGGTAGTATTTGTTTCATTGCATCTTACTCCCTTGGCTGGCAACTGGCAAGTCTCTTCCAACAGTAATTATGTGCACTCTGATTTCAGAAGAATTGAAATGGACAAAAAATCACGTGTCTTAGAAACAGAGACATTGTAGTGTATGTGGTGACCCTCATGAGGCTCTTCAGGGTCAAGGCTCCACCCACCTCTCCAGCCCCGTCTCTTGCTACTATAATGCACCATTAACACACCAAATTGTTGGAATTTCCTCCTCATATACCATGTCCTTCTGTGCTTCTTTTTTCTGTCGTGGTTCTTTCTGCCAGAACGCTGTTCTTCTGTTTCTCAGTCATCCTTGAAAGATGACTGACATGGACGCATCTTTTGAGGCCATCGTCACGTATCGCTTCCTCCCCAAATCCTTCACTGACCATTTCCCTCCCCATGGTATGTTTGATGCCTCTTCTCCAGGCTCCAATTACTCCTAGTATAACTTCTGTCATGGCATTTAATAAATTGTGAGTGTATTGCTAATTCACTTGTCTATTTCCCTTCATTGTTTTCTAACTTCTTTACTGCCAACATTTAGTTCAGAGCTCAGCACTGATTGATTCACAATAGATATTTGATAAGGAAATTCCCAGTACCTTAGAGCTGATGAAATACTTACTATAATACAAATCAAGGCCATAGCTGGGGCTTCTATTCTAAGTGAGCTTTTGGCTTCATAATACAAAACTGTATTCTTCACTTAAAAAAGTCACTCTTGGGGGGAAATAAATTAGGAGTTTGGGATTAATATATATACACTACTATATATAAAATAGATAATCAACAAGGACCTACTGTGTAGTACAGGGAACTCTACTAATTATTCTGTAATAACCTATGTGGGAAAAGAATCTAAAGAAGAATGGGATGACCCAGCAATCCCACTACTGGCCATATACCCTGAGAAAACCATAATTCAAAAAGAGACATGTACCACAATGTTCATTGCAGCTCTATTTACAATAGCCAGGACATGGAAGCAAGCTAAGTGTACATCGACAGATGAATGGATAAAGAAGATGTGGCACATATATACAATGGAATATTACTCAGCCATAAAAAGAAGCGAAATTGAGTTATTTGTAGTAAGGTGGATGGATCTAGAGTCTGTCATACAAAGTGAAGTGAATCAGAAAGAGAAAAACAAATACCGTATGCTAACACATATGTATGGAATCTAAAAAAAAAAAAGTTCTGAAAAACCTAGGGGCAGGACAAGAGTAAAGACACAGACGTAGAGAATGGACTTGGGGACACGGGGAGGGGGAAGTGTAAGCTGGGACGAAGTGAGAGAGTGGCCTGGACTTATAGATACTACCAAACGTAAAATAGATAGCTAGTGGGAAGCAGCTGCATAGCACAGGGAGATCAGCTCGGTGCTTTGTGACCACCTAGAGGGGTGCGATGGGGGGGGTGGGAGGGAGACGCAAGAGGGAGGAGATATGGGGATATATGTATATGTATAGCTGATTCACTTTGTTATAAAGCAGAAACTAACACACCATTGTAAAGCAATTATACTCCAATAAAGATGTTAAAGAAGAAAAAAGAAAACAAACAGAAAACCAGTTTCACTTGTTATCTTCATCTTAGATACTGAGAAGCTTGCTGAATTTCTCATGGCTAAATAATTTGGCCATGGCTATCTTTTTAAACTCAACAGTAGACAGCCATAGTTGAATACGAACTGCTACTTCCCTTTAGCTTCTTCCTAGAGTTTGAATAAATTCCTGTCAAAAATCCTTATTATGTATGTGGTTCTAATGATCAGTTTGCAAAATAGCTCATTTGGAAAATGTGAATGAGGAACAGCGTCTCCCACCGTTGTCCCATGATGTGAGTTCAGTGCGTGTATGTTTCTTGCGTGATGAGCAAATGATTGTCATCCCCAAAAGTCTCAAGGGACGTGGATGTCATCTTAATAAAGAAATTAAAAGGTACATCTTTTCATGAGAAACCACGTAGATTCGTGACCTGTCGCAGAAAATAGTTCTCTAATTGGTTTTGTGTGGTGGTGCAGCGGAATCGTTTTCCCTAGATGTCACCCCAGCGAAGCACCACTGTACATCACTGTCAACAGCCAGCGAAATCTCGCTGATAAGAGGGGGAGGATAACGTGGTCATCCTCATAAAATAAAAAGTTGGTTCACAGTCCACTCTTCCAATGAATATTTTCAGCTTGACATTTAAAAAACGTCTATTGAAGAGCCAGCTAAACGTGGAGATCAAAAGGTTATAGTTATGGAAAATTTCTTTAAAATTCCAATTTATCTCATATTTCTTGACTGGGCATTTCTATTTCAAATAGTCAAATAGTTGTTCTGAATTCTCTTGGATGTGTTTCTGCACCAAATATCTGAAATGAAAGCATCAAAATTCAGGTTATAATGACCCAGATGTCAAACTTGTTGCGTATAAGACATCAAAGTGAATGATGTGGGGTTTTTTTTTAACATTTAGTGACATACTTGGCATCACGTAGCTTCACCTTCCTAAAAGAAATAATTTTGAAGGAAGTGAAAAGGCTGTTGAGTTAGTAAACCATCGTATGCAGGTTATTCAGGAATGCTGGGGTTAATATCTTAAGGCCCAGCCAGCTCCTGAAAAAGGAAGACAATGAAATTATTGGTAAAGAATACATTAAAAATTTTGACCCCATTTCAAATTTACTGCTCAAAAGGATGGTTTTATATATACGTATACTTTTTTGCAAAAGTGAACCTCGTTTTCACATTTATATTTTAGACGAATGCAAACTCTGAAATTCTTTAAATCAATGTATCACATCAGCTGCTGATAGCTTTCTTCTCCCTTCTGAAAACACAGCAAAGGATATTGTTTCTATCTTGTGATCTTTGTGAACTAGGCAACTTGCCTGTTGACACGTGGCATTCATTTACATAAAACCACACTGGAACAAAAGTTATTTTTGCTCAAGAATCCATGGCCTTTAGAATAACTTTTCAAATTTCCTTTGTTAAGAAATTTAAATTCATTTTATGAATGTATATGTGTTTTCCTAACTGTCTTATTAAAGATTACAAAGAAACTCTGGTTTTGCATCTCACGTTAGCAGATGGTGGACAGATGGTTTAAATTAATATTAATTTTGGAAAACTTAGCTTAAATTGTTTATACTGAAGATTAAAAGTTGGAAAGCCAGCTAGCATCTCCAGTGTTATTAGTACTTCCAAACCCACTCAAAAAGTAAAATCCAGAAAATCAAAAGGTCTTACTCAGCAATCCACATCTTATTCAGATAAGAGAGTCAGTAAAGCATAATGTCTTGATGTTGAAGAAAATCAAAATAAGAATGAGAAAAAGAAAATACAGATCCCGGAGTGTAAAGAGTCTTGAAAAGAGTGAGAATTTTATCTACAAATTGCTTTAAACTCATCAGTAATGATTTTTTTAAAAGAACCTGTATGCAATAAACTGTTTATTAAAAAAATATTAAAATTGGTTGCTAACCAGACACAGTTTTCTACATTTAGCTTTTACTGTTTTTATTTGAAATTAACTTCATAGTTTCTTCCCATATCCTTACCCCCAAGGTGATATAGAGAAAGAGAGAGAGAGGGAATATATGTGTAGTTTGGATGAATTCTAGATAAAAACTGTAAAGTCCATGAAGCCTCTACTTCAGTAGGCCAATAGCCGGTGGCTTCTGCTGCCATGGCTGAATAGTTTTGCCTTTCCACTTAGATTTTGATGAATATAGAAAATTGATGAATATAGAAAAAAATTCAAAATATTCTCTAGAAATTATGTTTTACAGACTGAGCCTTTTATATATTCTCTGAATTTTACTGACTAATTTAAAATAACTCTGTAAAGACATTTATAAGCAAAATCCTTTTGTTTAGTGAAAGGAGAAAAGTATGAATCACCACCTGTGAAAATGCACAGCCTTGCCTAAAATTATATCTTTTGCAAAGTAAGAGAATTCACTCTTTTTTCAATTATTTGTCAGGCAGATGCTGGCAGTTTTATTTAATTAAGCTGCCATGGTAAAGCAGGTGTCATAAAATATGCCCAAATCCAATTGATTCCTTTTTCTTTCTTCTCCAGGGGGGGAAAGAAAATCCAGTTTACTTTGTAGATACAGCTTTAGGGTCTGACCAGAATGAGTAGTCTCTTCTAGCTTTACCCTCACTCCTACATTGGCCCACCTTATTAAAGAAATTAAGGGGAAAGAGTGGATACAATTCAAGTCATACGATTTATTTTTAGAAAAAGAATTATAGCACATCTATTCATGTACACTAAAAACTTAAACTCTGTTTTAAAATTGTAAAACAAAAAAACATTTATCCTGTTTCTAGGATTAGGTTGAAAATTATTCAAAACTTTATCCTAAATCTGGTACCAAATTGAATTTAATTTCTGTGATGCTGTTTGAGTTACTATAAATAACAAGCGAGAAGTTGTTCATCTAAGAAAGCTTCACGCACACACACACGCGCACACACACACACACACACACACACACAGGAATGATGAGGTGAAGAGCTAAGTATAGATGATTCGACAAACTTTCATGTCTAATTATTTACTGTTTTCTAGAAGACAAATAAGTGTTAAAGTTGTAGGATCGTCGAAATTTCGTGTGTTCTTGGAAAGGGAAGACTTATTAATGCTAGCATTGAATACTGCCTACATATTACCTCTAATTAGCAGGAGTCTTAAAGCAGCCCTCCAGTGAGAAGGAGTCAGCACCGGGTAAGGAAAAGAACAGTGCGTGGGGACTGTCTTCTTGTCTAGGCTCTGCCACTAAAAATGGCGGCATGATCTTGGCTCTTAACTTCTCCTGGCTTTCTTTAGCTGATAAATGCTGGAGAGGCTGCAACTAGGAATCTCCAAGATCCGTGCCAGTTTGGAGAGACAGACCACAGTATGACTCTGTTCCTCAATGTGCCTTCTTATAAAATCACTTGAGGGACTTGTAGGTCCCACCTTCAATCCTTCTGAATCAGAATCAGGAAGGAATCTGTATTTTTAACCAGTACCCTAAGTCTGGACTGATATATGAAAATGCCAAATGTCACCTCCTCAAAGAACCCTTGTTGATAACTCCAGGCAGACCGAAGCATATTTCACTTCCTGTTGCCCTTACATTGTGTTCCCACCTCTGCTCTATTACTGTCCATAACAATACAATGGTTCATTTACATCTTTATCTCAAAAGGAAAGAGATCCAACCAAGTATCTGGATGTCAATAAATGTTGAATGCATGCATGAATGAATGGATGAAAGCGTGATTGGATGGGTTCTAGTTTTGAAATCCTCTTTCGGTCACAAATCAATATGAGAGTTTGGACGTGTTACTAAATCTCCCTGAGCTACTATTTTCTCATCGATAAAATGAAAACCTTGGTATTTGTGATTTGTTGTTAGTGTTGAATTAGATGTTCATTTGTGAGTACCTGCTTCGTACCACATCTTCATTTATTTGAGTTAAAATTATTGTATCCAATCAAAGCTAAGATAACACCAAGTATGAAAAAGCTCTTTATGCAATGTAAGTGATCAGTAAAGGAGTAGCATCTTACCAATTTGAGTTGCTTGTTTGTTTTCTGATTGTATTATTGGGGAAAAATATAAGAAGTGTTTAAGTAATGAATTTTGAGACTATTTAAAAGATAATTTAAATATCTTGGTAGTTTGTTAAAATAAAAATTTGAAGAATAAACTATCTTTTTGAAAGTCATTAAGAATTTCAGAACATTTAACTTCAAGCTTCTAGCGTTTTCCCACAATCTTCCATTTTAAAAGGAAACATGTAGTGGAATTTTGAATCAAATAGATTTTTATTGTACTTTACATCTTCTGAGATGTGAGTTATTAAGGTCTTTCTAATTTTGATTAAGATATTCTCAAATTTCAGATATCTTGTTTTGTTTTACTACCGCATGAATTCATATTCTCATTTATTTCTTTTAGGAAATTACATAACGTTTATCCTGGACCCTTTCCAGTACCAGTCAGTGGTAAAAAATCAAAAATTAAGCTTTCAAATGTTTACTAGTAAATTCTTAATGAGAGTATTTTCTGTCAAAAAGATGATGACATATCATGACCTGAACGACAAGATTCATACTAGCTATCAACTTTTACGAGGGAAGCATTTGGACACACTGATGGAAAACACAATGCAGACTCTAAAACAAGTTTTTGAACCACAACTCTTAAAAACCACAAGTTGGGACACGGAATATTTGTTGACATTCTGCAGCTCAGTGATATTTGAGGTGACATTTACAGCCATACATGGAAATGTTCTCGCTGGCGATAGGAAAACATTCATGACTGAGTTAAGAGATGATTTTTTTAAATTTGATGGCAAATTCACACATTTAGCATCAGGCATACCCATTGAGCTTCTAGGAAACATCAAGTCTATTCGAACGAAACTTATAAAACAATTGACAACAGAAAACTTAGCCAAGTTACAAGGATGGTCAGAAGTTGTTCAAATGAGGCAAGATATCCTGGAGAAATACTATACGCCCAAGGACACTGAAATAGGAGGTAAGAAACTTCTGAATGATGACTTGTCTAAAATAAAATAATTTACAGTAGACCTTTGAAATAAAAAGACAAAATGGTGACCTTGAGAATTTTTATGCTCTTTCTAATTGGCTAATGATAAAATGTTTTACTCTGAAACAACCCTTTGTGATAATTGATTTTTTTTTTTTTTTTTTTTTTTTTTTTTGCTGAGATGGTAATGCAAGATACTTAACAGGGATAATGAGAAAGAGTATAACTAAGCTGCATTTACTCCTCTTATCTCATCCCCCCTCCCCTCCCCCACCACACACACATTACATTTTAAACTATTCTCATTAAGCAGAAAATTAGACTTCAGAAGCCTATTGGTCCTCATTAGCATGCACTGATCCTTGGCTGGGTCTGTGTCCTAACATCTTTTAATTAGCACACTGCAAATCTAATCAGTGTAATAAACGCTATTAATCTTCCTTTTCACTTATTTTCTCCCAGCACATCATTTAGGCTTGCTCTGGGCCTCTGTGTCAAACACTGTTCCAACTATGTTCTGGACGATGTATTACCTTCTACGGCACCCAGAAGCTATGGCAGTGCTGCGTGACGAAATTGACCATTTGCTGCAGTCAACAGGTCAAAAGAAAGGGCCTGGATTTTCCATCCACCTCACCAGAGAACAATTGGACAGCCTGGTCTACCTTGGTAATTTATTTTTATCTGTTATGAAGAAAAGAAGGTACCTCTCTGCAAAGTCAGTTTATCACTCAAAGCTGTTTACCAAGAGGTGGAGGACACAGCTGCCTAATTGACATAATAACACCCATTTACATCAATTATAAATTATGTAGTTTATAGCTGTAGATACTCTCATTGCATGTAAACATTAAGGCCTAGGTAATTAACTATGTAAGGTATGCAAAAGGCTAAACCAAAGCTTTGCAATTATTTGGAAAAAAAAAAGGTTTATGCCTATTAAGTCACTAGACTCTGAGCATCTGTCGGTGTGTTAATGCTTTCCAAACGATGCTGGGCTATCTTAACAAGAAAGGTATTCGGGATTAAAAAAGAAAGTATTTCAGACAGACAACTTGTGTGCAAAACACACTTATTCTTCCCTCAAATGGTGTCTATATTTTCAGGCAGAGATTAAGATGTATTATACAGTTTGCAGCGTATGATTCGCAAAAATGTAGTAAGAGTGATTTCCACTGGAAGTTCATGATTTAAACACACTTGGGGAAGAAAAAAAAAAAGGAGGGAAGAAAGGGAGGGAGTGAGGGAGGGAAAAGAAAAAGCCACAGCTACAAATTACTTCATGTGAAATGTCAATATTTTATAAAATAATCACTGGTTCATAAGATATGCATGGTCACTATTTCAAATACGTTTGAGGTCAGAAGTGACTAAGTTACTTTTCTTTTTCTATGTAGGCCTGTGTGCCTGTAACAGTGAGCTTTTGATAACAGTTGACTCGCCTTTTCCGGTTTTGATAAGACGACTCTCATTATGTGAATGAATTTTAATTCCCAAAGTTAAATTCTAGTCCAACGAGTTATTCTCTGCTTTGTCTGTGTTGACGTTTCATCCTGTGGTTTCTTTTACTATACACTATTCCAGGGCCCTTTGGACAAATGCAGGAGCAAGTCTTTATATATCTCTGTTGCTCCCCTCGTCTGACAATGTAGGCAAATATCTTAGCCCATGTTGGCCTCAATTTTCTCCCTTTTAAATATGTTCCAGGTTCTTTGATGGGAACTTCTGGGAGCAAAGGCCCTACAGGTCTTGATCAGTGTTGACCACCAGCTGACATTAAGAAGAATGGCCCCAAGTGTTCCGGAGGTTGTTCCCACTGGTTAGGATAAGACCCATCAAAGGCAGTAGCAGGAAGCTTGCCTTGTAGTGACAGTTGGCTAGCTTGTTCAGTCATGCCTTTTTTAGCATACGTTATCAAAGTAATTTTATTTATTTTTTTTATTGGAGTATAATTGCTTTACAGTGTTGTGTTAGTTTCCGCTGTAGAACAAAGTGCATTATCAAAGTAATTTTATATTTGCTTGGAGAAGGAAAATAATCCCAGCATTATTAAAATACAAATATTATTTTATTTTGCTTTTCAGAATGACTGGGGACCAAATGCACAAAGTTTGCATAAAGTTCTGGGTAGTTGCTTTCACGCAGACACACAGTATTTTCTGGGTAGAAGATTTATGGTTCCTATGAATATCAAGGTTTCATCTCCCATTTATTCAAGTAATTTCAATTGCATTTTATGAGTCAGATAATGTATACTGGGACGTAAAGCAAATAAACTTTAAGGAATATGTGTTTGTATTCAGAACACAGTTATAAACTCTTAAAATTTAGTTGAAATTCATCAACTCTCTTTTTACTCTTAACTTCTCACTATTGAAAGAAAAGACCATTTTAAAATTGTGGTATTAAAGCAGACACGTTTAAATTTATTCAAGCTGAAGAAATGGCAGGTTCCAGAGCCGTAATCCGGGTCCATTTAAGTCCATCACTAGAGTAGAGATTTTCATCCAGGAGCCCTCAGACATTTACAGCTCACTTATCATCAACAAATGACCATCACCAATCCCAAGTGCCTGGAGATCCACCTGAGTACAGGAAGCACCTTCAGCAATCTAGAAGGTAGACCCCGTTCACCACAACCTCGGGTACCAGCAAAGGCCAGTGTTGTTCATTACGAGAATTAAATCTTCTAGATAATAGGGTCCACTTTTTTTCTTTCTCCAGATAGACAGTTTGAAGCAATGTCTATCAGATTGCATCTTCAGTGCAGATGGAAGCAAATTTTTATACGAATCAGACTCACAACAGATAACCTCTGCATCTAGTCATAGCTCTATCGTATTTCTCTCTATCAAAAGGGTATGAACTATATGAGGAAAGGCAAGATTTACAGAATTAAATGTGTACAGTGCACTGCATGAGTGTATGTGCATCTCATCTCCTTAAAGAGTTCTATGTATTCTAAGTACAATTTCTTTAAAGAAAGATATCTTGAATTTTTATTATTATAAGAAAAAAGTTCACAAGGATGAAAGGAATGCTGCATTTTTTTTTAAACCAGGAAGGAGAATTTTGATATCGGTAGAGCAAACAAAGGGAAAGGAGTTTTTTTTACAGAGATTTTGCATGTCATCGCGCATCGATAAGAAAGCGAAGTTGGAAAGGAAGGTTAGAATGCTGTAGAAACCAGTATGTTATTCCTAAACAAAAATGATTTCTCTTGTTTAGAGTGATCCTTGAAGACAGAGCCCGAGGGGGCATAGGCTTATCGTGATGTGATCATCGTGCACATATTATTGACACTCGTGGCCCAATCCTATAGGCCTCGCGTGTGTCAGGTTTACTCTGACATCAGTATACACACAACATCAGCAAAGCTTAAAACGTGTAGCATCCAGTGGACTTTTAAATATCGAGCCTGTTAACGCAATTCAAAGCAGTCATCCGTTGCAAGAGGCTGTGATGGATTTATGCTTTTTTCCATCTTTCTTTACAACCATTCTACCTGTTTCTTTTAGACAAAGAAAAACACAACTATATTGTTTTAGATATGGAACTTGTTTTAAAGATTCTGCTTACCAGGTCCTCACTAAAATTGAATATCAGTGTTTAGTAAAGGTCTCTACAATTACATATGAATTTAGAATAAGATAGTATATACAGTGGGGTTCAGATAACTGTTACTTGGGGCCTAAATTTCCATAGGAAAAGTTGCTGATAGAATGAAAGTTTGAGAAACTCTAAAAGAAAAGTAAGAATGTTTTTGTTTTCCCGGAAAGAAGAACCTGGGGTAGAGGTAAGACTTAGAACTACAGGTTTCCAATACAGGAAAAAGAAAAGTAGAAAAGATGATTCAGAGAGAATATAAGAGAGAAAGATAATGTGAGACGAGAAAGTTCTCAAAATTGAAGTTTTGATAAATGGATAGCAAATAAGCTCATTGAGTACTACGTCTCACTTCAAGATTTAGCTGAAAAATGTATTTAAATAACTTAAAAAGTATGGGTTCAGTCAATGTTGTCTATTGTTATCACCAAGATGATGTTTAACCTCAGTGGCATCCCTATGACGTTTATGTTGTTTTCTTTATTTTCAATTATTTACGAACCAAGCTGGTATTATCATTAGACATAGTTCATGTTAAATATATTCATGACTTCAATATTTCAGAGCAATTTTATGGACTTTTATTGTTTCATATGATCTTCTTTAAGATACTGGGGGACTGGGAGAACTATTATTTTGTCATTTTTACAGATGAGAAAATTCTCAGGGTGCTAAATAACTTGGCTAATAAGGTCATGGAGGTAAAGGAGAGAAGCAGGATTTTAACTTGGGTTTTCTGGCCACACTCACGCTTTTCCCCTCAAACCTATCTGATACCAGAATTTTTTGAGTCTTTTTTCATTGTCCAAACAGAGAGGGGAGAGGAGTTCTTTGTATCTTGATTCATCAGCGCCAGCTGTGATATGCACATGATTAGATCAGAAAATGTGGGCTAGATGGTATAGTGTTAACTGTATTCTTAATTTCAGGATGAGACATTATGATAATATTCATAATTATTATTTTACTATGTATCAGGCTTTTATTAGCTTATTTAATGATCAAGTACTAGCTTATATATATATATATATATATATATATATATATATATGTAAGTACAAGTATAGCTTATCTAATCCTCAAGTATTATTATCTTCATTTAATTGTTACGTAACAAGGTGCAGAAAGATTAGTTAACCAACCCAAATCATACAACTAGATAGTGGCAGAGCCGGAAATTGATGCTGGCTCTACCTAACTTCAGCGCTAACATATAAATGTTGTCAACTCAGGGGAAAATGCCCTAGAAATGTACCAGAGACCTTGCCCATTATATTTTACAAGGATATATATCACGAATTCTCAAATGCAGTTGGGTTTGAGGGTGAGGTTGGGGCTAGAGGTTCACATCAGAATTTTGAGGGTTGTTTTTAAAATAAACTTTTTATTTAGAATAGTTTTACAGAAAAGTTACAAAGAGAGTTCCAGTATATCCCCCCTCACACACACACACACACACACAGTTTGCCTTACTATTAACGTCTTAGTGTGATGTATTTGTCATAACTGTGGGTGTTATTTTGAAAAAGCTCATTCAATATTATAAAATAATTGTGTATTTGAAAAATTAAAAGTGTCTATAATTTAGACAGCAGTAGTAAAGTTTAACAAAATCCTCTCTTCCAGTGGGGATATACAGGAGGTAAAAATTCTACTTCATGTTAGAAATTTCTAACTGGGGGAGGAGAGAGAGGTATCTCCCACAAAGCGTACACCAGAAATCAGGTAGTGAGATTTTTATATGTAACATGAGGAGACATTGGTTAAAAAGTGAAAAATACTAATTTGGATGTTTGTCAAATTTTCAGCTCAGCACAAAACAAAGAGGGCTCGACAATATAATGAATGGCAGCAACAGGAGTTGAAAGGATTGAAAGGGAAATTTAATAAGAATTCAGATTATTGTACTTAGGTCTAAAGATCAACTGCGTAAGAACAGAATGAGGAAAGGTGTGGCCCAGCAGAAGAGGGTGGTTCTCAACCTCCGTTGCTCATTGGAATCATCTCAGGAGCTTTAAAAAGTACTCAAACCACCCCCAGAGGTTCTGATTTCATTGGTCTGGGGGGCAGGCTGATGGCGTTACAAGCTTCCAAAGCGACTCTAATGTGTAACCAAGGTTCAAAACCCCTAATTTAAAGGTTTTAGTTAATGCAGTTGTTCTGATGCTATTGGCCGGTTATGGAACATTTATTTTTTTTAAACCACCTCGGTGGTTGCAATGAGCAGTCAGAGCTGATCACCTATAGGATATCAGAAAGCTTAACACAAGTCCATGGAGAGATATTACTTCAAAAATCTGTTGCTCATCTGCTTCCAACAAAATATTAATAGAAGTGTGGTATCTAGGGCAGAGAAAGTAGTTCCTCTCTACTTTTCCAACTGAAATAGCACACCCAGCTCTGCCACATTTTAAGAGGCATATTGACTAATTGAATTGAAGACTAAAGGCCATATCATCTCTGATGGACAATTAAAAAATGACATGATAGTTGTCTTTAAATATTTTTAAAGGGCTGTTATGTGGAAGAGAGATTCAATTTTTTTGCCTTTGTGTCTTCTAAAGGGTGGAAATTTAAGGGAGGAAAATTCAGCTCAGTACGAAAAATAACTTGCTACTAAAATGGACTTTCTGAATGCCATCATTGGAGTTATCCAATCAAAAATTGAACAGTGTCTTCACTAGGATCCTGGAGAGCATTCCTGTATATATGTACCTTCCGACTTAACACCTAGATTGTAGTGTGTGTGAAGGCCAAATCCATATTCTCTGTTCTCTTTTTCCACCAACAGCAGTGGCCCAGTGCCCTGAGCAGAGAAATTCCTTAATGGTGCATTTATTGACTCTATGAATGTTGAATTTACGTTTGTGTATTTTAGCAGTAAACCGAAAGCCGTGCCTGCAGCGCAGAGTGGAAGGCATTCGTACCAATTCAGATTTGTTTTTAACTTTACTTAAAATACACAATTGTTGAGCCAAAGAGTAGTTATTTGGCTTCAAATTGTCTGATGACCACAGTGCCTTATTTACCTTCTCACCTGTCTCGAAAGTGGTTTTGTAAAAACTCGCCTACACATCTGGAGGCTCACTCTGTTTCCTCACCCTCACCCTTCTAGCGCACACTGCCTCCAGAGCCCCCTTTCCCTTTCCTGTCCGCCTTCCTTTTTCAGACCATCGGCGTGTTCAGCCCCCGTCGACTGCAGCAGGGTCTGGCTGCTCATTTCACTGCAGCCACTGCCGCTATCCACTGATCACCATGGCTAATCAGATGGTGTGACAGTCTGCACCAGTCATTAAGATGACCCAAATTAACCGTCTGGCCATGTCACAGTACATTCATTCCACATATCCAGACATGGCCTAAGTGTGAGGCAGAAATTTGGATGTGCTTATTTGTGGTTGCGTTGTAACATGCATTATTGATTGTCATGAACGGCTTCAGCTCTTTAAATCTGCAAATGAGAATCATCTGTCAATTAGTACAGCCAGCATTGAGCTATGAGGGCAGAAGAGAGAGTGTATATATTCCTTTTTCTACCAGCATTTCCTCTCCTTTGCCATATTCCTTCCCCGTCACATTATAAAGCATCTTAGCTCAACATACTCCCCAGCTTTTTGCTTAGAAGGGATACTTAATCAGGATATTTTTATATCCTGCAAAGAGAAACAAATCTCCCTGGCCAAGTGAAGAAGACAGGGCAGGCTTTGAATTGTAAGTTCACTGTGGGAATTCTGTAATCCAGTTCCCTGGTGATACTAGTCAGTAAAGTTCACTTCTTAATAAAACACAGGCAGCCTTATCTTAATCACAATTGCAATTGTTGGCACCTTGCAGTGCCTGGTGTAAATTACCCCCCAAATATTTGCATTCTTGATAGCCATTTTTCTACAATGCGTTTAGTAAGTAGAGGGTCCTATTACCTGCTAAATGTAAGTATAAATTAACAACCCATTATGCACAAGTTTTATAAAACATTTACAGATAGAGATCATGTTTAATTAAAATTAACTTGCATATGAAAGCCAAGTGCACTAATGATCACAATGACCTTTTATTACCTGCAGTCCCTTGTTTTGGCTGGAATGATTGACAGCTTGCTGTTTGGCTACCATGTTGAATTTCAGCTGACAAGACTTTTCATTTTAACTCAATTTGCCCGCCTATCACAAGCTGGTGGCAGGCCAGACCCAAGTCACCCAGCTTTGCCTCAGCAGCTTGCTCTAGTTCTCATTAGTACGCATTTATTCAGTGGAAATTGGAAGACAAATGCTTGAAGGCATGTGAACTAAGTATAGCAAATTAGGTTTAAAGACTGAATATTTATAAGTGTATGGAAAGTTTTTTTTTTTTTTTTTTTTAATTCTAGAGCGAATTGAGAACTGAGTGCTAGCTTTGGTATAAAAGAAATGAAGATAGAAGGAGGAAAGAAGATTCTAAGAATAACAATACTATCAGGTTTTTCTTTCCATTTTGGAAATATGTAAAATCTCTCTGACAACACCTTATCAAACCAACCTGGCCTCTCTTTCGTGGAGTGCTTGCACAATGAAGTTTAGCACCTCGAGTGTGAGAAGGGGGGAAAAAATGCGGGTCATGTTCATCTGTTGCTTGGTTATCCCTTGGTATGTTTTCAATTGCCTTGTTTGTTCGGCACTAGCACAGAAACAGATGTTGCTCCGCCATGCAGGGTAATTTACTGTGCAGCATGGAAGGCCTCCCAGGGCCCAGCTGGTCTGTCAGTGGCACTGGCTGGTGTCTGCTCAACTATGACAACTACAAGTAGAGGCTGCAATTTTTTTTTATTGTGCAGTTGTCATTCTTCTCACCGTATATATAGCCCTGCCTGCATTCTCCCTGGAGCTGGCGGCAAGGCTGTGGCTTTTGTGTCTGTACGTTGTAACGCAGAGCCACGGAAGCTCCCCTCTCCTTTGTGGATAATAATGCCACTCATTCCTTTTGTCCTCCGATGATTCTCAGCATGATCGCTGCGATCCAGAGCCAACCTCGTCTCGCGCACATAACCGGTCCTGGAAGGTAAAACAGATTTGTCATTTATGACCTGACCGCTAAGCCACACTTTGTGCTCCATTATTGTGATTAACTTCTGCATAAGATACGCTTGCCCAATTGTCATTTGTGATACCGCAGTGGGCGCAAGCTGCCACCCTTCCCGCGAGCTCGTCAGCCAATGGGATGTGACCGTGTTATTCGGATGCCTGCCCTGTCACAGTGGCCACCCCACAATTATTTTGCTTTTGTATTTCTTCTTCCCACACCACTCCTGGACCTGGTGGGTGCACAGCACTGCTGCATATGTCAGCTACCATTTCACACCACAAGCTAAAATGATGTTATGCTGCTGTTGATTCAACATGAGCCAGCAGCAGTACACGGGAAGCTGACCCTTGCTTTTCACCATAGAAATGTTGGTTGCTTGTGTCCTGCCAGCTGAAATCCGTCGTGTCAGGTGCCTTGTGGCTATCTGCAGTGGAGTCCATGTTCCAAAACCAAAGTTCTTTTCTGGCCCTGTCACCAACAAACCGATTTGACTCTTCCTGATTATAATAACGAAGGCAGTCCAGAAGAATATGCACAGCCTCACTGTACGTCATATCGAATCACCACACTGGCCACACAGAGCTGACCGCAGCCTCATTTCTTTAGACAAATGAATGCTTAGGGAGAAACCTCCTGGGAGAAGGTCCCCAAAGCTACTTGATAGCCCTATGCAAGCTGTGCATAGATTTCAATTTGGGGGAAATAGCATTTATTTTTATTTTTTGCCTGACGCAAGCCCTCACTGACCTGCCCGCCTCTGTAATCTAATAATTGGTTATTCTACATTTCAGACCTTTGCTGAACACTAAGAAACTGGCCTCTGTGTGTGTGTGTGTGTGTGTGTGTGTGAGAGAGAGAGAGAGAGAGACAGAGAGACAGAGAGACAAGAGATTCTAAATTGCAAGCCATAAATACAACCATTTGTTACCATGTGAAGGGGGAAAGAACGCTCAATTTGGAGCTCTTTTTTCGCATTGCTGATTAGAGAGAATCAAGCTTTTTCTTCTAAGACCCATTCACGCTGGTGAAAACATAGTCAGTTTTGATTATGAAGGCAAAGATGCAGACCTAGACAGGAGCTGCATGCTGATATGCATGCTATCAGAATGATTTATGCAAATTATGCATATTATTCCCAAAGGAATTCCTCCTCAAACTGCCAGGATAAATTGCCGGAAATTAGCCATAAAATCTGTCGTGCTAGGAGCAAAAGGTGAAGGCCACTGGGAAAGCAAGGACGTTCAGCTTCTGGAATCTTCCAGGTTATGATGGTGGCTGTTATTTTCCCTGGATGCTGGGGGAAATATGGTTTTCTTCGGATTCCTATTAAAGTATTTTTCCTTTGAAATTTTTCCAGCAAATGCTGACTCACATTTTATTTACAACCAGCATAAAAGAAATTAAGTGTTAAGCTATCTCAGAAAGCACTACTACAATTACTTTACTATTAACTGCCTAAGTGGTTAGTAAATGCCAAAGCCTGGCTTTGAAGGCATCACTGTTCCGAAGGTTGGTGAAATAACCCACCAGTGGTGTACTTTAACTGGGATACGGTTTTAATTTCCAGTGTGTATGCCCCAACACAGACTTCCTCGCTTGCAGATCATTCTTGCCTACGAAGTTCCTAATTAATGACTTTCTGCCCCAGTACAGCGCTGTTGTCTCCTGCCTGTGAAATGCCCCGAGCTTTGGGGCCTGGGCCACAGCTGTCTCATCCCTCCCCTCCTCACTCCCATTCAGAGCCCCCATTGGCTCCTTCCTGGTGCTCAATGGATCTGATTGGGAAAGGATTTCCCTGTCAATCACAGCTATTGTTTATGCGCTTTAATGGCAAATTGAGAGCACTTTTCAAGAGCAGTCACATTTTAATAAAATGTTGCTTGCTTGTTTCTTTCAGAAAGCACCATTCTTGAGGTCTTGCGACTATGCTCCTTTTCTGGCATCTTTCGTGTCGTTCAAGAGGACTTGACACTACACTTAGAGAGCCAGGACTGCTGTCTGCGAAAGGGAGACTTTGTAGGCATCTTTCCTCCCGTCTTACATTATGACCCTGAAATCTTTGAAGCTCCAGAGGTAAATAAACATCACGCCGGTATTGCTCCCTCTTAGATACTGCACGCACATTCCTCTCCCTCGTGATCGCTCTTTCTCTTACCATCTTGTTCCAGAAAGAATTTGAGAGAGCTTAATGACTCCTGTTTTTCCTTCCAATGGGAACATTTTCCTATTTACTGAAAGGTTTCCTTAAGGATCTCTCTTTCAAAGGTTTCACGATCTATAAAGAGAAATACAGCGATGAGACCAAACTCCAGTTCCCTCAAATGAAAGGAACGTTGATACCTTGATGGACACTATTCACTTGAGGCCTAAATTAAGTTTTGCTTGGCAGAGAATTATTAAAACCCATGGAGGGCTAGCTATTGACAGGTGGCTTAGAGAATAAATAATGACTCTTCTGCTAAGTGTTTCCAGAGTGAGGTTGACTGTCCCAGAGTCAGATACCGTCCTTGCCAGAGTTCAGCTCATCTACTTTTTCACCTCTTACTAAAGGTATGTGCCCCTTCTTGATCAATTAGGATGGCATTATGAACTTGAGATTGTGAAGCTGCTGCTCACAGGTAAAGCTCTGAGGGTAATTGTGTCATCTCCTTGTATTTTTTTCTGAAGCTGGAGTTAATGAATATCAAAGACTGGAAATTAATCCACCTTGGCTCATCCCTTAATACCACTTCAGAGGTTCACCACCTGCATGCAAATTGAGCAGAGTCATCTTCTGCCTGTGCTTCTCAGGAAGTCACATTGTTGCTGCAGTGGTTTTTGTATATAAAATGCCATTTTTCAAAGGGAAACTTCTGTGCTCTTTTTGAGCAGTTTAGAGCTGAACCACTTTTAAACCCCGTTTCTAAGATGTTTTTCAGCCAGGCTGGATTAAAATCTTGTTGAATTTTGGAAATTAATAAGAAAAGGACAAACTTCAAATACAATGAGATAATTAGCATTTATTTCATCAGCAAAGGCAAAATTGTTTAAGTGAGGGGAGAATGTACATATGGTTTCTGTGTATTTCAGAAGAGGCGTTATGTGAATAATGATAACAGATCAGAAGTAGCGTATTGGTGAGTGAATGAACATTTCTGCAGACAACAGGCTTCATCTCCACGTTTGTAAATATCAGAAAAAAAAGAAATTCCATACGGAACTAGGTGGTCAATAAGTAAAGCAAGTAAATAGCTAATATTTGAAAAATATTTTAAAAAATTTCATTTCTATCTACAATTTTTAATTTCTGCTTAGTATTTTTATTATGTGATTATCCTGCTAGTCACCAAGTTTATTATTCATGTCACAATAGTAAAATCAACATTAAAGTTATCAAAAAATAATCAATGTTTACCAAACACCACCGTTGGTAAGGTCTTAGGGATCCTCCTGTTCTCTACCCCCAACCCTGCCGCCACGATGGAAAAGACCACGAGTTAGACTTCTAGGAATTTAAATATCAAAGCTAAACATTTGAAAGTGTGTCGATTTATACTTTTCCTGTGGCATGCTAAATATCAATGCCCAAACTTTACATCATAAAGAGTAGTCGGATGGGTTTGCCTCATACTAAATCCGTGGGAAGAACAAAATTGCAGTATTGTGAACTCTGACTTAGCATCATTAGGGCAGCTCTAGCTTGAGTTGAAGAGCATTCTCTATTATTTACTAGACTTAACATTAGCCAGCTATGCCTGACTAATGTTCAAATCAACTAGCTAATTTTTGCTATTGTGTTGTTTCCTTGAAATGAGTTTCGGAATGCTGATAGTTATCGGCACAGAAAAAAAATGGTATCGTTCAGAACCAATTCTATATGATTTGGCAAGGCCTTTATGTAATCATTCATTCTATAAACATTTACTGAGCACTTACCACTCTCAGGCTTATGGATTGATTCCTTTTGTTCTTAATCACTTAGGATGGCAATAAGTAGATGGTATAGATGCTCGTGTAACAGATGCCCATCCCAAAACAATCATGCACTAACAGTAAGAAAAGAGAAGAAAGTTCTGGAAAATTCCATCCTTGGCCTTTGTCACGGACAGCACTATCCCAGGAGCTCATCCGAAGTTCATACTCCTCACTGCCTGACTTTTGTACCCTACAGATCTTGAATGAGAAGACCAGCCCTTAGATATAGAAAGTAGCCAATAGCTCTTAGGGTAAAATCATGAGGAAGACCAACTCCAGATATAAGTATAGTTATTCTCAGAGGACATGGAACCTGAGGTGCCTTCGTGGAACATTGGTTTCCCCCCAACCCGATGAGGCATGGTTTCAGGATGTTCAAGCCCAAGAGACCCTAGAATATTTCATTCTAGAAACAGGTTATATCTTCCTTCACCCATCTCTCTATTGTTGAATGCCTCTCTTGTCCACCGAGAGACTCCAGGTGACTCCACAATAATCCCCCTTAATCACCTCTTCTTTGTCCCTGATTCCCACCTCATTCCTCAGAGAATCTGCCACTGCTCACTCTGTGGCCTGGCTGTACCTTTGTTATGGGGCACACCCCACGGTATTTTGCAATTACTTGTTTGCCTGTGTGTCCATATACTGTAAGTTCCAGGAGGGGAGAGACCTTGTCCTTACCTTCTCTGAATTCTCAGTGCCTGGCATGCAGGAGACCCATAGAAGGAAATAAATAGGAGGTGCTGAGATGGATGAATGTTCTGAAAGTGAAAATATACTTCAGTTGAAATGTTAAATCACTACAGATATCGCACATTCAGATGAGTACTGGGCCTAATTAGATCCAGTAGATGAGGTGGCTTGTGTGTAAATATAGCAATACTATCAGGAGTGCTAAGAACTCTGGTGAAAGGACAGCCCAGGAGGCATCTAAGGGAGACCATGTGGCTACTTTGGAACCAACCCTCAGTCCTTAACAAGCATGTAGACCTGATGCGACCAAGTCATTTTTATTATTTTTTTTAAACTTCAGATTTCTGGGTGAAGCTTAGAATTTTTAAATGTTTGGAGAAATTAAGTTTAAAACGCAATGTAGGCTAAACAAAAAATGTTTGGGAACCTAATTGGGCCTATAAGCTAGCAACACGTAAACTGTGTTGAGAAGTATTCTTTTCCTGAATATGGGTTCCTTAGCTTGTTGTAATGTTAGCCAGTCATGTGGCACGTGCTGATGTGGAAAAGAAAATTGGCACGTGCAATTAAAACAATGAGAGAGAGCAAAAGGAACCACCTGTTCCCAATTCTCTTTTCTTCTTTCTTTATCGGTCTAAATGCTACCCAAGAAAATCTAGATGATCTCTTAATTAACTAGGAATGGATACTTTATAAAAATTTTATGAAGGCTTCTTCAAATTTGTCAGTTGTCAGCCAGAATTCTAGCCACTGGCTCTCAAGTAATCAGTAAATGGTGATTACTTTTCTGCCAAAATGCAGCATCCAAAAATAGAGCTATGGAGAAGACCAGATCTATTGGTTGGTTTTTCTATGGAGGTGCTGAGGTATAAAGGGCTGGGCCATAGGGAAGAAACAGCCAACATTTAAGATGGTAACGCATTACCTTAACCATATAGCCTCCTAAAGTAAGGACACAGGGAAACAACAAAGTAATTACAAAGCCTTTGATGTACCCCCAACCCCCCCCCCCAAGGCTCTGAAGACGAAAAGCCTTATTTCACCTCATGCAAGTCTGCCCAACCTACTTCTCGGAGGTGTAAGGATTATAAAGTGATAAATTTGAAAGCCCTTGAAAAAATTCTAAATCACTATAAAAATTGTTGTATCAACATTCTTTTGATTATTTCCACTATTATTAGAATATACTAGTCATGACAAATGTGGAAATACTCTCAATAATTTTTTTGTCTGTCTCTCAAACTGGAATAGAGATCGTGCCATTTAGTACATTTCAAGGATACAGACATAAACTGAGCAACCAAACTTCAATGCTGCACATACAGGAAGTGCTAAAAAGAAGCTGTTGAACTGAACTAAACATAAAATTTGGAGGACACGGATTAGGGTGGTATGCGGTGTTCCTCAGTCACTCATACCGAAAATTCTTCTCTATCCAGGAAATTGTATCGTCTACCCAATCTTTATTTCTAGTGCTAAATATTATACCATTTTCTGTTTGTAAACATTTTCTATTTGAATATTCATCTACTCTTCATTCTCTCCATCTTTATTTATTCATTCAATATCTCTGTTTTCTTCAAAAGTTTGAAGATTGCTTTTCAAATATACTTTATTGTCATGTATTTATTCACTAATTCAACAGACATATATGGAACCTCACTGTGCATAGCACTCTGGTGGGGCTTTGAAAATATGGAGATAAATAAGACAGTGTGACACCTCCCATCTCCTGGGGTTTCTTGGCTTGCCATCTCCTGAGGGCTAGCTTCAGCCTGGTGACAGCACAGCTGCAGCCTTGCAGGCATCATATTCACATATAACCAGGTCTAGAGGAGGAAGAGTGATGGACCATTTTGTCGTGTTTTTCTTTCTTCACAAGAAGGGAACTTCTCCCAGATGGCCCCATACACTCCTCCCCTGTAGCACCGAGAGACGGGTTCATACACCCTCTCCTAAATCAGTGAGAGGCCAGAGCAATGGGATTACCACAATTGGTGCCTCGAGAGATCTCATGCAGAAGAAAGATGTTGAGGAACAACCACAACAGTCAGTAGAGGAGTGATGGGGAATTTCAGTGTCTCATGCTTTTCTCTTATGATTTCTCTATTCTTATCCATTGAATAATATTGCATTTAATTGACCCTTTTTAATCATGAAGCACCCAGCTGTTATGGTCACTGCAACATGACAAATCCTGTATTCAAGTTGTTCCAGATCAAAGATCAAAGCATCTTGAGCTTTCTAACTTTTTGTTCTATGTCACTGTGACCCCAGAATTTCTGGGGTGAGACTATTACACCCCTTCTTTTTTTCTAAAACCAGACTATATTCTTAGCAGCTGCCACAAGCCCATCCTAAAATTGGCTCCTGCTTGGGTTCTCCATGTCCTGGCAACGGAAAACAAACTGAGAAGAAATTTTGACTCAAAAAGCTATTTATGCCCATATGCCCTTTGAGCTTAATGGTAGCCACAGAGCAAAAGAAGTTGGCCTTTTCCCTTCTTGTTTCATAATATAAACAACTAAATAGGAATTTCTATGATATTTATTGTGAGGAAATCGAATGGAAGGTGATGGAAAACTAGAGGAGTGACATTACTGATTGACTAGATGTTTGGGGGTATTGAACGTACGCTAACTGAACATGGCAGGGCTGGGAGAGCACTTCGGCATTCTTTGTTGGTCACTGTGACTTCTCAGCTGCATATTCATGTACACAAAGAAATATAGAAAAGCCATGACAGTCCCTGGTTTATTTATGATATCAGCACACTATGAAGTCATAACCCAAACTAAGTTTTCCTTTTGCATGTTCTGGCTTAAACCATAGGACTGACCACAGGGAGAGCTTTTCAGAATAGAAAACCATTTCATGGCAAAATTGACATCAACTGGTTTGGCCTAGGGAAGGAACTCTTGGGAAGAGCGCTGGTCTCCTCAGATTGGTCAGTAAGAAGGAGGAAGCACCTGTACTGAACCCAGGCAAGCAGGCTTGGGCCCCAGTAATGGAAAAAGATTTACTGGGAGAGAGTACCGTATAGCCATCCTATCTCCAGTAACAAAGTGGATGTCCACAGAGAATGTCCTTATCCGTACTACAAGGATGGACAGATTCTTTTAGGTTAGCACTGGTTAGATCCTATCCAGATACATCCCAGAACTATCTGTGGGAAAATATACTTGCACTCTGATGCAGATTAATTTTGCCATTATGATTTCATCAACTTGCAAGTTTAGGGGGTGGAATAGAAACCACACAAAATGTGTTCTCTAAGCTTGAATATTTATCAACATCAGTATCCTAGGTAATTGGGGATAAAACCAATACTTTTAAAGGAAATGATTTTGCTGACATGAATACTGGCATTGAGTGAGAAAATCAGATCATCTGTGACGGATTCAGGATTTATACGTGAACTGTAGGGTTTTCGCTATAACCTAAATGCTTTCAGTCTGACCTGCTTCTTTGCCTTTGGCTTCATAGTTCATAGCAAAGCTGTGAGCTGAGCAGGTCTAATGCTAATGAGCACCGCGTACGGGAAAGACTTGGTCATTGTCATGCGTGCCATGTGCATTAATGTAATCGATGGTTTAATTCACCATGGGCTAAAATAAGGTCCTTCAGTGTCCTCTCAGAGACTCACACGAGAGTAAATTAAGATGGAGGACCCAACACCCTCCATAAACCAGTCCCGTAATTTTCTGGAACAAGTACTATAACTTACTTGTGAAAACATCTCAGAAACCAAGAGAGTTAACCCAAAGAACACTCATTCTAAATAGAGCTGTCATAGGAGAAAGTCGATACAACATCAAAACACAAGCCAGACCGATTTTGTGGCTTAGTTCTTCTCTAGTGCCTAATGTGAATCTTATTATTTAATATCTATTTCATCCCAACACTAAATCCTAAACTCATCCTTCTCATCCCTCAGTAGCTGATGGGAAGGGATAGAGAAGGGCACACGAGGGATCCTTAGGTAGGCAACCTCTGGGGCCAGTAGGATTCACTGTCCGCTAACCATGGTAGCTCTGCAGGAGCCCTTCCCTCTACCCAGCATTGGTATTTCAAGTGCCCGTATGTGGAGACCCACCTTAGGGAACAAAAGCAGAAATACTGCCTCTATACTTAGGAAACTCAGCGTAGGAGAGAAATGTGAAGAAAAGTCATATAGAAAGTTTGAATTTGTTTGATATGGGAGAAGTAATTTTCTAGTAACACTGGGGTTTTTTGAAAGTTCATACATGATTTGCACTTAGTTAAGTTTTACTTCCTGGTATTTTCTGGGTTAAAAGAAGCCTTTTAAGAGGGCAGGGAGGGGCTTCCCTGGTGGCGCAGTGGTTGAGGGTCCACCTGCCGATGCAGGGGACACGGGTTCGTGCCCTGGTCCGGGAAGATCCCACATGCCGCGGAGCGGCTGGGCCCGTGAGCCATGGCGGCTGAGCCTGTGCGTCCGGAGCCTGTGCTCCGCAACGGGAGAGGCCACAACAATGAGAGGCCCGCGTAACGCAAAAAAAAAAAAAAAAGATGGGCAGGGAGAGCGGGCAACTGTGTGAACCTGAACTCAAACTATTTCATGGAAATTTTTTATTTTAACACTCTGTTTTCTTCTTTACAGGAGTTTAGATTTGATCGTTTTACAGAAAGTGGTAAGAAGAAAACCGCCTTTTTTAAAAGAGGGAAAAAGTTGAAGTATTACCACATGCCATTTGGATTTGGAGTCAGCAAATGTCCAGGCCGATTTTTGGCAATAGTTGAGATAAAGCAATTGTTGGTTGTATTTTTAACTTATTTTGATTCAGAAATAATTGATGATAAGCCCTTAGAACTAAACTACAACCGCTTTTTGTTTGGTATTCAGTATCCAGACTCTGATGTTTTATTTAGGTACAAAGTAAAATCTTAAAGAAGCTAAAAGGAAAGAAAAGAAATCTATCAAAGCTAACCTAAATGTCCTTAGCTCATCTATTTGTTTTTAATTTCTTCAAATGTAATTAATTTGTTTGTTTTAAAAGTGCCAATTTCTGTTTGATCTGAGATCAGTCCAGTCTGTACTTCGTCACAAAACCCATCAAAAAAAAGAAAGAAAGAAAGAAACAGCATGGTGGCATGAAATTGACATCAAAATCAACATAATGATTAACTTAAAGTAGCTTTTTTTAAGTTTCTTCATACCTATTGTGATTTGCAAGTGTCATAGTAAATGTGCCTTCACAGCAATAGATTTGACACTGTGGGATTTTTCTAAAGTCACAAATTCTTCTCTAATATGTAAGAATACACTTTATGTACTAATGGAAATTTGTGCTGGAAATGGACACAGTCTAACAAACTCCAAGTTCTCAGAGAAGAAGGAAATTAAATTTCCATGAGATACACTGGATGAAAATGTTCCCTTCAAGTATAATATCAATAATAGCTATATTGCCAGGGTACGTTTGCATTAAATGAGTTTTGCAGTAGATTAAATGCTTCCACTTCACTTCAATATTTTATCATCCGTAAATGTTCTTTATTACTTTGTATACTGTGGTTCAATAGAACAAAATTTCTGGTTATATAAGGCCACTCATGTTCAAGTGAGACACTGATAAGATTTATCAGTGTAAGAACACACAAAAACCTATTATATATTCAGCAGTTGCCCTAGACATTAGTATTAGGTTTATTGTAGGAGTAAATATTGAGCTCAGTACAGGACTGATTGTAGCATTTGACTCCAGTGTAAACTATAAGGGTTATGCCAGTGTTGGAATTAACTTTCCTAAATGCTTCCATTTACACCAACTGAGAAACTAGATAGCAGTATTTGTTCTTGACGCCTCACCTCTTGGACTTGGAGTTTATTTGTATTATTTGAATTACAACATTATGTAATGCAGTATAATTCCATGTGCCACAATGCAGCATAGTGTGGAGGATTCAAAGATTGCTAGTATCAGATTGCCAAGTGATTGTCTGGCATCCTACCTAACTGCTGATGCCGTATATAAACAGGCAAAGCAGGTCATTAAACCCAGTTAATTCATGCTGCATTCTTTGGAACTTCTGATATTTCGGAAATGTGCTATTGTTTTTGAAAAGGAAATTGATTTTAAAAATAACAGTATAAAATACTTAACCATACTTAGTAACGAAATAGATTTTCTAGCATTTATTTTCTCCTTCCTGAAGTCCATACTCTTAAGTGCACCTTAGTGAAGGTCTACCAGTCTAAACTTTGTTTTTGCCAGATTGAAGATGTTTTCCTTTTTGCCCTCATTCCTGAAAGGTGATTTCACTAGATGCACAAGTCTAGATTGACAGTGATTTCCTCACAGGGCTTTGAGGATATCTCATGTTCTGAAGAGGTTAGCCTTTATTCGGTTTAATTATTCAGTAGGTAGTCTGCCTCTCGGACAGCTTTAACGTGCTCTCCTTGTCTTTGATGTTCTTAGTTTCTGTTTATCATGCTTGCATGTCATGGTGTCTTTCATGAAGTGTAGAATGTTCACAGTCATTATCTCTTTGAATATTTCCTCCCTCAGGCTCCTGTATCTCTCTCTGTACTCCATGTTGTTTGACCTTTTTGCCTCATATTTTCCCCCTCTAATTTACATTCTCAGTAATTTCTTTTGATCTTTAGATTTCTCTGCCAGTTTATTCTACTCTTTAACCCGTCCATCGAGTTTGTTTCTTCCTTCTTTCTATTTTAACCTCAGGTTCATAGGACTGAGTGATCACATACCTTATGCCCCTTAGCTCATGGTACACAATTATAATTGGCCCAAACAAGGCCCTCTGGCTTTATTTACTCGTTCTATTTTATCGCTGATGGCCACCATTATACCCCTCCCCATCAGAGGCAAATAGTCTGTGTTTGGTGTGTATCTTTTTATTTGTATGTGTTTTTATAAAACATATGTTATTATCTTGGGTGCATATGTGTTTAATTTTCATAAATGTATATTCTATAAATCATTCTTCTTCTTAATGTTTAACTACACTCTATATTTTTAAAGATATATCCATATTACTTTATGTATATTTAATCTGTTGCTTCTAACTGCTGTATAGTAACCCATAATGTGCACCCACCATGTTTTAATGCTCTATTTACCCAGTGTTGGAAACTGTGTTGGTGGGACAGTTAATTTGGGGGGAGAGGCCAAAGGAGAACCTAGACGTCCTCCCACTACTGTGTGCTCCACCCTCCACCCTGAGCTGCAAACCCTGTCATCAGCAGCCTCACCACACGCGCACATACACACGCGCGCTCGCACACACGTGTGCGCACGCACTCACACGTGTGTGCAGATGCGTGCACACGCACGTGCACACGCACAGACGCGCGCACATACATGCACACACACGCGCACACATGGACACGTGCGCACGCACACACTGACGCGTGCGCACGCCCACATGCACGCACGCGCATACACGCACGCACACACGCGTGCCCACACACACACAGGCCGTGTCAGCCTTCATTCTCTGAGATGTTCCAGACTTGTGTTCCATTCTATACCTGGTATTTCCACATCATCAGTGTTTTGTGGGTCTGATTCTGTAGTTTGCTTTTCTTTTAACTCTGCCTCAGGATGGCTTGTTTACTGGGCCCATGTTCCTTGGAATTTTATCTCTGGACATTTTTTTAAGACCTAAGTTTAAAGTTCACACCTCCAGAGAGAATTTGCATTTGCTTTTGTCTGTCTGCTGGTGTTACTATCAACTTCAGATCACTTTACATTTTCAACTTGAGTATTTTGAAAGGGGATTGGGAACAACATAGATAGTGTGGGTTCTAGCCCTAAATCAGCCAGACTGCAACCCTATGAGTAGGAATAGACAGGAGAGACTTTCTGGGTTTTTTTTCCCCTTTACCCAAAGTCAAGGCTGAGACGGGCAAGTATACCCACAGTCCTTCTCTGTGGAGCAAGGTTTCTTTCTAAGTCACTTACTGAGGGTGCTGTCTCTGCAAATTCTTGGCTTTGTGTACAGGTCTTGGATTACATGCACGCACGCACACACACACACACACACACACACACACACACAAACACACACGCCCCGCTTGGGCCCCAAGCTTTATCTTCTGCCTGCCACAAAGTATAGCCCATTCGTTTTGTACTAGGACATGTATTCCACCATGTTGCCTGAAGTGGAAGCTTCCAGATTCTTAAATTCATCTTAGTAGTAAACTTTTGTGCTGCTACAGCAGAGAGAGCACAGAAAAGTATTCCATTCTAATTTCTGCTTAATTTATAGCGAAAGGAATTTAGAGTAGAAGTATTATGTAAAATATTACATAAAAGCAATGGGTGGTAGAACCAAAACAAGAGAGTCTTGTGACAGGCTTAAATCTGGTAATTAAAGATTGTTTATAAATAGAATAAATGTCATGGAGAAATAAGTTAAAAGACATGGATTCTAGCTATGACATAACTGGTTTGTTTTCATCAACAAGTCACTTTGCCTCTCAGTGCTTCAGTTTCCATATTTGCAAAATAAAAATATTAAGGCCTTTTGACACCAGGGTTCATCATGAGGACTGAACACAGTAAGATGCGCAAACTGACTTTGAAAAGTGTAATGCAATATACAAACTTAAAGTGTAAAAGAGATACTTTGACAATGTTGTGCCTTTTAAAAACTGTGCTTTTGTATTTGTTAAAGGGAACCATTTTTTGTCATTAGTTAATTCATTATTCATTTATTCAGTCAAACACTTATTGAGCATTTCCTCTATCCAAGATGTGATGCTATGCACTGGATTACCCTTCTTCAAGAACACATAATTTATTAGAGAACACAATACATACCCAACTAATTTATTATAAATGTAGTTGTAATAAATCATCTCCTTAAAACTATTTTAAAATTCTGATTCATCACCAGTTCTAACGAAACTTCCATCACTCATTCCAAATTAGTGTTCTCTAATGAGAAATTACTGTGAGCCTAATTACAGACAATAAAACATATACATCAAGTATTGTGATTATATGTTACAAATAATGAAAACCAAATACAATCACTGAGGCTTCAGACTTGTTTAAAAGCTGTATTTTACATATAGTGAAAACTCATCTTTTCATTTTTAAGCCTCTTCTAAATTTCAAATGAAAGAAAATGAATAACTAAAAATACTATTTTATATCAGTGACCAACAGTAATGAAGCATTCAGTTAGCAAACACTAAATGCTCTGAAGATATTCAGGGAAAAGCTATTTATCACTGAGTAAGGAATGCTGATAAGCAACCTATTCGGGGACTTTTATCTGCCTTGTTTGGCTTTCGTGGCGTACTTCATTACATTTTCTCCATTTTCTCATTAACTTTTGGGTCACAAGTGTGAGGCAGAGGAGCTTCTATACTCCAAATTTGCATGATTCTGTTTATTTTTCTCATGAAAAATAATTTGGGTAGCATTTCCTGTAAGCTACTTCTTCAAATTTAACCATGGAATCTTAAAAACAATTTCAAAGATCAAAGCACAAAAACTATCTAGACTTTGATCTTCGTATAAAACAATGTCAATAATTATAAAACAAGAATTATAGGCCCTGAGAATGTACACTGCTTTAATCTATTAAATTTGCCAATATTGCAAACCATTATGCACTTGAACTGCATTATTAGGTATTCATATTCACATACTCAATTAGGAAAAAGTTAGCAAGCCAAGATTAAGTTCCCTGTAGCATTATTTTAAATTACAGTGGATGATCACATAAAGCTCTCTAATGTTTCTCTAAAGCAATTATTACTTAGTCTACTTCAGATTGTTAATCTAAATCAGTGATCATTGACGATGGAACTTTTTTGCTTAAATGTTTACTTTGTTTATAATATCTTGAGTAAGATAAATTTAATTCGTGAAAATCTCTCCTGAACAATTTTTTAAAGGAGGTAATTTGGCAATACTTACATTTTAAAATATTTTTTAAGCAGAGGAGTGCTGTGTATTAAAAAAAATATATCCTGAATGTTTGTTTAATACTCTTTTGATTTTAAAATGGTATATAGGTGGATTTATGAGGAAGCAAATTATCTTGAAAAGTCTTTAGGTAAGAAATGCAAGTGCTTTGTAACTCAATTAATGTTGTTTTTTAAATTTACAACAAGCCAATAAATTAACTTTTAAAGCACAGGTGAATGACTGTGTCCCCTTATTTCCCTACTAGGAGCATGTTGGGTGACAGAAGATTTGATTACAAATAGTAAATTATTTGGGAAATAATTTTGCTGTCTGAAGATCCCCAAATCCCCATCTCCCCCCGACACATACATATACATATATTTTTATTTTCTCATACTTTCGATAAAAGTACATTAATTGTTATATTCAGAATATGTTTCAATGTATTTCACTTAGTTATTTATGTGGGAAATAAAAACAGATCCAAGTAATATCAGTGACTAATAAGTTTTGAAACAAGTTTATTTTAACCAGGCTGACCTTGCTAGGCTGCAGTTCTTAATAATAGCTATTATTCTGTGGAGAGATGTATAAGAACAACAAGAATGGGAGAGAGATTCCATTTCTTTCCACATAAGAGAGATGTGGTCTTCGTCTTATGCAGATCACTTTACCACAGATAATGAATGAGGCTGAGTAATATTTGGACACTATTCTGTGTATTCATAGAGCTGAAATGCAAGCTGTAAATAAAACATAACACAGAACATGCTGTTGGTGAAGTGTGGCTTCTTCAGTAACTGTACATACAGCATTTTACTGGGACACTTAGCTTTTCTAAGAAACACTCCATTAATGTTTTAAAGATCGCGCTAGACTCAAAGTGTTCCTGTTCATTTGAACTAGGCAGTTCAGTATTGCTGAACACTTAGTGTAAATTATGTCATTAAATGGACAATCTATGAAATAATTATCTGCATTCAATTTTACTCTAAAAAACACTGAGTAAACAATAATTTTGCAGAACTGTCTGGCATTATCCATGGTCATGTGAGTAATAATGTGCATTTTCTATTGAGGATATAGCTGAATAGAAAAAAAGATAGTGGCTATGCTGGTAATTTTAAGTGTGTTTGATACAGTTTTTGTTAATTTTTTGAGGTATAGTTTATGTTCTTAATTCCTAAATGTATTCATTTTTATAAGGAGAGACATGATATACTCCAGACTACCTAGAAAGTAAATTTAGAGATCGACTCATGAGGTATTTCACTTCCCTTACAACTTACAAGTTTTGTGCTTATAGGAGAAACTAGGGCAATAGAAGTAACAGGTAAATGTAGTAATACCTAATGGTTTATCGTTGAGTCAAATTAAAACACTTATAAAGCACATATTAGCTGGAGATTCTTATTTGTTTGCAAGAGAACATTTATTTCATGTAACTTTTATTTCTAAGAACTAACCGTTAAAGTTAACATATATGTCATTATTACCTGACAACCCACATTTTTAAGTAAGTGATTTTGTCTTTCATGTTCAAATTACTGTTTAAATGAAGTATACTTTCATTCTATAACTTCTAAGAACTGGCCAGTATATTTAAAATTTTATAAATGCCTTTGTTTTATACTTTAAATGGAATAGTTTTTAAAATATTTGCAATCACTTTTGAATTTTTTTAATCTAGAAGCATACAGGAAGTAGTACTTTCTCCATGTTTTAAAGTTCAGTATTTTTTTAACTTTATTTTAAACTAATTTTAGACTTACAAGAAAAGCTATAAAGTTAGTATTCATTTTTAAAGAAGAAAGTCCTCAGACTAAACAATGCTTGTCAAAAGTTAAACTAAACAGTGATCATAGGACTTAGCCAGTTGCAGATCTTAGTTAATCCTTGACCTTTGGAGATGTTTATCCACAATAACTACCCAATAGGGCAACACACAGGAAGTAACACCTGAGTGGCAGAGATAATTTGCGTGTGTTCCACCCAGATCCTCCATAGTCCAAATCAGTATTTTGTTTTCATAAAAACACAATTTTCTAAGTTTTAAAAAGGCTTACTTTGTTGAATAATTCCAGATTTTACTTAATTACACTCTTCTGAGAAATCTACACTTTAAAGATATATATGCCTGATGCTTCTGTAAAAGAACATTAAAGTAAGTTATTCCCTGCCCCTGCGCCCTGATACATTCATAGATTTAATAGATAGATTTCCTTTCCTTTCATGGCTTTTCATGTTTCTGTGGAGGCCTGGTTAAGAAAATCTTTTTCTGTTTTTTTTTTTCATGGAAGTCTCAGATGGAGGGGACAGGCTCAGCTTAGCATCTGAATTTTGACCACAGCTCTGCAGAAAGAGACTGCATGGCAAATGTAGCTGCACTTGCTTCAACAGACAGTGCGTGATTGAATGTTTTAACTAGTTGGGTACATAATCTGACCCTCTCACATAATAAGAAATTATTTGTCTTCCATTTTCAGAGAGGAGATAAGGATATTTGACACAAATCCTTACACCAAGTTCTTCAGTAATTACCAGAGCAGAGTAAATGCATAAAATGAGGTTAGGCCATGAAGCATTTTTATGTTTAAAACTAAATTCTCATCTCTAAACATCCCTATTAACATAGCAGATTTGAGTGGCAACCATCCTCCTAATAAAATAGGAAATCTTTAAGATTGGGAAGAATTGGTAAATAATGGGTCCTTTAAATATCCCTGAACTTTATTCTAAAACTTAGAAAGAGAAATAATAATTGCTTTATATAACCACTGATACCATTTTACCATTTGATGAAGATGTTAATTTATGGTTAGTTAGCAGTTTATGGTTGTCATTAGTTTTTCAGTTTGGGCCACATTAGAAATCTATTTTTCTTTTTTCTTTTAATCTGAGACAATTATATAAAGATATGGTTATGTTTTATCTAAAATGTATCATTCTAGTATCACATTTCAAATTATTCACAGATCATAGTTCTTATATGTGCATATATGAATTTAAAAATACAGCAATAAAGTGCTTGAAACAGATCATAAATTTGCTTCATATTTTATTGCATCTCTGAATCAGGTTGAGAAGACAAGGGCAACTATCGTCTTTGGGAAAGAATTAACTCTTTCCCAAGCTGGGAAGGAAAACGATATCACCTTGTGCCTAATAAAAGCCAACTCCCCATCTTGAGCATCCTGGTGACTTCTAAGATAGGCTTGTCCATGATATACTGGGGGCTGGAGGGCTGGTAACCGCAAAACCCTCTTTCCCTTTGCAGTCTAACCTTCCCAGCCCAGTAATTTCTCTTCCAGAGCTCTCTAATCTGTATTTCTGTATCGTCGGAATTCGGGAACACAAGGGAGAGGAAAGAAAGAAAAGTCCCACAGGCACATGCACACGCACTCAGGGGGACCTGATAGTTCTGCAATAGTCCACAAGTCTCCTGGATTATGTTAAGACGAGTCATTTAGGAAAAGTGATAGAATTTAACCAAAATCGAGCCTCAAGGAAAGCGAGCACACTTTCTTTGCCTTGCTAGGAAGCGATGAGCTCTTTGGGGCTTAAAATTGGGACGCCTTCACAGAATTCCCGGGATTGGCTCGGCTGCGGGGTGCTTCTTACAAGCCTGTCATCTGCAGGTGAACTCTCCAGGCCACGGGGGTCAGGGGACAACCCCATCCTGGTGCCTCCCCTCGAAAGACAGTTTGAGGCAGAGCCCCCGAAGTTCGCGTTCTGTCCCTAGGCACTTAGAGGTTGAAGGGCCTTGCGCCCCGCAGAAGGGGCCCAGGACGTCAGTACAGGGGAAGGACCAGGAGAAGGGGTGCTCTGCGGCTGCGGATCCCGAGTCCCTCCCGGGGCGCAGCCTGAGCAAAGCAGCGCGGTGGGCACTCGTGTTGTGGACGTCGTTCTGCCTGCAACCCTGGGCTGGCAGGCTGGCCTGTGGGAAAAGCCGCCCCCTCCTTCCTCCTGCCCTCCCGGGTCCCAGCACAAACACTGGCCCTGGCCCTGGCCCTGGGGCGAAACAGACACCTGGCTATTTTGCACAGTCTACAGAACCCTGGTTCTTGTAAACACTCATCAACCGATTCGAAGAGCCAGAGAGATCCGGCGGGGAGAGGAAAAGACTCTTACCCTGAGAATTGTTTTTACCCTTAAGTTGCTGTCTCCTGGTTTTCCCTCCCGTTTCCTTCGACTGTGCCCAATGTCTGATGTAAAAGGCCAGCTTTAAATCAACCCGCAGCTCATTGGCTTGGCGGATCCAGGGGCATCCAAGTTACAAGCGCCAACGCAGACCTTGAAGGAGATGGGCTCATGTATTTTGCCCACACAACAAAAAATGTTAATTGATGTAAAGTTGCTTGGCACGTGATTAATTCAGCCTGACCTGCATTTTAATTAAAAGAATACTTCTCTTTCTGACGTTTGTTTTGCAATTTAATTCTGTTTAGAGGCAGCACCGTATAGTGGGCCCTCCCCATCCCTCACTTCCCCATTGAATCGCATTTTCATGAAAGCTTTTACCAAGGAGCCTCTCCCGACCAGGATTCATCACCTCCCTCCTTCCACCGGCACACGTTCGGGTCTCCGCTCTGCCGCTCCGCCCGGCAGAGCCGCCACTGTGTGCTGCGAGCCGGGAAGTGAACTCTCATCATTATTTTTCAAAGTCTGGGAAGTGTATTATCCTTTTTCCTAGTGGTAATTAGTTACCATAGCATCTAATACGTAAATGTGCCCAGAGCACACTATTAACAGTTAAACGGAGGATTCAATTTAACACATGATTATATCTTTCATAAGTCATTACATTGGAAAAGTCAATGCCACTCATGCTGGAGCAATCTCAGGGTCCCGGGCGCGTAGAAAGGTTGGGTTTCGGCATCCGGGCCGTGAGCGCGGAGACGGGAACCCTGTGGAGCCTTGGCCCTCCCTAGAGAGCTGTTGGCAGGAAGGATGGGTGCCGGGTGCCATAGGAGGGAGCGGAATTTAAGCTCAACACAGGGTCTTGGAGGGGATGCCCAGCTACTGAGAGTGGAGAGCGCATTGCTGAGCGCGCGCTCACGCACACGCGCGCGCGCGCGCGCGCACACACACACACACACACACACACACACACACACACAGGCACCACGGGGAGGGAGGAGGGGTAACTAGTGGGCTCTTCGAAGGTGATCATTTGCTGGTCCTGTAGGAGTCCACGAAAAGCCTCAACGCGCTTCACTCCTGTAGGTACCCCATGTCAAGCTGGAGATGAGACCTAAATGGGAATTCGAAATTAGAGAAGGAAATTGAAATTAGACAGAAGTTAGAGAAGGAAACCGGTGGAATAAAAGCCCAGGTGGGACTCTGGCTCCTCGCTCGGCCTCCTCTGCCCAGTGTCAGTTTCCTAAGAAACCTGAGCAGCGGGGATCGTCCCCTGCTCCCGGGAGAAACGCCCCAAAGCGCGGTGGACGAAGGCTCGGGGCTGACCGAGGTTCTCTGGCAGACGCCGCAGTCTTAGGGGCCAGGATTTCTGTTTTGGCCCAAGGGCACTTCAGCAAGACCACACTGATTCCCTGGTATTCATTCACCCAGTCCCGAAGTAGATGGTGCACACTGGAAGGACATACTGGGGCCCACAAGTGTGTGGGCCAACTTTCCATACTGGGCTGAAATCCAGGAGTCCAGGGGCCCCGGAAAGCGGCCGGGGGTTTTGCCGGGTGTGGGAAGAATTTTCTCTTCAGTCATTGGTTTCCTTCCCTAAAAGCTGCTGCTAATGAAACTTTGGAAACATTGGGGTTAGCGCAGGGAAAGCCACCTAAGTAAATCACCGAAAAGTCCTCCCCTGCCCCTTTTAGATGTCCCACATTTATTCCTAGAACCCAACGCTGGTCAGCTCCTGGATTTGGAAAGAGAATTAATTTGTCTGAAATTATCAAAATGAAAATAAATATCATTAACCCTGCTACTTTGAACAATTGTACATATTTGTCTGACATTCCGACTTATTCTCAACATCCTCTCCTTTCCCCGACCCCCAATCATTTCCAGTCTCCTTCAGGACTAAGGGCTGGAGACTGAGTTATTAAAGGGTGAAAGGAGGGTGAGCTTTCCTTTTTCTCCTGAAGTTCAAGATTTGTTATTTGTACTATTTCTAATACTAGTTGAACAGCACAGAGGTTACAGAGGGAATACATCAAGGAGGCCTTCTTAATAATGAGAAATATTAAGCAGTTGAATCTTGCAGCAAATGTGTCCCCTACAATGTTAACATGCAAAAAGAAAAAAAAAACAATTCGACTGATGGCGGCTGTGGTTAATTCCTAATCAGAATGATGGACAGCAGGGCCAGAACAATACAAACTAATGGCTGTGTTGCTGATCACTTTACCCCTTGATTAAAGGCACCCAATTATGGCGCAGAACAGTGTCATAATTATGTTTCTTAATCACATCCAGGAGGTTTAATTGCCTTAACGATGTGTTTCATTAAATGAATTTAGGTATTATAGTAGACAGTTTTCATACACAGTTGTTTTCAAATTAACATAATATTAGACATCGTCATGGAAATTGTTTTAATAATCATAATTAGACGCACCCAGGCTTTGTCTGGTAAATGCTGAGAGACGGGTCTCCTCCTGCCTGGGGGCTGCCCTGGTCTCTTCCCTCCCTCTACTCCCACTCCCAGACTGGGAGGGCTTCAGCTTCAAGGCCCTTTGCTGTTACATTTTCTGAAAAGTTACAGGTTCTGATTAATCTTTTTTGATGGCAAGTGGAGCAGAAAATACCCTCCCTCACCCCCCACTAAGTTTGATGGCATTTAGGGATATCATTATGGGCTGAGGCTACACAGACCAAAACGCATTTAGCAAACTGCCTACAGAGGAAACACTATAACTTCACCATCACCGTCTCTTTAACCTCCACCACAATAAAAATCAAACCTTCTAAATTTGAGGGCATTATTAAAGTCCAAATACAAGCCTATACAGACATTCTTTAATAGAATCAACGCCCAACCCAATCCAAACATACTCCCTTACAAATCTCATTAACAAGCAACACTAGAACATTAAAAAAATCTCTATGGGCATTGTTTACGCATATAATTCAACCTGGTTGATTCTTCTGTCACAAAAAAAAAGCAGGGGGAAGAAGCCACAATACAATCCATCCTCAGAGAATCCAAATCCATTGCTTTTCCTTGGCTTTTAGGAAGTTGGAGATGGAAATTTTGATAAAAACTCTTTAAGAAACTTCACCCTCTCTGATGGGCCCTGGCATGGTAGTTAACAATGCCATACAGAGTGGGAGAAGAATTCCAGGGAGGGCAGGGCCTTCAAAGTTCGTGCCAGCAAACAGGAGCTCTGGACCTCCTCTGCGTCTCACCACTGACCCCATTTATCAATCCTCCAATGACCAGGCCCAGCCATCGTCCTTTAACAAGTAAACAAGTGAACTAGGGCTGCTCCTAATTGTGTATCCCTGACAAAGCTTCAGTTCCACCTTCTCTGAAACTCCTTTCTTTTTTGTTACCTTTCAAGCAAAGAGGAACACAGAAGAGAGGTGATTGCTCCCTCCACAAAGCACAGCATAATGAAATGTTTGATCAAAATATTTTAATAAAGATTCTCTCTGACATAGATACACATACAAATGGTTGTACATAGCTGTCATAGTCTGATTGACCTATTTAATATATATATCATTCTTTACACATCCAAAGCTCGCCAGTAGATCCATCGTAGCTCCCCACTCACCATCCAACCTGACAAACTGAATTAGTATTATCTGCAAGGAGTGGAAAATAGCAGGACTCCATTTTTAAAAAAGGTTCCCTTGATTTTCGTAGGATAGAAAGGCAGGCAGACAGCCGTGCAAACTAAACTGAAAGCTCGCTTTGGGTAAATAGCTTCTTGCTCTTCCTTAGTTTTATTTTATTTCTTTTAAAAATTTTTTTAGAAAAATAACGAAGGATTTCACACCATAGGCAAATCAAACCAGTCTTTCAACTTAAATAATTCTCCACAGTTAAAATAACTTATATATGTATACATATATTAAAAGCAATTAAATTAGACCTTTTAAAAATGCACAGCACAGCCTGGAAAAATATTTGCTTAGCATGTTCTTACTTATAGGATCTATTGCTGTGATGTCTTTCCTTTTTAGAATGCAAAGGAGTCCCCTTTCAAAAAAAGAGATCAATTCATTCATCAATTAAGAATACACCTTTCCTGTAATTTTTGGACTGAAGCAATTTATTAAAGCTCAATTTAAATACAGGGATGATGCAGCTGAAGATATCCAGGTGACCTTTGATAAACCTAAGCAGCTCAGATACATCAGTATGTCTCTTCATACTTGTTGGCAAATAAACCCTTTTAAACACTTGGCACACAATATAAGTTAATCTATAAAACAGAATTTTAGAGGCATTAAAAAAAATCTGCACATAAGACCCCATGACCTTAACACAGGATAAATACTGTTGATGTGGAAGGGTCATTGAAGAATAACAAATAAATACCATGAATCGTTAATACATCATTGCAGAGTGGAAAGTAACAAGGTGCACATAAATATTTTTAAATGCAATTCTGTCAGCCACAGTCAGTTTGTTTTTTTTAATATCACTCTTGCCAAAACTTTTGAGCATTTTCACAGGATTAAAGTTCAGAGACAATAAAAAATACAAGTCTTTCATAGCAACGTGTCTCTTCCTGTTTTTGTTTTTTGTTTTTCTTTTCTTCATTTAAATAAATCTACATTTCAAGTTTTTCTCCTGGCTCAGAATCAAAATTTATTTTCAAGTGCCCTTTCTGATTTGTCTGAATGAATATTCCGTGCCACAAGCCACCCAACCCCGGACGACTCCTCTCCCCCTCAGCACTGGCCAAATTCACAATTATTAGTAGGATTACTATTTTGCCACGTAATACTCTCCACGCTTAATAACACCTACTTCTCAACTTATTTTTTACCCTTAAAGGAAAACTCTGCTTCCTCGCGGTCTAGGCTGCCACCAAAGTTGCCACTTTTCCGAGAAAAAAAGACATCCATACTCTATCCCAACTCCACCTCCCTCCTCCCTCCCTCCCCACCCCGAAGACCGAGATTCTGGGGATGTCGAGGCCAGAAGTCCCGTTTGTCTCTGATAGTTCTCCGCAGTTCTCGCCTCTGCTTTTGTTTTCTCTGCAAATGTTTCACGACTACGAGAGGACCAAATAAAGGGGGGTGGGGAGCAGCTTTTCACTCTCCTCTAGCTTTGGGGTCGGTCTTATGTTTTTCGGGGGGTGGGGGGTGTTTAAGGCTTCTCCGTGCACTGTTTGCAGAGGCTGGAGGAGACGCTATTGAACAGGGCGCACTTCTCCGGGCAGGTGGCGGCCGGCGGCAGCCCGGCGCTGAACGGGTAGCCGGCAGCCTGCTCGTAGGCGCCGAGCGCCGGGTGCAGGGCAGCGGCCGCCGCCGCCGCCGCCGCGGAGCTGGGCAGGGAGGCGGCCGAGATGGCCTGGCCCTGGTTGAGGTAGGCGACGAGGCGCCGCATCTCCTCCAGGGCCTGCGCCTGCATGAGGATGTAGTTCTTGGCGAGCAGCAGCGTAGCGATCTTGGAGAGCTTCCGCACCGAGGGGCTGTGCGCGTAGGGGATCACCGCGCGCAGCTCGTCCAGCGCGTCGTTCAGGTCGTGCATCCGCCGGCGCTCCCGGGCGTTGATGTTGAGCCGCAGCGCCTTTTGCTCTTTGGATTTCTTGCTGCTGCTGCCGCCGCCGCTGCCGCCGCCACCGCCGCCGCTGCCCCCGCCGTTGCTGCCCCCGCCGCCGCTGCCGGCCGGGCCCCCCGGGGGAGCGCTGGCGCCGCCGTGGAGGTGGGCGTTGGAGCAGCCTTCGGCCGCCTTGACGCCGCCGCCTCCCGCGCCCGGGGAGGCCCGCGGGTCGGCGCCGCCGGCCCGCAGAACCAGCTCGCAGCGGCCGTCGCTGTCGTCGTCGGGGCTCTGCTCGCCGCCGCTGCTCTCGGCCACCGAGCCCCGGCTGGCGCTCTCGCCGTATTTGAGGCACAGAGCGGCCCCAGCCGGCAGGCTGCTCAGGCTAGGTTCGCCCCCAACGCCGGCGGTGCCCACGAGCAGCCCGGGGACGCCCACCCCGCCGCCGCCGCCGCCGCCGCCGCCGCCTCCCCCGGGCGGCGGCAACAGCAGCCCTGCCCCCTCGGGGTCAGCCGGCTCGAAGCAGCCCAGAGGCGACGAGGAGGAGGACGCCGGGCGCTCCCGAGGCGGCGGCGCCAGGGACAGGTCCATGCTCGGGGGCGGGGAGCGGAAAGCCGCCTCCAAGCGCTTGGCGGCGGAGGCGCTCAGGCTCTTGTGCAGGAAGAGGTCGTCTTCGCCCGCGGCGGCCGCGCCGAGGTGCAGCCCGCGCTCCATGGTCCAGCGCCGGCCGCCGCCGCCTGGGCTCGGGAGTCGGGCGGCGCCGCAGCCGCGCCCGAGCCGGGCTCTGGGGCTGGTGCGCGCGTCGGTCCCGGTGCTGCTGGCAGCCCTCTCCCCTTCTTTTTCTTTTTCGCCTTCCCCCGCGCTCGCCGCCTCCTCTTCTTCTTCTTCTTCGTCTCCAGCCGATGGTGCTGCCTGCTGGGGCTCACCATGGGCCGCGGCCCCGCATGGTGGGAGGGTGGGCGCGGAGGGAGTGGAGCCGCCGCCGCCGCCGCCGCCGCCGCTCTGAGCCCAGCCCCGCGCCTTCTCTCCGCACCGTTTATCTTGCTTGGATTCACCTTCAAGAGATTTCCGGACCCATCAACCAGCCGCCGCCACAGACGGGGGAGTCTTTTACATCATTATCTCTGAGTAGGTTATTATGAAGAAGAGTCGCCTGTTGGGACAGAGCTTTCTACCCAATCAGGTTAACGTTTTAATTAATAGGATTAAAACGGTAACAAACAATCGCAGGCGCTATCTGGCCGCGAGTCTGAATAGTTTCATTTCCCAGGTCTGAAGACAGGCAGCAGCTAGAGCTTTATAAAAGGCGCCTGCTCCATTATTCTGCCTGCCATCTGTATACACAGCTTAGCGCATATGTTTGCAAGGCGCTGGGTCCTGTTAGTAACCCAACAACTGCCTTTAGCTTGACATGTGTGGCGACTTTCACTCATCAATGAGCACACTAAAAGCCCTACTTAGAGCCGAGGATGTTCTTTGCTCCTTCAGCAAATTGTAGATCGGCGGCGAAGCCTGGGAGTCCCGTGGAAAGCAGACGCCTCCCCCCACTGCACCCCCCTCCCCACTGCCCTTCCCTCGCCACTACTGTCTCATCCTGTGCTACATGACCCTTTCCGGGGGAGGCTGATACTCCACCCCTGTTCCTAGGATGACTCTGGTCTGGATGTGGAGATGGGATTTTCGGGGGGAAGTGGTGTCTCCGCTGGCTTGCCCCAAATTCACCCAAGATTCTTAGTAAGACAGCAAAGCCATCGCCCCCCCCCCCCCCCCCCCCCCCCCCCCGCCGAACACACTGCCTTATTCCGCCCCCGCTCACCCACTCCCTGCCCATTTCCTACCCGGACTGAGGCGGTGCTGGGGGAGAGGGGAGAGGAGGGGTGGAGGAGGAGAGAAAGAAAATGAAGATCGAGTTGCGTATGCAGCCCATTAGATTTTTTTAAAGGGAGGGGGGTGCTTTTGCAGCCGTCTCCAAAGAACGGCTACAGTGATGGTGATTAATGAAGCACAGGATTTCCTAAACAGGAAGAAACTGATTGCTCAAACTTTCCTCAAGATGAAAATCCAGCTGTTTCGGAAGAGTCAACTTCACCGGTAGTCAGATCTTCTCACACACCAAGGAGGACATTTGTGCACATTTATTTACCCAGAAACGTAGCCGCCATAGCTAGGAAGCCATTCAGGGACATCTGGGTTTGCCTCGGTTGTTCTTAGAGGGAGAGGAAGGCGAAGTGTGAAAACAAGTGCTCCTCTTCGGATGGGAAGTGGTACACGCGGTCTTCCAGCTCCTGTGTCCCGTGTCTGGGAGCACATGGTATTTAGCGGCTGGTTTTCATCCTTATGACATAAGTAAAAACAATATTTCCCAACACCCTCCAGTAAATCTCTCTTATGTGGCAGAATTACTGAAGCTTATGAAATTTTTGGTTTCTCTGGTTTCATTAAAAACCTTTTAATTGTGGCTTTCAGAGTTGGCCCCAGGTGTTGGACTCTTTTCATTACATTTTGCTCTAATGTGATGAAATTCTAATTCTCTCCTTACCATATGGTTAAATTTCCCCACTGAGAATTAGTTGAAAAAGGAGAAATAATCTATTAATCTCTGTAATAGATTCACAAATGAGGTTCGCCACAGAACCTGTTTTTGAATGGTAATATCAGAACAGTTGGGCGCCTTATTTCATAAAGGAGGGGTGAGGACGGCATAGAAACGTCTGCATTTTCACCTGAGGAAAACGGGCCCAGCGGTATCTTTTCAAAATAATTGCCTGAGATTCAGTCTCACCGGGACAGAAATGCTACGCAGTCATCAGTTACCTTCGTGCCTTGGGATTGACTGGATCCCAAAGATTGAGAAAGAGCAGGCGAGCTGCGGGACGCTTTCCAGCCTGGGACCCGGGCCGGCGGCTCTGGAAGGCTCGAGCCGACCCACGTGTCTCGCCTGGGGACCCCAAAGCACGTAGACGTGCGGGGCGGCCCTTCGCTCACCGCTTCCCTCCCGCCTCCGTCCCCCGGCGCGCGCAGCTATTAACCTCCAGCTTTAGGAAGCTAACGACACGCTCCTGTTACTGTTTTTCTATTAGCAGCTTTGTTGTCACCGGGCTCATAAACAAAGGTTCTCTATAAACATAGGTGAGTCGTGTGTGCCTGATACTAACTGACCAAAGAACTCTGGCCACTTAGGGGAGGACCGAGGCTGGCACCGTCGTGGCTCTGGGCGGAGTGGAGACACGTTTCCAGTGTCTGACTCGATTCTCCCTCCGGCTCCCCTTTCTAGAGCGCTGGCACTTTCCGCAGGACGCCTGTATTCCTGCCGGCCACTCAGTGGGCACTAGAAGGGTGAAGGAGCTACCATGTCCGGGCCGGGTGGGAGCTATAGGGTTTAGCTACGAGCGCCACATGGGGCTATGCCCTGCGGGACCGGACTGGCCAAGCTGGGGCCACCGCCGAAAGCGGCCAAGATGCCGCTAGATCCGCGACCCCCGACAGACTCCGGTCCTGCGCCGCTGTCAGATAACTCAGCCCCGAAGAGCACCTCCTGGCCCTTCCCCGACCCCACTTCCACGCCCTCCTTCCTCTTCCCCCGCTCCCCGCTTCCGCCATCGAAACTTCCGGAACAAACTTTTGCGCAGCTTTATTTCACTCAGTAGGAGCCCCAAACCTCTTTCCTTGGCGGTTCAAGAAAATCCCCCTGGTCTCCTCGGAGGAGGTGACTGCTTAATAGTCCCTGGAAACTTAGATTTTGGAAAGTGCCGAAGAATTTATAGGAGCTTTAAATGTGGGCCTTATAACAACCGTCGGGGAATGGTCTTTGAGGTTTATGCACTCGTAAACTTTTGCTGATTGCTTCTGGGAAGTTGTCAGGCACTTAACGCTGCATTTATCTCACAGGGCAATGAAAACACATCTGCCCGGTGTCTCGTTACCTGGTTTAATCGTCGCCAGCCCTAAGTCACGGCCTAGGCTCTTTCTCCTCACTTGAGTGGGATCCCGCCGCCTGGTTTCGGGCCAGTGAAGGGCTGACGTCACCTGCTCACTTAGCACCCTCTGGCCGTAAGAGCTCCAGAAAGCTCTGCGCTTGAACTTTGCTCTGCCGAGAAGAGGGGAAAGGGCCTGGGTTCCTGCTATAACTAGCAAGTTGTAAGGAGAGCAGAGGAAAAGCCAAAATAAAAAATTTCTGGTTGCCTGGGAAGAAAGGGTGGGAAATTAGCCCGCGGCCAAAACTTCTGACCCACAGATGACCCCTGGAAATGAAACACTGGAAGCGAAATCCTCTGAGTCTGTGCAGTTTCAGAGAAGGTCAGGGTGAGTTACCGAAGCGATTGGGGGACAGGAAACGCAGGGGACTGTTTCCTCTGCCCAGTCACGGTGGGGCAGCTCAGGCCACTCCGTGGTCCAGACGGTGGGGTGGGCGCCATCGAGGGACACCCAGCAGGGCGCTCTTGGTACTGGGCTGGTTGGCGCATTGAGGCTGGTTGGTAGACACATATCAGGATAGGGAGCATTCTTGGCCGAGTGTTGAGTACCAAATTTACAGACGCCAGCGCATGTTGTGCAAAGATGAATACAGTTTTGTTACAGCAGGAAGGAACACACCTACGGCTTTGAAAGGACTCTTAAATACTCAGCAAGCCGCACCGCATTGAAATTACAGAGCTATTGAGTTTTAGACCAAACTAATTTTTTAGGTCACTTACATTTCTTAGTGATCGTCTTCCTTAATATTTGCTTGAAATTTGAAATAGGAACCCACGTAAAATCAGAACGGAACACGATCTAATCCGTCATTAAAGAGCAAAGCCAGTAGTTCCTCTTTGTTATTTTTTTAGCCCTGATAAACAGCTTATTACTTATCTAGATTTAAAAGTTAGGAGAACCCCAAAAGACTGGGATTTGAGTATCTGTGTTTTCTGAAAGGGAGAATTTTCCTTGTGTGTCTGCATTTCAATTTATCTATCTGAGAACATTCTAAAAAGTAAAAAGCAAAGTTTGGTAAAAATGACATGAACTTTCGCTTGGGAGCTGCTCAGGAAAAGCACATTCCCTGAGAGTGACGGAAACCCTCTGGGGGCTGCGCATACCCTGCGGCGGCGGAGTCCAGCCTGGGAGGTCGCGTCAGGCAGGGACTGCGGCGACCCAGAGGGACTTTCTGTCGCAAAACCGCGGAGGAGTACTGGCTCCGAGCCCTCCTCCGCCGTGTCCAGCGCGCGCAAGCAGGGCGCGCCCCCAGCGCTCCAGGCCCGAGCACCCTTGGCCGTTCTCCAGCCCCGAGCACCCTTGGCCGTTCTCCAGCTCCAGTCAGAGGCACGTTGACCTTGAAGTTGCATTTGCCTACCCCCCCGCCCCACGCCGTCTGGTGGCTCTTGGGTCAGCTTGAAGCCCGCACAGCTGAGGTTCATCATCCTGCGCCCCCGCCGGGTTTGGGAACGCAGGATCTACTTGGTGGCGGAGAGCTTCAACCCCATTAAGGTGAAGTCAAGGCTTTCGGCCTCGTTTAGTCATCAATATTTTCTTACCCTCTTGGCTAGGTCCCTCAAAGCTCACTGCAGAGAGATGCTATGGGTCCACGTGTGTGTTGGGGATTGGCGGGCCTAATGAGGAGGAGGGCAGCGAGGGTGCCGGGGCCCTAGGAGCTGGACCGTCACTGGCAGTGCGCCAAGGGCCCCAGCCTTACGATTGATCTGAAGTTCTTGGCAATTCCAAGTACTTCGACCTTGGAAAAGCAGGAACCTGTTGATATAAAGTTATTTCGGGAAGATTTTCCCTTTGTGTATTTTAAAGGAAAGAGTTTGATCCTCAAGACTGTTTGGCGGCAAGTTATTTGAAGTTTGAACAAACGTTGAAGGGAACCGCTCAGCCCCCAGACAAGCAGCTTTTTCGGCGAGACGGCGCGCCCCAGGCGGGCGCGCAGGCGGGTCCCCGGGCTCGCAGCGAAGGGCTCACCTGGCTCCCGAGGGATCTTCCCATTGCCGCAACTTTTAAGGGGAGGGGCACGGTATAGCGAGAGAAGAATTTGGCGCCCGTATACCACTGCTGGGACCCCAGCGATCGGGTAGTATGCACGGATAGAGGAAAACTTGTGAAAAGAGTTTCTGAAGAATTCACTCCCTCCTTCGTACCTGGACGTACTCCTGCGTTCAGTGACACTCCCTAGGGACTGATAATACTTGTGTTACACGTGTTTCTCCTTTCGAAGCTTATCTTTATCGAATTTTGAAAAACATTCGATTTTTTTTTTTTGGAGAAAGAAAAATTGTTGGGATAAAAAAGTGAACACGTTTAGGGCTTGTCTGCTGTCCACGAATTAAGGAAGAAACAAACTAAAAAGGGCTCAGTTCTGCTTTGGGATTTTAGCTCTGAGATTTAAAACCCATAGCGCCATCTCCTGGCAATGAGGAGAATGTAGCGGTGGATGACAACAGCATACTTAAATGCTGAATATGAAATATTCAAATATGGGAGACACACTTTATTTTACGCCTCAAAAATTATTTTAGTGATAAAGTGATTGCGATGACAAAAGATGAGCTGGAAGTTTATGATCATTAAAGGTTGCTAGACACAATCCTGGAAGCTAATTATTTGTGAATAGAAGTTTGTGTGTTACATTTACACACACATTGTTTTTATAGATTGGGATATAGTTATTATTCTAGGGACTTGGGATAAAATATGATTCTTTAACTTATCATAAATACATAATTTGATGGAAGAAATTAAGTCTCAGATTAATTTCTAAATCAGGATCTGAACTAGTTATTTTACGCAAAAAAATACTGTAACTTTATAAATAACTCAGTGCTCTCGGGCATTAATTGACTAGTGAAAAGCAATTGCTGAATTACTGTTCGGATACTTTAATCACCAAGACATTTCTCGTTCAAGTGTGTGTTTATTCAGTAAAAGCAGTTCTCTTGGTTTACTTTTTGTGGACGATGCTTATGCTTACCATATATGATAGAAAGGAGATTACTGTGAACTGATGGTGTGTTGAGACATAAATTTTCCTCTTAGTTCCTCATTGAATTTTGCTATTCAACATTAGTAAAGAATCTGCCCCATTTTTCTCAATAGCCCTTCACTTTCTTTAACAGTCTTATCATCTCACAATCTTCCAGAATGTCTAATTTAGGCTTTCTGAGCCTGAAATTTCATCTGAAGCTAAATTTTTTCCAAAAATTTAATGCACGTAATAGAACCATGGATACCTAACACTCGTGAATTAAAATATTTCTAAAGTATGAGTATTTTTGCAAGCTTTGCTCCCTTTTGTAAGATTGAAATCCAGTATAGAGATGATACCCCAATTAAGAACATTTCTCATCTATGATGATATGCCCAGGCCAGCTGCTTGAAATACAAATAAAAGTAGATATGCCTTTTGTAGTGTACAAAATATTATGAATATCCTTCAAAAATATTGTAGATCAAACAGACAAATGTAAACTTCACTTCAGTTGAAAGATTAATTTTATTTGATTAATTAAAGTGAAGCCAAATATTTGGACTCATTTACTCTGTCAATGTAAGCCTTCCTGTTTGAAAGAAATTTGATTATATATAGGAGGAACTAGATAAACAGATGGTTAGCTAGAGAGCTTTTCACAGTTGAAATTTTTAAACTTAACATGGATAAGTTTGACACCTTCTCAAACATCTTCGATGAGGTCATTTGATCTATTCTAGCCATGCAGTATTGCTGCACATAATCATTTTAACTTATGTTTAAGAAACATTTGACTTGGTTTTCCTATTAATGTATTTGGATTAAAACTGTACTGTTTTGAGTTGTCCACTTGGAAATACATACACACACATTTGTGCTGTATTTTCACAGTGGTAAGCAAATGTTAAAAAAGGAAATCAATAGTGGCAAGGCATCATAAGAGTGCCTCAACATAAAAATAACATTCCTCTGATGAAATGTTTCACTGAGACTACCTGAAGGGGGCCATCGTTTGCTTACAGTGACATTGGCAGGCAAACCAGGATATCTGTCTGTTGTCCTGAAATGCCTGTGTGGAGAATGGATGATGTTACCGTGTGGCAGAGAGAGATGAAAGGTAATCCTCAAAGTGACTTAAGAGTCTCCTAGGCCTTAGGTACTTATGAAAAAAAAAAAAAATCTGCCATTGCCTTCCCAGATAAGAAGTTGAGGTTTTCCTAGGAAGGTTGTTTTGTGATACGTGTACATACTTAAATATCCTTACTCCCCTGTGTTACCTCCCATATTCCCATTGTTTTTGAGAACAAGGGTCATGGGGACAGAAAGGAAGAAAAAGGAAGGAAGGATAGAAAGAAGGAAGGCTGAGGAAAAGTAGGTATGCAGAATAGAGGACAAAGGATGCAGTTAGGGTGTTTGGTGTATGTGGAAAGTGCTTGTCTCATGAAGATGAAGTCTGCTTTTCTTTTCTTTTCTTTTTTTTTTTTTTTTTTTTTGCGGTACGCAGACCTCTCACTGCTGCGGCCTCTCCCATTGCGGAGCACAGGCTCCGGACACGCAGGCTCAGCGGCCACGGCTCACGGGCCCAGCCGCTTTGCGGCATGTGGGATCCTCCCGGACTGGGACACGAACCCGCGTCCCCTGCATCGGCAGGCAGACCCTCAACCACTGCGCCACCAGGGAAGCCCTGCTTTTCTTTAAAAAGAAGTTTTTCAATCCCTGGTTGGGGAACTAAGATCCTGCAAGCCACGTGGCATGGCCATAAATAAATAAATAAATAAAAATAAAAAGAAGTTTTTGAATTATGATTTTTACACATGTCCAAACCTGATTGCACTTGTGTGTGATTACTTTAAAAGACATGAGTAGGTGTAGTAGAAATAGCAGATCCCAGGCAGAGTAACTATGTAATTTTTGGCAATTTCCTTGATCCTACTTAGCTTCCAGAGGAAAATGGATCCATTCATCTTCCTTTCCTGACCACCCCTGGGTGTTACTCCAAGGAGACCTTGTGGAAACATTTTGTAATCACTAAAATGTTATGTGAATTGAATGTTAGCACTTTATTATGCTTCTTTGACTGTTTCATCTAAACCAGTTCCATCACCTTTAATTATCATTATTGGTTTGTATTTTATTTACTTAAAAAAAAAATCAGAGCTCTCAGGTGCTGGCAGATTTTAGAGCATCTTTCACTGCTGGGGCCACGTTGGAGGGTCCTGGGAGTAAGAGCGATAGGTACTGGACCTTTTATGTTCCCACCGTCAGAGCCCATCTCCTCCACTGCTCTCCCCTATCCTGAATATCCCTACGCCCTGCTTGGGGAGCACTTGCTCTCTTTCTGCGGTCTTGGATGAATGAATTTGCCTCTAGCCAGTTACAAAGTGGTCACCACAGTGTGATTTGACTGAACTAACTGGTGTATGGATGGAGAAAGGGCCGTGGATTTGGTGCAAAGTCAGTTCTGACTTGGACATCCCCCTGTGCTTCCATCCTCTACCACAAGCTTCTATTATAACGCTTCCAAATGTGTGGACCACGCTTTTCAACTTAGTGACATTCGTTAAATTAATGATTGCATCATTTTTCTTTCTTCCGTCTAGATCATTAATATAAAAGCTTTGTGAACCCAGATCTACCACTGGTCTTAGTATGGTACTTGTTTCTTCCTTCCCACCGCTGGATACATCAATGCTATTATTATCTCTGTTGTTTATGGTCCATCAGGCAGTTTTCAATTCAGTTGAGGGTGCTCACTTCAAAGCCAATTTGAATTAATTTTTTATGAAAGATTTATGGAGACAATGTATGTCAAAGGTCTAAATTTATTACACACCTTTCTTTCCCTTACCCACTAATTTAGTTATTTTTCTCAAGAAAGGAAATCTGGTTTGTCCGAATTATTTTTCTTTTTATTCCTCAGCTGCTGTTTATTGCCTCCTAGGCAATATTCATTATTCTGTAACGTTTGAAGATAATTTCTACTTAAATTTTGTTTTATTATTTTACTAGAATCAGAGTTAAGTCAATTCTTTGTGGATTGAGAAATGCATTTAAGGTAATGTGATGGTAACATTATTTATAGAGATGCATTTTATAGATTAAGGGTGGAAAGGCTGTCCTAAACAAGGCAAAAATCCAGAGACTCACACAGAAAAAGGTTGACCCATTTAACTACACATTTAAAAATTAGAATTCCTGTTCTGCAAAGAATTTCACCATAAACAAAGTTAAAAGACAAATAGCAGACTAGAAGGAGAAAATAAATACATTAAGTATACAAAGAGCTTCTACAAACAAGAAGCTATCTAATAGAAAAATAAGAAAATAATTTAATCTGGCAACAAGTAGAAAAAATATAAATGTCCAAAAAAAGATATTAAAAGATGTTCAGAATCCTTAGTCAAAAGAAAATATAAATTAAAACATTTTAAAATAGGTGAAATTTAAAAAAAGTAGTAATATATAGAGCTGTGAGGAAAACGGTTGTAGTGAAAATCAGTACAATCTTTTTGCGAAGGTGATTTTGGGTCTGACACCTAAGACTCTATCCTATAGAAATAATGGCAGGAGTCCTATAGATAAAGGTATAAGGGTTCTCCGAAAAGGCCAAAAATATGAAACAGTGTTCTTTAGTAATCAAGTTATTAAATAAATGACGGTGTCTCCATTCTATAAAATAGTATGTTATAAAAAGTAAATGAAGTCAATCTATCTATATACACTGACCTGGAAAGACATTTCTGACACATGATTAAGTTGAAAAAGCAAGATGTAGAATCTAACAAAGTCATTTCTGTTATTAAAAAAAAGGTATGTGGGTGGACACATTCAGGAAAAAATTTGAAAGAAGTTTACAGAACAGTTAACCCCTGGTTCTCTCTGGGAACTGAGGTTTGAGGGTCAATGGTAGGGTTTTTCAAGAGTTATTTTAAATAGTTTGATAAAGATTATGGGTGACAGACAGATATTTACTGTCTGTTATGCGTGTAGATTTTTTTTTTACAATTAAAAAAACTTAAGAATAAATGATTAAATAAATGAAAGTGTTAATATTTCCTGTAGGTTCTTTGCATCATTATTCATTCTTTTCTCTTTTTAAAAATATTAAGAGTGATCTTCCTAATTTTAAGCACTTGCTTTCCGTAATTTTGCTTCTCACATTTTATTACCTAAACCATTTTCTTTCATGTTGTTTGGATCAAGAATGCATTTAAAAATAATAATGATATGTAGGATATAATGATATATCTTTGCTTAACAACAGATACCTGCCCTTTATTACTAGTAATTAAAGTTTTGAAGAAAATTTATGATAATAAAATATATTAGGGGCTTCCCTGGTGGCGCAGTGGTTGAGAGTCCGCCTGCCGATGCAGGGGACACAGGTTCGTGCCCCGGTCCGGGAAGATCCCACATGCCGCGGAGCGGCTGGGCCCGTGAGCCATGGCCGCTGAGCCTGCGCGTCCGGAGCCTGTGCTCCGCAACGGGAGAGGCCACAACAGTGAGAGGCCCACGTAACGCAAAAAAAAAAAATATATATATATATTATATATAATATGCTATATAATATGTATTATCATATATTATATATGATTATATTGCAACATTAGTGACTTTATTGAATTTCAATAGGAATAATTCAGTTTACTCTGTAAATTGAGCCATTTTATAACTTCTATCTTAGCTTGATCACAAAACTGTTTTTTAAGGAGCAGAGCAAATACAGATTTTTGTGTAGCAAGAATTCTCACTTTCAGCTTTGACAAAGTGATTTTGGGGTATGGCTTCACCCTTTGATCTCCTTACATGTGTTTGTACCATCATTGGCCCATTCTATTTCCTGGTTCAAAAGTGGAAGAACGATGGTCTTTGCCTTCAAGGTTACTAAAATTCACACTTTAATCTTTCAGGGACTGCTATTTTCCAGTCATGCTCAGATGTCTGACTGTCAGCTTTATGTCTTGGAAAGAATTCCTCGCAATTCAGGTACACTAAAGTATGTAACTCCAGCTAGCCTCTGTGTACTATATAACTTGTAGTGTCATGATAAAAAATAATTTATTGAAAAAACTTAAACCTTTTCCAACTCAGGTGACTTTTGATTTAAATGTCTGTGATCCTGGCTGTGGTATTCAGTGATGGCAGGGTTTTTTTTTTTTTTTTTCTGAATTAAGTTTGCTGTTTATATTACAAAGTTTAGAAAACATGAAAGTAACATCATCTCAAAGATAACTGGTTAGAAGAAATGGAAAGTCCATAGTGCCCATTTTACCATTACTTGCTTTGGAATCACATTTAATACAAGGCCTAGAGAAATTTCCTATTCTTTGTGTCGTATTTTTCCTCTTCTATGTATTTTTACTTTTGGGGGGCTGCTGTGTAGTAAAGTCTAAAATATAGCAAGCTTCAGTCTGCTGTGACTATTGTTTGAAAAAACCTTGTTAGGTGAAATTATGAGAAGCAACTTAAGCTATTAACAGTAACAGCAGATATTTAGAATAATAATTAATTATTAAAAGGTTTTTAGGAGGTTATGTAAAGGTGATGGTACAGGCAACAAATCTCTGTGAATGCTTAAGTGCTTAACCTCTGAAGACATAAACTCTCAGTATATTGTGATCTGAATTTGGAGGCGCTGTGCTGACAGCGGTATTTCCTATGCACACGGAGGGAGCTGACAAGATCAAGGTGTCCTCTGCAGCCTTAGACAGTCTGGTCAGGGATTGTAGCTGTTACTTGCAAGGAGTGTTTCACTACCTGTGGGCTGCTTTGTTACTTAGACTTTTGGCATTGAAATGAAATCACTCCTTACTCAAATGCAAATGCAAATAGCACCAAGCTATTTTTATATTTGCCAACTGAGCTCTTCTGACTCGGACTGTGGTCAAAGCAATTAAGTCATCTTTCATCTGTGGGTAGTTTGATGTGCCAAGACCCAAAAATATCATTTGTGTTCATCATGCTACCATTTCAAAGAAAGCGGTTTGCATACGACTTAAAGTCAGGGCAGCTCTTCACTGTTTTTTTGTTACTATCAACCCCCCTTATATTTTCTAGTTGCTGATGCTGTTATAGCTTTTATTTTTCTTTTTAAATGCATGGGACTTTTTTTTTCATTTAAAAATATGCTATGATACAGAAATAGACATGTTGAATACAATCTCAGACTACAGTTATGAGGAAAGCTTTTGTTCCTTGTTTAATGAATACAGACACTTTTTGTGGAACTTGATGTTAAAATATGAAGACATGATAGTTATCTATAGAAGCTTTAAAATCAATCTCTTCCATCTACATCAAAATATACTGATGGATAATGAAAGATAAGAGAGCAAAACTTTTTTAAGGAGGGACTTGAAGAGATTTGAATAGTGCTAACTTACTTAATAGGATCTCTTAAATGAATGCATGGAAAAAAAAAAAGAACCTCCACTATTAAATGAAGTGTCAGAAGAGGAAGTATATTAGAGAGGTTGACAGATGACAGTGTTTCTAAGAAGCACTGATTCTCAGTGAGTGCGACTTATAACAGAGGTGACAGTTTTGAACCATGGGTAGGTTTGAGAGGTAAAAGAAAGAGCAGAGGGCTTCAGCAGGAATTTCTTCAGCCTATTTTTGAAGAGTAACCGTCCTGCAAGGAGAAACGATGCTTCAAAGCTCATTAGCAGGATCAAATGTGATCTTCATCTTGATAAGAGTAAGCAGGGAGTTTAAAACTCACCTGAAGGTGCAGAATCAAGAAAGCCCCTGCCTCTGGGAAGCATGTCAGAGTAATTTTGTAAAACCTAAATTAAGGTAAGTGGTGACAAAACCTATTTAAACATCCCAGCGATGCCTCTATCTGTACAAACTGGATTCAATTCACGCAGTGCAATTCAACTCAAACGGACCCAGAGCAACACAGCAAATATTCTGTGGTCGTGTACAGGGCTTTCTTTAAATCTTGTTTCTAAGAAGACTGCTTTTGGAAATAGATATCTAATTAATTTTTTGTTAATTAAATTCTATTTTAACAACAGCAAAAGAATTCTGAAGGAGACACGTGTGAATTGTGGGCAGGCTCTAGATGCTGTAGGGGAGAGAAGGTGTGCATTAATCAGGATGAAGCTGTTGTATGAGGTCAATGCCACCTATGGCCTAGTGGCCTAGATGGCGCCACTGCCACCTAGTGGCATGAGTTTGTGTACACGGTACATGTACGTGGAGTATCTAGTTAATTCAATGTAATTTCAGTAGCGGCAACCGCTATACTAGATATCCTAAAAATAAATTTTCTACTTGTGATTGAAAATATCAAAATTTACTTTTTTCTTTACTTCGAGGAAAGACACCCCTTTTAGCACAATCTCTTCTTCTTAGCTCTATATACACTCCATGGCCCTTATAATTGCATGTACATAGTTTACTTTAGAAAAGGGATAGAAAATAATCGTAGCATGCTAGGCTTGTAAATTTATTTGGCGGTTACAAAGGCACTTATTGCAAAACAGGCCATTAGATAGGCAAACAGATACTTCCTAAAATCTCATTTTATAATATAAAAATGGATTTTATGGATTTTCCATTTGCTCAAATGCATAACATAATTTCAACACTTCACAGGCTTATAATTACTTAAGATTTTTAAGGGTAGCTGGTGAATGCTTTCATACATCTTAGCTTTCTCTCTTTCTCTGATTCTCATCTTCATTTGTTTCTAACACATCTGTAAACACATATTTGATATTTCATATTCATCGTATTCAGGTTTCATCTTCTTTTCATTGTGCTTTCAGTTTAATTTGTGACTGTGAATAGTTACACACTTTATCTTATGTCTTAAAGGGAAAAAAAATACTTGCCACGTTATTCTATGAATCATGTACAGGAAGGCAGGTTGCTCCATTACTTGGAGTGTGAACTCCAGCGCAGCAGGTGAAATAAGTGAGGAATGGCCATCTTCTGAGACACATTCAAGCATGATGTTCATGGGGGCAATCGCGTCCATAGCTGGCTACGCTTAGCGTTTTCTTGACCTTCTATTATGAACTTCAAGGAGTCAAGGGACCTGGAGTCTGGTTCCAGTTTTCTGGTTAATTAAATTGTATGACACTTAACCTCTCTGATCCTCAGTTTCTTAATCTATAAAATGAGTCTATGTAGTGTTTTCCTATCTGGCACCTATCAGGGGAAAGACTGGCTGGCTCCTGATTTCTTCATAGCAACATCCAATGCCCAAAGGCAGGGCAGTAAAAGAAGCCTGATTCTGAGGCCAAGTGTGACCCAGGAATGTTACACCCATCCAAGCTGTCCATTAAGTCTGAAGGCAAGAGCCAGCTTACTATTCAGCATTGTTGAGTCCTTCCTAGAAAGACAACTTGATGTTGAAATTTGGCCAGCTAGGCAATTAACTAAAATAAAGAACTCAGGAAGGAAGACAACTTGATGAAAGGAATGGAGATGAGCATTTCATTTCAGTGTAAAACTAAGACAAAGCATCTATGGGGATTATTAGAGTTGGGACAGAATGTAAACCTTGACAGGCCAAAGATAAAAAAAAATGAAAGATAGGAGAAAGTGTTCGTGTGAGAATCTCCTCAGTTTACTATATTACCAGTCAGTAGTACTTAAAAGTGAACTGCAGTTTAAAAAGTAGCCATAATTAATTCCAACCCCTCAATCTTTTTCATTGTGATTTTTATTAATTTTAGTGGGAAGACTTTATCTATAATTAGAATGTTTTATGCTTCAATTCTGTTTTGCTGTTAAGTGCAAAACTTAAATAATTTAAAAACGTGCATAGAACGATCCCTATTTTATAGTCATTTATGTCTCTGTCTTTATCTGTATTTACTCCTATGAGGATGTCTAGGCTGATGATGACTTATGTTTCATAAGAATAACTTCTAGCTAGTTCGATTTGAAGTCACTATTTCTTTGGTTTTTTGGTTTTTTTTTTTTTTTGGCTGGAATGTCATAAAAAAGCCATTATCATTTATAAAAGTAATTTTAAATAAAAGAATAAAATCTGGTGTTTTAGCTTTAGCTCGTACCATCCCCTTTTCCTATGGTTTTTGGTTTGGGACTTTGTTGATTATAGACTTGGAGTGAAGCATTTAAATATTTTGTTAATTTGGGTGACTAAAATAACTGGTACTCTTTGACATGCTGAGTGCATAACCCAAAGACAGTATTCAAATTAAATATTCTACCGGATGAATCCTTGCTCCATACATGTAGTTTGCAAATGTTGCTTATTGTGTATTATGCATATTATGATTTCCTTTGCTACCTAAAACTGTGAACTTTTGTTAAAATATGCATTATTTTGCTTCCAAACTCTTAATTCCATGTTCTTAAAATTGTATATATTAAAGTCTGGTCCTTAAAAGGAGGGCTTTTGGGCTTCTCACATGGAGTCTTAAAAAGGGTTAAACTCTCATCTTCAGCAAAAATCATTATTTGCAGTGTGAACATGGAAATGTAATTTTGAAATTCAATCTATGTTTTGGGAAAAACAAAGCGTTTTTGGAATATTTGATAGTGATTAATTGACAACAACATGCTGTTTAGACTTTTTGAGGGCCCCTACTTAAAAATACTAGGGGCTGGCGTAGAGCAGGAGTGTGTTCTTATCCACTGACAGTGGTAGAACTTCCACCGTTATCAATGCAGATCACTCAAACAGCCCTTGGCAATTATGTCTACAGTTCTGTGTGATCTACACCCTCTATTGCTTTTGCATCTTCATTCTTTCTTGATTATCTCATTACACATTTTTCTTTAAAATTGTTTTCTCTCTTTCACTTGTCTTTTGTGTAATAATTCTATTTAATCCTGCTGGTAATATTAAAATAGACATAAGGATTTAATCCTGCTGGTAATATTAAAATAGACATAAGGAAATTAAACTTAATACTATGCTCACTCACTGGATCCCTTCCATATACTTAACCACTGTGCTACGCTTTAAGTGGTACAAAGGTGAAAAAAACACAGACCGTGTTCTCAGAAACTGACCATGTAGGAAGTAAGATGTGGAAATAATAGATCAGTTCTGGTTTATTTGTCTCCAAAGGCAATGCTCTTTCATTGCTAAAGCAATAGCAGTTTTGAGTATAATGAGAACATGAGTTTTAAGTCACAGGCATGAGTTTGAACCCTAGCTCTGTTGCTTAATAACTCTGAATCATATGTCAGTTTATTCAAGTTAAAAAAAATGGAAATGATACTTCATGCAATTGTGATACAGAATAAATGAGAAAATATTTGTAAAACTAGCTCACTGCCTGGTGCATAGTTTCCCTTGATAATAATTAGTCTTCTTCTTCTTCACTTAACTCAGAATATTTGCAAAATAACTAGCAAATATATTGCCGGTATCTATATATTATTTTACTATATTTCACACTTGTATCCTTATAGTATGTGAATCTAGCTCTATATCTATCCTTGCAGTTTTCCCCCTTATTATGTTTTATATATTTTTAAATTTTTTTATTGGAGTATAGTTGATTTACAATGTTGTGTTAGTTTACAGCAAAGTGGATCAGTTATACGTCCATATGTATCCACTCTTTTTCTTTTTTAGATTCTATTCTCATACACGTCATTACAGGGTATTGAGTAAAGTTCCCTGTGCTATTCAGTAGGTTCTAATTAGTTATCTATTCTGTATATAATCGTGTTTATATGTCAATCCCAATCTCCCAATTTATCCCTCCCCCTTCCCCCTTGGTAACCGTAAGTTTGTTTCCTACATCTGTGACTCAACTTCTGTTTTGTAAATAGGTTCATTTGTACCATTTCTTTAGATTCTGCATATAAGCGATATCATACGATATTTGTCTTTCTCTGTCTCTGACTTACTTCACTCAGTATGACAGTCTCTAGGTCTATCCATGTTGCTGCAAATGGCATTATTTCATTCTTTTTTTATGGCTGAGTAATATTTGGTTTTATATATTTTTATTTATATTGGATTGTACATTGTCTTGAATTATTGCCATTTCTTTTATTATTATCATTATTGATTGATTGAAACATTAGTGCCCATGTCTCTAATTTTCTGCAGTCCCCATGGTGAGAGCAGGCAGCCATTCCTCCTCCAATTTGCAGCAGGACCTGTTCTTGCTTCTTGCTTGTGGAGGAAGAGGTGCCTTTCCTGCCATCACGTCCCTCCCCATTTGTTCCATGCTGTCCCATTTTCCAGGGAACTCTCCTGTATCTCACACCACTCCCTTTCTGCGGTAGCATTTCCTGCAATATCCACCAGTCACTCCAATCCTAAAACAAAACAAAACGAAACAAGACTGTCCCTCCTCCTTACAGCTTCCTCTAGCTGCCTTTCTATATCTTTCTTTCCCTTTCATGCCAAGTTTCTTAAAGAAGAACCGTACCTCACTTCTACTGCAATCCTCAAACAGCTACAGTGTGACTTATCCTACTGACACTCAGTGAAAATTGCTTTCACTAAAGACAATTTATGACATCCGGGTTCCAAAATCCAATTCACTTTACAGTAAGTCCCCTACATATGAACCTTCAAGTTGTGAACTTTCAAAGATGTGAATGTGAGATCACACGTCCAATCACGTGAGTTAGTTCATGTGTCTGGCATACTTTTCAAGGTACTGTACTGTAAGATTAAAAACGTTTTCTTTATTTTTTTGTGTTTGTTTTTTACGTATTATTTGTGTGAAAAGTATTATAAACCTATTGCAGTACAGTACTGTATAGCTGATTGTGTTAGTTGGGTACCTAGGCTAACATTGTTGGACTTATGAATAAATTGGACTTACAAACGTGCTCTCAGAACAGAACTCGTTCGTATTTAGGGGACTTACTGTAAAGAAACTTTTCTTCTCTTACTTGACCTCTGTACCATGTTTAAGAGTGGACCCTTCCCCGTCTCTTCATCCAGCCATACTGACCAAGTGCTGCACTCTCCACTTTGCATAGAGATTCTTTCAACGACAGCTTTTGTTTCTTGCTTGGCCCCTTCACTCCATTTTTTATACGATCTGTGATAAATATTTATTCTAATAAATAGGTGTTTAGGCCAAAAATCAACTTTAGAAATAAAAATATATTACTAGTGATGGTAATATATTACTAGGCATGATAACCAACAGCTCTAAAGTATCAGTGGTTTAGCAAATACAGCTTTGTTTCTCACCCATGCTGAGTCAAGGTGGATGTTCCTACTTGGGCAGCTCTCCTGGGTTGCTTTCCTTCCTGTGGGGACTCTGGGATTCAGCTTTTTCTGTTTTTTTTTTTTTTTTTTTGATGCCACTCTCTTCAATATACAGGGCACTGTGGGAAGGAAAATGATTATGGCAAGAGCACAATTACTAATTATCCTCCTTAGTCTGGAAATGACACACATCACTTCTGTTCATGTTCCATCAGCTGGAGTAGGGGAAATGGAGTTCCTGGCTGGGCAGGTGCCTCCCAGGAGTGACTCTAAAATACAGAAGGGGAGCCCGGATCTTCAGTGTTAGCCAGCTACAATTTATTATATTTTTCAACTTTTATATGACTTCAACAATTCTCAGTAATGATTGCATTTACTCTCCCAAAGGGTAATTAACTGCTCTTTTGTGTCACACCAGTGATGGCCATTAACATTCACTGTTATTTGAGATGCTGATGCATTTAATGTTATAATGAGGTCCCAGGGAATGTAGCAGATTGGCTAAGGAGAGACCTTGTCTGTAGCTTCTCTCAAGTAAAACAACTTTCCAGTGCCTCTCTGCCTCACTGATTCACACTCTTTTTTCAAATCTCATCTGAAAACATGCCTTTCTCCCTGGACTATGCCTCTTAATTTATTTCTTCCTCTGTTCTTTATTATTTAACTTTGTATTGTTTAACTAAATTAGGTTACATTATTGTGTGTTGAAGATGCTAATGCAAAGGAAAGCTCTTATACAATATTTAGCATTTTAACTTCACTTGATGTTTCCAAAGCACTTTACAGTACTAATTAGTAAATTGTCACAACATTCAAGGGAGGCAAATTAATTATATCCTGGGGTTTTTTGGGGTTTTTTTTTTTGAGAAATAGCCCATCTCAGTGAAGGACAAAAGGGTGTACTTTTCTTCACAGATACATCTGTGCCGAAGTCCTTCCCCTTGGCCTAATACCAATGGAAGTTTATAATGATAGAAGTGTTAGAATGATTTCTTGAAGTCCTACAATGCATCAGAAACTATGCTAAACACCTTACACGGGTGAACTCTTTAATTTTCACAATATCCCTGGTAGGTACTTTGAGGTATTATGCCTGAGATCACCCACCTCACGACCTGAGTTGCCTCATTAGCATTGTTGGAAGAAGATAGTCTAGTGCGGCACGAGGCCAGTAACGTGCACTTGATTCTGGGCCTGTACCGTCAGCCTGTGTCATAACTCTTCATTAGTTACCCAAAACTCTCTTATCCGGATCTTCTATGGAAAAGACCTCTTTGTTGATGAGTTTCTCTGCATCATAAGGACAACTTCAGTAGAATTTAATCCAAACTGCATTTTCTATTGCCGAGCGTAATTAGAGTTTAAAACTTGGCAAGCTAGCAGTTTAGGTACCCAGTGGGTGGCCTCAGACTGGATCATAGGATATATGCCTCGGGTCTCTTAAGGAAATTTTGGTAGAAATCCCTAACTGATGATAAGGCAAAATTCATGCAAAATTTTGAAGTGTTATTTGATGCCACCTTTCTGTTTAGCTTTTTCTGTGCTTCCCCTGCCCCCAACCAATGATGAGCTCATCCTGTTTTGAGAGACTCCTTTCTGAACATGCTCTCTGTTCGTGTCCTCTTGGACTAGGTAGTGATGCGATTACACAACCTCAGGCTAGGTAAGGTGGCTTCCAATTATACCAACCCCCTCGGAGATTCTGCAGGGGAAACGCCACAGTCACAAACCCATTCAGAGGGGCGCCTCCCTTAAACCTTGCTCGGCTTGTCCCACATGACCCTACTATTTTTAAAGCTAGCTTTAATACTTTACGTAATAGAGAACTAACAGATACTGTCTTACTATAGGAGTGACTAAAGGATTATATAAAGGTATTACTTAGTATAAATGTAAGGGCTGGAACACATATACAAACTTTCCTAAAACTGAAAGAAAAGAAATAACAAGGAAAAGAGACCACATAGTATATAGTAAATGTAACACACAGCAATATGACAGTACTGAGAACAAACGTATCAGTAATATCAATAAAAGTGATGGCTTCCTTCCAGGCCATGGTGCGGCGAGTACTGGGCTGGTGCTGTAGTGCCTTAGTGCTAACCTCAGGACGAAGTGAGGGCCTCGCCCCAATCAGGCCTTAGGTCTCCTGGAAGGACCAAGCACTTTAGCAGCAGTTGAGGGAAAAAAAATCTTAAAATAGTAGCAAATGGTATCCATCAGCACATTAAAAATCAACGTAATAGTCAAGTGGAGTTCACTGAAGAAATGCAAATGCGTTCAGTGAAAAGACACCTGAAAAGACAAAGTTGAATACATTCCTCAGTTTTAAAAATTCAAGAAAATAATAATGGATAGATCCTTTCTTAACACAAAATATATATTTCTCTGGGGGGAAGTCAGCTTCTTACTAAATGAGACATTAAGTTCCACTAAAGTCAGGTGTTGTCATGGTATTAAAGTATAAGAAGGAAACATGGATGAATCATTTTATAATCTAGAAGTGGAAAAAACCTAACTATGATTCAAAATTCAGAAGTAATACAAGAAGAGATTATTATATGCTAAAAATCTTCTGCATGGCAAGAAAAATCAAAGACAAATAATAAAAGGGAAGCATATATTTGCAATTTACATTAAAAAATAATATAAAAGTTTCCTAAAGCAGGAAAAAAAGTGAGCAAAAAAATGAACAAATATTTCATATAAGACATGAAAATCACTCAGAAGTACAAAAAATTGCTTAAATATACTCAATATAAGAGCAATGCAAGCTAAAATTATCCAAGATACACTTCTCAGATTGCAGATTGACAAAATCCCAAATTTCATCCATTCTCTGTTGATAAGGTTGTGAGGAAACAGACACTCTCGCATGTTTGCTGGTGGGAGTGCAAAATGAAACTCCATGGAGAGGAATTTAGCAGCATTCCGTATAAATTTATCCTTGACTCAGCAATTCCATTTCTAGAAATCTATCTCATCAGACATTGGTACGATGTATGATGTGCTTTATGCACAAGATTATTCCCTATGGCATCATGTGTAATAGCAAAATTTGAGAAACAATTTTAATGTCTATCCAGAGGGAACTGATTGAATAGATTACTGTCCATCTATACAGTTGAATATGATGCAGATCTCAAAGGCAAATCTGTGGAGACAGAAAGTGGATCCGTGGTTACCTGGGGTTGGGGATAGAACATGGATTAGCTATAAGAGGGCATGAGGGATCTCACTGGGCTGATGAAAATGTCCAAAAAATGGATTGTGGTGATGGTTGCACAACTCAGTAAATTTACAAAAATCATTGAATTATATACTAAAAACTGGGTAAAATTTATAGCACGTAAATCATATCCTAACAGCATATCTACAGGCTAAACTAGAGTGAGCTTTTGCATATATTGTTAATTGAGAAAAAGCAAGGAACAGAGTAGGATATAGAGTATGTAGTTTTCATTTCTTTCAGACATTTTTAGTGAACAGAGCAAAAAAATGTATGTTTTTGAAAAAACATCAAGAATTTCTACTATTTTCAATGCAAATTTACATTGCACAATTTGTACTTATTTTACACTTTTATCCTTTTATCTCTTTTATTTTACACTGAAGTGAAACTATCACAGGCAGGGGACACGGGTTCGTACCCCGGTCCGGGAAGATCATGGCTGGGCCCGTGAGCCATGGCCGCTGAGCCTGCGCGTCCGGAGCCTGTGCTCCACAACGGCAGAGGCCACAACAGTGAGAGGCCTGCGTACCGCAAAAAAAAAAAAAAAAAAAAAAAGAAAGAAAGAGAAGAAATTCTTAGGTTAAAAGAGATCTAAGAGACATGAAATCCAAAGTAGTGTGTGGGCCTGGTTTATAAATGATTCAAACCAACTAGCAATAAAAAGACCCGTTTTAGTCAGCTGGGGACATTTGATAGTGGTTGAGGTATATGATCCCAAGGAATTGTTGTTAATTCTGTTAGATGTAAAACTGTAGCTGTGGATTTGTAACAAAATTGTTTTTAGAGATTCATAATGAATGATATAGGAGTGATATGATACCAGGGATTTATATTACTTTTGCAAAAAAAAACCCCATAAAAAACAGAAACAAAAACAAACCTGGTGAAACAGATATAAAGATAAATACAGCAACAGTTGCAAATGCTTGATAACTGTTGACTTTGTGATGTGTTTCTGTGTTATTCTCTCCATTTTATATATTTTATATATGTTTTAAATTTTTCATAATGGAACATTTTTAAAATAGTAAATGCACTGAATATTTTTTCACTTATGCTGGGTGGGAAGGACTTTCGGAAAATGACACTAAGTAATGAAACAATAAAGGAAAAGTTTAACGGCATAACCATGTAGAAATTTTAAAATTTTGTACTGAAAAAATTAACATAAATGTCAAAAACAACTATATTTGTTGAAACTATTTGCAGTGCACATGTAGACAAAGTTAATATTTTTAATATAATAGAAAAATAGGCAAATTCATGTTCCATATGCAAAAAAAGAATTACCAAATAAAGCAATGAGATATTATTTTTTACCTATAAGATAGGTAATATTTAGAAAGATTATTAACATTCTCTGAGGCAAGGGTATGGAAAAATGGCACCTGTATTACTGGTGGGAATAAATTGCTACAAGTTTTTACAACTATGTATTTATACTTTAGATGGGCACACTTTGCCTCTGTAATTCTACATCTGGGAATTGTATCTTAAGGAAATAATTGGAGACATGTACAAAGATGTACTTAGTAGTATGTTCTCTGAAGCATTTTTAACAAAAACAAAATCTTGAGATGGCCTCAGTGTCTATTAGCATGGATACATAAGTTATCACATATCCACACAATGCAATTAGGAAGTCATTAAAATTGATTATATAGATTTATATTTATTGACAGAAATATGCTACAAGGGAGCTGGAATGGAAGTGAATGAGCCAGTCTGCTCTGTGATTCTCAGATACATATTAATATATTGCCATTTACGTTTATTAGGTAAGGAATATTTCCAGAAGTGGGAGTCTTGGGAAAAGGGGAAAGAACAATTCAATTCTTTTCATACATATCACCCAACTGACTTCTGGAAGATATATATTAATTTATGCTTCTCTGAGAGACCATTTTTCTGAACACTTGCCAATTCCTAGCACTTTAGCTTTAAAAAATCTTTGGCAATTTGGTGGATGAAAACAGCATCTCATAATTGTTTTAATGTGCATTTCCTTGATGACTAGTACTTTGTACATTTTTTCATATGCTTAAGGACTGATTGATTTCATCTTTGTAAAGTGCTTTTTAAGTTTATTTGTAATCTTTTCTACTGGTGTTTTCATTTTTCTAATTTGTTTCTGACAGACTTTCAATATCTCAATTATTTTCTCATCATATATTTTTCTGGAATTTTTGCATTGTTTTAATTTTTCTTCACAATGGATCTTTGAAATATACGAGTTCTAATTTATATGATTAAATTTAATCCTTTTTAAAATGGTTTTTGCTTTTGGCACAATTCTTACAAAGGCCATTTCCACACCATGATCACGTAAATCATCACTCCTACATTCTGTTAGTATTTTATGGTTTTACTTTTATATCTAAATCTGTAATCTATATGGAATTAATTTTGGTGCAGTATAATATATGAACTATTGTAATTTGTTGTACAAATGATTGGTAGTGTGTTCCAAAACCATTTAGTGAATAATACATTGTTTCCTCAGTGGTTGGAAGTTCCAGCTTTATCAGAAAATATTATTTTTTAACGTAGTCTTTATACTCAATGAATGATAACATGTGACATGTATTTTTCCCTTTTCCCTTAATGATGTGGCCTTCCTAGTCCCACTTTTAGTCCCATAATTTTTCTTAATATCAATCTAAATTAACTATGTGAGATAGAGGAAAGGAATGTTTATTTTTTTCGATGTGTCAAGGCTCTGAAGAAAAGTTTTGTAATTAGCATTATTTTGTCACAAACACACACACACACACACACACTCACACACACAGCACCATGAAAGACACACACTGAAGACATAATTTAACTCTAGGTAGTTATAGAGTTGCTGAAAACCTTTGGACCCACTTAACCTTGAATGCTGCCTTGAGTTTTGGTAATGCTTTCCTTTTTTGTGGGGAAGGGGTTATTTGTATTAAATTCCTTTTGGAGGAACTTAGGGTCCTCATGTTTTCTCTCCTTTAGTTGTGAGACACGTACAGTTGCTCCCTAACTGGGCACATCTGTTCTTGAAGGAAGGAAATATTTGGATAATCTGAGAAAGGAAAATGAATAACATTTGTCAAGAACTAATGGAGAGGTTTAAATGTCCCCCAAGGAGAAATGATTGATAAAAATGGGGAAGAATGCAGAATCTTATAGCAATGTAATTTCTCCCTATTCTCATAATCTTGCCCAGGGTAGAAGTATGTCCAGTCTTGGGAAGTTTCGCTTTGGGAGGGTCAGAGGGCTTTTTCTTTTCCTGCTCTAAGCAGAGCTACTTTATGCACCCATCTCTTCCGCATAACCAAGAAAGTTCGCAACGGCGATTCATTCCGTGACTCCGATCCCAGAGCTGGCTGTGGAAGATGCTTTCTCAGCTGAAACTAAATGATACTTTATGTGTCTTCCCTAAATAGAGAGATTAGAAAGTTATATTAAAAAGGTGGCAGGGAAGCACATTAAATATGTGATAAAGTAAGTGCTTTGGTAACTGATTTTATTACTTAAGTTCAAACATTCTTTTCTCGCTAGTCTTTGTCAACTATAAATTGAGATAGAAGAAGTTGGACAAGGGGCAACCAGAGCAGTGCAGAATGCTTCAGAGATCACGTCTTTAAGGGTTATTAAACACAATTTGTTTCTGTCAGATTCCAATTTATCTGTATCTTAGCAAATCCAGGGAACGTGAGTTCTGACATCTTGTACATCCTTATTAATTATTCATGCTTGAGGTTCTGTACTTGCTTGACCTTAAGGAATATGTGCTGTTTACCCCAGTGAAAAGGGAGCAGAATATTCTGCCCATTTTGAATGAACACGGCTGGCCCCCCGCCCCCTGTGATTTCAGACACATTGAATGTCTGGTACACACCTCCCTCACCCCAATCCCTCCTTTGGAGGAGAAAATAAGTGGAAGTGGTCTTAAAGGGATAATATTAATGTCCAGGGGATTTTTAAAAAATCTTAAAATTCAATGTTACAAGCCCCAAAGGGTTTTATTGTCAGAAATCATTACTCTACACACCTGAGTTCTGCAATGATGCTTTTTGAATGCCCTGTTATTTCTGAGAGTTCTTCTGATGTGCAAAGATAATGTAACTGCCTTCATGGTTTATAACTGATAATATCTGGCACCAGGGCTCTCCTTCCCACTGATGAAGGAGGGGCAGGGCGAAGGGGAAGAAAGTGAAATTTTCTATGAAAATATAAATCAGGATCCTCCTGATTTATAATATACCTTCTGATAAATATTTATAATATATTTTATTTATGTTTAATATAATATAAACATATATTTATATTATTTATATTATATTATTTATATTTATAATATAAATATAATATAAATATTTATAATATATCTTCTGATAAATATTTAACCCATTCACAGGTCACAGGTCTTTCAGGAGTGATCCCTCTGTCTTAAAGAGTTCCCTCCGCTCTTTGCCTTCCCAAGTTGGTACCTCCGTGCAGGGAAAATCATAGGTAAATCCATTGTGGGGATGAGAGCACGTGGCTCTGGTCTGCGTGCTATTTTCCAGATAATGTACAACTTCCTCTGAAATCCCCTCATTCTGCAGATCCCGTGGGTGATTGGTACTGGTGCCTGCTACGTTTGGTCCTGTCCCAGTCTCTCTGCTGACAGCCCCAGATGTAGGCTGCAGTATCTGCAAAGCTCAGCCCTCAGTGTGCTGCACCATGGGCATTCTCGTCTCCAAGAATCTCCTGGTTCCCCCCATTCTCTCAGAATTCTTTGCACCACTCTCCCTACACCTGGGCCCCTCCACCGCTGCCAAGCTGGTGTTTCTGGATTCCCTGCTCAGAGCTGGGGGCTCCGTCTCACTTCTCTCTGTTCACGGATACTGTGCTCCCCGCTGGAGCAATACTGGGACTGAACCGAATGCTTCTCAGAGAGGCTGTCACCTCACCTGTACTGTGCCCAAGGGAACTGAGGCCCTGGCTGCTATGTTCTCAGATGCCCTCAGACCCATCTGGAGCAGCCATCTTGGGGCTATGCACCTCTCCAGTCGCAGTCTCCCATTCCTCTGTTTGATGGGAGTTGGAATTAAGGATGCTGGCAGCTAATCTCTTGCTTTTGTCTTTTCCCCCTCCCCCATTCTCCCAGCACCCTTGCGGCCTGCATGATGACAGTGGTGGTGGTAATGGTGAATAGCTGCTACACTAATATAGCTCTTACCACGTATCAGGCACTCTGATACGTGGTATCAGAGTATCAGGCACTTACCTTACCACGTATCAGGCACTAATTCTACTAATTAACTCATTCAGTCCTCACAACAGCCCTGTGAAGCAGGTTCTATTATCACTCTGTTTTTACAGATTAGAAAAGTATGCATTCAGAGCTGCATAACTTGCCCAAGGTCACCCAGCTAGTCAGGGTTGGAACCAGAATTTGAATCCAGGCAGTCTGGCTCCAGAGTCTATGTTTTCATCCTATGATGCTGTCTCTCACTTCTTTTTCCCATCTGGCTACATCTCTTATTTCATCTCCTCCTTCTTCCTAGGACGGACTCTGGGGATTATGGTGTCAGCCTAGCCCGCCCCGAGAAAGCAGAGCCTGAGGCCACACTGACGTTTGATTTGGGAAATGCAATCCCAAAGAAGCAGGAGTAAGGGAAGGACAAGTGACACAGAGAACGAGGGAAAGAAAATATAAGGGGAATGTGTTGTTGAGCATAATGGCAAGACCATTGCTCAGTCTCCCGGGATGTCTTTAGCGGGGGTAAATGAAGGGACTGTATATCCAGTCGGGGAGAGGAAGGGAGAAGCATCGTGCCCTGCCTCCCCTATCCTATGGGTCACGGTCAGGCCCATGGAGCTTTAACGCCAACAGGAATGCCAAACGAGCCCCAGCGTACCCTCACCTCAGTGCAACGGGAGAGAAGGGGCTGGCGCTGTCTGTAGCTGCAGAGACAACTGGCTGTGTGACCTGTGGAAGAGGATGAGGCCCACTGGGGGCTCCACAGGCCAGTAAGCAAAGCCTGCGTGTGGATCTGGGATGGTGCCTAGGCAGAGCCTGGCCCATGCTGCTTTCCCTCCCCTGTAGGGATAAATGTCATCACAGAGAGGAAGCAGAAAAGAAAAAAGCAAACTTACATTAGGAGGTTTAAAACCATTACTCCCATTACATAAGGAAATACGGCACAGAGAAAACTGCCCCGGTGCAGGCCCAGGCCCCAAGCGTCCAGCTGAGTTTGTTCTGCCTCGTCGCAGCTGGTCTTCACGGGGCGGCGGCAGTTCAGTGCCTGGCCTACCTCTCCACAGGCTGCCAGTGTCTCCAGACCACATAGCTCGGATACAGCCCGCACCTCGTAACACCCAAGGTAATACCTCTCCCAGAGTCTTCATTTCCTGCCGTAGAATGGATCATTCCCTAGAGTAACTGACGTTGGAAATGTTTCTTCTCTCTAGGGAAATCTTTTCTCTACCCCAGGGAGAGACTGGCCCTACAGAGCCAAGGAGATTGTCACGTGATCATATGACATCAGAACCTTCTGAAATCTGAAGAAAATCGATCTTAGAAAGAATGTGTAGAATGTCCATAACTTAGCCCAATCTCAGTCCAGTTTTGCTTTCTTAAATGTCTCTATGGAGGGTTAAAAAAAAAAATCTTGAGGTCCAGATTCACCTAAGCACATTCTATTAAGTGATTTTTTTTTTTAAGATGTCGGGGGTAGGAGTTTATTAATTAATTAATTTATTTTTGCTGTGTTAGGTCTTCGTTTCTGTGAGAGGGCTTTCTCTAGTTGTGGCAAGCGGGGGCCACTCTTCATCGCAGTGCGCGGGCCTCTCACTATCGCGGCCTCTCTTGTTGCGGAGCACAGGCTCCAGACGTGCAGGCTCAGTATAAGTGGTACGTTTTAATAAACATTTAGAAAAGAGATTTCCATTATGACTCTTACCATAAAATTTGGATTTTGAAATGTTCATACAATAGGAAAAACTGGCACCCAATATTTTCTGGGTTTTTTTTTAGAACAAGGAGGCGTATGGACCTAATCCACGTCCTGTTAAAGCACAGACATTTTCATTCTGTCATAGTCCAGTTAGTGGTAGCCATTGGTCAAAGTGGGTTTAGTAACCCACCTATTAGGTGAAGGTGGGGAGTGGCAGGTATTCAGACATTCTGTTCCCCTGGTGGTGTTTTTATGGGGATTACACAAGCCAGAACCCTTATCCCTACAGCTGCCCACCTGTGTATGCTCACACTCTGTGTCCCCCTGTCGTCTTCTATTTTGAGGACAAATTCTGCACACAGCTGTGAAGCATCATCAGGGAGAAGCTTGGGGCACTGTCTGCAAATGTCCCTTTATTTCTCCCGAACTCCGATAGCTCTCTGGACATACCTCGTTTTTTTTTGTTTGTTTGTTTTTTGTGGTACGCAGGCCTCTCACTCGTGTGGCCTCTCCCGTTGCGGAGCACAGGCTCGGGACGCGCAGGCTCAGCGGCCACGGCTCACGGGCCCAGCCGCTCCGCGGCGTGTGGGATCCTCCCGGACCGGGGCACGAACCCGTGTCCCCTGCATCGGCAGGCGGACTCCTAACCACTGCGCCACCAGGGAAGCCCAGGGTAAGGCTTTTATCTGACTTGTTCCCTGGAGGTAGATTTTTCTGCCAGTTGGAATTCTTTCTATCGCTAAAGATCGATTATTTCTCCCGGATGATTAGAAGGCATAAAAAGTCCCTTATAGCTGTTTTTCCTGAAATTATGTTTAACCATCTTCAGTCTCAGTATCATTTCACTGGCCTTCCTGTTTTCAAGACCTCTGTCCATTTACAACTACCAGTTAACTTGGTTAATGATTTTCCCCTAAATAATGGGTGTGGTGTTAAACAAAATAGAAGAGCACAGTAGTTACAAAATACCGGATAACTGCTAAAAGTAGCTGCAAAACCTGCTGAAAATGCCTGGGGTTGGTAATGCTGAATTTCATTCAAGTTAAGACACCGCTGATTGCAAGATTTCACCGTTATTTTATATTCCACTAAGGAGAAAAGTTGCTGCCAATTGAACTATGGCATAATGATTCCTTATGACTTAGATCATTCATTTTCCACTTGTTGAAAAGAGTATTAGCCTTGACTAGAGCCAGATATCTTTTATCGTGTATCCCTCTCTATGCATACGTAAGAAGGAAACCATCAGCAGCATGAATGGACGAAGATATCATTAAAACTTTGTCCCTCTATCGAGTCCAACTGTTCTGTATCACTGGTTCAGTCGAAGTCATCGATGATTGTGAATGATGCAGCGGTTTGAGGATAGCTGTGTGTGTGTGCTCTCTTTGTCTGGTTTATTTTTCTTTTCATCATGTACAGTCTGAACCCAGCATTCGCTTCTCACATCTTCCACGAGGATCTCCAACAGAATTTTTATGTCCCAGCGTGTGTTGAATTAGAAGTAAAATCTTAAGGAGATTAGATTTAAGGGAAACTTGGGCAACTTTTTAAAAAACCATGTGTTCTCAACCGTTTCATTTATTAAGAGGAGATGCTGTTGTGATTCTTGATTTAGCAGCAATCATTCTTTTGTTTACATGGTTATGGTTTTATTTGTTGTTTTGCTGTACACTGGAAAGTGTTCTACATGATTTTCAGTCAAGGGTTGTGGTATAGTTTCTCTGTGTTTGTAGTGACATCTATGTTGTCTTTCTAGGATTTTTTTCTGTGCAGACAATCTTTATTTATGAAGAAAAACTTCTTTGTTTTGTTATAAAACCAGCGCTGGGTGAAGGCACTTGACTGGGGAGAGATGGGGCCGGGATCCTAGTGGAAACTAATGTGCCTGACTCGGCCTCTGAAGGCTGCTCGCAGCGGGTAGGGGCGGTTGTTTTTAGAATTTTCTTCAAGCCACTGACACCCCTTCTGCAAGTTTCAGGGAACCGAGAGGCAGTGGCAGCCGTGGCATTTCTGGTGACCGGCAAACAGTGACCACGCGGTGCAGCTCTGATTTCAGAGCTCTTAAAGTGTGCCTCAGGGCCCATTTTAAAAGTGGTGTAATTTTAAATGGGTTTATATTTTCATATTTTTATGAGGAATTTAACCTTATTACAGAAAGTTTTGAAAACAGAGAAAAGGAAAATAGTTCCCCAAATCTAACTCGACTGTTGGCAGTTTTGCGTATGCCTTGAAGTACGTGTGGATGTAACTAACCATTGATGGCATGAAATTTGGTAATACATTTTCTAGTGTTCTTATATATGTAACATCATATAATAATAGTTTATTATTTTTAGGTTACTGCAGTATGTTTATAACCATCATTTACAATTTTACTGAAGTGATTCTAAAATGGAATTCAGTCTTTTTCATCTAATACCTAAAAGTGTTGATGCCTTTTTTTTCAACTGTGGGTTTTGTGTTTTTCCCTTCCCGTAAGCTTTAAGTAGCTTATTATCATAGGCCCTGAGTTAGGATTCTTTATAGAGTTTTTAACCATCTTTTGTTCCCCAGATTGGTTGGGAATTGATCTTCTTTTCCTACGGCATCCTTCCTTTCTAAGTCATCTCAGTCATGAATTTATTTTTCAGAAAAATTCAATTGTCTCAGTCATTCATTAAAAACCTAAGTCTATTAGCCAGCGGTAAAATACAGCCATTCCGACTCTTCGTGCAGCTGCAATAGCTGTTGGAGGCGTCGGATGTTCTGCTTTTCACCTGGCTGCTTCAGCATCACATGGGCTGCGCCACGCCGTAAGCTGGGACGTGAGGTGATTCTGTTATCCCTGAGGCCCTAGAGCTGCTTCTCTTGCTGGCATGAAAATGGCTATGTTGTCTCATTCTAGGTCCTCGGGTTTGAAAGTCTGGACCGATAAGGACATTTGTCAAAATAAAGATTATTTGATATTTGAAAGATGATTAAACCATTCAGATTTTAGTCATTAGAACAGCAAAACAACATAAACAGATGCTTTCTAAATATATGACGTGGAGCAGTTGGTAACATTCATTTTAGGATCATTGTGTCAGTCCTTTCCCTAAACTAGTTTCTTACAGCTATTTTGGGTCTAAAGATGTTTAATATTCAGGCAGAGGGATGCACTAACTCTAAGAGTTCAGGTTTTTATTTTTTCTAACAAGAATTTCCTTCTGTAGCTTGAATAAATGAGCTGAACTGAAATAGCCATGCTGTGAAAAATATTTGGTTGCTTAAAAGGCGAATCATCCTAGTGTTCAGAGACTTTACTTTTCTCTGGAAATGTCAGGAGTTTTGACTCCCTCACACCCTCTGCATCCCGTCCAACTCAGGATGAGAGAGTCAAAGAAAGGGATCTGCTAGCACAGAGTCCTATTTGGAGGGGCCTTTATCTGCCACTCAAAAGAGAATAGTGGCGGAAGTCACTTTGGGGAAACTTCCTTCTCAAAATGTTGACCAGTGAGAACCAATGAGTAAAAAGCAAGCTAACAATAAACAAAAGTGAGAAAAGCAATTGTGATACTGAGTCACGTGGTAGAATATTTTGGAAATATTAACTGGTGTCACCCTATCAATTTCTCCCCTTTTCCCCTCCTCCCATTGGAGCAGCTGTTTCATTCACTGCCCTGGGAGGAGATGTGGCAGTTACCAAGCACGTGTGCCACAGTCTACTCCTGGCCTGCCCTCCACCTCCAGCAGCCCCAGTGCCTTGGGCCTTTTCTTCAGCTGAAAGGCAGGGGAAAAAATGTTGACTATCAGTGTGAGAGTCTAGAACTCCATCACAACCTAAACTAGCATATGGTGCTGGGCTTGGGGAGAAGGAAAGACCAAGGGGAATCTATGATTGTCTGTGTTGGTGGGTCCCAGCTAGAAGGGCACTGCTCTCAGACTTTGGGGGGAAATCCTAGAGGTTAGGTTAGAGCAGATCTTAAGTGGAAGATTCCTGTGTAACATATTACGGAAGGGCTCCCAGGAGAGACTGGTGGGAGAGCGAGCAAGGCGGGACAGGAAAGGGGGAAAAGCCACGCAAGGGTGTGATCTCAGGCTGAAGCCTAGAGTCCTGACCCTGCAGAGGAGCTCTGCAGAGTAGGTTATGCCTCAGAATTGTCCCAACCTGAGCCAGGAGGGCCTCCCCTCCCTCCCTAACCCCCCAGGTAAACCTCTGAGGACAAAGCAACTTCAGTTGCCCCAGGGCAGCCTTCAGAAGGACCTGAAGGTGCTGGTTGTTGGAAATAAAGCCACTGAGGCTGTGGGGAACGAGGTTTCCAATATAGCATTGTAAATCAACTGTACCAATTTTTTAAAAAATGGTAGAAACTGGATCCACGTTGTTCTAGATAGAGCACTGAAGTCTTCTCCACCCAGGAATAAGAAACAGAATACTATAGGAATATGTGTAGGACATGCGTGTATATAACAGTCTACCATTATCTCTTCTGATCTTCATTACAACCTTAGAAGATACAGGTACACGCTATGACACCCTTCTCAGATGTGTGAAGTTGAGGTACAGCACCATCAAGCAACTTGCTCTAAAGATGACAGCCTATGTCTTTACCTCCAAACCCACCAGTCTTTCTCTCTTCTGCAGCCACAATATAGAGACTGTTTCCGGAATCTTCTCCTACAAATCCAGAATCCAGGGGTTATTGTGGAGCAGGTGGTAGACCGGGGCTGCTGTCAGAATTCCTTGGCTCATATCTGAGAGCCTCTGAATCAGCGTCTCCCAGGGTGAAGCCAGTGGTTTCTGTTTCTTTCCGGGATCCTCAGGGGACTCCTGTACGGCCAAGGAAGTGCTATTGTCCAGACCTGATTCTGGAGACCACTGGTTCAGAGCAGTTCTGGGTTTCAGGCAGGACAGGATATGAATCCTGGTTCTGCCATTTACCATCAGCGTGAGTTTAGGTGAGGTCACTGAAGCTCTCAGAGCCCCCCTTCTGTCATCCGCAAAACTGGGTAATGTGAGTGTTTATTTACCTCCAAGCGTTGTGTTGAGAATTCAACAAGATGATCTTGGGAAGTGCTAAACCTAGGGCCAGGAAGGAGTAAGTTCCCAGTAAGCAGGATCTACTATGATTTTATTATTTTTAATCTTCATACTGTCCTGCAAATTACTCAAACTCAGATCACCCTGTCTCTAAAATGATGTTTTTTCCCCTATGCCACACTGAATGTCAGCGTGGACCACTTTTCAGGACTTGAAAATGATTCATCAAAGTGAACCTTTCGGTTAATGTTGTTTACTGGAGTGGGATTTGAGCTGTAGCAATTTAGACACTTGGCTGGCACATGGTGGATGGCCTTGGGAGGCTATACCATTTGCCTAGAATACAGAGTTTGTAGTCTCTCTTCACCAGCCATTTAAAAAATGAGTCTCACTTAGAATTTCACAGAAGCAAATGAGCCTGTAGTTAAAATCCTGGTGAAATAACCACTTGTTTAGTATTTATTTACAGCCCAGACACCCAAGCAGGTACAATCCCAGATGTACTTTAGCTTAAAAGCAAATTCTACAGTGCCCTTCGATTTCCTGTTTTCTGGGCATGAAGAAAGACATTTGAAGACCAGCTTACTCCCAGCCCCCAGCCCCATGACAGAAATAAAAAATGAGGAAAGAATTTTTCTCTCTAATTTGTAAAGCAAATAAGAGAAATAAAAAGACCAGGAGGAAGCCAGCTGCTGGAGTGATACACAAATAGAACAGTTCTCAATAGGTGAGAAATCACAGAATGAATGAAGACAGAATAAGGGTGGCATCCAGGCCCTCAGACCTTTCAGCACATATGTAAGTGGAAGCATCAAGGGATGACTGAGGGGCACTGATGACAGGATGAGATGAAAAATAATGGTTCATCTTTGCAGAGACAGAGCACAAGAGCAAAGCTTGCTGAGAAGGCTTTTCTATCAATCACGGCCATCCTACAGGATAATCCCAGGACTGCAGGGCCACAGAGGATTAAGCGCAGCCCCTCATTCTCAGCATGGCCAGAGATGCTGAGGGAGTTGCCTTCTTTCAACCAGTAAGGCCAGTGGGCACGAGAACACACACCTCCATGTTGCCCCTGGCTCTCCACCTCTTCCCAATGTGCTAGCCTGTGTCAAACAACCCGTTAAAAACTTTCGGTGAATTGTAAGCACTCAATGAAGATGGGATAGAGGGAGAACAGAGCTAATCAAAAGAGCTCTTCACCTTCCCTGTCCCTTTCCTATGTGCTAGATTCATGGACGTTATCTCAACTAATCCTCCAGATGGCGCTATCAGAGGCGTACTTTCCCCATTTTACAGGGAAAGATACTAACTTTGCAAAACTACAGTGTGTAGCAAAACTCGCCTTTAATCCCAGGAATTGTTTCCACAGCCTATGATCTAAACTTCTAGCTATACTGTCTTATAGTAAAGAAAACCCCTTCATTGCAAGTAATTTAAGGAGGCCCTCCTATGTCACGGAAGGGAGAACACAAAGAAACGTATACAACTCAAATGCTTCTCTGGTTAGATTTGCTTGGTTTCTTTAGGATTGCACTACAACATGCTGAGAAGCAGGATTGAGCTTTTATAAACGAGTGCAGTGAGTAGGCCTGTGTTCACACTGTGACCGTGGAAGGGGTAGGAATAAGGCCCAGCTGTTCAGACCCCTATCACTCATTTATTTCTCCAAGACACCCTTGTCAAGTCCCTATCATGTGCCAAACACTTGTGGTCAGAGATGGAAACACAGGGAGATGAATGGAGAGTGATTTCTTCTCATGAGAATCTTCCCATATAAGGGGAAAGTCTGCCAAACAGATAACTGCAAAGCAGTGTGTAATAGTTATATTTGTGATAACAGTGGTAATAGTTGTAACTTTCGGCCAAGCCCTTATAGGTCCCAAAAGAGATACCAAGTAGGGAGCAAGGAAGTTTTTAACTGAAATATGTGGATGAAGATGGCTTTCTGAATTAAAAGCAGTGATAGAGTGAAAACAATTAGATCTTAATAAATGCCAGAGAAATTTAAAAACTCATGTTTTTTTCCAAGGAAACTAGAAAACCAAAAAGAAAAAAAAAAGAAATTTAAGAGATTCTCTAATCTCTCTAAGAGGAAACACTTAAAAATACAAGTTACGGGAATTCAGGAGCAGACTTCCGGGAAGATGGCGGAAGAGTAAGACGCGGAGATCACCTTCCTCCCCACAGATACACCAGAAATACATCTACACGTGGAACAACTCCTACAGAACACCTACTGAAGGCTGGCAGAACACCTCAGACCTCCCAAAAGGCAAGAAACCCCCCACGTACCTGGGTAGGGAAAAAGAATAAACAGAGACAAAAAGATAGGGACGGGACCTGCACCAGTGGGAGGGAGCTGTGAAGAAGGAAGGGTGTCCACACACTAGGAAGCCCCTTCGCGTGCGGAGACTGCGGGTGGCGGAGGACGGGAGCTTTGGAGCCGCGAAGGAGAGCGCAGCAACAGGGGTGCGGAGGGCAAAGCGGGGAGATTCCCGCACAGAGGATCAGGGCCGACCGGCACTCACCAGCCCGAGAGGCTTGTCTGCTCCCCCGCCGGGGCGGGCGGGGCTGGGAGCTGAGGCTCGGGCTTCGGTCGGAGCGCCGGGAGAGGACTGGGGTTGGCGGCGTGAACACAGCCTGAAGGGGTTAGAGCACCAGGGCTACCCGGGAGGGAGTCCGGGAAAAGCCTGGAGCTGCCGAAGAGGCAAGAGACTTTTTCTTCCCTCTTTGTTTCCTGGTGCGCGAGGAGAGGGGATTAAGAGCGCTGCTTAAAGGAGCTCCAGAGACGGGCGCGAGCCGCGGCTAAAAGCACGGACCCCAGAGACGGGCGGGAGACGCTAAGACCGCTGCTGCCACCACCAAGGGGCCTGTGTGCGAGCACAGGTCACTCTCCACACCCCCCTTCCGGGGAGCCTGTGCAGCCCGCCACTGCCAGGGTCACGGGATCCAGGGACAACTTACCCGGGAGAACGCACGGCGCGCCTCAGGCTGGTGCAACGTCACGCCGGCCTCTGCCGCCGCAGGCCCGCCCCGCACTCCGTGCCCCTCCCTCCTGCCGGCCTGAGTGAGCCAGAGCCTCCGAAGCAGCGGCTCCTTTAACCCCGTCCTGCCTGAGCAAAAAACAGACGCCCTCCTGCGACCTACACGCAGAGGCGGGGCCAAATCCAAAGCCGAGCCCCGGGAGCTGTGCGAACAAAGAAGAGAAAGGGAAATCTCTCCCAGCAGCCTCAGGAGCAGCGGATTAAAGCTCCACAATCAACTTGATGCACCTGCATCTGTGGAATACATGAATAGACAGCGAGTCATCCCAAATTGAGGAGGTGGACTCTGAGAGGAAGATTTATGATTTTTTCCCCTTTTCCTCTTTTCGTGAGTGTGTATGTGTATGCTTCTGTGTGAGATTTTGTCTGTATAGCTTTGCTTCCACCATTGTCCCAGGGCTCTATCTGTCCGTTTTTTTGTTTTTTTCTCTTAATAATCTTTTTTATTTTAATAACCTTATTATATTTTGTCTTACTTTATTTTATTTTACTTTATCTTCTTTCTTTTTTCCTTCCTTCCCTCCTTCCTCCCTCCCTCCCTCCCTCCTTTCTTTCTTTCTTTCTTTCTTTCTTTCTTTTTTTCTTTCTTTCTTTCTTTCTACTTCTACTAATTCTTTCTTTCTACTTTTTCTCCCTTTTCTTCTGAGCGGTGTGGATGAAAGGCTCTTGGTGCTGCAGCCAGGAGTTAGTGCTGTGCTTCTGAGGTGGGAGAGCCAACTTCAGGACACGGGTCCACAAGAGACCTCCCAGCTCCACATAATGTCAAACGGCGAAAATCTCCCAGAGATCTCCATCTCAACACCAGCACCCAGCTTCACTCAACAACCAGCAAGCTACAGTGCTGGACAACCTATGCCAAACAACTAGCAAAACAGGAACACAACCCCACCCATTAGCAGAGAGGCTGCCTAAAATCATAATAAGTCCCCAGACAACCCAAAACACACCACCAGACGTGGACCTGCCCAACACAAAGACGAGATCCAGCCTCATCCTCCAGAACACAGACACCAGTCCCCTCCACCAGGAAGCCTACACAACCCACTGAACCAACCTTAGCCACTGGGGACAGACATCAAAAACAATGGGAACTACGAACCTGCAGCCTGCAAAAAGGAGACCCCAAACACAGTAAGATAAGCAAAATGAGAAGACAGAAAAACACACAGCAGATGAAGGAGCAAGATAAAAACCCACCAGACCTAAAAAATGAAGAGGAAATAGGCAGTCTACCTGAAAAAGAATTCAGAATAATGATAGTAAAGATGATCCAAAATCTTGGAAATAGAATAGACAAAATGCAAGAAACATTTAACAAGGACCTAGAAGAACTAAAGATGAAACAAACAATGATGAACAACACAATAATGAAATGAAAAATACTCTAGATGGGATCAATAGCAGAATAACTGAGGCAGAAGAACAGATAAGTCACCTGGAAGATAAAATAGTGGAAATAACTACTGCAGAGCAGAATAAAGAAAAAAGAATGAAAAGAACTGAGGACAGTCTCAGAGACCTCTGGGACAACATTAAACGCACCAACATTCGAATTATAGGGGTTCCAGAAGAAGAAGAGAAAAAGAAAGGGACTGAGAAAATATTTGAAGAGATTATAGTTGAAAACTTCCCTAATATGGGAAAGGAAATAGTTAATCAAGTCCAGGAAGCACAGAGAGTCCCATACAGGATAAGTCCAAGGAGAAATATGCCAAGACACATATTAATCAAACTGTCAAAAATTAAATACAAAGAAAACATATTAAAAGCAGCAAGGGAAAAACAACAAATAACACACAAGGGAATCCCCATAAGTTTAACAGCTGATCTTTCAGCAGAAACTCTGCAAGCCAGAAGTGACTGACAGGACATACTGAAAGTGATGAAGGAGAAAAACCTACAACCAAGATTACTCTACCCAGCAAGGATCTCATTCAGATTTGATGGAGAAATTAAAACCTTTACAGACAAGCAAAAGCTGAGAGAGTTCAGTACCACCAAACGAGATTTACAACTGCTAAAGGAACTTCTCTAGGCAAGAAACACAAGAGAAGGAAAAGACCTACAATAATGAACCCAAAACAATTAAGAAAATGGGAATAGGAGCATACATATCGATAATTACCTTAAATGTAAATGGACTAAATGCTCCCACCAAAAGACACAGATTGGTTGAATGGATACAAAAACAAGACCCATATATTTGCTGTCTACAAGAGACCCACTTCAGACCTAGAGACACATACAGACTGAAAGTAAGGGAATGGAAAAAGATATTTCATGCAAATGGAAACCAAAAGAAAGCTGGAGTAGCAATTCTCATATCAGACAAAATAGACTTTAAAATAAAGACTATTAGAAGAGACAAAGAAGGACACTACATAATGATCAAGGGATTGATCCAAGAAGAAGATATAACAATTGTAAATATTTATGCACCCAACATAGGAGCACCTCAATACATAAGGCAAATACTAACAGCCATAAAAGGGGAAATTGACAGTAACACATTCATAGTAGGGGACTTTAACACCCCACTTTAACCAATGGATAGATCATCCAAAATGAAAATAAATAAGGAAACACAAGCTTTAAATGATACATTAAACAAGATGGACTTAATTGATATTTATAGGACATTCCATCCAAAAACAACAGAACACACATTTTTCTCTAGTGCTCATGGAACATTCTCCAGGATAGATCATATCTTGGGTCATAAATCAAGCCTTGGTAAATTTAAGAAAATTGAAATTGTATCAAGTATCTTTTCCAACCACGATGATGTGAGACTAGATATCAATTACAGGAAAAGATCTGTAAAAAATACAAACACATGGAGGCTAAACAATACACTACTTAATAACGAGGTGATCACTGAAGAAATCAAAGAGGAAATATTCTGCTCTACTCTTAGCTTTCAGCACAGTGTGTGCCTTCAGCTTAAAGAGGGTCTCTTCTCATGCTTGTTCTTCCTTCAGTGGGAAACTGACTTTGCTTGTAACTCAGTGTGAGGCTTGTGGTGGGCATCTTGCTGGAGGGTGCTGCTTCAGTCTTGACCAACTGTAGCAGAGTTTTGCTTTGTATCAGAGCAAGAGCCTGTGCTCGGATGTCTTTCCTCTCCTTCAGGTGGTTTTTGCTTTTACTCCTCTCTCAGCCACAATTAACCTTGTAATCTCAGCCTACCGATGAGCTTAAGAAAAGCCATTATTCTGTTGATTATCTACAAAATCTCCACCCCACTTTAGGAAAACTCTATTCTCTGTCATAAGGTTTAGTTGTCTCCTGGTTCCATCTTCTTCTCCATATCAGAGTATCTCCTGAGATGTAATTTCCCAAAGTCTAGTTTATCAGTCTAACTGACTATAGTAATATTTTGTTGTATATGAAGTGTAGGAAGTATGTGCGGAGTGGGGTTGGGAGATTCGGTAGGACAATTCAGAAGGGACCTGGTGCTTTTTGCTTGAATCTTCTTCTTTGGTCCAGCCACAGTGGTGTGAAGGAGCCAATGCTGTGCATCTCTTCCCAACTCTTCTTTCACGTGTCTTGTTGGTAGTTTGCAGTCAGTCATAGTAGGAGTGTTTACACCATGGCAGTCAGCAATTGCGACAAATCAGGGCTTTTTTTGTACTTGAGAGAACCAACTGTTAAACATCTACGAGCACACCCCTGTCCCGGCATCCTTTTATGGGACCCAATTCTTATCCCAGGTGGTCCAGATGAGGTTGACCCTATTCTTTGGCTCCAAGAGTAGGGAGAGTGAAATATCCTTCCTGGTTTTGGTGATTGGTACAAAAATGGGTGCAATTTTTGAGATGGACCCATCAAATCCCCCTCCAGGACTTTTCCTGAAATGATTGGAAAAGAGGTACCCTCTCCTTTTGGGATTTTGGAGACTAAGGTCCCTGAAAATCTGGAGCTGGTGAGGGCCACGTGGACAGGTATATGGAGAAAGCCTGCTTGAGAATGAAGCCAGCCAGCACAGAGGAAAAGAAAGTCTAAACAAGGAGCAAGAAAATGATAGTGCTTGTGCTCCTTGTTTTAATTCCTGGATTGAGCCCATAAGTTTCAGTTACTGGCACCAACAAATCTTATTATTGCCTCAGCTATTTCGAGTTCAGTTTCTGTCACATGTGACCATGTAAAATTTGACTTATATAATTGTGAAGAGAACACACATGCACATACACATCACCCAATGGCAGATGGTACTTTTTAGATAATAAGGAAGAAGAGACTTTTCCTACAGATAATGTAGAGAATTACATTATCACACAGAGCAATGTCCATTCTTCTTTTCTCATCCTTCTGCTTCCAGATCATCCCCAGGGCCTTACCAAACAACAGACTCAGCAACTTTTGTTATTCCAACACCAGGCAGAAGTTTGGGAATTAAAGTCCCTCCCTACGCCCCCTTTAGACCAGGTCACAATGTTAGGAAGTAGCACTCCTTTCCACTCTTTAGCCTGTAGATAGAAGCAATGCAGAAATTGATATTCTCCTTGACAGAGCACCCTTTCCAAAAGAAGAGGGGTGTTACTACTCACAATGACCAAATGACGACTGTTTTATATTAGGAAGAAAAAGTTCAAAGAGAACAATTCAAAATGATGCTATTTCAGCTCAATGACATTAGCAAGTTTTGATAAAATTAATACCCCAAAGTGGAAATGGTTAAGTGAAACAAGCACTCTCTTGCATAGGTGAATGGAAAGTCAGATAATGTAAGCTTTTCTGGAAAGCAATTTATTGATAATACATCCAGAAGGTCATATACTTCCATTCCCCTTTGCCGAGTATTTCCACTTCTGGGAATACACTCTAAATCAGTTATCAAAAAGTCAGATGGAAATTTATACACAATGATATTCTTTGGAGCCTTGCTTATAATACAGAAAGGTTGGGAAAAACCTAACTGCCCACAATAAAGGAATGATTAAATAAATTGGGACCCACTCTGTGTGAGAGAATACCATTTTATAAATGGTATTTCAAGAATTTAAAATATAATCCTGATATAACATTTAGGAAAAAGCCCTACACAACCTGATAAATAGATGATTTCACATACAAATGCATGTACACCTCACAGCTCATCTCGACAAAGGCTGAGAACATCCTATGGCCTTTATGTTTTTGCATCTGCTGGGCCTTCACCCACTTTGCCACCTGGTGAATTCTTATTTTTCCTTAAACATCTAGCTCATACATTATACCTTCTGTGGAAACTTTTCTTGAGAAGGTCGTGCCTAAAGGGAGTTAATTATTCGGTCCTAAAAAAAATACTAAAGAATAGGCCACGTGCCCTGAGAATTTATAAAATTTATGAGTCCCTTTCTTCCATGAGTTCATTGCTCTCTGCAGCCTCTGCCACCCACTGTCACTGACACCTGAGGTGAGACCGATTGCCACTCTGCCTCAGTGGTGTCCCAGGGGACCTCTGTGAGCCCTCAGCCAGCAAGGACCAGTAAGGACACCCTGGCTCCCATCAGCAGCACGGGTCTACAGCTGGATGCTCTGAGCCAGCTTGTCACAGATGCATATCATTTTAAAAAGACCTTTCTACTCTAGAATGCAATACTTCATAACTGTGAGATGTTGATACACATTACAAAATATGGACTTATGCCACTTGTAATGTGTCAGCTATTGGGTGGAATCCATGAATAAAATCAGCCAAGCTTAAAAAAAAATATATATATATATATATATAAAATTGTCTCTAGAAACCATAAGGGAACTATAGAAATGAATTTTCTGTTACTAACACAGGTCACAGCAGAGGGTTTGCTGCCTCAGTATGAAACCACTGCCTGGTGTGACAAGCGGAGAGAAGGTGAGTCCTTACCTACTCTTGGTTGTCTGCTAAACAAATGAGCGATGCAGTCAATACAGTCCCCGAACTTGCATTTGGTAGGGGTCTCCTCCACCAAGGATCACTTCTCTTTCTGCCCAGGCTGTCCCATTTTCAGGGACACTGCTATTACTGTTACTATTACTACTGTTTTGTCAATAATTTGTTGCTAATGGCACTAAAACTTCCTATCATTATCATAACAATTTCCTAAAGGATTGGAAGCTTTCAGACTGGCATACCTCTGCCTTTTCTGGCTCTATCTCTTCGGACAGATTACTTGACAATCTTGAGGGTGAGTTGGGAAACTTTCCAGGAAATATGGGGGGAAATAATGAGACCTGAATATTTTTTTATTTTACTTTTTTCTTTGTTGTAATACATGATGTTCAAGATATATTGATTTCTTAGAAATATTATAAGAGCATCTCTGACTTTGAATTTACAGAAAAACCCAATATAATATACACTTTCAATTGGTGTTATTGTCCTAGGGCTTAGATTCAAAGGATTTTGTCATTTGATTTTAAAGTCTATTTTGTCTGATATGAGTATTGCTACTCCAGCTTTCTTTTGATTTCCATTTGCATGGGATACCTTTTTCCCTCCCTTCACTTTCAGTTTGTATGTGTCCCTAGATCTGAAGTGGGTGAGACCTGATGTTTAATGGAGAGTCTGTAAGGATTACATGAGATACCACATGTGAATTTTTATATACGTATCACTTATATAGTAAGTGCTCAATACTTGCTAGTCATTATCACTGGTTTTGGTATATCATTGTTATTGTTGGGTAACTGTGATAAGTGATCCGCCTCTACATTGTAGTCAAGGCAGGTCCCCACTACTGGAAGTGGGGATGCAGGGAAATCTCTCTGGAGGGGCCCTGGCATGCACAGAGCTTCCGGGGATTGGTCAAGGTGGGGCTCAAGGTGATGTCTGGCGATGAGCTGGTGATGGTCTCTCCACTGCCACACTGGGGGAAGTGGACATTGTCTGGCCAGTACTGGAATATCTTCTGGGGGGTGGTCTCATCTTGACAAGTAAGCATATTTTCTTTACGTCTTTACCTTGTGAAGGTGCAGGAATGGTAGTAGTCTGGAAATGTTTAAGTGGCAAGTCATCAGATGAAGTGACAGTGTTCTGATATACCATGGAATAAACCAGGGGACGACCTTTTGTTGGATATCTCGGCTAGTATTCCCATAGCCCTTTATTACTCTGTCTAATATCATTTATCACCTCGTGGCTGTGTCTTTCTCTTTCCTTATTCTGTAAGCTTTCAAGGGCAAGAATAGAGCCTATTATTCACTCATTCAGTAAATACCTACTAAGCAATTACAGTGGGCCTACCATGTCTATTGTATTTCCAGTCCCTAGCAGAGTAGCTGGCAAATAATTGGTGTATGACAAATGTCTAAGGCGTAAATGGGAAAAATATGTAACTTTGTGACATGTAAAGAAGGGGATTGCTAGAACCATAGTGGGAGAAGCCCTATGTGTACAAAAGGAAGAGACCAGTTAGAAAATTCATCTAGAATTTGGACACACTACAAGCAAATATTTAAAGTTGTGGTTTAGCAAGAGAATATTTCTTTACTGAACAAACATAGTGATTACAGCAGACAAGAAAAGGGATGGAGGAAGAGAAAAAAGAGAATATGGATAGATACTAAATTTAGGATAGAGGTAGCCTGTGGTCAAGAGGGAGGGATTGGGTTTGGGGAAGAGCATATAGTGGGCTTCAATTATATTTGTAGCATTTTATATCTTAAGCTGGGTGGTAGGTGAATGGATACTCACATTTTTCTCTATACTTTTCTTATTTTGTTAAAAATATTCATTGCCTCTAAGCATTTTTATAATGTTGTTAGAAATTTATAAATTTATAAGACTAGTCACTAAGTTTAGTCAAGTCCATCTCTGTAATGCCCCCTCCATTAGATCCACCTTTTCAGGCCCTCAATAACCTCTTCCCAAGGGCTCAGTGATTATCTCCTAACTGTCCTGACCACCAGGCTCAGATCTCTCCAGAGAGGTCTTCCTAAGAGGTAGATCATGTCATTTTTCTGCTTTAAAACCGTTAGTGAGAGAAACTTGCCAACCTAGCGTTCAAAGAACCCTACAGTTTAGCTCTTATTTACCTCTCTGGTCTTTTCCCCCCTGTAGGACATTGGGTTCCAGTCATGATGGCTCACTTGACCCCAGCCCACCTCGTGTGCTTTCATCAGTCTTTAATTCTGTCCATTACACTTGAAAGGTGAGTGCAAAACCAGATGACTTTTCTTGTTCAGTTTGGGAAGATGCCTTCAAATAAACCAAAGCTCTTGGTATCTGAGAGCCTCGGATAAGAATAAGACTAACATCAAGTGAATCAGTAAGCAGGTGTTGGGGCTACACTAGCATCCATGTGCCTAGAATAGTCCCTTTGCTCTTGTAATAGTTGGCCTTCAATATAATACCTGTTCAGTGAGAATGAGGTATAAGACAGATATTGAAATTATGATGATAACTGCACACAATGAAAAAGATTAAGCATTACGCAAGAGCTGAGGATTTGACTGGTGTTTGTTTTCAACATTTCTTGTGTGTGATTGGTAGGTAGACTAGAAATATAGGAGATAAAATACTGGTCGGCAAGTTTTGATTTTAATCCTAATTTGGCATGACTTTTATTTTTTATTAAATGCTTAAATTCTTGGAGTTTCAATTACCTTTCCTGTTGATGAGAAATCATCACCTAACTTTAACTCCAGTATCTAATCTGTCATGTGTTTGCAAGCCTTTTGTCCAGTGGTACTGAAACTGAGTAGGAAGTACCTATCTGGTACCTGTTGTACCAGAGGGATAAGTTTGCTTCTGGTATTCTGTGAATCCCTTGTAGTTATACGAGTTTGAGGAAATAGGTTAATTTGTTACAAAAGCTGTTGACTTAACAATCATGGTTTGAGCAAGTGAGATCGTGGCATACTGTACCAGCTAAATTAAACTCGTCCTTCACCACACTGTCATCAGTAATACCTGCTGCTGTTGAATCCTAATGGTGGTGGATATGTAAAGAGGAATGACATTTACTGCCTTTCTGGTTTGGTTTTAGAGAACCCTTGGAGGTCACACTGGCTTCTTTTCACTCAACTTTAACCCTGAAATGCCATTTTGGGATTTTCTTTTTATTTTAAAGACTTTCATAAATACTGCCAATATTGAAACTTTAGCTGGCATGGAATATCTGAGAAAATACTTTAATGGGAGAAGGGGAAAGTAATAAGAAAATCTGCAAAATAAGGAAGGAGAAATTGTGTCCATAAGAGATAGAAAAAGAAAAATGCTGTGGAGTTTGGTCCATTGAAATTTTTACTTTTTTCTCAATCCTGCCAAGACTCATCACTTATATATTATTGTTTTCCCAGTAAAATCCATGTAGTATTCGAAATGAGAAGAAATGGTAAATAGGTACAGGTTGTTACTCAGAAAATATTCACTTCCTACCTTCCCTTCTGCCCTCCTTCCATGGGAGAATTATACTTCCTCCCCCCATTGATGTTGGGCTTGGCTGTGTGACTTGCTTTGCTTCTGATGGTCAGGAACTATAATAGGTCTGATATTTCACCCTATTTGCAAGCTAAAAATTATTCTGCCACAGTTTCATGGATGCTGGCAGAAGACATAAGGCTCCCACATCAGACAGAGAGCTTTATTACAGCAATTACAGAGTATCAGCCTTTTCTTGTGTTGTTTTCCCAAGCCCCAGTTCCCACAGGGTGATATGAGGAGGACCAGCTGACACCTGCACTCGTAGTGAGTTGCATTACAAGAGAGAAACCCTGAGCTTAGGGAACCCAAATCTTTTATAATGGGCAGTCAGTATGTTTCCCTTTTATTCTGTAGGAGAACCTATTTCTATCTTCTAAGTCTGTTTACCATACATCTTTGAAAAAAATAGTCCACAGTAAAGGCTGTCAGTGCCTTTGCTTATAAGATGTGCAGACACATGAGTGATGCATGCAGCATTGTCTCCCAGCCCCAGCCTCTACCAGGAGAACATTTCCTAGATATCTGATGCCACATGGGGCCAGGCTCGGTCAAGCTACAGCCGAATGTAAAGCCACCGCAGCTGAATTCATCCTGAATCGGCTCAACGGTAGTCAGCATGAAAATACATAAATATGGAAATAAATGTAGCATTGCTGTAGCCATAACTGACTGGTATGTAAGTTGGTAAGAAAATGAGGTGCTGCCGTATCAAAACCTCAGATCTTTGGCTTGGATTTGGCTTTGGGACCACACAGGGGGTAATGGGGAAACTATTATGGGAGGCTGTAAAAGTGGTCATTTGTGTTCTAAAGTGACAAAATATTTGATAAAACTGTTGCTTCGCAGTAACTGAGAAGACAGAAAATGTACCTAATATACTTGTAGCATTTAGTTAGGCGATTTCAAAAGCACGAGCTTTTGAAACAAAGTGCTACAGGAAAAAGATAAGCTCAGTAAACGCTGGTTGATTAGCAAGGAGGATTTAGAGGGACTATAAAGAGACCAGAAATCTCAAGTTTGAAAAATAAAAGAGTTTTTTAAAATTAAAACAAAGATGTGGTGTTTTTAAAGACCAAATTAACATTGGATCTAACATCCTTTGTTAAGACGCATGCATAGAATGTGTGGGTTAGTAGATAGTCTCAGCTAGACAAAAGGGCTTCTAGAAAAATTGAGAGCAAGTTCCCACAGAAGATTAATGTACCCAAAGTACCTGAAATTAAGTCTAGAGAGAGACATGCCTTGGAGAGTATTATGAGTGTGACTCTTGGCACTTGGATTTAACTAGAATTAATTACATAGAAAACAAACCACTCTTGAGAGACCAGTATTAGCAAAAGTGCTACCAGCCTAGACTGAAAGACACCGACACAGAGATGTAAAAAAAAAATCTCTTGCAGTGAAATCAGAAAGAGAAAAACAAATATCGTATATTAACGCATATATGTGGAATCTAGAAAAATGATACAGATGATCTTTTTGGCGAAGCAAAAATAGAGACACAGACATAGAGAACAAACATGTGGATACCAAGGGGGAAAGAGGGGTGGGTGAGATGAACTGGGAGATTGGGATTGACATATATACACTACTATGTATAAAATAGATAACTAATGAGAACCTACTGTAAACACAGGAAACTCTACTCGGTGCTCTGTGGTGACCTAAATGGGAAGGAAATCCAAAAAAGATGGGCTTTATGTATACGTATGGCTGATTCACTTTGCTGCACAGCAGAAACTGACACAGCAGTGTAAAGCAACTATACTCCAATTAAAAAAAAATGAAATTTCTACACCAGAAAAATTGGTTTTAATTAAAAAATTAAAAAAAAAGAAAAATGCAAGAAAAGAAATCTCTTGCTTCCCAACTTTATATAGTCAGGAATTGATCTTAAAAAAAAAAAAAGGCAAAACAACCCCACACCCCCTCAAAAAAATCCCTGCTCAGAGGCCAAGAAAGACTTATTTTCAAATGCCCTCTTCAGAATTAGTCAAGCGGGATGATGGCAATGGCAGAAGCCCCAAGAGGGCCAACTCGCAGTCTATGGGGACAGTGGACTAAGAACCGCTACCAGGAAACAGAGCCAGGGTCTTATCAGGAACCATAGCCCATGACTCTGTTACTTATGGGTTCCATATTCACTGAGAACGAAGCAAATCACCTTTTCTCAACTCACATGATTACACAGGTAAAGGTTTCCATTGAGTATTCTTGTGCAGGAAGGCTCATCTTCCTCCTATGGGGTGTGCACAGGTATCGTTCACTATTGCTTTTATTCCCACTAGTTACATGATATCGTTATATATATCTTATTTCGGTCTATCTGTAGGGAAAGAGCAGTTAGCAAGCAATCATTTAAGTTCCCTATCCAGTTTGAAGACCTGACAGCGTTTGCTCTGCAGGGCTCCTGATTTGTTATGGACAAGTGAACTATCATATACTCCTTTAAAAAATAGGAGTATTTATTGTGGGGACTCTATCCAAGTTTCATCATTTTGTATTGGGTGTGTGGGGATGGGTAGATTGTGTTTTTAGTTCATGGCCCGGTGAATCAAAAGGAGCTGCATTCAGACCAGATGTAGATCATGAGGTCGTGGTGTTGAGCCTGATGCTGTGACTTGACGAGTGTAACGCGGAGGAGTATATTTCGCGTGTGGGAAGATGGAGCATACATGAGAACAAAAAGGTGCACTGTGGTAAATTGGCTTATTATATGCTATTCTCTACCTCCATGAGGATAGCATATGCCACTTCTCCGTGACGTTGGGCTGGACTCTGCAAATTACTTGGCCAATGTGATGTTAGCAGATGAGATGCAAGAAGAGGCTTAAAACATGTTTGCGTGGTTGGGCTTATTCTCTTGCACTTTGGCTATAGCCATGGAAAGACCTGCTGGAGTAGCTGCTGGCCCTCCGGCCTGGGGTCTGGTGTCAAATGCATGGAGCAGAGCTGTCCTCAACCCACAGACCTGGAGTCCAAAGCAGAACTGCCTCAGCCAACTTGCCGTTGCATAAAAAAGTAATAGATGCTTTTTCTTATCACTGAACTTTTGCGATTGTTTTCTTTGTAGAAAAAGCTGATTTATATTTAGAGACATAGAAAATGCTCACTTTTAGAAGGGAATAATGCCAATATTATGGACTGTGGGTGGTGGAGAGAGGGTAAGAACTGAATCTCAGGGCAGTTTGAGTTTCAGAGAGACAATCAGCAGTGAGTTTTCAAAGAAGGCTACGACCTTCTGAAACCAACTATTTCTCTGTTTCTCAAGTTGAATGATTTTAGTGAACGTCTATCCTATCCCATGTGTCTTTATTGGAGGGTTCTTAAAATTAAATCCTAAGCATTGTTTGTTTGTTTGCAGTATGTATAGTGTTGGCATCTAGTACCCCTGGGAACAGTGAGCAATTGTGGAATTCAGGCTTACTCGGAGTGCAGTGACTTAGCAGTTGATCACATTTTGCAGAATTCTATTTGCAAGCTTAGAAAATTACCACACACAGTTCACCATATGGCACGACTTATTTTGCTAAGCGGACTATTGTATTTGAAAAATCAAAAACACTCACTAAATCCCCAAATCTCTCTTTTTTTCTCTACCATCATGGTTTCCATGACTACACTTCACAGCTCCATATTACATCTTACATGTAAATGATTTCTTCTGAAAAACACTATGTAGAATCTTCAAAAGGAAGCAGTGAGAGAGATGTTTACTCTTCCAGGCAAATAGTATGTGCTGATTTACACAACTCTGTCTGGGATTGGGTACAACACCCATGAGAAGTACATTTTAAAAGCATGATTTCTCAGATTTTTAAGATGGGTCCTGAGACAGGCTAGAGATTGGAGATACAAAACTTCGATTGGCAGATAGGGGTTGGTGACAGTACACTTGTGTGTAATGAGTTGGATTCTTATACCTTCTAACAGCTCTTAAATATTCTGCTTCTCTTTTATCTTTGTGGTTTAAGGTGCGCTCTGAACATTTTTTGGGGGGTGGTGGAAGAAAGTATAGTCACATAAATTTTCCCCTTATGAATTTCTTAGAATAACAAAGACACATAAACATTTCTGGGTTTTTGTTTTGTTTTGTTTTTGAATTAGGAAAAGAATGTTGAATTTAATTCCATGCCTACTTTTTCTTTTTTTTTCATGCCTATTTCTTAAAAGTATTCTTCAGAGCTGCCCTTTCCTAGTGTACCTTTCATTTTATTGAAGACCGTATGTTGTTTTCAGTTGCATGAATGTTGTCTAGTCCACAAAGTTATTATTGTGTTTAAAGTGAACACTCCTCAGCTTCTGGCAGGCCGCATCCGGAGCCAGGGATCTTCATTGGTATGTTTTATACGTGCTGGTACAAGGGCCTTCTAGAGTTGTTATTCAAAAAGGAAACCCCAAATGTGCCTCATCTTACAAACAGACAGCACTGCTTTGATGCTTCCCACCCCTTGTTGTAGAATAACATCAAGCTGCTTCAAGAGGAATAACATTTGAAAGGTAAATTTGATGCAGATAGACTTTACTTTTTTTCACCTGCATATTTTGAGGTTTAACACCTTTTCTTGTTAGTAATTAGCACACCTGAAACTGGCCCAACATTAGCAACGCAATCTCTACCTTGTACAATGGAAGTTTTCCCAGGTTTGCAGTAAAGTCTATAAGTTGAAGAATCCACATTGGACGGGTCAAGAATTGGATGACCTGAATGTGCCACATAGAAGCATAGGCCACACCAGAAGCTGCTCTGGATATCATGAAGTCTTAGATCTTTGTCTTCTGTTTCTCACCAAAGAGAGATGTGAAGAGAGCCTTATTGCATTTCCAGTTTCTTTTCTCTTCGACTACTGAAGGCCAGAGTTTCTGATGAAGATTGAAGGGTGATGGCATGAGGTGGTAGGGTCATTATTCTTACAGAAATTACAGCTTCTACCACATTTTAGCTTCTACTTGTTTCTTCTGCATTATTCGAGGCAAACCAGTTGATAAGCATGTAGGAACAGAAATTAGTGAACACTGAGGGCACAATAGCTGTTGTGTGTGCGTGAGGGATGTTTTCATTTGTGTGTGTGTACATGACTATTATGGGATTTTGTGAATAAAATGCTTCCTTTTGTAAAATGCTACTTGACCAAAATTACATGTGTTCATAGGTTTAAATAAAATTTTTATTAGTAATGTATATTAAATGAGGTCCTAAGGAAAACAAGATTCCCAAATTGAGCAAAATTTTTGCTCAAATAAATGAATAAAAACAATATGCATTGCATTGGGGAATGGGGATGGGACTTCAGCAAAAATGGGGTAGTAAGTACCTCCAAACAATCTTTCTTCCATTAAAGCAATGAAAACACTGGCAAAAAAGTCAAAGTCAACTGTTTCAGAAATCTGGCAATTAGCAAAGAGCTTGGAGCGATCTGGGGAAGTTTATTCAAGAAAAATGACTCCATCTTAGTAAGAACAGTGACATTGTAACCTGCTCTATTCCCACTCCCCCTCCCCAGTTCTGTGGTAGCCTGGAGAAAGAACCACTTGTAATTACAGCTCTCCTGGTGCAGACAGCCTTCCCCCCGGGGGTATTTGTCAAAATAATCAGAGGCAATTGTTTAACATTGTGCCTGCCTGAGGTGGTAAATAACAACGGGGCAAATAGGTTAACCAAAAAGCTTCAAAGGAAAAGCTGGGGAATGAGATGTCCATTGGGAACTTGGAAAAGCTGCAACATGCATCTGGAAATCTAGAAGTTAATGTATATGTGTGGGGCTGTGCACATGCCCAGAGCTGTGCGCATACTCAGGAAAGATCAGCCAAAGCCCTAAGTTCTCACCTCTGGGCTCTATACAGTGGAAAGTGAAGGCTAAGGTGGAATTATAAACTGCCTGACTGCGAGTTGAAGGCATTCACCAACATGTGCACAGAGTACCTTGGCAAAAACTGGGAAACTTACTGGCCCAGACACTTAAGGAAATCTCTGTCCAATTATTAGGTGACCACTAAGCTAAACGAGGAGAGACTTCAGTGGTCACAAATGACAAACACGGGTTTTACAGAATCAGTTCAGAAAAGTCAGTAAGACAACAAATGACAACAAATAGTAACAAAAATAAACCCTAGGAAGGGAGTAGAATCTAATTTGCAGAGTTGCCATTTTTTTAAGCAATAATATAAGACATGCAAGGAAAGAAAAGTATGGCCCATACACTGGAAAAAGCAGTCAATAGAAACTGTTCCTGAGGAAGTCCAGATGTTGGGCTTATTAAACAGGCTTTAATTCAGTTATTTTTTATATTATCAAAGGATTAGAGGAAGCCACATATGAGAATGATGTCTCACCAAATAGAGAATATCAAAAAAGAAACAGATTTTAAAACTAAAAACTCCATAGAAAAATATAATAATTGTAATAAAAAATTCACTGGAGCTGCTCAACAGAGGATTTGAGCAAGTGGAAAACAGAATTTGAGAACTTGAAGATTGGCCAGTTGAGGTTATCTCATCCAAGGAACAGAAAGAAAAGAAGAACAAAGAAAACTGGACAGTCTCAGAGACCTGTGAGACACTACTGTCTTAGTCTATTCAGGCTGCTATAACAAAGTACCAGAGACTTGGTGGCTAATAAACAACAAACATTTATTTCTCATAGTTCTGGAGGCTGGCAAGTCCAGAATCATGGTGTCAGCAGATTCAGTGTTTGGTGAGGGCTTCATTATTCACAGATGGCCATTTTTCCCCCTATATCCTCACATAGTGGAAGGGGTGAGGGGCCTCTCTGGGATCTCTTTTATCAAGGCATAAATCTCATTCATGGGGGCTCCACTCTCATGACTTAATGACCACTGAAAAGCCAGAAGGAGAAGAGAGATTATAAAGAGGCAGAAAGAATATTTGAAGAAATAATGGTTGAAAACTTTCAAATTTGATTGAAAATATTAGTCTGTGTTCATCTACCTGTCTTATCTTGTCACATCTGAGCTCAACAAACTCCATGTAGATTAAATTCAGAGATTCACACATAGACACGTTATACTCAAACTGTTAGAAACCAGAAACAAAGAGAAAATCGTGGGAAAGAGCTACAGCACGCAAACAACAACCAAAATGAGGTTGGAGTGGCTATATGATATGAGACTAATTTTTTATATATAGATGTTATATCATCCAATATTGTTGAACTAGTTTATTAGCTCTGATAGTGTTTTGTGGGTTCTTTAGGATTTTCTTTATATAAGACCTTGTCAACTGCAAATAGAAATAGTTTTACTTCTTACTTTCCAATTTGAATGCCTTTTATTTCATTTTTCTTGCCTAATTGCCCTGGCTAGAACATCTAGTATAGGGGTTTGATCCACTGAACAAGAATAAAGATCATATCTTTATTCATGTTTATACAATCAAACATGGAATGTCAAATCTCACTCTGGAGAGATGTGGTAGACTGAAAGTGCCAGAACTTAAAAGTCTGCCCACTGAGAACATTTCCCATCTTTAGTTGTCCTGTAATCTTCAAGATGTCTAAGGATATCTCTTCCTTAGTGTGCAGTTAAATTCCAAGCTGGAATGTAAATTAATACAGCCACTATGGAAAACAGTATGGAGGTTCCTTAAAAAACTGAAAATAGAACTACCATATGACCCAGCAATCCCACTACTGGGCATATACCCTGAGAAAACCATAATTCAAAAAGAGCCATGTACCAAAATGTTCATTGCAGCTCTATTTACAATAGCCTGGAGATGGAAGCAACCTAAGTGTCCATCATCGGATGAATGGATAAAGAAGATGTGGGACACATATACAATGGAATATTACTCAGCCATAAAAAGGAATGAAATTGGGTCATTTGTAGAGACGTGGATGGACCTAGAGAGTGTCATACAGAGTGAAGTAAGTCAGAAAGAGAAAAGCAAATATCGTATAATAACGCATATATGTGGAATCTAGAAAAATAGTATAGAAGATCTTAGTTTCAAAGCAGAAGAGACACAGACATAGAGAACAAATGTATGGATATCAAGGGGGAAAGGGGTGGGGTGGGAGGAAATGGGAGAATAGGATTGACACATATACATTATTGACACTATGTATAAAATGGACAACTGATGGGATCATGCTGTATAGCACAGGGAACTCACCTAGTGCACTGTGGTAACCTAAATGGAATGGGAGGGAAGTCCAAAAGGGAGGGGATATCTGTATGTGTATGGCTGATTTATTTTGTTGTACAGTGGAGGCTAACACAACATTGTAAAGCAACCATACTCCAATAAAAATTAATTAAAAAAATAAAAACAAAAAACACACACACACACAAAATTTAAAAAATAAATTCTAAGTTGGGCAAAGCTAGTAGCAAGATTCCCTGACACTTGTGATACCATTACAGAAAGGTCTCAAAGTTACTAGGCCACCCTCTCATTATTTAATTTTAATTTTGGAAGGATATGAAGTTAAATTCTAAACTACTAGGGGTGCAGTAGAGAAATTGCTCTAGAGATCATATATATAGTCATAATGTTGCTTAGTTTATTTAACGTTCTCTTTCAGATAAGCATTATTTTGGCAATAATCTTAAATATTCTCTGAACAAAGGTTAAAGCAGGGTGCGGTGGGTTGTGCAACACGTAGTTCTGAATTGAGCTCTATTTCCAGGCTGATGAGCAGGGAATTGGGGGAGGGGTGGGATGCAGAGCTTGGGAACTTGCTTGAGTGCTGCTGAAACTTGTCCTCAATATTTAATATTTAATGTTTTAACTGCGGTAGTAGAAGGTTAAGAACAGAGTCAGTAGTTTCAAACTGCAAGAATGTTATATTCTGTGTTGGAAGATACGAGATTTGGGACAGTCTGGTCCTTTGATTTGGAAAAGCCCCTTAAAGGGAATTATTTAGCCCTTCAATTGTGGAGCAGAATTGCCCCCAGGAAAGCTGCTTAAGTTAATGTCACTCTAAATGACTAACCTGATACTCAAGATAATCAATAATTTTTCTGAGAGGTGAGCAGAATTGTATTTCCTCTGTGTTCAGGTCCCCTGAGAGAGTTTATTTTGTTTCTTCTCTGAAGATTTAGGGGAAATCTTTTTTCTTTTCCCCCTGGTGATATTTCTGTTTTGTTGGATTGGGAGCTGGGAGAAAGACACCGAAGGAGCTGACTTCCTGAGAGACTTGGTGAGACACCAGGACCCAGGGGTGATACTTTGAGGGGAGGTCAGTTTTTTCTACTGAGGCATAGGACCCTGGGAGAGTCCAGCAGAGCTGGGAGTAAAAGCTGGGGATGCTAAGGAGAGAGCCCTAGTCAGGACGGGGGACAGGGTGGGGTGATGGAGCTGGGGCCTACAGAAAGTACTGGCAGCAGTGGGAGAGCGCAGATGGACTTGAGACAACACCCCTGGGTACCCAGAAAGCGACCAAGGACCCTTTGTGGATGGCTCAGCATCTGCCTTGGAAGGTGGAGCTCCAAATATGCATCATTTTGGCACTAAAATAAATGTGACCTCAACTGGATCCACAGGCTGGTGAAATCCAGCCCATTCAAGTTTCTTCTAGATGGTACTTCCCTGTGTAAGGTTAGCAAGAGAAGTGCTGATCTAACCTTCATTTCTAGAAAACGGGAAACAATAAGAGACCAAAGACAATCAAATGGCTTAATAAGTAGGGCAGTGAGAACATCTCAGGATTGACCTATACCATTTGGTCTCACTGAATGCAATGTGATGATCAAATGCATCTCTTTTTAAAGGGGTACTCTACCACAAATTCATTATCCTAGTTATTGGACTGCGTTTCCTTCAAAGGAGAGCATTTAATGTGCTAGTTAGTAGACCATTTCTTCACGACAAGAACTCTGCATTCTTTATTTACTTATTTATTTATTGGCTGTGTTGGGTTTTTGTTGCTGGGCGTGGGCTTTCTCTAGTTGCAGCCAGCGGGGCTGCTCTTCGTTGTGGTGTGCGGGCTTCTCATTGCGGTGGCTTCTCTTGTTGCGGAGCACAGGCTCTAGGCGCGCAGGCTTCAGTAGTTGTGGCGTGGGCTCAGTAGTTGTGGCTCACGGGCTTAGTTGCTCTGTGGCGTGTGGGATCTTCCTGGACCAGGGCTTGAACCCGTGTCCCCTGCATTGGCAGGTGGATTCTTAACCACTGTGCCACCAGGGAAGCCCAAGGCCTCTATTTTAAAATAAAAGATTTGTTACCATGAAGTTTACTACACACAGAGCAGTGTCACAATTAGATTAGTTTCTGTACATCTATTATCTAATTGGAAAGATGACAAGTGAAAGATAATGCTGCCTCTGTTATGATGACAGTTATGCTTTCAAGAGTTTATAGTTCTTAAAATCGAGGGTGAGTCAGATCAGTAAATTAAGTGTATAAAAATATAAAGCAATATGAATAAAACATTTTAGAAATGAAAAGCTTTTAAACCATTCTTCCCTCATTTTTATATTCACTGAATTCCCTTATTAATAAGAATTATGTTTTTACTAACATTCAAAGGAACCAAAAAGCAATTATCCACCAGTAAACTACATTTTTACTGCAATGCATAAACTTTCAAGTGTATGTACAAGAAGTTCCTCTGAACACAGGAAAATCAAAGCCAGAAATTGGAGTTTTTGTAAAGGTATTTCAATAGTAAGTTTAGGCAAGCAGGGGAAGGAGTTTCTTGCGTCTTTCCCAGTTTGATATATTTCAGAAGGGACGTGTAAAGGAAGCGACTTCATGTGATGATTTATAATTTTACAGGAAGTGATGGAGTATGAAGACCTTTAGGAAGCATTGTATGTTCACTTAGTTTGCTGGCTGGCCAAACTTTTACTTGGGCCCGAAATCTTTGCATTAAATAGATCATTATGTTAAGACGTGTTAGAGATGTTTATTTCCTACAACAGAAAATTTTCCTACAGTCATTAACATTGTGAGCAAGGTTTTGTTCGAAATTCTTGCATCCTGGGAAAATTCTGTAGGATTTGTGACATAGGAGAAGTTAAGAAACTTTTCATACAAACAACCTGATGACAAATGTGTGTGATTATTTTTCGCACTTTTTTGGTGAATTATTATTTTCTTTCTAACCGATTCAGGCATCTTTGGAGTGAAAGTACCAAGAGGATAGGCATTTGGGGGGTTGAGTCCTGCCAACAGCAGATCCTGCAAGAAGGATTCGGCTACATGGTTTATTTGGGAGGAGATGACCGGAGGCAAGAGGGAAGGTGAGACAGGGAAAGAAGAAAGGCCAGTCAGCCTGTCAGTGACCAGGTTACCGCTGGGGCAACTTGGTCTAGATGGGCTTGGGGAGTCAATCTCTGAAAAGCTGTGAGGGAATCCCCCTCCGAATTCTCCAATTAAGGATGAGGTGACTGGGCGTTTATGGTCCTACTCCCATCCTCCTTTGTTTGAGAGCTACCCCCAGGCATGTCATTCCTCTGTCTTGTGGGTTGCACTGAGGGACATTCAGCAAGTTTCCTTGATCCCAGAAAAAGCCCTCAGGCAGGGAAGACCAGCGGTGCGGTCCCGAGGGGCAAAGCTGGCAGCGTGCTGGCAATTGTCTGTGGCAGCTGTAGGTGAACTTGTGGACCCGGGGCCAGCAACAGTGGGAGCCACCAGGGCAATTCTGATCGGTCTCCTTTGTACTGGGGATAAGGTTGTGGCATAGTTTCTATCCCGGACACTCCTACCCCCTGGCACGGTAATCAATGCAGATGTAGTAGCATAGTGTTAGCCCTCTTAAAATGAAGAGAGATGATGTCTTAAAATACAAGTTTGGCTTCTGTGAGAGAGACTGAAAATAGAAGTAGCTTATAAAGAGAGAGCTGTTTTTTACTCACATATATATATTCAAGCTCACAAACTGAATAACCAGAGGTCCAGGTGCCTTGTATCGCGTTCCACCGTCCCTGGGGGATTGTTCTTTTCACACAGACAAGATGCTCTACACCTCCCCGTCTGCATTCCAGCCACCAGGAAGTGAGAAAGGGAAGAGAAGGGCACATGCTTTTCCTTCAAGGGCACAGCTTAGAAATCGTATGCATAATTTTCTCTCTTATAGTGTTGGCCACAACTTAGTCCTGACTCCAAGGAGAGCTTGGAAATGTTGCCTTTATCTTGGACAGTCATTTGCCCAGCAAAAAATTAGTTTACTGGGGGAGAAGGGGAAAACAGATCTTGGAGAACACATAGCAAGTTCTGCTACAGACCCTACCTAGGGTGCATCTTCTAGAGAAGATGTGCCTGGATTATCTAAGTTTCAAAACGGAATCTTTGAAATATATATATATATATATATATATATATATATAAAATCATTTAAAATTATTTAATGCCACTGTAAAAAGCTTTAAAACATTATGAAAATGTGTGTATGTTTGTGTTGGTATTCATAAAGTTATAGATGGTTTTTACTCTGTTAGGATATTTTACAGTTGTAGGAAGGATTTTATGCTATTGTGGTAACATATATGTATATATTTTATCTACCATAGCTAGTTGCTTCTATCCTATGTTCTAGACTTTATTTCTTTTATACTTTCTTTCTCTCTCCCTCTGACACACACACCCTTAGATACCCTCCTGTTTATTGGTACTCTGCTAATAATTAACCAGCAAGATAATAAAATTGGTCTTGATGGTACTTTTTTCCTTTCCCTTAACTTTTTCTTTCTTTTGCGGTACGTGGGCCTCTCACCGCCGCGGCGCCTCCCGCCGCGGAGCACAGGCTCCGGACGCGCAGGCTCAGCGGCCATGGCTCACGGGCCCAGCCGCTCCGCGGCATGTGGGATCTTCCCGGACCGGGGCACGAACCCGTGTCCCCTGCATCGGCAGGCGGACTCTCAACCACTGCGCCACCAGGGAAGCCCCTCCCTTAATTTTGACATCGTTTTCTTGACAGTGTCACAATTAGACTTTATAACACCTCGCTTTCTGCCTCAGTTGCCACACCTGATCAGCCAAACTTCTCTTTCTGTCAGCTTTGCACTTTTGCTGCTTTGCATACCCTCCCAAAAGGGGGCATTCCCATCCTCATGTCTTAAAACGGGAATAGTCTCCCATCATCGATTGAAGGACTATGTATGTCTCCTTCAAAACTTGAAAAACTTTTCCCCATTTTGTAATTTACAGCTCTCACGCACAGTGAACCTGGACCTTAGGATGCTATTGGTGAGTGTTGGAAGGAGAATTAGAGGAGAATCAGGGACAGGTTCTGTGTTCCTAAAGGACAGGAAATGTGTCTAATCTGTGTCTGTATCTGTATGTGTGTCTAACATGTATATAGGCGATGAATTTACTATCATCCTTAATATTGGGACAGTGATTTTGCTTAAATTCTTTGTGTGCTTAGAAAACTGCTGGCTTTCGCTGTGTGGCAGAGCTGGAATTTGAGTCCAGAGCCCGCGTCCAGAAGCATGTGCCACTGTTCTTAGGTTGATGGTCATCCAGGAAAGCTGAGGATGTGGCCCAGGGTGAGTCGCGGGCAAAGCTTCCAGGGCAGCTTTCTGGAGACCCTGGCTTAGGTTCCTACACTGGGAGCATTTCCAATCAACAGAAAGCCTGTGATCACTCAGATTCCTGGAGATCTCTAACACTTGACAAGAAAAATCACCTTCCCTTTGGGGAAGAAGATCTGTTATGAGTAGGCGCCAGAAAATGGCGATTTAAGAAATGAAATTTCTGTAGCAAAAAGAAAAGCTGTCCAAGTACTACCTTCACATATGTTTTCTCTTTGATCGTCCCCATATCTAGTTTTCTTATTCTTTTTATGATTACTAGTCCCATTTTATGGGTGAGAAAATGAGAGCTAAAAGGTTTAAATAACTGACTGATCCCAGCCAGTAAGTTTCAGAAGAAGTACTGGGCTCTTTTTCCTGAATGCATTTCATCTTTGAAACCCAGCACTGATGTGGGCTGGGGCCCAAATGTAGCACAGATTATAACAAATAGGAAAATTAGAAGGATTCAGTTATCTGTGCCCAGGTCCTTTTGTTTTCTCTCTGATTTATCTTCCTGATTCTTAACTGCAAGCCATAACCATGTTGCTCAGCACTCTTGAAACTGGGGACACAAAATACTTTCATTTGGGTTCAGAAAGCACCAGCCAGTGGTTCAGGCTCAGCTGGAATTCCAGGCAGACTCCATATCCCAGAGGGTGCACTTCCTGAGGAGCCCTGATCTCCAGGGTCAGCCTCCTCCTTGGTCCTCTCAAGATGATGACGCAGCCCCCACGAGGTGCTAAGTATGTGGTTAAGCTCGTTTCATATTTGATGGTATTTAATCCTCATGTTCACGAGGGGATATTGGTTATATCGCTGCCCCATTTCATAGCCAAGAGACTTGGGACTTAGGGGGTAAACTCACCTGCCCAAGGTCACAGGGTTGATGCAGGGACCTGGATCAGTCTGTCTCTAAAGCCCCCACTCTTGGCCACCTGGACAGGTGTTGTCTCTCTCACTGAGAACCTTGGGTCACTGGGACACTGCCTTCCAGCCAACTGAATGATTGACATGAACTTCATATAAGAAAATACCACGAATATCCAAACAGAGATACCCACATTCCTTGTTTGTCACTTCTGCTGTCACCAGCCAAGAAGGGAGACTTCTCCTTTCAAGACTGAGTTCTTTTTCCTAATCAATGCTATTTACCTACATAGGCATTTCTACTATCTTAATTTCTCAAACTGTCCTCCACATGTCCCTAGTCATAATTCATTCTAAGTTTTCCTTGCCTCTGCTGCATCCCTACTTCTCCTCTGAAAATCATATATATCACTTTTCCCAAAGTGGAATTCCAGGCTGATACTAACCTATTGTTTTATATTTCATGAATCAATCTTTATAGTGTCCTTAAATTAATATAGGCTCATGGGAGATAATATTCACAAGAGTTGCACAGAAAATGCAATTTAAGGCAGAATTATTCCTCAAGCAGTTAAATGATACTAACTGAATTTTATGTTAGGCACTAATTAAAATTTCTGATCGCAGTGACATATTACTTTAATTTTCTTGTATTTTGCTCTCCATTCAGGCTTATTTACATTGCTTCTAATCTGCAGTCTATCACATTTCAGGTACTCAAAAATTGTTAAATCATGGAGTCATAAATGCATACCTAGAAATATTTTATGAAAACATTTTCTTCTCAAAACCTAAACTTATTGATTAACTGGTAGGCCCAGTACATATGTATATGTATAGAGATATATGACAAAATTTATACATATGACTTTACATGTAGATTATATAAAATTATGTAAAATGCATGAAATCACATATAAAACATATATGTAAAAATCATATATATGCGGTAAATCCATCAACTATAAAAATCATATGTGTATAAAATAATAAATATGACATGATTTTGTACATATATGATTATATATGAGATATGTCTATCTCATATGTATGATTTTACATATATGTGTATGATATTAACACTTTAAGCAAACCTAGGGCCCCTTGCCGTCTGGAAGTCTCGTCTCTGAAGGGTGGGCTGAGTATCCCGGGTCTCCTCTCCTGACACTGCCTGGGAAATTCTCCAGCTGATAAGCCGAGAGTGGCTCCAGGAGGGGTTCAGTGTGGCCTCGGGGCGGTGAGGTCTGAGCAGTCACCCAGGTGCTTAACGAGTCTTCCCCCCGCAGGCCAGGCAGATCAGGGACCCTGTTTGCTGGGTGAGGGCTAGGAGAGTGTCGCTCGTTTGTCTTGTGGTTCCTGAGCTTCAATGTGCAGTTTCAGACGGACCTGGTTTGCTTCTTACAGGAACCTGCTCAGGCATCATCAGAGGCATTGTTGGCTCTATATTAAAGGTGGAGAAATGGACATCTCCTTATGCAAATTGTAAAGTGACTTACGATGTGGCTAAGAAATGGCAGAAACAGGATTAGGGCTTAGTTCTCTTTCCTACTTGAAAGCTTTTCCTATCACATCTTCTCTACCTTATTTTCCCTCCAGTTGTTGAATGTACCCTCCCACCTCCCACCAGCAGGATACGCTAGCCTGTTGGTACTGCACTCATCGTTTAGATGACGTTTGTGCTACCTGTTTTGAATAGTATAAACATGGAATGTAAATGAATTCTTTTTCCCTTTGATGTCATGGTCCAAAAGTCCTATGCTGGTTGGCAACCTGCTTTCAGCCTCATGTCATTTTACACGTTGACATATGAGCCCATCTCTTTTTCCTGTCCTCTCCCCCAGCCCCTTCAGTAAATTGGGTTTATAATAGAAACACTAACTCAACGTTAACCAAAGTGATACTGTCAAGTGATATGATAAGACTGCTGGGTGATGTTTTATGGTAATAGATTCTCTTTGGACTTCATTTCCAAGATCATGAGATGGTGCCTTAAGGGCAAACAGAAAATGTGAAAGCCATAGCAGGAGGAAATCTATGGCACGTATGTCGCCATTGTGTTTCCATTCCCAGCTTTGTTATGCAAACAAACCAAAACCAAAACCAAACAAAACCCCGTCTTTTCAATTATACTCCAATAAAAACGTTAAAAAAACAACAAAAAAACCCCCTGTCTTTTGTTAATACAAAACATGGACAAGAGTTTTTAGAAAAAGAATCCCTATGTAAGGAGATGAAGCTTATAAAATGAATCATAATGTCCAGCCTACCCAATTTTCCCCTCCCATAAGGGCATTTAACAGAGTTTGGCCACATTCATATGAACCTCTTTATTTAAACCCCTGAGCACTAAAGTGTTATAAATCCCTTCCTTGGTTTCTCTTACCTGATTTAAGAAAGATGAAATCTTCAAAGGGAAAAAAAAGGAAATCAATGCACAAAGAATGTGAAGAAATATAAGGGGCATTAAAATAGTGAACCTTGAAAAGATTTATGCTCCTGTCTTAGTAACTTTTAGTGCCAGAGGACTGATAGAATGCTCTAGGTAACTTGCCAGGCTGTGGCCTTTCTAAATCCATTCCTATGCCTGGCACCATCTTAAAACTTGGCTTTAGCACCTATGATCTGTGTGATGGGTTGCAAGTTACAAAACCTCAGTTATTTAATCTGAAAAATGAGAATAATGAGAGCCCCTACTCCATTGGATTGTTGGGAGGATTAAGTATTTTTAAGTACTTTGCATAGTGCCTGGCATAGAATGAATACTCATTAAATGTTAGCTATCGTTATTATCATATATCTTGATGGACAAAACCAGGCTCCTGAGAATCTAGTCATCTCCTGAGATAATGCCAGAAAAGAGAGGGTTCCAGATTCTCCACCCCTCGAGGACCAACCCGTTTAGCTTCTGCTCTTGCTTAGAGGGACATATTCCTTTCTTAGTAGCCGGGTGATGCAACGGATGATTTTCCCCCATCAACTGAAGCCTCTCCCTTCTAGACACAGAACACGGGAGCTTGTCTTACACTTTACCCATCTTCCTGTACGACACCTTAAGAAACCAAAGGCCATAGGAGCGAGGCAGGAAAGAATGTACAAATTCAACAAACAAAATTCTAATTTGGAGGAATAGAGTAACTCTTAAAAAGTTCAGTCCTAAAGTTATATTGCTGGGTTCGTTGGACAGCGCCTCAAACAGTGGCTTGCACATTTTTACACACCCAAGTGCTAAAGACCCAGAGACACTGGCCAGAAAATAAAGCTGAGTGTTCACAACCTTGCAGAATTTCAGAAAAGCACAAGACTATGCCGTGTAGATAGATATCCAAGCTACTGGATCACCCACTGGGCTTTCTGTGTGTACTTAACTGCATGAGAGTTCTGGAGAATTATTTTTCTGACCTAAAGTTTTTGGACATATATCATTTCTTGGCAAGAAGCAAAAAGTATTTCAAATTCCCTTGGTTTGGTTATTTTTTGTGATGAGCACAGAGTAGATGCCACTGTAGGAAACAGCTCCATTGTGAGCAGAGGGGCCTGAAATTTGTGAGTTTGGAGAGTGCAGTAGGTATAATGGTTATATGTCCATTCCTGGGCCAAGGACCATTCTGTTTGCACATGTTAAGTCCGGGAAATAAGGGCCAGTGAATTGTGTTAGAAAGAGGCAGTGGCTGGATTTTTCCCAGGGAGCAGATTGCTCCTCCCACGCAGGCTCGCACCTGGTTGCCCTGCGGCCTGGCTCTCTGGCCGCCTCTTGGATGACTTGGTCACGCCTGCCTCACAAAGATGGGTGTGCACTGTCTTTTCCATCTGGAAAATAATGTGGATACTGCCAGTGGATTTGCATCTCATCTGAGGAGAAGCTATTCTTTTAACGAAATGCTGCCTGGCTGGTGTGTGTATCTCTAGACAAACCAAATGGCCAAGATTCTTCTACAAATTTTCAGAAGAAAATGTGAACGCTAACCAGATCCACCTTTAAATGAATCATATCAGAGAACTGTGTCTTTCTTTTCCCTGCACAGAGTCTTTGCAAAGGAAAACAATACTTGGAAGGACTTTGCCCGCCCCAGGCAAGAAGGAACTCAGTTCAGACAAAGCCACTGTGACCAACTTCACCTTCACAAGCCGCTCTGGTGGGGACTGTGCTCCTGGGGCTTGAGCCTGGAACATTCTCTCCTTGCTCAGCTACTCATTACAATCTCTCGAAGGAACAGGAAGTCCAGCAGGAATTATTAATGGTGTAAGGATGACGGATTTAAGAGTGAAGATTGTATAGCTTTGTGGTTCTATGCCTTTCGCTGAAGCAGAACAACGAAGTTTAAGGATGGGGCCCAAAGTGTGAGGTCTGTGATATAACAACTTGTCCCAGTAGAAAATAAGACTGGACATCACTCTATGACCTGTATGGGACCGCAGCTTAATTAGAATATCCCAGTGGGATAGTGCCTCAGAGGTGCTAAAGTGCAGCCTGAACAAGCCACACCGATCTTGGGTACCGTGGCTCTGGAGAAAGCTGGGTTGGGGGCCGAACACAGGGATGGGCATGGTGCCCATGCCTGCCTTTATGCCACAGACCAGAAACCTTATCCTGGCTACGGCTGCCTGGCAAGTAATTGCCCGAATGAAGTGCTAAAGCGAGCAGCCGCCGTGTCAGAGAATCTGACCTTGGGAAGATAATGAGACAAGGAGAATTCAGAACAGATGAAAGCCAAGAGCACCTACTTCATCTACTGACAGCCAGAGACACCTTCATGCTCAATCAGTTTCTGCTAATGAGACAAGATGGGGCAAGATGGTGAAACAGCAGTAACAGGCAAACTTTTTTTTTTCAGCTTAATGATCTATAACTTAGCTAGATAAAATCCTCTTTTAGGTCAGGCAGCAACAGGAGTCTGAGGGTAAAAAATAAAAAACCACCCCCTGAATTGTTTTGGTATTGTTTACTTTGTAAGGGGAGTGATGAGGTTGAAAGAAATAATAAAGACCGTGCCATTTCCTGGTGGACTCAACCAGAGGGACAGCGTTTAATACGGCTGTGCCTTGGCCAGTGAATCCCTTAAATCATTCTCTCTTACAGACCCTGTTGCTAGCTGTTTTAACATCCAACAAGAAATTTAAGTTGCGCCTGTCGCTTTTAATTAATCAGTTCTTTAGTCTCTCTCTTCTGTGCTGCAAGTTATTACATGCCTCCTGGAGATGACACTGCAATTTCCATAAAGTTTTGAATATCTATCAACAGGGGAGTTTTTGGATACCTCCTACTTTCTTTGCAGTTGCAGAAATGGTGCCCAGGTCACGGGAGAGGGAACCATTGGCTGGCTAACTTTCGTGCACTTGACATGGCAGGAGGAGCACCGTTTAATCTTCCCTCCACCTCTGGGTGGCAATTCCTTTTTTTTTTTTTTGGCCGCACTGTGCAGCATGCGGGATCTTAGTTCCCTGACCAGGGATCGAACCTGTGCCCCCTGCAGTGGGAATGCCGAGTCTTAACCACTGGACCTCCAGGGAAGTCCCTGGGTAGCAATTCTTATTCAGCTTCCTTTATTGATGAGAAAACTGAGGGCACAGAGAAATTATGAAGTCCTCCAGTATTCCATGGTGGGTATGTCATTATTTATATTTATCTTTTTATTGCCAAAGTTCCTGGCCTTTTCACTGCATCCTGATGCTAATAGATAACTTTTCAAGATAGATACATGGGAAGGGGTGAAAATTATAGTCCCGAAAAACAAAGTCAACGTATTTAAGACAAGAAAAGCTGTCTCTGAATTAACTTTTTGGAGAAATACACAATGTGTTTGAAGCAGTGTGATGAGAGATTAGTGGATTGTCATCGGCCTTTATCAGTGCTACCTCGGCTGGGTCCGAAACAGTTTTGTGGGTCCTTGAGCTGCTGAAGACAATTTCTTATCTGATGCCACTGGTGTCTGCACGAGAGTTTTCTTGCCTTCTGAAGAGGGGAAAGGCTATAGCACTGTCTTTAGTCTCTCTACCTGCACTGCTCGTCCCCCAAACACACACACACACACACACACACACCCCTGTGAAATCACAGGTAGCCGAAGGCTGCTCTCAGGAATGGTAGATGAAGGAAATCAGGGCTGCCATGGATACTTGGGAAATGGAGCTCTCTGCACGGGTTGTCCTCTAAAACTCGAGCCGATGCTCACCTCGGCCAATCTCAGAAAGACTGAGCCATTGCAAGCAAGCAGTGGTTTCTGTATGTCAGTGAAATACGTTACCTGAGGAAATGCTTCTCGTGTTGGGAAAGTGGACACTTGCTCAGTGTGACTCCTGATGACTCTGCTCAGCGGTCCTGCAGGGTCAGCTTTCATAATCAAACGACACAGCCTTGGCGACCGTGCTGGAAACACCCTTTATTTTCCTCATTTGCTTAAAGAACCTGCCCAAGCAGCCCCTGTATGGATGGGGGAGGGCTGAGGTCAGGGGAAGGAAAGGGCCAGAAAGGAGAAGGAGGCTTTTACTGGTTTATTAGGTACCCTAGGCCAAAACATTATTCCTCTTTCTGAAGGTGCATGCCACAAATCCATAAGCCTCTAAGACAAAAACCAACTTTTTTTCTGCCTTAAATTACTCATTCTGACATGTTAGGATTTTCATCTGTCCTTCCTTTCATTAAAATGAAATAAATTTTATTGTACAAAATCTACAGTCATTGTAGAAAAAACAAATAAGCAAAAAGAAAACTATTTAATCATAATTATACTTCTAATGATAATATTATTAAAGTCTGATGTATAGTCCTCTTCTCCATTTCTATTTCTATTCATACATATACTTTACCAACACACATATAAGCAAAATGAGACAATAACGCAAAGTTCTTTTTGGTAAACTGTTTTTTTTTTTTTTTGCCACTTTATGTAAATGAACATCTTCCATATCAATACATCTATTTCGATGTTAACATTTAAAATTTTTACATGATATTTCATAGTATGGTAGTATCATACTTTATTTAATCAATGTAGAAATTTTAGGCTGTTTGCAAATTTTTTGATATTTTGCATTAAGTTAGAGTTTATGTTTTTGTACAGCTATCTTTTAATACTTGTACAATTAATTCCTTAGTATAAATGTCCTTAAATGGAATTTCTGGGTCAAAGCATATACTATTTTAAAAAGCAATTTCTGTTTTTCTCAAAAAATTAGGTTAAAAATGGTTTTCCTTTGCCAGTCCTGAAAAGTGCTGACCACATAGGCATTTGGTGTCTGTTTCTCTTCCTTTGAACCAATAGCCTTGGTCTAAGTCATTACTCTCCACATTAGAAATACCCTAGGGAATTGTTCCCTGAATGAGACATGGGTGCTCATGGTTGTTCTCTCTCCCTCACTGTACACAGACTTGAGTGACAGGGAGCTAAAGAATGATGAGGAAGAGAAGTGCTAAATCCTACAATGGGCAAAACGAAACAAAACACAGACACTTCAAATGACTTAAGGTCCAAAATGTTGGCAATTTATATTCACAGTTGCTGAGAAGGCTTGAAAAGGTGATCCTAGAAAAATAAGAAGTAATCGTAAAAATAAAACCACCTGAAATTTCTAGGAAATTGGCAGTGAGAAAATTATTTTCTTAATTTAAAAAGAAAGTAAAAAATTCTGGAAACCACATACTGATGAAATTGGCAAATTGGCAAAACAAAACAAAAAACATAAATAAGAACCAAATGAACTGAGCAGAAGTTGAATTCAACAATGTGTCTGGTCAACATCACCTGAAAGGAGAAGCCAACATTCAGTGTGCTGTGAGGGCAGAGTTAGGAGAGGAAGGAGGGCCAGTGACTGCTATTCACAATTCACAAAGCGGAACCAAAAATCTCTGTGTGGAGTTTCCAACACCCTACTCCACAGACAAGTACAGGAACCAAGGAACACAACCAAATACGTGGTTAAGCACCAGGGAAATAGAGAGTTTAATTCTGCTGTACCTTTCCCTGGTGCCCTTAGGATGTTGATTTGTATTATATATTACATTATACTGTATTACATTATATTATGGTATTGATATATTATATTAAGACATTGGAAAGTATAGTGGGTTTTGCCCTTGTGACAGCCGGACTGCTTTACTCAGTCTCTAAAGATTTCACATTTCCATTGTTTTCCTCTAAACTTTTTATTTTATGTTTACCCACCTTAAAACATCCCTGCTTCTATATGGCCACTTACTTAGCTGTGTAAGTCCTTCCATAGTTTGACTTAAAGAAAGTTTGGCATTTTTATAGGGGTCACGAAATCCACTTCTTCCAGATTCTCCTTTGGAGCGTTAATATTTCCGGGAAACTAATGGCTTAACTTGACTCTCCTAGAGCAGCATGCTCTCCAGCACCATGATAATTCGATTTTTGTAATAATTTTTGATGTGATGCTTTGTCAATACTTTTCTAGTGGGCTTTATAAATTGTTCCCTTGGTCTTCTGTCTGTCCATACACTTACTGTCTTTCCTTTGCCCTCCTCCCGTCCTTCAAAAGGATGATGCCTTCTCCACTTGTCCTCTTAAGAGGTTGCAATGAAAGGATTGATGGGAGGAGTCAAGATGGTGGTGTGAGAAGACGTGGAGTTAATGTCTCCCCACAACTAGGGCACCTGCCGGCCGCTGGTAGGGGACTGACCCCCAAGGGGATGGGAGGAACCCCAGAGTGAACCGCTAGGATGTAGGGGGATCAAGGGGGGAGGAGAAGTGGAGGCCAGACAAGATCAGCACCCCTGAGACCGGGGAGATCAGGAGAGGCAGGTAGGAGCGATTGCCTAGCCCACTGTGGCTGGGGAGCTTGCTGAGCTCCCAAGCCGGTTCTCCCCCTTCCAAAGCCCCATCCAGGCTGCATAGGTCCTGGGGCCATAGGAGGGAGGCCGAGGAAATCAGGAGAGGCAGGCGGGAGGGGTCCTCACAGACCCCAGACCAGAGGAGCAAGAGAGGAGAGGAGGACGTTTGCTCTACCCACTCAAGCCCAGGAAGCCTGCTGGGCTCCCAGGTGAGGTCCCCAGCCCTCTGAGATCAGGGATGGGTGGCACGCCTGGCCCCTTCTTTCCCTTGAGCCTAAGCCCCACCCCCCCATGGCCCCCAGGGCCTTTTCCAGCCCTGTGGGTCCTGAGCATTGGCCCCACCCACCCCCCCAAACCTCACCCTTGCTTAGGCCCCACCCTCACAGCCAAGGCCTCCCCCCACCACCCTTTTATTTTTTCTTTTCCCTCCTCCTCTTTTTTACTATTGTGGTACTGATGTACTTTCTGGTTGTTGATTCATCTATATTTGTAGTTTTACATTCTTTCTAACATATCTGTTAGTTTCTGAGTCTGAACCACTGGACTAACAGAGAACCTCAGATGCCAGGGAATATTCATTGGAGCAAGGTCTCACAGCGGTCCTCACCTCAGCACCAAGACCCAGCTCTACCCAATAGCCTACAAACTCCAGTGCTGGAAGCCTCAGGCCAAACAACCAGTAAAACAGGAACACAATCCCACTCATTAAAAAAAAAAAAAGTGAGATGGCAAAAAAATATGTCACAGATGAAGGAGCAAGGTAAAAGCCTACAAGGCCAAATAAATGAAGAGGAAATAGGCAATCTACCTGAAAAAGAATTCAGAGTGATGATAGTAAAGATGATCCAGAATCTCAGAAATAGAATGGATGCACGGATTGAGAAAATACAAGAAATGTTTAACAAAGATCTAGAAGAACTACAAAATAAACTAACAGACATGAACAACACAATAACTGAAATGAAAAATACACTGGAAGGAATCAATAACAGAATAACGGAGGCAGAAGAACGAGTAAATGAGCTGGTAGACAAAATGCTGGAAATAATTGCCAAGGAGCAGAATAAAGAAAAGAGAATGGAAAGAATTGAAGACAATCTCAGAGACCTCTGGGACTACACTAAACACACCAACAATTGAATTATAGTGGTTCCAGAAAAAAAGAAAAAGAAAGGGTCTGAGAAAATATTTGAAGAGATTAGCGTTGAAAATTTCCCTAACATGTGAAAGGAAATAGTCACCCAAGTCCAGGAAGCACAGAGAGTCCCATACAGGATAAACCCTAGGAGAAAACACACCAAGACACATGTTAATCAAACTAACAAAAATTAAATTCAAAGAAAAAATATTAAAAGCAGCAAGGGAGAAACAAAAAAATAACATACAAAGGAATCCCCATAAGGTTATCAGCTGATTTTTCAGTGGAAACTCTGCAGGCCAGAAGGGAGTGGCAGGACATACTTAAAGTGTTGGAAGAGAAAAACCGACAGCCAAGGTTACTCTACCCAGCAAGGATCTCATTCAGATTTGATGGAGAAGTCAAAAGCTTTTCAGACAAACAAAAGCTAAGAGAATTCAGCACCACCAAACCAGCTCTACAACAAATGCTAAAGGAACTTCTCTAAGCGGGAAACACAAGTGAAGAAAAAGACCCACAAAAACAAACCCAAAACAATTAAGAAAATGGTAATAGGAACATACATATTGATAATAACCTTGAATGTAAATGGATTAAATGCCCCAACCAAAAGACACAGACTGGCTGAATGGATACAAAAACAAGACCCATATATATGCTGTCTACAAGAGACCCACTTCAGACCTAGGGACACACACAGACTGAAAGTGAAGGGATGGAAAAAGATATTCCATGAAGATGGAAATCAAAAGAAAGCTGGAGTAGCAATACTCATATCAGATAAAATAGACTTTAAAATAAAGACTGTTACAAGAGATGCGGAGGGACACTACATAATGATCAAAGGATCGATCCAAGAGGAAGATATAACAATTATAAATGTTTGTGCACCCAACATAGGAGCACCTCAATTCATAAGCCAAATGCTAACAACCATGAAAGGAGAAATGGACAATAACACAATAATAGTAGGGGACTTTAACACCCCACTTACACCAATGGACAGATCATCCAAACAGAAAATGAATAAGGAAACACAAGCTGTAAATGACACAATAGACCAGATAGATCTAACGCTTTCTTCTCAAGTGCATATGGAACATTCTCCAAGATAGATCACATCTTGGATCACAAATCAAGCCTCAGGAAATTTAAGAAAATTGAAATCTTATCAAGCATCTTTTCTGAGCACAACGCTATGAGAGTGGAAATCAATTACAGGAAAAAAAAATGTAAAAAATACAAATACATGGAGACTAAACAGTTTGCTACTAAATAACCAAGAGATCACTGAAGAAACAACCTAAGTGTCCATCGACAGATGAATGGATAAGGAAGATGTGGCACATATATACAATGGAATATTACTCAGCCATAAAAAGAAATGAAATTGAGTTATTTGTAGTGAGGTGGATGGACCTAGAGTCTGTCATACAGAGTGAAGTAAGTCAGAAAGAGAAAAACAAATACTGTATGTTAACACATATATATGGAATCTAAAAAAATGGTACTGATGAACCTAGTGGCAGGGCGGGAATAAAGAGGTAAACGTAGAGAATGGACTTGATGACATGGGGTGGAGGGCAAAGCTGGGCCGAAATGAGAGTAGCATGGACATATACACACTACCGAACGTAAAATAGTTGGCTGGTGGGAAGCAGCAGCACAGCACAGGGAGATCGGCTCGGTGCTTTGCGATGACCTAGAGGGGTGGGATAGGGAGGGTGGGAGGGAGGCTCAAGAGGGAGGGGATATGGGGCCATGTGTATGCATATGGCTGAATTCAATTTGTTGTGCAACAGAAACTAAGATGGTATTGTGAAGCAATTATACTCCAATAAAAATCTATTTAAAAAAAGGGGGGGCTTCCCTGGTGGTGCAGTGGTTGAGAGTTCGCCTGCCGATGCAGGGGATACGGGTTCGTGCCCCGGTCCGGGAAGATCCCACATGCCACGGAGCGGCTGGGCCCGTGAGCCATGGCCGCTGAGCCTGCGCGTCCGGAGCCTGTGCTCCGCAACGGGAGAGGCCACAACAGTGAGGGGCCCGCATACCGCAAAAAAAAAAAAAAAAAAAAAAAGGATTGATGAACTTGATCTTTATCCTAGTTTCCTCTAGGTGGTCAGATATGGAAAAGCCTCTCAGAATGTTTACTTCCTAGGACTCTGCTGAAGCTCAGACTTTCAGCTTGGCTCCCCTTGGACTTTACCTTGGAGGAACTCCCCAGGAACGAAAGCCAAGAGGTAGAATCTTCTATTCCTGAGTCACACACACACACACACGCACACACACACACACACGCATACACAGCCCTGACCCAACCTGTACCGCCTTTACATTCTGTGCTGCCTCGCCCACTATAGCCCTCCAGATCCTACAATTCTCATATCAGAATGTGGAGGGGCAGGGGAAGCGAAATATGTTTCCTGCTTCAACTACTCACGAACACGTCTGCATTTGAAAATAATCTGTTCTTTCAGTCATGAATGACAGCAATTTGAAACAACACATTTCCACATAACAGTCCCACAATGTGTCTAAATTTTACTCCTTGGCCTATTCACAGGTAGTTTCAGGACAGAAGGGGCCTTAGCATCTCGGTGTAGGGCACTAGTGACAAATTGAGAGGAAATAAGGAAGTGCAGCCTTTCTGTAGACTATGTCAATTTCCTTTCCCTTTGTGTCTTTTAAGATACATGTCCCTTAATTTTTAAATAGTAATTAGAAACCGAAGATATCTCACACCTGAAACTAATATAATACTGTAAGTCAACTATATTTTGATACAATTTTTTAATTAAAAAAATAGTCAAGCTGATGTTATCCCCTCATCTTATGATCTATGGAAGCATTTTAAAATTTATTGTAGTTATTCATCGGATAACATATTGCTGTCGTTACATTAGACAATGGGTATTTTGAAGGCAAGAGCTATATTTTATCAAACTCCTGGTACATAGTAGGCCCTTACTGAGAATTTATTGAACAGGTGATTGAATTTTGTTAATTTACTTGTGTTCTGGGTATGTGGCAGAATAGACCCTAGGCTGGGAGGCAATGGATCTCTAGATCTAAATGATGGGTCTACAGACGTTATGCTTCCAGTAATTGCCATGTAGTCCTCAGGAATTTACATAACTTTTCTATCAGTTTCCTCACTGGCATAATAAAGGAGTTGGAGTAGCTCTTCTCTTCTAGATCAATTCCATGGCCTATTTTTCTTGGTGACATTTAAATTCATTCCCCAATCACCTATGACAAATGGCTCTTTAACAAAGAAAAAGGACAGGTAGGAGGAGACAGAACTGAGAAGTGGTTCTAATAAATCTGGGGCCGCAGACAATCCCCAAACCTTAGTCCTCACTCATAATTCAGCAGGTGACTTCGCCTCCTTTCCAAGTTTTCCTTTCCTAATTGCTTCGACAAGTACTTAAAGGATCTTATTTTTCATTCTTTGAGGACCTGTCACTAATGTCAGGGGAAGGTGACTCAGAGTTGTGCCGGGTGGCCAGCAGAGAGAAGCTTGGTGAGGATGAAAACGGGACCACTATTCAGACATTGATTTCTAAGCCTTTGTTTCGGTAAAGTGATTTTAGCCACCTGGAGAGGAGCTATTTCTAAAATCCCTCTTTGTAAATGCATCTTTTTATGGGCATGATGGATGGTCAGGGTGACAGGCAACACCTGCCCCTGACGGCATGTTACGTTGTCCTGCAGCGAGGTGGTGGGCCCAGTGGGCCTCTCAGGGTGGGGCTCGTCAGAGAGTACGAGTCCTGACCACGGCTCCGTCCTTCAAACTTGTGGGATGACCTTTGAGAAGACACTTCACTAATCTGCGGCTCTGTTTTTTATCATCCATAAACATGGAGGAAATAACAACTTTTCAGCCTTTAGTGGAGAACTAGCTAATAAATCATTGAAACGTGCTTGGCAATAAAATACTCTGCGGAAAAGTGGAAGACTAACTGCATGCAAATGGACTAGAAATGGCAATTGTCCGGAAAAAGTAAACTTTGCTCAAGCCTGCATGAGGGAAAATGAACATATTCTCAGCAGAACACCTTTGAAATGATGAACAAAAGTTTTATTTGATCTGTCCGGCTCCCTGGACAGAATGCACTGGATGGTCATGGGTCTTGGTGTAGCTTGAGTTGAGGAATGTGGTCCCTTAGGTAGCATATGGGTCTTACTGGAGTTCTAATTCTGCCCCCAAAGAAGAGAGTCTGAACTGGTATGCCTGTTCCCAAAAGTCAGAGTAGAGCCAGGGGGCAGATAGTTTGAAAGGAAGCAGGAGGAAGGAGGCCTTTGAAGGAGAGAGCATCCTGTTACAGGGATCTTTTTTTTTATGTTATTGTCCTTCTGCTGGTTTATTGAAGTCTTGAAGGCAAAAGCCCAGAGTTTCCCAAACTTCAGTAGGTTTTCAAAATCTAGTTAATGACCCCACCTTGAACTTCAATGTTTAAATTTCTTTCCACCCCAGTACAAGATCGCTTCCCGTCTGTCCACTTCTCCAGTATAAATCCTGTTCATCCCTCAAGACCCCTGCGTCTAGCAGTTTCTCCCAACTGTGCGTCTCTACCTTTGATGACTTTGGACTCCAAAGCCCCATCACGTTTGGCCTCAGCTCATCTCGCAATCTTGGCTGCAGCTAGCACATAGAGCACCTTTGTGCAAATTACATGAGGCTCCCTACCCGGAGGATGGATAAATTACACGAAACTCCACCTGCCCTACTCTGACCCCCTTTCTGTCCTGTCCACCGCACTTCCTCTCCTTGTCTTCTCCAATGCCCATTTTCAGTGCACAGACTTTAGGTTCTGTGCGGGGCTCTGGATGAATTATTTTGTCCTCTCTGGTCCTGTAGTGCGTGGCTCTCCGTGTCCTCTGTGTGTTCATGCTGAAGATCCCCTCTCAGCAAGCTCAGCTTCTCAATGTGCCTCAGCCAGTGCTGACCAAACCTGCTGGACTCGCTTAGGAGCTTGTAGCTGCAGGGCTGACCTGGCACGAATCCCACCTTCTTGCCATCATCCCTGTCAGCCCATGTCTTGAATCTCCACTGGTCCTGTTAGTTCTCAGGATTGAACTGTAGCTTTGTTATCCTTTCATTCCCCCGAAACCATTTTGCTTTCATTATAGAAACAATGCATGCTCTTGCAGAAATAATTGGAAAAAGATGGTGCAAAACAGAAAATATAAATTACACATAGTCTAACTCCCAACCCATTTTGTGTGGCTGTGTAGACTTTTTAGTGTTGTAGATCCTTGCACACACTCGCACAGGTTTATCAAAAATGGAGTCATCCGGGCTTCCCTGGTGGCGCAGTGGTCGAGAGTCCGCCTGCCGATGCAGGGGACACGGGTTCGTGTCCCAGTCTGGGAAGATCCTACATGCCGCGGAGCGGCTGGGCCCGTGAGCCGTGGCCGCTGAGCCTGCGCGTCCGGAGCCTGTGCTCCGCAACGGGAGAGGCCAGAACAGTGAGAGGCCCGCATACCGCAAAATAAATAAATAAACAAAAATGGAGCCATCCAAAATACGCATTTTATATGCTTATGTTTTTCATTTAGCATGATGTTCTCAGTCAAGAATAAATGGTGCCCTTCATGCTTGTTATTATTAAATATAATGAGAAAAAGTGATTTTTGAATAGCTACACGGTGTACCTTTATATAAATATTTGAAAATTTATTGTCAACCTCCTAGTGTAGGACATTAGCATTGTTTCCCACTTTCCACTCTGACAGATGAATATAAACATAGATGTGTCTCCGGTCAATCAGCTTCTCTCCATCTCCATTGCCCCTCCCCGGTCCAAGTGACCACTGTCTCTCTCATGCAGGACTGTGGTCTGGCCCAGTGGTCCAGGATGGGCTGGAATCAGAATGCTGAAGTTTGGATCCTGGATCTAAGTCTTATAACTGTGATCTTGGGGGAGTGATTTGGTCTCCCTTTGCCTAGGTTTTATCATCTGTTATATGGAGGTATAACTGGTAAGGATACCTGTTTCAAGAGGTATTAAGAGAAACAATAAAACACTATATATCAGGCACTTGGAATATTGACAAGCGTGTAAGACATTCTCAATAAATGCTCCTTTTTCCACAACTCACTCATCACTTGCACCCACTCTTGCCCTAATGTGCTCCATTTTCCACATGGTAACTAACATTCCATCAATGCGTTTTTCCAAACAAAGTTTACAAATACGTGCATGTATATTGAATAGATGCAGTATAGCCTCTATCTAGATTTAAAAGGGGAACCCAAGTATACATATTATTGAGAAGGGTTCTTCATTTCCCTGTGCTTTCAGAGAAAAACGTGTTATGATTTGAAGCACTTTCCTGACATTCATTAGGCCTTTAGAATGAAGCAGTAAATTTGTGTGTTCTACATTTCCCCAATATTATGCCACATATCACCACAATTTGTCCCCAAATTCATCCCCACCTCAAACAGAGGTTTCCTGATGAAGTCATTAGGAGTCTGTAGTAATTCATGGAGAACTTCGTGGGAGAAAGCAGCCAAGATTTTTTTTTTTTTTTTTTTGCGGTACGCGGGCCTCTCACTGTTGCAGCCTCTCCCGTTGCGGAGCACAGGCTCCGGACGCGCAAGCTCAGTGGTCATGGCTCACGGGCCCAGCCGCCCCACGGCATGTGAGATCTTCCCGGACCGGGGCACGAACCCGTGTCCTCTGCACCGGCAGGCGGACTCTCAACTACTGTACCACCAGGGAAGCCCCAAGATTATTTTTGATAAATTCTTCAGAACATTAATTTAACATCTTGTTCTCTAAAATATGTTCTCTTTGGTGGTGATAATTATTGCAGATGTGAGTGAAGCTGAGGTTGAATCATTTAAGAACTCAACATTCACAAATATGCCCAGTGGAGCTTATTCCTGATACTGATGCTTAGGCAGTGATTTGAATAATGAAGTCTTACTGTGTTTCAAGAAAATCAACCACGTATGGAGATGGTTAAGTTTAGATATTCTCTAAAAATAAACATTCTTTCACTCAGTTAAGAAGGGCCCTTATGCAAGCATTTGGGGGCTTATAAAGGTATGATCCTTGGAAGAAGAGTGTGTTTGCGATTAGTAGGATCATGGGAGAAGTTAGAGTCAAATTATAAAACGTGCCAGCAATAATAATCCTATGAAACTAGTCCAACTGAAGGGCGTGGATAATTGTCAATTATTACTGAGGGACTGACCCTGATTCATGCTTGTAACAGAGCCTCTTCCCTCAGGAGTGATTTTTGTCTAATTTTTGGCAAGTTTCTTTCCAATAACCTTCATCTCTTGTAGGGGTATGATATCATTCTTTGGGTTTTGAAAAGTTGACAGTTTTCTAAAAACAAATCAAACTGTTAGAAAAATAGGGCAATTATGAAGATTAAGCATAGCCTATATTTTATTTTTTTTCAGGATCTGCGTGTGTGTGTGTGTGTGTGTGTGTGTGTGTGTATAAAGAGGCTGTCTTTTGGGTGGGCATGAGATGAACACTCCAGGAAATGTGACACAAGCTTTTTTGGTGAAGTGTAGATTAGATCATTTTAGAGCAGGAAGAGGTACGTTTCAGATCAATGGGGCCAATTTTTTCATTTTACAAGTGGAAAAACAGCTACAAAGAACCTAAAGACTACTCCAAAGACACAGCGTGTTTGTGACTCGGGGTAAAGGGCAAAACAGGATAGCTCACCAAATTTAGGTGTAGTCAATGAGATCATAACTTCTGATTTTTTTGATAAAAGTTTTTTTAAAAAAGAAAAAGAGACCATAATAAAACTACTACTAGTATGAGCTATTTAGACTAGTTTCAGGCCCATCAGATTTTATGTTTTCCAAGGCAGCAGTAGCCTCTGTTGAAAGCACTAGGGCAGGAATTATATCCCTAACTCACCTTGGCAAGGAATAGAAATCATGTTTCCAGGAAGAAAAATGGAGGGAAAGTCTATAAGCAGGTAGCCAGATATGAATGTTCAGACTTATTTTCATATGAAAATTTTGTCCTCCTTTCCTTGGTACATTAGAGGGAGTTGTTTAAATCCCCCCTACCTTTGAGGAAGAGAGACTTAGTTTTAGATTGTTTCGGGAGCTTTAGATTCAAGGGCCATCAAAGCCTATTGGGAAGGAATGAAGGAGTGGGGTGTATGGGAAGCAGATGACTGAGAAAAAAGGGGAATTAAGTGACAGAGACACAATGTCTCAGGGAAGCCGCGGGGAGAGCTAGGTTTTACCCTCCCCTTCCAGACTAAAAAGCTTTCCCTGGACTTGGGGAAGGGATGTTGGAGAGAAGCCTGTGAGTCTGTGGTCCTGAGAGCACTGGGGCCCGGTTCCAGCAGCACCGTCCAGAGGAGGGGAGCTCCAAGACGGGAAGGGTTGCAGGGTTCAGCTGGGTAGATCAGACCAGAGTCTCCGAGCAGATTCGAGTGACGGAGAAGTGCAGAGGCGTGTAAAGCTTTCAGCTGAGCTCCCATTGTCCGCACCGAGGACTTTGCTGACGTCCCTTCTCTTGGTTCACTGAGGAGCTGAGCTCATCCACACCCAGGGTCTTTCCAGGGGATGTTGTGTGACTCTCTGTGGACAATGAAACTCGCTAGGGTACCCTAAGCCCAAGAAGGGGTAGGGACCCCAGACACATACTGGAGTTAGGGTGGGATCTGGAAGGAGCGGAAGCCTTTTCCTTTGGATTTGGAGAGGCTGAGCTGAACGAGCTTAGACCACCCTGCCCCAAGATGGAAGAGAGGTTAGTGACATCCTGCCAATGCAGAGGAACCCCAACTCTGGGAGTGCCTCAAAAAGCCCGATATAAGTACCGACTGCTTCTTTAAGTCACTTTGATATTTAAGTTCACTGACTCTCAGGACTGAAAAAGTGGCATTTCTCAAACCAGGAATGAAGGTGAAAATCTCATTATTGCATCGCAGTGAGGCAGGCCTCCTCCCCAAGCTCCAGCTGTGCCTATGCCCTTGTTTAAACCTCTTTTGAGCATCCACACTAAAAAGGTAGAATAGGGAATGGAGACACACCTGCGAACAAAACAGACTTCGGTCTTTCTGACTTCTAGCTACTCTAGTTCTTGACCATCCTTCCGCCATCAGTCAGTGTGGGACTTGCCTAAGGCTGCCCATTGACAGCTCCTAATCTGTGAGCTTCCGTGATCACTACATTTTGGTGAGATTGTTTATAATCTTTCTAGACAGTGTGTTTCGTTCACCTGCAGCAGAAACAGGGGGGTGAGCTTACAAAGACCCCTCAGAAATACCTGATTGAACTTCTTGGGCTATAACAAATAACCAAAAAGATGAGTGTAGGTCAGCAGATGTCTCTGTGAGTAATAAGTGGTAAAAATACACGGATACAACACGTTTAGAATTTGGAATATTCTACAGGGCAACTGATCTGGTTTTCTTAAGAAGACCATGGCATGAAAAGGGGGCGGGGCAGCTCTAAACTTAAAATGACCTTAAAAACATAACAAACAACTGCAATGTGTGGACCTTTTTTTGACATTGATTCAAACGAACTAGCTGGAAAAGGACAGTTGTAGGACAGTCAGAGGAATTTGAATATGGTTTAGTGTTAGGTGATATTAAGGAGTTTTTATTATAGTAATAATATCGTGTTTCTATAAGAACGCTGTTTTCAGAGACGTTTATAAGAGTCCTTCTAGATCACGTTTGAGATTTGCTTTAAACTACTTCACCAGATAAAAAGATGCAAATCTGGAAAAACGCTCATCATTCTTCAGTGTAGATGATGGCTTTATGGAGATTAACTCTATCATTCCATTTTTACTTCCATGTTAAAAATTTTAAATAAAAAGTTTACAAAGTGTGTAGACCCTGATTCTCGATGCCAGTTAATGTGAAGACCCAGGGATGCACTTGATTTCTTCAGCTGTTCCTGCCTGATGAATTAATCGATAAATGTTATTTTTGTCTGATCCACCTGAGTGCTATTTAAATTGTTATTTATTTATCCAACGATCCAGTAACCATTATTCACTTGTTCATTTATTCAACCAACCTGCAGAATCTGATGCCAGCTACACTCATGTGAAGAATGCTCTTTCTTTTCCTCCTTCCTGTTCTGGAACTCAGACAGTGATATTCTTCCCTCTGTGCTGCCATCAACCACCTCCTCTCCTAGGTTTCCTTCTGTTCAAATCAACTACAGCAAGGAATTTATTCCCTCCACATATTCTGTTTGAGTGGGGAAGGAGGCATGACAATATAAACAAGATAATGAACTTTAGAGGTAGATCTGAATTCAACTTCTGACTCTGCCAGTTGCCTGCTATGTGACCTGGGGTACATGCCGTGCCCTGTGAGACCCTCATCAGTAAAATAAAGGCAAAGCATGCTTAATGCCTGGTGTGGCAGGTACTGCAGGGCGCCCACCGCTATTGCATCGGTGCTCATGTTTTTATCCAGGCCCACAGCTTCCCATTGCAAGTATCTGTGACTCTGCCTGAAGAAGTTTCTCTCTGGACACAAAGGCTTTGCTGTCTGTGCTTCAGTTTCCCTTGCCTTGTCTCAAAATACTGAGTAAAGTTTTATTAAATGTTTGTGATCTGAATGTATGATTCAGTGAGAAAGTGGGAAGAAGAGATCGGGAAAGAAAACCTAGCAATGGTCCAGAGCAAGTGGTGATAACTGACAACTAGGACTGGAGACACCAGTCCCTAGGAATTCTTAAGAATATTTCAGGAAGGAGTCTGAACTCCTGCAGCTGCATAAGATCGGAGTAGGGTTGTTTTCCTTTGGGATCGATGACTCCATTCCCGGAAAACTTGGAGACATAGGTCATGAAAGGTTTCCCAAATCAACACATTTCTCATAACTCAGAGGACCTCGCTATGGAAATTCTGGAACGTTTCCCCAGTGGATCAGTGAGGTACACCCATGTTTAGAGATAATGACTCAACTGTAGTAGGTGGCCAGCAATCCAAATTACAGGGTGGAAGGGAGTATGATGTCATGGGTAGGACAGAGTAATAAGCATTTCTAGAAAGTGGGAACATTCCTAAGAAGAACATCCATGCGGTTCCAGGCACCACACGCGATTTGAAACAGAACTCCAGTAAGCAACAGTATTCTTCCTTTGTAAATTGGAGATAATACGATTACTACTTCCCAAGGTGGTGGTGACCATCTAATAAGTTTATATGCGTGAAGCACTTATAACAATGCTTGGCACAGAGCACATGCAATATAAACTTTGCTGTTGTTATCATCAGCCTGCTAGCAGAGGGGTGTGGGGAAAAGCAGGCCAGTTTCTCAAGGTCAGACTCTGGTCCCAAGGAGGGGACTGATACATTTATCAGGAACAGAGACAGAAATCCCAGTGGGTAAACTAGGAGCCAAGTGGCCAGGATTGAGAGAAACTCTGTAACATAAGGACCCTGTGATTCCCAACTATATAGTAAGTTTTGTGAGGACAGGCACTATGTCTTTATAACTTTATCCTTAGCACCTGGTACTGACACATAGCGGGTACTCAGTACATGTTTGTCCAGTGAATGAATGAACGAAAGTGTAGGTACAATGGATCTTATACAACACAGCAGAATCTTTCCAAACCTCATTCCTAGTATATCTACTTCAATCTCACAGGATTGTTTGGAGGATTACTGCTAAATCTTACAGTTAAAGGTGTAACTACCTCCAGGTGACACTTGTGGAAGGTGTAGAAAACAAAAGTTCTCTCCTTTTTAGCTTTCTGCAGGTCACCACTCTTTCGGGTTTTGGAAATCTCTGCTATTAGTCTTACTTTAGGAGTAAGGTTTTTATTTCTCTTCTCTGAAACCAGCTGACTCAACCCCATATGGATTAGATGCCACATTGAGCTGCTCGCGTAGCCTTCGTTTGTTTTTGGTTTAGCATTGCTTCTGGTACATGCAGAAAAATGTCTTTACATATTTGGATATATCCCCTTGTCTTCTAAGTCATCTTTTTTTTAGTGAAGAGGGTGCATTCGTTTGCCCCCCACCCCCAAATTTGACACATTTTTATTCTCTTCCCAGCCTCAATGCCCTTCTCTCAGCACTGTGTCATTTCTGCCCCATGGGACATTCACTCTAGGGTTATTTTCCCCTGAAAGCATTTTCCAGTTTCAGCACAGGGTGATCAGGTCTCAGCAGAAAGCAGTAGTTCCTTTGGGCCAAACACCAGAGATCTGAAATTCTAAAGCAGATAAGACTGGGGGAGCAAATCTTTGAGGGGAGAAAACCACAAAGAATTGAGCTAAAGAATCTGTTCACAATTTCCCCTTAAGCTATGTAGAGGAAGTCTCCAAGCAACTCAGCAGAAAACAGCAACTGAAAACCTAAATTGCTGAATAACTATTTCAATAGCCATGTCTTGCCTGAGAGACAGGGGTTGATGTCCAGTTCCTGCCCTGGTGGGTTGGCTTTGGCAAACACACTAGATTTCCAGGAGAGACCTCATGCCAAGGAATAAGGGAAAACTGAAACAGACTAGCCACCAACAAAGCCAAAAAATAATCCTTGTCAAGATCAACTATCTGCCCATGCTCTCTATACCTGCCAGGGAAAATGTAACCCTCTTGGGAAGAGTACATCATTCAGCACCTGCGTAACTTTTCATATGGAATGTGTGGCATTTAATACAAAATTATTTGTCATGTTAATAAAATAAAAGGACCAAGTGACCAAGTGACCCCATATTGAAAGAAAAATCAAGGAAATAGCCCCATGGATGATTCAACTATTAGCCTTATCATAGAGGAACCTTAAAATAACTTTGATTAGCATGACCAAGAAAATAGAACCAAAGATGGAGAATTACAAAAGACTTGAAACCTATAAAACCAAATGGAAATTCTAGAATGAAAATATACAACAACTGAAACTAAGAATCCAATAAATGGGTTTAATTAGAAAATTAGAGTAGAATTGAGGATTAGAAAACTGGAAATCAGGTTATTAGGAAGAGAAGGATGGAAAATACAGTAAAGAGCATAAAATACACATGGGATATTGTGAAAAAGGTTAACATGCATGTAGTTGGAATCCCAGCAGCAAAGAAAAAAAAAATTGTCTAGAAGTACTATTTGAAGACACACAGAGAAAACCACACCTAATTACATCAGAGTCAAATGACTGAAAATTAAAGACTGAAAATCTTAAAATCAGCCAGAAAGTAAAACATTATTTTCAGAGGAGTAAGAATAAAACTTACAGCTGCCTTTTCTTATAGAAATGGCAGAAGGTAGAAGACAGTGGAATATCTATATGAAGCGAAAAATCCTTAATAAACAAGAGTAAAGTAAAGACATTTTCAGAGAAACAAATACAGGGAAAATTGGTTGCCAGTCGACCCATACTAAAATATTTAAACAATTTTTTTCAGGTGGGAGGAACATCTGAGAAAACATGAGGAACATAGATGTGCAGGAAGTCATGAAGAACCTTAGAAAATGTAAACATGTAGATAAATATAAATAAGTATTCCCTATTTCAAACAATATGTTGTGGCATTCAGAATAGACAAGTAGGTAGATAGATATCAAGATATAATATCTGACAAAAATAAGGCAAAAGGCAGAGAGGGGTAAATGAAGTTAAAGTGTTGCAAGGTATTCGTATTGTTTTGGAGGGACTGGTAGAAGTATTAATTGAAAGTAGTCTGTAACAAGTTAAGAATTCATGCTGTAATCTTTAAAAAAAAAATCGCTAAAAAATAATACAAGGTCCAACGAATAATTCAATCAATTTTGTGTTTGAGAGCACGCCCAGCACTGTTAGGACTCACTAAAGGTAGCTCTAGGGTCAGTTCTCCAGAATCCTCACTGGGGGAGCGACGCTCAGTACACACACACACCTGGCTTAGGTCGGGAGGAAGCCCAGCACTTCCACAGCTCTCTCCAAATAAGTCCTCTCGTCTCTCTGTCAGTGAATCCTGGCTTTCCCAGGCCTGGAGGTAGGGGAGGCTGAGGGTGGCAGAATTGATTGACAAGCCCTGCACAGATGACCTAAGACTTTGGTCTAGGTTGAGGGTCAAGATCACCCATTTCTTAGCCTTCTCAGCCTACCCTGAGAAAATAGAAGGGAGATCGCGTGTAAATATCTGCTTCAATGTGGTGTTCTTAGCTGCTCTGATGTAGGCATGTGTGTACAGTGAGTGTGTCAATAATAATTAATAATTAATAATAATATTAATAATAAATAATAATATTAATAATTAATAATAATGCCAGCAGGCCCCTTGACTTTCCTACTGTGATCACCTGCACTAAGGTCAGACAGTGAAAATTAAAAGGCCACGTGGTCACCTTCCATTTGGATCGTAATTTGAAGTTTATAACACATTTTTTCACACTTACTAGCTTATCTGGTCCTCATCATAACCCTGTCAGGTAGTCAGAGTGATTAAGATTATTTCCTATATTTCAGATTTGGTTAGTAAACTTCAGAATACCTAAGAAAACTTGTCCCAGGTCACAGAGAGATGGGACTCCCAGGCCACCTGTTAGGAGTCCCAATTAAAGACCAAATGGGAAAAGTAGCTTAAATAATCCATCTAGTTGAAATATAACTCGGTTTTATCATAAATGTCCCCATGATTTCACTTTCTTCACTGGCCCTCCAAACCTAGGTAATTGGGAATCAGCTGTATTTCCTCTTTTCACATTGAACTCAGGACCCCTATGAGTTTGTAGTTTCATGTTTTAATAACTAGTTTTCCATCCAATTGTTACTACTATTTGGTAGTGATTCTTCTGCTTTAAAGTTCTGTGGTTTTCAGAAAATATCTTTTATTGGGTATTTTTTCCTATTTATAAAAGAATTTCTGTTCATTATGGCAATTTAGTTCAAATCTTACTCCTTAGAAATAACCATCATTAAAATTTTGATTTAGATCATTTTAGGTTTTTTTCCTATCTGTGTTACACATATATTACATATATGTAATTTGACGTATTATATGTATATTATAATGTGTTACATATGTTTTCTTACAAAATTTTGATTATTTTTGTAGCCAATATTTTTGTTAAAAGTATATGAACATTTTCTTATGTCATTAAGATCCTTACACAAAATTACTTCAATAGTATTCATGATAAAGAAATTTGCCTCATTTTTATTTCCATTATTGGACATATTTCGTTTTTTTCTCAATTTTTGCTAAAAAGTAATGAGGTCATCAACATCATTATATACAAATCCTTAACTATTTAAATAGATAAATTTCATCAGGATAAATTTATAAAAGTGGAATTTGGAAGTGAGCAGTATTTTAGCCAGCTCAGGCAGCTATAACAAAGTACCACAGACTGGGTGGCTTATAAACTACAGAAATTTATTTCTCCCAGTTCTGGAGGTTGGAAGTCTAAGATCAGAGTTCTGGTGAGAGCCCTCTTCCAGGCTGCAGGCTGCTGACTTCTCGCTGTATCTTCACACAGGGGAAAGAGAGCGAGTTAGCTCTCTGGCCTCTTCTTATAAGGGCACTAATCCCATTTTGGGGGCTCCATCCTCAAACCTAATCACTTCCCAAAGCCCTCACCTCCAAGTATCATGACACTGGGGATTAGGTATCAACCTGTGAATTTGATGTGGAGGCAGGGGGCGGGGAGGGAGGAACACACAAGTTCAGTCCATAACAAGATTCTTAAAAAAAAGATTCTTAAAAAAAAATGTCATACAGATTGCTAAATAGGCCTTCAGAAAGGTGATACCCATTTACAATCCCATCTAGTTTTTGTTGTTGTTTGTTTTTTTTAAGTTCTTGCCCTGACTTTTTTCTTTTCATTGCAAAGCTCTATGTTGATTTTCATTATTTTCTTCATAAAATAATCAGATGAGAAAAGTGAAGTGATATTAAAAAGCCAAATATGAAAACATTTTTTTGTCTCCTACTTTTCAATCTCTCTGTGATGCATGACAGGGAATCAGCCATTTTCTAGGCTCTGTTACCACAACCCGCCTTTCAGCTTTCTAGGGTCAGTTCTTGGTGATGCATTCAGGTTCATGTGAATGCAAAGAACAATAAACTCCAAAGCCATGTGTTTCCTCCCTGTGGTTTCCCATGGAGCTCCCTCCCACAGGTCAAAAGCTGCAGTACTTCCAAGTTACCACTAAGTGTCAGGCAGGGAATAGTCAATCGCACATGTTTTGCTGATTTTTGTTCAGACTTGCAGCCTCCTTTACATGGAAATGTTCAATAAGAAAGCACATTAAATAAGCACACGGTGAACTTTCTGATCCACTCCTCTTTTGATCCCAAGAAGAAAACAATAATCTGGTGCTTTTCTTTCAAAATTAAAAACAATCGTCTTTTGATTCACAAAAATGTCTTTCTTAAGCTTCTTTCCCACTTGTTCAGTTGCTTAGTGTTTTAACTCCTTCTCAGTGGTAAATCTTCATTATAGTATTTGTATTTGCAAGAAACACACCACAAAAGATCCCTGGCTGAATACAAATCAAAACCCAAATTAATAAATTATCTAAAAATAAAATATTCAGTTCTAACTATAGATTTGAAAGGACTAAACTAAAAACTTCCTCCTCATCATCACGCAGGGTTTTGTTTCTAGATCGTGTGAAAAGATAGCCCTGTCAGGCAGTCCATAAAAATTGTGATTCAAATAAAAAAAAAAAACCATATGGCTCAACATAGCATTGTAGTCAACGGTTTTATAAATAACTTCTTCTGGGAGATGTGAGAACCCCAAAGTTATTTTCTGCTGCTTAGAGATCTTTTCTACTCTGATCAACACCTAATTCTAGATTGGCGATATTGACAATTATTGTGGAAAATTCGTACTTTAAGAAATATCCAGAGACATTAAAGCCCTTTGACCAAATAGCCAAACAGCTTGTAGAGCTAAAGGCTTTCTACAGTTTCTATTAGACTTGGCAGCACATGAAGGGCTATTTCAAGGTTTACTTTCTTTACGGGTTGAATTGTCTCCACCATAAAAAGATATGTTGATATCCCAACACCAGTACTTCAGAATGTGATTTTATTATTTGGAAAGGGGGTCATTGCAGATGTAATTATTTAAGATGAGGTCATACAGAAGTAAGGGACCACCTACTCCAGTATCACTGGTGTCTTCTACCCCAGTATGACTGGTGTTCTTATAAGAAGATGGCCATGTGACCATGAAGGAAGAGAGTAGAGTTGTATGGCTGCAAAAGCCAAGGAACAACAAAGATTGCCAGGAGATTCCCCCAAAGCTAGGAAGAGGCGAGGAAGGACTCCCCTCCAGGTTTCAGAGGGAGAGCAGCCCTGCTGACACCTTGATTTTGGACTTCTAGCCTCCAGAACTGTGAGATAATAAATGTCTGTGGTTTTAAGCTGCCCAGTATGTGGTACTTTGCTAAGGCAGCCTTAGAAAATGAATAAAACTTTCTTTAGAACAGTAGAAATCCATTAAAATTGCTTAAAAGTATACCCATTTATGAGTTGGGGAACTAGTTCAAGAGTTTGTTAGCATTAATGACTCACCATGTATAACATACAAATAAACCTATATATTCAGCGTTTTACACATAGCACTAAAGGACATTCTGCCCAATTTGTGAAGGAATTTGTTTTGTGCTGACATCACTTTGTGCTCTCACGGATTGCCATAGGATGGTAGTGGAAATCAGTAACCACATAGCGTGCTCACAGATGCTGGGATGCCCATTTGGTGTCGGTTTAGGTTTGCTTGTCCACATGCCAACCTGTCTCTGAAGACAGAAGGGCCCTTCAAATCTCAGCCCGTTTGAAGACTGATGTGAGACGAGGACCCATGGGGATCTGGGGCTTGTATTCTAGCAAGTCTAATCCTTGCAGTATAGATTGTCATTTCCTTCTCGAGGGATTTTTTTCTTTCTCTCTTTTAGTAAGCTGCCTCCTGTTCCCAGTGTGCTATCAGCAATTTTACTGATTTGGGTGGTTGATAGAGTTAAACTATCAGATGCTTTGGGAGTGTATTGTTTGTGGGCCCCGACTGAAAAGTTGATGGCGCTAAACTTTGGATCGAATTTGTTCAGACTACATACAGTTCATTCACAAACCAAGAAGCACCATCTGACTAATGTTTTGCACATATCATTTCACTTCCAAATGTCAAGTACTATTTTTTTTAAACTGTAAAGTAGTTAACAACACACTACAAACCCTTCAAATGTGTTACAGTTGAGGTATGCACATGCACATAAGTTGTGGCTGCGTCTTACTCGCTTTTCACATGTGTGACAAACATGGTTTTACTACCAAGTTGGAACTCACTAAGGCTGACCTTGATTTTGAAAGGCTCCCATGCAGATTTCTTCATCATGGGTCTTTGTCCAATGTACACAGTTACATAATTGCTTTTTTCACAATTGGCAGGCAAGACTCCTGTTCTAGTTCAGGTCACTTTTAACCTTGAACTTGCCTTCACATTTTCCATTATATGCTCTCTTTTCCATTATGAGTTCAAATCCATAATGATTTGAGCAGGTCAGAGGACTCTTAGAAACACATTTCAAAACAAACAATGCACGTTTTGTTCCTGAGAGCAAAAAGATCACTCTCCAAACAGTAAAAGAAGGTTCTATTTTGGCCAAGACATAGCTACATTTTTATTGGAATACCAAAAACTTGATAATTATCGTTCTGTAAACTGACTTGGGTCCATACTTTGTGTGCAGACAATTCTGGTGGCATTTAGTTTTCCTCACCCAGGCTTACTTCTTTCCCTAGGTCACTGTCTTTCTCCTCTAAGGTACCTTTCTAGTTGGAGATGTCCACATTAGTCGTGTGATGGTTGTGTATGGTCAGTAGGAAGAGAGCAGGTGATTACATATAAAGCTGTAGAAATACTCCGGAAACCTAGAGGAGTCTTCTGAAAAATCCCCACTGTGAATGGTACCATTGTCCCTTCCCTGACTCTGTCCTGTCCCCATTAACTTTCCACCTGTGCTTATTTATCTGTGTTTAGACACAGCAGCACGTGATTCTTGAAAATGTCCTCCAAGTTACAGTGAAAAGAGAGAAGGGAGTCACTGTTTTCACTGACGATCATAAAAAGAGCTAAGGTTAATGAAATCATTTTGCTCTTAGCATTACCAAATTTACGACTAAGAACAGCCAATTTCCTCACAATTTAGCACATTTATTCTTCCAGGTCAAAGAGCACATCTGAACTGTCTTTAATGCAAAGTTCTTAATGTAGGGCCGAGCACACTGGCACTGCACGGCTCCCACTGACTGACTGACCACCTACAACCGTTTGACTGAGGTTGCCAGGAAGGTTTGGCACACACATCCTCAATTAACAGATTGGATAGTTGCTAATTATCTGGGTGAGGGATTTGGCTCCCTGAGCTTGCCTTTTCCTGCAAACAGGAAGGAAAGATTCCACCATAGCGTTCTGAATTGTTGGAATTTGTCCCCTGTGGCCTACCATGATGTCACACTGACATTTTCTCACACGCAGTTTTTGAGGTGAATTTGGAATTTAGAAAGTTAATCTAATGAATCAAACAAACGACTTAGTATTGAAAATACCCTAAATCTGAATGCTTTAACTGGAATGAAGACTTTAGAAATGCAGGTTTTGAGAAAACGTTTTCAGGATATTTAATTATTTCCCTGGTGAGCTACGACAATCCGTTGGTAGGCTGCCCACCACGGGGGTTGTCCATGACAAGTTGTCTGTCTAAACTGACTTCCTTTGCCCCCAAAAGTATCTGATGCGTTTCTGTATCACTGCCCACCCTCACCAGCAATACAAACTCAGTTGGCATTAGCACAACAAAATTGCACTGCAAAAGGGAAATTTTTAATCAAAATATATGATATATTGCACATATATAAACATTGTACAAAAGTTATTTAGAAATTCCCTTTGCTTTTAATTCTTATTATAGATTTTTTTAAAACATTTTTTTAAAACAATTCATTTCATTAGTAAGTAGAAGACAGAGAACATCTTACTCTGATGACCAAGAATCTTGTTCAATTCCAGAGGCTTCAATTCAACATCAGTTTTCATCATAGAATACCATAACTGTGTTGGAAGATAAATGATTAGATCAAATATAAACCGGTTTCAATCTTTGAAAATTTTTTCATGTCATAAAACATGCAAAAGGACAATAAGACTAACAACAAAAACAAAACAACAATGACAACAAAACCCAGCTGGAATATTAATTCTTAAACCAGGCTACCCAGGATTGAAAACGGATCTCCCACTTGCTAGCTGTGTGACCAAGGGCAATTCCTTAAGCCTCCCATGCTTCAATATTCCCATCTGTAAAATGGGGATGATGATAATTGTATTGATATCTACCTATTTCATAGGTTGTTAAGAGGATTAAATAAGTAATTAACGTAAAGGACTTGGTGCAGTGTCTGATACATCATATATGCTAACACCAATATGTGTTAGCTGTGATTAATTGGGGAACTTTAAGTTATTTTTTATTTGTTTAACTTTTAAACATAGTATGCATAGCAAATTAAAAAAAAACTTTTAGAAAAACTACCTTTTAGAAGGTTGTTAGCAATTTCAGTTTCTAGAGGTGAAACTATTATGACTTCATTCTGATAAACTCTCTGTAATAAGCCTCCAGGTCAAACCAATAAGGCTTCCTGGAGAGCTGTGGCTTGGGTTATCACGTCCTCTGCTTAGAGAGGTAAACAACGAGCATCGTTGCCTGTGGTTTTCAAGGCAGAAGAATAATGGTTGTCCTGAAAAATGGGAGACTTAGGTTGAAATTCTGGTGCCCCTCACAAGTTAAAACTCCTAGATCTGGAAAATGGGCTGAGACTATGACGGTTGCGGTCTCTAGGCTCGGCGGGCTGCCTTCAGCTGTGGGGGGCTTGGGGAGGAGAGGACTTGTCGAGGTGTGGAGCAAACACGTGGGAGCTCTGGTCCCAACACAGGTGCTAGCACCTCTGTTGACCTGGCACCCAGAGCCATCGGCACCTGGAACAGTGGTAGTGACTCTGAACAGACATTGGCTCCAAAGTTCCCCAAGTCCTAGGGTTTAAGGGACAAATTGCCAGGATAGCAGTGGGGAAGGGGACCATGTGATGGACCAACTAGACAGGTGACCACAGAAGCCCAGGGAGGGTAAGTGGTTTGCTAAGTCCACTGAGGTAACCTGTGATAAAGGTAGGACCCAAGCCCTGGTTTCATAACTTCTCATCAAATATTCTTTCAGTTTCCTTCCAAGTACTTTCAGAAATTTAGAAATTTGGTTAGAGCTCTCCTGATGCCTGTAACTCTTGAGAAGAAATGGAGTTAGATGCACATGTTGCAGACACTGCCCGCATACTCTGTCTCATTCTTCTGGGGCGAGGTGCCTGAGTTTGGGTAGAAGCTACCTGGAAGAGCGGAGATTCAGATAAATCAAGAAATACGTTTGACAATGTGAGGAGCATGAAATATGCTTTGGTCCGCTCCTGGTCTCTAGTTATACCACTTTTATTTCTGTGTAGTGACAAAAGCAGAGGACACCAAAGGAAGCTTCCTGCGCTCTTAGCAAGCCATCAGTGTACAGAGGGTGGCTTGGAGCCTGTCTCCCCATAATTAGGGGAGGCAAAGGTGTTCCCAGCGTTGCTTCCTGAGTTATGGAAATGAATATCTTGAGCTTCCCCATCCAGCAAATACTGTCTGTTAATACCCAAACTACTTTCAGATTTATTGTGACAAGTGATACAGTACCATGTTCAAGGAAGAATTTTGGGATGCATGCCTTGGAAACTTTTTTTTTTGTTGCCCATCTGTTTTGCTTGTCGCAATTCCTGTTTGTTTAAGATGTACGGGTGCCAGAAATGTGGAAAGAATGTGTGTAGCGACAAGTGCTATCGAGCCATTTTCACACTGGACTTATGAGAAGCATGTGCTGCCCATCTGTGAAGTTCTCATTTTATGCAAATTTAGAAAATAGATTCTTATGTCATGTTGCCTTAATGCCCAGGGGTAGATTGGAACATACAGAAGGAGGAGAGAGACGGGGGAAATGACCTCATGTCCAGTGACAGAGTGGCCTTGCTATGAGTAAAGGAAAGACTGGGGTGCATGTTACTTGTCAAAAAGGGCAAAGACCAAAGGGAAATCTTCTCCCCAAAAGTGTTGCATGCAGTAAAACTGAATGTCTTTAAGAAGACTGATTTTTTTTTAGTCTATGAATGAGATGGTAAGAGCCCCTACCTCAAGAAGCTTTGAATGGTAGAGAGAGAGAGAGAGAGAGAGAACGTGTTTATCCATGCGTCTTTCCCATCTTCTGGAACATTCTGTGATGAAGGCCTCAGACATTCTCTGGGTTCTAAAGCAGAGCATTTTTAAAGAGGACCTCAGTGTGTGACGATTTCTAAGGGATCGTTCTCTCTGGACCTTTAAGACTGTGATTGGAGTTCTGTTTATCCCCATGCACTGACTTAGTCAACAAGCATGGTCATGTTAAAGTGACCATAAATGAAGGAGGGAAGAGAGTGCTCTTGGAACAAGCCCTGTGACCTTAGTGTGGATTTGAGAAGCGACCTGCACACAGACCGCTGTGGGTTATCCTGACACTAGGTGGGGTGAAAGGTCCGCCATGCTGCCTCCTTGGTATCGCCACGTCCAGGGTGTGGCTGGAGAAAACTCCTCGTGTTTCCTGTCAGCAGGAATATAACTACTTAAAATTTATCTGAATCCATTCTCAGTCTTCAAGACAAAAACAATAAAAAGCTGAATATAAATGAAATTTTTATATCACTGAGATAGTCACAGCTCTAAGAAACAGAATAGTGAAGGGGTCTCAGAAAAGTAGCTGACATGAAGAGGGAGGGTGAGTGGCATCTGGCTGCACAGAGCTGGTGCTCTAAACCCAGAGGAGGGTGGGCTTCACGGGTGTGTGCCCTGGGCAGTCACACAGGCCCCCACTTAGAAGGGCCCTGAACTTGGTTTAATACTTGCTGTCGCCATCTTGAAGTTCTTAATGATTTTTAAATAGGGTGCCCCCCATGTTCATTTTGCCCTGGACCTCACAAACCATGTAACTGGTCCTGCTGAAGACACATTTGAACAAATATTTGCAAATTCAAGCAGAGCGTGAGAAGGAAAGTTGAGATTGAAAGGTCCAACCTGAACAGGAGGGCCCAGTGTGGCCAAGGGTCTGCGTCCCCCTCGCTCCGTCATCAATATTCTTCATCCTTCAATACGCAGTGGGATCCTGGTGGCTGCAGCCTTGTCCCTCTTATGTGGGCTTCTCGGTACCCGTCCTTACAAGCGTAGGTTCCTCTTCGTCACTCCCAGCTTGGCCTTGGATCACCATCTCTTTTGCTGCTGGTCATTGTCTGGAAATCCTCAACACAATCCTTTCTGTTGACTGTGGCCCCAGTGGCATGGCAGTGGGATTGGGGGGAATTCCAGGCTTCTGTTAGGTTGTTAAGTTTGAGACGCCTGTTCATAGGCTAGTGGAAGTATAAAATAGGTGGTTAGATGTAAGTACCCAGAACTCAGATAAGTTCAAGGGTCCCATAGTTGAACATCTTAATATCCACTTCCTTTGCTACACAATGACCCAAATATAGAGCTTAAAGGTTACCCCTCATAAGGACTCAGTGAAATTCTCAGCTAAGGTCCTTCTTCACGTGTCTCGGGAGGCAGAAGCAGAGGGTCACTTTATTCTTTCACTTATACTTATTTGCCTTTTATGTAATGATAACTAGGTCACTAAATGACAGCAGTGAACGGGGTGGTGGCTGGAGATAGGAGTGAATTGGGGGATGCAAGGAGCAGCTGGAGAAAGCCACACCTGGCTGAGTGTTTGCAGTTGCCAGTCCCCGACTCTGTCACCAGCTGGCTGGGTTTGGCTTGCGATGGACTTGCTGCCTGAGCGTGGGGCAGCTCGCTCAGTGGCTGGCACAGACACCAGCAGCCCTATCAGTGTCTGTTAAGTCAAAGGCATGTCCTCAAAAAACCCCCTTCTTCGAACTGAATATAGAGTGAGTCCTCTGGGGGTCACCCAGATCCTAGGGAGCCCTGGTTATATTCAGAGGCTCTGTCTCCGTAAGTGGAAGTTTGTTGCTACTACTGTTCATATTACTCATAGTTGGTTTACCTCATATGCATTGCAGGCTGGAACCAGACTGAGACAGATAATCACAAAGAGAGAAAGACAGAGACAGACAGAGATAGAGACCTCCCCCACAAGGATTCAGTTATGTGTGCCGCTGTTAAACACAAAGCAGAAAACGGATGGAAAAGAACGGTCCTTTTTCTGTGTGCACAGAATAAATAGCATGCGTCGGTAACACCAAGTTTAGACTCTACAGAGCACGATTTCTAAAGCCAGGCTCCCATTTTGTTCTACACAACTATTTACAACTTCAGAATGCACCACATTCCATCCGTTTAAACCAACGCCCTAGGAATCATCCTCGATTCTTTCATTTCCAAAAACGTAGTCCATCAGCACATCCTATTGGCTTTGCTTCTAAAATCTCGAAGGTGTGTTCACTGCTCTTCATCTCCATTCTCCTGTCTCTGGTCCAGGCTGCCATCACCTCTTGCCTTGACCTTTGAAAAATCCTCCTAACCGATCTGCTTGCATCCACTTTGCTGACTCCCTAATCCGTTTTCCACACAACCACCGCAGGATCGTAATCATTTGTGCCTCAGTTTTCTTGTGTGTAAAATGGACGTCGTATTAGCACTTATAAGGTTCTTATGAGGATTACACAAGACGATCAAAGCACTTAGTACAGTGCCTGACAATCAATTCCTTGTTGCTGTTTCCATACTTAAGCCATTAAACAGTCTTTCTCTTTTCATCATTTTTTCATCTCTAATCCCCTTATTACATATGCCAGAGACATTTTTACTGGAATGTAAGTCTGATCCTGACAAAAAAAGCTTCCCGTTGCCTGCAGGATAAGCTCAGATTTCTTGGCCTGACATGCATGGTCCCTTAGGAGCTCTCCCCTGCCTCCGTCTCTTTCCTCATCTTTCAGCACAATTCCTTCTTCTTGTCCCCATTCCAGGCACACATATAACTGCACCTCTCCACACTTGGGCTGTACCGAACTTCAGTGCCAGTTCCAAAAAGGCACAGTTTACTCCCTCAGTCCAGGTCTTTGCAGATGTCTTTCCATCTGCCTGAAACGCCTTCCTCTCCTGTCTCTCCTCTCCCTCTCCGCAGCGTCCACCAGTGTCCCCAGGCATGTAGAGAACTCCTACTCAGCATTTAGGACTTCACTTAGTTAGTGAATTCCTGGTCACCTCCAGCTTCCCCTGAACCCAACAAGGCTGAGTTAGCTTTGCCTGTGGTGTGTTCCCATAACATCCTTCATATACATCTATGATAGAATGTATAACAGGATGTGAAAATGGAAATCTTAGCTGAGGTAGAAGAAAACAGAAAACCACATCCCAAATAAAATTTACAAAGAGGAAGGGAAAAATGGTTACCTCACTTTTCAACTTCCTCACCTATATCAAGTATATAAAAGAGTTAAGCATTAGGGATTAGAGAAGGATTGAGGGGACCATTCCTTCGTAGAGGGTTATGCTATAAGTCCAATATCCTCTACCTAGCGGAGGAGTGGGCAAGGACAGAAGGAAGAATTGCTCACAGCAAAGCATGTCATGAAGGAGGCACACGCACAGGTTCCAGAACCTAGATTCCAGGGTCTGGCTCATTGCTTGCTGTGTGACTGAAAAAATCACTAGGGTTAAAAAAAAAGGACAAGGTTGACTTAGATCATTTCAATGGTCCTTTCAAGCCCTAACATCCACAATTCTACTGTTTTGGTTTGGAGAAATTTATCTCAACAGCAACTCTAAACCAGAGGATTAGAGGAGGTAGAACAGCTTATTAATTTTTTTCATTTGAGGAGAGAGGGAGAGAGAGAGAGCGAGAGAGAGCTTGAGTTTCCTAGAAGGAAGACCCTTTTAGAGCTGACCCTTCAATTCTGAACATGTTATAGCCAAATACCAATTTGAGCCCAGTTATTTTGCATAGCTTTTCTATCATGAGTGGCTCTTGTCCTCAGGCTGTCTTTTACTGCCAGGAACCCCCCAGTAGTGGGTCGAATGGTGGCCCCCCAAAATGACACATTCACATTCTCATCACTAGAAATTGTGCGTATGACCTTATTTAGAAAAAGAGTCTTTGCAGATGTAATTAAGTCCAGGAACTCCAGGATTATGGGGGTGGTGGGAGGGCCCTAAGTCCATTGACAAGTGTCCTTATAAAAGGTACACAAGGAAAAGAGGAGAAGATCATGTAAAGACAGGGAAGAGATTAGAAGTAATGCTTGAAGTCACCCAAAGAGGGAAGAGGCAAGGGAGGGCAAGGGAGACTTCTCCTCTAGCGCCTCTGGAGATACGTGACTTTGATGACATCTTGATTTTGGACTTCTGACCTTCAGAACTGTGAGGCAATACAATTCAGTTATTTAAAGCCATCCTTCCCCTGACCCCCGTTAGTGGTAATTTGTTACGCAGCCCGAGGAAACTAATATACCGCCTGTGATGTTCTTCTGAACAGAGCTTGTATTCTAGAACCGTAACTCACTGTGCCGCACCAAAGCTCAGCGCCCTGGTGATGTTCCTTGAGGACCCAGCTAGATGAATATCTATGCCACCTGATAAACCAAGTTTTATCTGCCTGTCTTGACAATTGTGGAGAGCATTTTCATTTCTCTGGAGACCTTTCTGCCCCTAAATAAAAGTAATATGATATTTTTATAGTCCTTTGTATTCAAAGCATTTTCAGGAACATTATGTCATTCTTCCTACATGCCCCATTAGATAAATTAGAGATATCATCACCCTCATCTTGAAGGTGATGAAACTGAGCAACGATAGAATAAGTGACACACCCCAGGACACCCAAACCGCAGGGATGTAGATAAGACTGGTACCCAAGTCTTTGGCTCAGAGGAGTCTAATCTCCTCATTGTCAAAGGACCAATGGAGAGATATCTTGAACACGGTAGCAAATGAACACTTCTCAAATCGTAACAAAGAGGGGACTGTCGATGCTGGTTACTGGCAAAGCTGTTAACTACTAAATAACTAACCCTCTACCAATATTATGAAAGTCCTGTAACTCCCATCTCACTCTGGGGGAAAGTCAAATTCTTAACTGTGGTCTGCAGGATCTGGCCCCATCCTCTCCTCTCTCACCTCAACTGCTGCAGTCCTCCCAATTCCGCCTCAGCTCTAAGCACCTCCCCTGGCCTGTCGCTGCTTCCTGGGTTCCCTTGGGACATCTGCCTCATCTTGGCCTGAAATATTCACCCTCCACTTATCCTTACTGCCAGCGACCTGGCTTCCTTCCGGCTCTTCCTTCTATATCCCCTTCCCAGTTTGACTCACCACTCTAATTAACATTGAATACTCTCCCCACCCCCAAATCTATTTTTGCTTCCCTGCTTTATTTTTCTGCATATCACTGTGTATTCTACTGATCCCTGAAGGGTGAGTGAGACTACAAAAGGTAAAATTAAAAATGGGGAGGAAAAGACAGTTTTATCCATGAAAACATCATGAACAAAGGAATAGGGGAATAAAAGTCTGGGATTGTCCCGGAGCCAACATAAAAGGCCAGCCGTGCACTTTGAAGTTTCTGTGTCACAGGACATGTGCTGTTCATGGCCAGGGCTCTGCTTCCTGTGCAGGAGGCGGCCAGTCAGGTGGAGCTCCTCGGGCCCTGCCCCGGCCGCATCCAAACCAGAGCATCGATGGCAGCCTGGGCATGTCAAAATAGCATCTCTGAATACAAGGTAAATAATGACTTGAGAAGTTCTCTCTCTCTCTCTCTCTCTCTCTCTCTCTCTCTCTCTCTCTCCCTCTCTCTCTCTCTCTCTCTCTCTCTCTCTTTTGTTTTTTAGCAAGGGAAAACAAAATGTATCAGCAGAGTAGACAATCACAGTTTAACTGCCTGAGATCCTGTCATATAAGTAGGAAGTTGGTCCGGGAACCACAGGGCCACTGTCACACCCAGTTGAGAGAGCAGGTGCAACGTGGGGTGGTATTGTACCTCACCCACAGCACCAGACTCACAGGTTCCTCGAAGAGAGGAAAATGAAGCATGTTTTTATGACGTGGAGTATGGATACTATAAACCAAAATTAAGACTTAGTCCAAGTGGTGTGTGTGTACCGGTATGTCTGTGATGTTCAAAATCTTCTCCTCGGGACTTTACACAGAAGTTTAAAGCTGACAGTGAAACCAAAGTGAAAATAAATAGGTTTCTGCCATCCCTAATATGGGTCTGGAAAGAGACATTAATTTCTTGATCACGTGATTGGGGGATAATGACATGAGTCCTTCCTTCTGCCCTCCCATCCCTCCATTTTACCCCATGGAGAAGAATCCAAGTCATGGTAGAGAGGAAAAGGCACCAGACTGGAGTTGGACCAGTCTCATGGGCTTGGCTCGAAGCCCTGCATTTTTATTTCCAAGGCAAGTGAATTTGGACAAGCCCTTAACCTCTCCCAGCCTCTTTCCTCATCTCAAAATACTACTAATCTCACCTCCCTCCAAGACTTGTAGTAAGAATCCAACTTGACCATGAATACTAAAAAGGATCAGTATTGTATGGCGGACATGTCAGACTACCTGTGTTCAAATTCCCACTCCATCTCAAGATTAGCGTTCAAACTTCTGTAAATTGTTTAAAGTCCCAAACACTCAGTTTTCTCATCTTCAAAGTGGGGATAATAATAGTGCCCTCTTCAGAGTTGTTGTAAGGATTAAAGCAACTCACAAAAAAGCTGCTTAGAACCTGCATAGATAAAACTCAAAACATATAGTAATTACTATAACAATCGTTAAAATTTTTGGTTAACAGTTAACTAAATAGTTGGAATAATTATTTAGATAGGTCTTGGCATGAAGAAGGTGCTCAGGAAATGATAGTGGATAAGCTAAATTTACAACTAGCAACTTCCAGCAGAAAGTGTTTCTTCCCTTTCTTGAGTATTCCAGCCAGAACGAAGTCTACCCACGTGGAATTTCAGTCTCTGTGTCACAGGTCAGATGCCGGGACACCCGGGCACATGGTACCACTCCACGATTCACGCTGGGGAATAAATACATCGGAGAGGCAGTGCATTGATAAAGATCCACAGTTCTAGAAAGTCCTGGAGAACCCCTTGAATTGCCTCCGAAATGGGGGGTTTGAAGGGACTAATGTATAACTCCCAATCTATAGGCAGTTATTTTACTTGACCCGCCCTATAACTCTGTAGATCGGCCTTGTTACATATTTACATATAAGGAGAATGTAAAAGTAAATCGCTGTGGATTCAGATTCAGGTTGTCTGACTCTGGAGCCCACCTAATGCCCTCTTAGCAGGATAAAGCCATGAGCAAGACCAAAGCCCCTGCACTTAAAATGCGTATCAGTGTAACTGTGGAAGTTAAGAGAGCTACGTAAGTGATGGAAATTAAGACTGCCGACTGAAAAAAAATCCACAACCTAAAAGTTGAGAATCATGTTGTATTTGGTGGACGTGCTGAGGACTTAAGCCTGGGAGGCAGCCTCTCAGACGGCTCTGAGGGAGTGCTCTGCAGAGCTAAGGGAGCTGCAAGGCTATACAGGAGTTTTTGCAAAAAAACAAAAATAAAACCCAGGCAGTCAGAACATCAAAAGATGACTGTTAATTAGAAAACCAGACTTCTCAAGTTAATGAATTTAGCACTTTTCTATGTATGGGAAGATGCAAGAGTCTGGGCTCGTTGAGATCATTCCTTTGATATGCACCTGAACTATCTAGGGCCAGTATCCCGCTTTTCTCCATCCTGAATCGCCTCAGGGTGGCGCCTCAGCGCCTCAGGGCGCTGCAGTGGCCGAAGGTTTGATGTTCGCAACATCATTTGTTTCTGATATGACAGGTCACATTCCTCGTCGGCAACACGAAAATGTAAATATCCCAAGTGGCGGTCTGATTACAAATGGACGATATTCCTGAACCAAGGTTCAAAGGGCAGAGGTCACATGTAGATGGGGTTCAGGATAGGCTTTATTGTGAGCTGCTGCTAAATGAGATGTTTAATTTCCCTGGGCAGAGCTAAGGGCAGGGGATGGAGAGAGAGAGACAGTCCAGCAGGTAAACAGAATGCCACACCCGGAGTCGGCGAGACCTGTGTTTTCCCTGATCTGCCACTTGGTGGCGCTGTGGCTGGGCAAGTGATTGATCTCTGAGCCCTGCTTTCTCGCAAGGGGTGTGAGATTTGGAGATCATGCAGAGCCAATGTTTCAATAAATGGTGCTACTGTTATGATTTCTCCAGGTAGCTAGAAGTAAGAGGCACGGAGGAGAAAAATATAAGCCCTACTTTAGGGCATACTTAAGAACAGAAATAACACAGAAAAAATAATTGAAATAGTGAAACGAGAAAGAAAGCTTCTCTCTACAAATACAGACATATGAGTGCATGAACATGAACTCAGACACATAACAAAAACACAGAAATACTTCATCGGTGTCTTGGGAGTGGGCGGAGTTGGAGACCATTTGTACTTTTAGGAATCAAAATGATTGCCTTCCAGTTTTCCATATCTGGAGACCAACCAGGACAAGAAAAAGACATACCTTCCCCGCCTTCACACTCCTTAGTCAGACATTAGCCAACTCCCAAGAATTGTGGGTTCTGGTCAAGGGGGCTGATCCCAGAACTGTGGCGTGTTTCTCATGACCACAGGACTAAAAAAAAGCACTCCAAAACAAGCGGCAACCCAAAAAAACAACATATTGCCATCCTGCAAAAAAATCTAAGTGTGCTGAAAAAACAACAACATATGGCTGGGTGGGGTGTGACCAAAAGGAATATAGTTATCACGTTTGGAACATTCCTTTTACAGACTTGAGTGAAAAGAAATTTTCTAGGACAGAACATGGAGTAGTCCCAAAGCCTGCCTTTTTTGAAAGCACAATTGAGGACAGGAAAAGCAAAGAAGGATTCGTTCCAGGTGACTTACAGCCGAGAGCCAGGAATGGAATCTCACCCTTGACCCAAGAATCTGCTGAAAAGAACCAAAGCAGACAGAAGAGGAAGAGATAAGGCCAGGCTCACTGCTTTGTAACCAGAGTGCTGTTGAGATTAAAACAGAGAGAGGAATGGAATGTACTTGAACATGCTCATTATCAACACCAGAGCCACAATATACACTGATAATAGCCCTGGGGTGCCGTCATTATGTACCTGGAATCTGGGTTTCATTTGAACAAAACAGAATTAGCTTCAAGTGCAGTGCTCTGCTGGGGATCTCCATTATATAACTGTTGCATAACTCAAGGTGAAGTTACACAGCCAGGCAGCAAGACGACTGGGAAATGAGTTTTCAAACTTTGGGACTTTTGCTGTTTATCTAAACCTGGCCTATTTACCCACTAGTTACACACACCGTGAGTAACCTACGCCTGAGGTCCTCTCTATAGATTGGTATCTCTATGGGGTCTTTTATTCTTTCAGTAGGAAACTGTAGAGAGACAGTCCAGCAGGTAAACAGAATGCCACACCCGGAGTTGGCTAGACCTGTGTTTTCCCTGTTCTGCCACTTGGTGGCGCTGTGGCTGGGCAAGTGTTTGATCTCTCCTTTGTGCCAGGACTGGAGGCAGAAGAAAGATGCACGAGGAAGATTCCTGCCCTCAGTGAGCTCACAGTCTAGGAGGGAAAGGGTTATACGAACAGATCATTAACACGTACTACGCGCAGCACGATCACAAGTAACCACTACAATCCAGAGTACATAATAAGGAATGCTGTCTGTTTTAAAGCCGAGCTCACCCTGTGCTTGCCTCCCCTCTCTCGCTCCACCCCAGCTTCTGCTTGGTGGCGGGATAAAGAAATTACATTTGTCCTTTCAGACTATTTCAACACCTTTTGGTATAAACAGTGTCTTTAAGATATACTCAGTCTGTCCTGGATTAATATCTATTCAGGGAAGTTATCCTACTTTGTTTGGTCTGCTGAAACAAAATACCGCAGACTGGATAATTTATAAACAACATATATTTATCGCTCACTGTGGGAAGTCCAGGATCCAGGCACCCGCACGGATGCCGTCTGGTGAGAGCTGTCTTCCCGGTTCACTGCGCTCTCACATGTTGCAGGAAGTAGGGAGCTTTCTCAGGCTACTTTTATTAGGGCACTGATTCCATGCACGGGGGTTCTGCCCTCACGCTGTAATCATCTCCCAAAGGCCCCGCCTCCTAATCCATCGTCTTGGGTGTTAGGTCTCCACATGTGAATTTTAGGGGGACACCAGCCTTCAGACCGTAGCAGAAGTTGAGTGCAGTCAGTTCTGGCCTCCCTCCCCATCCCACTCCCAGCCCTTCGCCCGTCTTTCTCTCGAGGAGACAGATGATTTGAAAGTGGGAATGGTGGAGCTCCTTGTGAGGGATCGTACGTAGTCAAGTCTCATTTTGCTCTATCTGATGCCTACTTGTGACGTCTCTGCAAACGATTCCCTGGTGCTCACTGGGTAGCCTATGCTGGATTACTGAGAGGTCACCCCTTTGGACATCGTGGACCCGGCTGTGCCTGAAGCCTGGAGTTCCTGTCATCTGTGGTCTCCAAGTGCCATCCCAGGTCTTCCCCAGGCCCTGGAGTCTCTTAGCATTTTCGCATCCCCCATGGCGGTCCTGGAAATAGCGGGTCTATGAACTGTGGGTGTGAATGAGGCTGTGGGCGCCCTGCGGGCTCTCCTGGGTGGACGCCATCCTCAGTCATTCTCAACTACCTCCCATGTGGCACCATCTTCCTCTGAATTTAGGAATCCTCCAGGAGGCTTGACATTTCCTGGGCTTCTGTAATGTAAGGGAAAGCCTCTCTTCTCTGGACTTCCCCCAAACTCTCTGGTTATTTCTAACAACACATCCCCACAGATTCAGCCCCAAGGCTGGGGGGCCCCACAGCTGACCAATCATTGCTCTCCGCTTCCTCTCTGTTATTCCTCCATGTCACCGGCAGGGTTTCCATCTTCCTGTAGGACAGGAACTGCTCCTCTGTTGTGTCCTTACTTGGGTGGCATTTGCACTCTATTCCCATGAGGCAGCATGTTGGAATGGCTACAAAACAAACAAGCAAACAAAAGTATCAAATTACTAAAGCAGGAAAATGCATCAGCACGTATTTAAAAAATAAGGCCTTTACAGCAGTGCTGTGTAGATCAGACTTCTTGAGGCAGGAGCTCTACCAGTTCTGAAAGGAGACATTTTCCATCCTAGATTTCTGCCCCAAAGCGGCATTTGAAGATATGTGGAACTATTTACTATTAGTATACCACTTTTTTCCAAGATAATTAGAAAGCACACTGTCCTCTCCAGAAGCCCAGTGCCTCAGCTGCATAAGGATTCTGAAAATTTGAACATCATAATTTTAGTGTTAAAAAAATTGCAGTGGTGCTTCCCTGGTGGCACAGTGGTTGAGAGTCTGCCTGCTAATGCAGGGGACACAGGTTCGAGCCCTGGTCTGGGAGGATCCCACATGCCGTGGAGCAACTAGGCCCGTGAGCCACAACTACTGAGCCTGCACGTCTGGAGCCTGTGCTCCGCAACAAGAGAGGCCTCCATAGTGAGAGGCCCGCGCGCTGCGATGAAGAGTGGCCCCGCTCGCCACAACTAGAGAAAGCCCTCGCACAGAAATGAAGACCCAACACAGCAAATAAATAAATAAATTAATAAACTCCTACCCCCAACATCTTAAAAAAAAAAATTGCAGTGGTGCAGAAAGTTTTATTTCAGTTATATAAAAGTATAATAGCTGTGTCAGGTTGCAATTTCCAAAGTTTTCTCCTATCATAGTACTCTTCCTCAATATGACCTCGCCTCTTCCCATCAAGATGTGAAATCTAATTCTCCCGCTCTTGAATCTGGGCAGGGTTTTGACTGTTTCTACCAACAGAGTACAGTGGAAGAGACAGTATGTGACTTCCCAGGCAACGTTGTAATAGGCCATGCCTTTTCTGCCTTGTCTGCTGGACCACTTCCATGTAGGATGTCCACTTACCCCAAGGCGCCATGCTATACGGAAGTTAAGCTACATGGTGAGGCCAGAGAGGCACTTCGGTCAGCAGCCTTGGTTTTCAGAGTCACCCAGCTCAGCACCAGATGCGTAAGTGAACTCGCCTTCAGATAATCTCAGCTCCCGGACATCGGGTCAGCCCCAGCCTTTGAGTCTTCCCTCCTGCCCCCCAAACTATCTTCACTGTTCCCTATCCTAATTCCTGACCTACAGAATTTGTGAGTATAAAAAAATACGGTTCTTGTAAACAACCCACTTTTCAACGACGAGTTATGTAGCTTTAGTAACTGGAACAATGACTTAACTTATATGATGGCGTATTTGCCTATTTCCAAAGCTGTCTCAGTCGAGGACTTAAGAACCAGACTCTCTTTATTGAATCTAATAGTCAAAAGTGAGAATGAACCACTGAATTCCATTTCATCTATTGAGGAAGACAGGAAACACCTTGTGTTTCTGTGAATTGCGTAAACCAGAGTTTGGTGCATGAACGTTATGTCAAGGTCTGGACAACTTGGTTTGGGGCTAACCAAAGCACATTTTTCTACAATAACTAAGACTAGATGATGCTTGGTGGGGAAGAGGGAGACTATAACTAGCACGAAGTTTTTTCCTCTCAAATAAAGATCTGCAGAAATTACTAGAACTAAGTATGTATTATGAAGCTCATAATGAGGAACGCATTTATTTTTTTTTTTTAATTTTTATTTTTTTTTATTTTGTGGTACGCGGGCCTCTCACCGTCGTGGCCCCTCCCGCCGCGGAGCACAGGCTCCGGACGCGCAGGCCCAGCGGCCATGGCTCACGGGCCCAGCCGCTGCGCGGCATGCGGGATCTTCCCGGACCAGGGCACGAACCCGCGTCCCCTGCATCGGCAGGCGGACTCCCAACCACTGCGCCACCAGGGAAGCCCGAGGAACGCATTTATAAAGCAACATTGGACTCCATTAGTTTGGGTTAGGCTAGAGAGGGAAGAGTAAACTGCATGGAGATTTGAATAAAGTTTCCACCAAATCGAGATCTACCATGTGTTTTTGGGGGGTGAGGGCAGAAGGAAGGCGCTGCCTCTGCGTGGGTGGAACTTGCTCTCTGAAAAGACTCTGGAAACTTATTCCCATCCGCCGGGGATTGGATCCACGTAGATACAACAATTCGAGGATGCTCGAGTCCCTTATATAACACGGCACAGTACAGTCAGCGCCCATATCGGCAGGTTCTGCATCTGTGGATACAGGGGACCAACAGCATCCTGAAAACAATCTTCTAAAAGCAGGGAGGGCTTCCCAAGTCGAGTAGGGTCTACTGCTTTCTTTGCTGTGTGTCACTGGGCATTTTTATAGACATGAACAAGTGAACTGCGACAGGCCAAGAGTACATGCAGTCTTGGGGTTAAGGTATCCTATTCATTCTCTGGTAGGTATGAGCCCTGTGAACTCCTGGGGAACCAGTCCTGATCATAACAGAACTGGTCAGAGGACCCAACCAAAGTCAGTGCTTAATTCATCCCTGTGACGTGAGAGGCCACGGCCATGTCCCTGACCCTGAGGACCTAAAGATGAAGAGGAAACGCAGCAGAGAGTATAAATAAATAATTACCCTAGAAAGTGATTCTTGTGCATATCTTTATGATAACATTTATTACATTGTGTTGAAATTGTCTACATATGTGTCTGTCTCCTTAACTAGGGAAAACATTCTGTCTAACTCATCCTTCTATCCACAGCATCAACAGAGATTTTGGCTCGGAGAAGGCACTCAATAAATGCCCTGTGAAAATAATTGAACCTGAGGTAAAAGAGGAGAAGTAAAGGCATCTAGGCGGCGTGGAGACTCTGCAAGTCACAAACATGGGAATTGTCCTGGGCTTCTCTCCCTCCCTCTCAACTCCCACATTGTCCAACTTCTAAGCCCCGATGTCTCTCCCTCCTAATTCCCTCTGCCTTCCCGCCTTCCCTCCTGCTACTGCCTTGAGTGACATCCTGGTCCTCTTTTTCCGGGGCTGCTCTAATAGTCTCCTGACTGGCCCCTGCCCTCTGTCTCACCTGCCTCTAATTTGCTGTCCTTATTCACCACACTGCCACTGGAGAGATGTTTCTAAAAGGCAGATTTGTGTATGTCATTTCGCTGCTTAGACATCTTCAAGATCTTCCCTCTGTCTACAGGATCAAGTCCAAACCACCTTGATTATCATCCAAGACCCTCCGTGATCTGACCTACGGTCACCTTCTTCAAGTTCATGTCCCACGTACATCCACATTCCTCTGTACACTTGATCAAAATGATCCTCTTTCAGCTCCGCCAATGTTGTTGGACATAGATGTTTTTGCACATACTGTTCTCCTGGCCGTGAACCCACTTCCTCCTTCCTCCCCAACCCTATCTTTAATATGTCTGGCAAAGTCCTGCATGTCCTTGGGGCCCACTCAGGTGGAGCTGATCACCTTCTTTGTACAGTCATTGCACCTTTATTCTGTTCTAGAGAGAGCACAGCTTCAAGTGTGGGATGGTGGCCACTTGTCTGAAGCTGCTCGGGCTCATATTCTACCTCTGAGGCTTACCAGCAGGGTCATCTTCGCCAAGTGCTTAACGTCTCGTTACCTCCGTTTCCTCATTTGTAAAATAAATTCCCCGGGTCTCTGGGAGCTGACGTTTACGGCAGCCCCCATGCCTATCTTGCATTCTGCTAGGGTTTGGCCAGTAGGAGGCTCTGTCAGATTCTTGGAGGTTCGGGGAGCGTGAGGGTAAAATGAGTTCTGGACCTATAATTCCAACATGTATGGGGGGCTGGTTTTTGCATACCGACAAGCAATTCTCAAACACCAGCTGGGTGTCCTCCATTCAGCTCCGTTCTGACGCTATCTACATGAGGAAAGCATCAGACCCTACGGGTTAGGGGTCCAGTCCCCCGAAGCTGCCCCTCCAGCCACACTTCAGATGCCAATCGCAAGCCAGGGTTGTTACCTGTGCTTCTGACAGACTAGCTACAGATTGGAGGGTTCAATGACATCCCGCCCAGAATTTGATTAATTTGCTCACAGAGCTCAGAGAAACATTTTACTTACCAGATGACCAGTTTATTATAAAGAGATGTAATTCAGGAACATCCAGATGGAGGGATGCATAAGGCAAGGTACATGGAAAGAGTACAGAACTTCTGTGCCCTCTCAGAGGGCATCGCTCTCCCCAAATCCCTGTGTGTTCCTCAACCCGGAAGCTCCCCGAACCATGTCCTTTTGGGTTTTTACGGAGGCTTCATTACATAAGCACAATTGATTAAATCATTGGCCACTGGTAATTGAACTCAATCTCCAGCCCCTCCCCCTCCCAGGCGGTGAGGGGGGATGGGGCGTGGGGGGCAAGGCTGGACCGAAAGTCCAAACCCTCTAATCACAGGGTTGGCCCCACTGACAACCAGCCTCATCCTTAGATGGTGGCCAAATCCACTTATTAGCATAACAAAAGTCAACTTTATACTCTCATTCCTTAGGAAATTCCAAGGGCTTTAGGGGTTCTGTGACAGAAATGGGGACAGAGACCAAATACATATTTCTTATTATAAATCACAGTATCCCACCGGGCCACGTATTCATTTCCCTGCTTCTCCCCTGTCAGGCCCCCTGGCCACAGGTCCTGCAGCAAGACCTTCTCCTACAGCTGCAGTTGTTCTTCCCAGGTTCCACTACCTTCCTCTGCATTTCTCAGGCTCCCCTCCGGGGCTCCATCTTCCCTTTCTCACACCTTTGTGGGTAGATCCTTCTTTAGACAGTCCTCAAGTTTTCCGTTTGGACCACCTGTCTCTAACCAGGACCCTGACTGGCACATCCCCCCTAGTGGATGGTGAATGTTTAAATGCTAGGCTTTAAAGACTTTAAGGTTAGGCTGCCGTTCAGCCATGTGTTCTAGCATGGTACCTGATGCAACATGGTAGAAGTTAAATGTAAATCTCTCAATGAATTAATGAGCAAACGAGTGATTAACACTTTGGAGAAGGGTACAGCGGGTAGTCAGGAAAGCCTTCGAAGGGCAGATGATTGCTGAGTTAGGTTTGAAGGACGTTAAGCAGGGACATTCCTTGCCAAGAAAACAGCACGTGCAAAAGTACAAGGCATGACAGTGTTTAGGGAACTGCAAGTAATAATTATTACTGGAGCACGAAGCATGTTGGGCTCCTATATAAGCTTTCTTTGGTATAAGTGATTCTGCTGCTACTGCAAAGTTTGAAATCACTGTCTTCTGAGCCAAGCTCCTCACTTTCTAGATAGAGAAAATCATATCTAGTAAAGGAAAAAGGATTGTCCAAGTTCACCGTTGAGCCCTCTGGAGCAGTGTTCACTTATGACAGGGAAGTTCAGGTCTCCACTGCATCTGCTACCTTGAGCGGACTTAAGCCCTGGCACACCACAGAGCGCAAGTGGGGACACTCCAGACCTTGAGGCAAGCACATTAATGGGGCCAAGCTCATTGTTTTGTTAGAGGCATCGCTTGCCAAATGGAGTTGGCTGTGTAGGGAAGGCTTTGGGGCAGAGCCCTTGGGAGGCTAAGGACATCACATTGCAGCAAACAGACACAATCAGGCCACGATTCACCCTGCGTGGTTCCTTTCACCAGAGAGCCGGCCTTGGAGACCACATTTTCAGGGGTGAGTCAGATGACAGGCATGTAAGGCATCATCCTGCAGGTCCTCCCGTCGTTGCTGAAGTAGAGCCACAAAAACTGGAGAGTCCACGGCCCAAATGTCAGGAGAGAGGTCCCTGGAGGGAGCCACACACTGACACTTACTCTTTGCAACTTCTTTTCTCCGTGTGCTTGCTAGTGACTTGGAGAAAGAGGAAGCAAACAGGATGTCACCAGAATGTGGTAGAAGTGACCATATCCGCTTCCCTCAACTTTGTACAAGTACAAATGTGTGGACATAGGAGGTGCTTTAATGAAAAGCTTACTGAATAAATGAATGAGTGAATGAATAAATATCCTGCACCTTGTTTTGGAGCTATTTGGATAACTGGCTCTTATGGACTGAATGTTTGTGTCCCCTCTAAATTCCTGTGTTGAAGCCCTAACATGCCGTGTGATAGTATTTGGAGATGCAGCCTTTGGGAGATAATTAGGGTTAGATGAGGCCACGAGGGTGGGCCCTCACGATGGGATTAGTGTCCTTATAAGAAGAGACACCAGAGAGCTTTCTCTCTCTTTCCTACCCCATGGACACAAAGAGGTCACCTGAGCACACGGCAGGAAGGCGGCCCCTCAGCAAGCCAGGAAGAGTCCTCACAGAAGCCGACCATGCTGGCACCCTGATCTCAGACTTCTAGCTTCCAGAACTATGAGAAAATAGATTTCTGTTGGCTAAGACACTCAGTCTATGGTATTTTGTTATGGCAGCCCACATTGACTAATACCTGGCGATAGCTGCATTGCTTTTGTAGCTATTGGTAAAGAAATAAAATGACTTTCAGTTGCCAAGAAGAAACACTTAGAATCATTTTAAGACTGAGATTCAGTGAGAAAGTTTGCTCTTCTAATGAGGTTCAAATATTAACTCTTAACACCTCACAGGCATTGCCATCCAAAGGCTCAGGCCATAACTAAACATTTTTAGTAGTAGTAAAACAAGCCCCCAATCACTTATCCAAAACTCTTGGGGCAAGATCTATTTCAGGGTTCAGAATTTTTTAATTTTAGAAAGATTTGCTGCATATGCCATGCAGTTCCTAATATCCTCAGTGGTTTCTGAGCAGCACACCATAACCAAACACACTACTGTTTCTGTAGCAAAACGTATACATATCCCCACTAACTGTGATTAAGACTCTGATTGCATCAACTCAGTTCAGTTATGTTTTGACACCAAATACTTTTGCTAAAAACTTACAAAGGCTTTTGATTTTCAGAGCTTTTTGGATTGAATATTGAGGATAAGAGCTTGTGGACCTGTAGTAGTAATAGCTATATATTTGTTCAATGCTTACTGTATGTTAGGGCTCTACTAAGTACTTTATATACATTAGTTTACTTAATCTTTAAAGGAGAGAGACAACTATTAACAGACCCATTCTCTCATGTGCAACCAACTCTCAGAGAGCTTTGTAACATGCCTTCAGCCACGTATCTGGTCACCTTTTAGCCACTCTTCTGCACTGCCTTCTGCTGTATGGACAGAGAGGCAGAGAAGACTGGTTTGCCAGGAGGTAGAGAAGATTGAAGAAGATGCAGAGACAAGAGATGGAGAATGAGGAAACACTTTTTGATTCCAGTTTCCGGTTTTAGCGCTCCCTGAGGTCTTGCTTATTTCCTGGGTTGAAATGCATCCCTTTTTTCCTTAATAAACAATCAATTTTTGGTTATTATAGCTTAAGATGGTTTCTATTACTTGCAGACAAATAATCTCAACCAATACCATGTGGGGCAGATGTCATTTATGCAACTTTTAGGCATAAGCACATTGAACCTCAGAAAAATCAGGGGACCTAACACACATACACATGAAAACAGCTAAATCAAACAAAAAGCTTTCTACTGATTAGTAGTCAAGGTAGTTCTCACAGCAACGTTGTCTGCCTGAGGAGTTCTTTCTACTACATCATGTTGCCTTTTACTACACAAGAACAAAAACTTTCCAGATGATTAGCTGAATGTTGTATTTGATTAAAGGTTAAAGGTACAGTGTTATGAGCTTAGAAGGAATGTTTTCAATGCAGAACAAGTACACATAGGAGAATGACACGCAGGAATGTTGAAAAGTTTCATTATACATGGAACTGAAAAGATCGACCGAGGTGAATGGGTTGTAATTCTCAGGGTTTGTATGTGTTGGACAGGGGTGGAGGGGGTAGAGAGAACAGCAGGAGTGGGGCTCTTTGTCACTGTGGACAGTATCCTCTGAGCGGGCCATTAGCTCAAGGCTATTTCCATAATGAATGGTGACCATATTGCCGATCGCTCCTGGGGTGACCATAGATCTTCTGTGGTTGGTGTAGGTTTTCGTTCCTCTTTGACAGCATAGATGTTCCTTTTATTTATCTGGGCTATCTTACACAATATACTACCTAATTCACTACTTGGGAGCATAACATCTAGTAGGCGAGTCACAAAACACACACTTCATTACAGAAGCTGTCCTACAGCCAAAAGAGGTGAAGTGCAAAGCCAAATGTGATGCTCTGACACAGGTAGGCTCTGGTTTGTTTGTCATGGTCATCCTTAGATGGGAATCTTTTAGCCAAATTGTATACCTGTGTTCAGCAGACAAAGATTTACTAAAGACTTTCTGGTTCAGTTCTACAGGTATTATCCTACTAGTGAAGTTTCTTAAGAAAGTATTCGAAAAAGGACCCCTGTCTGGGTAGGACTCAGGCTTTAGCCCAGCTTTGGCTGTGAATCAACTGTGTGACTTTGAATAAGTTACGTAAATTCTCTGGGGTACTGTTTCCTCACCTGGAAAATGAGGAATTTTTTTTTTTGACAGTTCTTGATCCTCTTATTAGAAATGTAAAAAATGCTTTAAAATTCCCTTTGGAGGAAAAAAAATCTCTTAAAGGTTAACATAAATTCTACTACCAGTGAGCAAAAAATATAGGTCATGTAACTAAGACGTATAGATCGAAAGGACATCTTTCTTCCTTCCTTCTTTTCTTCCTTCCTTCCTTCCATTCTGGCTGCATTGGGTCTTCGTTGCTGCACGCGGGCTTTCTCTAGTTGCGGCGAGCGGGGGCTACTCTTTGTTGCGATGTGCGGGCTTCTCATTGCGGTGGCTTCTCGTTGCGGAGCACGGGTTCTAGGTGCTTGGGCTTCAGTAGTTGTGGCACACGGGTTCAGTAGTTGTGCCTCGTGGACTCTAGAGCGCAGGCTCAGTAGTTGTGTCTCCAGGGCTTAGTTGTTCCGCGGCATGTGGGATCTTCCCGGATCAGGGAATCGAACCCATGTCCCCTGCATTGGCAGGCAGATTCTCAACCACTATGCCACCAGGGAAATCCCCCAAAGGACGTATTTCTTAAAAGGAAAAAAAAAAAACAAAAAAAACCGTAATGCACAATATTTACCACTACTTAAATCATCCAGTTGAAATCTTTATTTGTCACTAATGAAAAAATACAACATAGATGGTTACCTCTACTGTGAAGAGCAGAAATGACTGGGGCTGGGGAAAGGATGAAGAAGGTCCGTTCTGCTGGAGCTTTGCAAGTTTCACATGTACAGCACCAGCTCTCACTAAATCAGCTCCTTTGGGTCAGTCATTAGACAGATGATTCTAAATTTCTCTCCAAATTTCTAAGCTCGAAAACTTTAGAGTCCTTGAAACCCTTTAAGTATAAAGAATTTAGTAAGTTTAGTGGAAGAGGCACAGATTTAGTAGACTAAATCCATTTTTAAACTCTGGGCACAGGACAAGTCAGTGAATTTCTCTGAAGACCACTTTCCTCAAATAGAAACTCTTGGGGAAATAGTTTCAGGATCACAAAACTATTGTGTGGAGCTAATTGGATAACATGTGAAAGGGCTGAACATTTTCAGAGATTTTGCTGTGACTTCTTTTTAATTGATGCCTAACCCTTACGACTGCCATCTAGTGGCCACTTTCTAGTAATTACCTGCCTCAGATTCCTTGGGCTCCTGAAATCCACAGCAAACCTGCATCACAAATGGGACTTGAGTGCAGTTTCAATCAATTCCTCACACCAGTAAATGCCAGTTACAACCCAAATTATTCTAGTTAAATGTCCAACGAGAACGATCTCATTAGAAGTATTAGGCCTTTGTTGGCTAGTTAGCCTTCTTTAAGTAATGGTATGAGATTTTTTTGGGGGGGAATTACTTTTCCCCTGAGAGGTCTACACTGGGAATGTGATCCAAGCCAGAGTTTGGGTCTTGACCAGGTGACCAGAAGACTGAAAATGGTGAAGAGTCTGGACATGACAGTGAAAACCTTTCCTGCTTCTTGGACCCACAAGGCTACTTGTTACGTCTCATTTGCTGTGTCTGACTCTCCAGTTTTCCCATCAGGTTTTTAAGGGCTCCATATACTTCGAATCAAAATCGAATGTGTATGTGTATGTGAGGCAGATTTTATTTTGTTCTTTGCAACCAAAGGGCCTTAACTTATGTATTAAGAACCAGAGCGTACAAGGCAGCTGCGGTGTTATCTGCAGCAAAACAATGTCCATAAGAGCTGCCATTATGACTCTTATGATCGGCTACATGCCAGGTTAACATTTTACCTTGTACTATTTATTTAATTATCACAACCTTCCTTTTAGCTGTTATCATGAATCCTCATTTTAAAGATAGTGAAAGTACAGTTGAACGAAATGAGGTAACTTGCCTAAGCGCACATAGTTAATAAAAGGCGGAGTGAGGGTAAATTCCAGCCACTTTTGGTGACCAGCACAAAGAATAAGGAGGCTACTTGTTTTCTGTAATCTGTAACTTGGACAGTTCATTTCTTTGGATGCAGCCTGGGAATGTTAGGAGTTACATCACGTGGTGAGTTTAATTGAATGTGTTACCCCAAACCCTACATTATCTTTCATTTGAATTGCTATCAAGCACTTCCCTGTCGTTTAGAAGAATTTATCTACCGATAACTCATCGAAACAAAGAAATCCCCGAGTGAAAATATATGAGGTCTGAGTCAGAAATCTCAGAGCTTTTTGACCTTTTGATTGCTAGCTCCATTAAAATGGAGCCTGTTCTACCTTCTAGCCTGTCTCAGGTCTAAGAAGAAAATGACACTTTTTAATTCTGAAGCTCTTCCCTTTCCTCTTCTCATCAGGAACAGAGATCATGGCCATAAAGATCCTTAGGAGAAAACAGAGTAAAAGTATTCATTTATTGAACAAATGTTAATGAAGCTATAATAAATGTTGGAATAAATCAGGGAAGACCTCAAGCCCCTCCGGACCGTCAACTCCACAGAGAGCCCCTCTGCCTTCATCTCTCCCTGATCTGCTCCCAGTGCCCAGGAAAGACTGCCTGTCCTACCGGAAAGGCTCTGATGAAGGGAGCATGAAGTCGGCGGCACAGACTTTTCTCTGTGTAAAGCCGGTTGGCACCTACAGGGATTGAAACCTGCCGTCAGCTCATGAGCACAGCCCTGTGACTAACTGAGCCAACTGGTCATTCCAGCACTCATGCTCTACCAGGTGAAGCGGCTCTCTGTGGCCTGAAAAACCTGACCGTGACCTCCTCAGGGACCCTGATTACCTGCAAGGGAAGATCTGTGAGTGACTGCAGTGACCCAAGATCCATGGCCATCCCGGGAGCAGCAAGTACTACTGTCATCGTTCATTTGGAGCTAACAAGGAGTGGATGACAAACCCAAGGGTCTAGCTTTACATCGACAAAGTCTCTGGGACCAAAAACCCATTATCTTGATAGCATGTAGTTTTCAGAGACAGCATTTGCATGTCAGCAATAAGACCTGGTGTCAGGGCCCCTCCCCAGGTACCTAACTTGTCACCAAGCCTTATAAGAGGAAGCATGCTTTTTCCTAGTTTTTAGCACAGTAACCACCAAACAAAATTGCTAATGAAGAAAAAAAAAATGCCTTTGCTTGTGGCTTAACACATATTTCCTTTTCTCTCAAAGGCTTGCACATTTCAAATGTAATCTGTTCTTTGGGGGCACGTTCTCCCTAGAAGAGTCTAGTGGTGAAGAGCCTCAGCTTCAACCAGGAGGACCCTTTTCTAATTGCATCATGTTGAATAAGTTACTTAAATTCCCTGAGACCAGATTTCTTATCATTAAGTGGAAATACTAATAGCCCTACCTGTAAGGTTGTTGGGAATATTTAAACAAGATTATATATACGTGTGTGTGTGTGTGTGTGTGTGTGTGTGTGTGTGTATAAAATGCTTAGCACAAAACCTAACCTAGTTAATGCTCAATACAGTTAAATATTACGATTACTAAATGAACTAATAAATATACACATGCCCAGTACAGCTTGGTGGTTAACAAATGTTAGGATAATATTTGTAAACTGTGGGGCACTATTCATATGTCAGGTCTGAATATTATTAGCACTTGCCTTAGTGATGAAGCTTTCAGTTCAGTCATGGTCCAGTAAGAGATGAGTCAGAAGGAAAATTAGGGCACACAGCAGATGGCTTTCCCAAGCATATGACCTATTCAGTCTTGAAAATCAGCCCAGGCACTGGTCAACTGCAGTCCTTGGGTATTTTGCATTTGAATCGCTATCAAATATTTTCCTCTCTTTCCATCCTTGCTAAAAGGAATGACCTTTCTTCTTTAAAACACAGAACACTCCAAGGAAAGCATTAGAAGGAGAAAGTTCAAATCTGGCCTTTGACCTTACCCTCCCCTAGAATCATTCTCCTTCCTACTGCCTGCATTGCAATCTGGTCCATGGGAATGGATTAGAGCTCACACCTGGGTGAAGTCCCCTTTCTTTAGTTTCTCTGAGGATGTCTAAACGTGGCTGAGCTGTTTAAGAGCTTGACTGCCAGCCGATGGTTCTTGAACCCATTGACAATGAAGCTGTGTGTTTCACACGACAAAAGACCTTTTGCTTCTCTTTCCTGATTGTTTTCATTTGTTGTTTTGGCTCCCTCTTGCTGGACACTGCAGGCATCAGATAATAAGCAGAGCTCTCAACTGACAGGTCTGGGGTGCAGCAAAATGGGCCAGAGCTGAGGAAAAGGCACTGCTAGGGTGGGCTCGGTAATTATGTGGTGTTAGAGCACGCTTTTGATCCTATTTGAACATGTCTAATCTAATGAACTCTTGAAATTCTTTTCAATGATGCAGATGATTTATGGCATACTAGAACTCTACTTCAGCAGTTCCTAAAGCATGGCTTGTGCATCTCTGGAGGCCCCTGAGACTCTGGGGTTCCCTGAGGCCAAAACAACTGTCGTAATAATGCCAGGATATTACGGGACCTTTTTTACTGGGTTGACATTTGCACTAATGGCACAAAAACAATAGTGGGCATAACTCTGTGAATCAAAAGAGTGGTATCTAACTGTACTTCTTATTTGCCATTGTGTTCTTTAACCTCACACACTGTCAGTAAAAAAAAAGAAAGTATCAGTTTTACTTAAAAATGCCCTTAAAGAAGCAGTAAAAAGTATTCATTTTATTAAACCAAAATTTTTGAGTACATGGAACACCATTTTTACTTAAAAGAATAACCGAGGGCTTCCCTGGTGGCGCAGTGGTTGGGAGTCCGCCTGCCGATGCAGGGGACGCGGGTTCGTGCCCCGGTCTGGGAGGATCCCACATGCCGCGGAGCGGCTGGGCCTGTGAGCCATGGCCGCTGAGCCTGCGCGTCCAGAGCCTGTGCTCCACAACGGGAGAGGCCACGACGGTGAGAGGCCCGCGTACCGCAAAAAAAAAAAAAAAAAAAGAATAACCGACAAACAATGGTTATACAGACTCGGACATCTGGCAGGCAGTTTCTTAAAAAACTGAACGAAATAAAATCTATGACTTGAAGGAAAATGACTCACAGTATTTATTGCCAGTGGTAAAATTTGAACTTTCAGATGAAAATTAGAATTGTTGAAAACTTGAATTCACCACTGTGGGTGTGACAACTTCTTAGTACTTACAGAATTTTCGGATGAGATAGGCGGTGGTATTAACAAACATGAGTTTTTGATATTGCATAATAAAATCTGTGAACATTTGGAAAATTTGCATAACTCACTGAAGCAATACTTTCCAAATGACCAAAGCATGATGTTTAAAGTGGTTTCTGATCCCACACTGCAGCCAATCTTTAAGAAACTGCCTTTGGACAGCTATAAAGACACAGGCATAGAGAATGGACTTGAGGACACGGGGAGGGGGAAGGGTAAGCTGGGACGAAGTGAGAGAGCGGCATGGACACATATACACTACCAAATGTAAAACAGATAGCTAGTGGGAAGCAGCCGCATAGCACAGGGAGATCAGCTTGGTGCTTTGTGACCACCTAGAGGGGTGGGATAGGGAGGGTGGGAGGGAGACGCAAGAGGGAGGGGTTATGGGAATATACGTATGCATATAGCTGATTCACTTTGTTATACAGCAGAAAGTAACACAACACTGTAAAGCAATTATACTCCAATAAAGATGTTAAAAAAAACCTGCCTTTCAACGAGTTTTGGTATAGTTTCAAAGAATATTCAAATCACCTAAAAATGCTATTAAAATACACCTTCGTTTTCCAGCTACACATCTGTGTGAGGCTGAATTTTCTTCATACACTTCAACCCAAGCAACATCTCAACAGATTGATGTGCCAAAGCAGATAGGAGAATCCAGCTGTCTTCTATGAAGCCAGACATGAAAGACATTTGCAAAAATATAGAACAATGCCAAATTTGTCACTCCATATAGCTATTTTTCATCAAAATGTCATTTATGCTAAGTATGTTGTTATGCTATATAGTGTTTTTATGATATATTTTTAATATACTCCAGTTTCAACTTTTTCTATGGTAGATTTCAATAGGCAAAATTAACATAAAGCTCTTTGGGGTTCTCAATAATTTTTAAGAAGGTAGATGGGTCTTGAGACCACAAAGCTTGAAAAATACTGCTCTACTTGTCTGGAAAACCTGAGATATTAAACAGCCATTAAATGGGAACTAAAGCCCCATTGCCTGCAGTGGCAACCTTACTACGGCAGCCATCCTTCTGTTGGCTTTCCCTCCCAGGGTGCCCCTCCCTCACTCTTGCTTCCTGGGATCCCCTCCCAAATACACTGCCTGCACCCACATCAGAGTCCCAGGCTCTGAGATAACCTAAAACTCTAGGCTTACTATGTGCAGGCACCATGCCAATAGCCGAGGATGTAATACTGAACAAAGCCGGGTTGTACCGAGCGTTTGAATCTCCACTATGTTGATGATGTGTAGCTACCGAGTGATTTTAGGCAGATGTTTTTATTTTTTTCATCTTGCAATGTATCATCTACAGTGCAGGGGTACACGACATCTGCAGTGTATCATTTTTTCATTTTACAGTGAGGTTTTTTTTCATTTTGTGGAGTATCATCTATTCCAATGAATGTATATGATCGCTATATACAGAAACATAGCATTCAGGTACTGTATGTCCACAGAAAGAAATAGAACATTAGCAGTGCCTTAGAAAACCCCTGTGCGCCCCTCTCTTGCATGATCAGATTTTACTTTTGAACAGGTCATTGTGGGAGTAGCATAGCTAATGTATTGGAAGAGGATTCTTAGCATAGTTGGGACCAACAAACACCCACTCATATTTCAAGTCTTGGCTGTAGCATCACTTTTCTGTAAAGTCTTTCCTGATCCCCAGGTTGAATTCCTTCCTAGCTGTCCTTGATGAACTCTACATGTTATCGTGGCAGTTAAAATCCTTTACAGCACTTATTGACTCTGCTTTTCTAAAAAACAGTTATATTGCGATATAATCTACATACAATTTAATTGAGATATAATTTACATTCACCCATTTAAAGCGTACAGTTTCACCAGTTTTTAGTATGTTCACAGATATGTGCAACCATCACCACAATCAATTTTAGAACATTTTCATCACCTAAAAAAGAAGCTTTATCCTTTCGCTGTTAACCCTTCCTATTATCAACCCCTCCTGTCTCTTCAACCCCTGTCCCTACCCAGCCCCAAGCAACCACTAATCTACTTTCTGTCTCTATTGATTTCCCTATTCTAGACTTTCATATGAATGGGATCATATAATATATGGACTTTTGTAACCGACTTCTTTCACTTAGTATAATGTTCTCAAAATTCATCCAAGTTGTAGCATGTATCAGGACTTCCTTTCTTTTAATGGCTGAACAATATTCCATTGTATGGATGTGGCCCATTTTGTTCATCCGTTCATCCATTGATGTGTATTTGGGTTGTTTCCACCTTTTGGCTATTGTGAGTACTTCTGCCATAAACATTCATGTATAAGTTTTTGTGTAGACGTATGTCTTTAATTCTCTTCAGTACATACTTTGAAGTAGAATTTGCGGGGTCACGTGGTAGCTCTATGTTTAATCATTTTCCAACATGTCTGCGCCATTTTAAGTCCCACCAACAGTGTATAAATGTTCCAGTTTCTCCACATCTTCATCCACACATGGATTGTCTGGCTTTTTGAGAATAGTTACTTGGTGGGTATATGATTGCCTTTTCAAAAAGACTGTGAATTCCTGGAAGACTGGAATCAAATCTTATTCATCTTTACATTTTCACCAGCTAACACTGCCTGGTACCTGCTAGGCACTCCATTTGGTTAGTGGTCGAGTGAGCCCAGCAAAGAGAAGTTGAGGAGGTGAATGAAGGCAATTATTATGGGCTATTAGAGAAGGATATCGGGGGAGGGGTGGAAGCAATAGACCTTAGTGACTGGCAATGGGAGGACAGGGGTGGGCATGGATTCATTTCATTCTCACTCTCACAACAATGTGACTGGAGGAGACACCCTCTGCCGGATCTAGCACAGAGCCCATGTTTCTAACGATGCCCAGAGACCCGTCTAGTCTGGGGAGCCTAGTGTAAGATACTGACTCTGCCTCAGCTCCCTCATCTGCACAATTAACTTGTTAAAATTGTGGAACACTCAGTTTACTTTGTGTCATACATTCTTCTCTTTTGACTTTGATACTTAAATGGTCATGAGGCATGGGTATGTTTATCTTCACTTTGGAAAAAACCGAAACCGAAACTCAAAGGCTTCACTTCTAAATAATGGTAGAGCTAAAACTCTACCTGAAGTTTCTTGACCTTGAGTAATAGGAGTTCTTTCTCTGACATCAGGATACCTGTGGATGACCTCTAAAGGTGGCTTTTTTTTTTTTTTTTTTGCTGTACGCGGGCCTCTCACTGTTGTGGCCTCTCCCGTTGCGCAGCACAAGCTCTGGACGCGCAGGCTCAGCGGCCACGGCTCACGGGCCCAGCCGCTCCGCGGCATGTGGGATCCTCCCGGACCGGGACACGACCTCGCATCCCCTGCACTGGCAGGCGGACTCCCAACCACTGCGCCACCAGGGAAGCCCCAAAGGTGGCTTTTTTGAACTCTGTATGTGAACTCAGGGCCCTGCAATCAGAACTGGCTATAAAGTATTGCTTACGGAAATTCCCTTTTCTGTCAAGTGCTGTGCTTTAAGTAGTGTCTTTTCATATCCATAATTTTGGCCTTTTCTAAGGAGAAGGTTTCAATCTTTAATCATCCATTCAAGAAGGAAGTCTGTGGTGTAGGTTAAGAACGTGGACTCTGCAGTCAGACAGACATAAGCTATATCTTGTGGACTTTCTCAATTGTAGATCTGGTGTTTCTGAGGGAGATTCACATTCTGAAGAATTTTTGGAAAGGGATCATCAAAACAGCAAGTTATGTGTAAATAACTGTGCGTGAGAAATAGATGAAGGAACTGAAAACTGTTACTTTGGGGGAAAAAGAGGGACATACTGTTGTGAAATGATAGAGAATATATCTGGTAATGAAGAATGTTCTATTATGTTCTAAACATAACTAGGGTGAACAAATAAGAGATCACAGAAAAGTGGGATTTAATTGACTAGAAGAAAACATGTTATAATAGAGTATCCAAAGATGGAATGGTTGGCCTGATGATACACTGAGCTCCAGATCCATGGACATAGTTAGGTAACCAATACCTCCCCGCCCCTATTAAGGATGCTGTGTCATGGGTTCTGCCTTTCCGGGAAAGGAGCTCCGATATCCAGAGATCTCCTTCAGATCTCAGGTCCTCTGTGTCTCAGTACAGTGTGTACTTTTGATAATGTGAACTGGGTTTATATTCTGTTTTTCAGTACAATATTTGTCTTGCAAGCTAGTTCTCTCCCCTACCTCTTTTCTGTTAATTTTACATAATTCTAGTCACCCAGGCTTAAAAAGTAAATTGATTTGAACTGTTTTCCTTTCTCCTTTTCTCCTTCTGTTTTTCTTCTTTCCCCGAGCCCAAGTGATTACTAAATTCTACCCATTTTACCTCTGTTTTCTCTTTTCCATTCCTAATTCAGTGCTGTAAGGTACCCTCTCTACTGGTTACCCCACCTCTAGGCTTTCTCCTCTGCTCTTCATCCTGTTCATATGCCAGATAGACATACGTGGTGGCTTTACTAACTTTCCTAAAACACTGCTCTAGCAGTCTCAAACTCACTTTCTTACTCACAATTTCATTGACTCCATTGACCACAGAAAGCCTTTTCTTTAGAGCCCAATATCCCATTAGTGCCCAAGACTTATTTATGCTTCAGGTCAACTGGCCACTCATTAGTCCTCCGTATTTGCAGTTCCATGATGGAATGCCCTGGACTCTCGTTTCTCTCCACTGAAACCTTAGCCGTCTTCAAAGCCTAGGTTAAATATCACTGCTGTACAATGTCCTCACTCCTTTCCTGAATTCTTAGCTTGCTGGGACTTCTTTTGCCTCTGAAATTCTAGAATCCTTATTTATATTTCTTCTACTTAACCTTCTATTGGTAAATGCTATTCTTGTTTTCTCCCACTGGTAGCCTTGAGAACAAAGACTTTAATTTCCTCCTTCTGGGTATAATAGCCTAAGTACAATAGTTGTTTGATAAATATTGAAGGAAATAATTGCTGATTAAATAAGTGAACAAACATTTAAGGAAAATTGTTTAATAAATAGTTAAGGTGGGCTTCCCTGGTGGCCCAGTGGTTGAGAGTCCGCCTGCCGATGCAGGGGACACGGGTTCGTGCCCCGGTCCGGGAAGATCCCACATGCCGCGGAGCGGCTGGGCCCGTGAGCCGTGGCCGCTGAGCCTGCGCATCCGGAGTCTGTGCTCCACAACGGGAGAGGCCACAACAGTGAGAGGCCCGCGTACCACACACACATACACAAAAATAGTTAAGGTAACAGTCGCTGATTAAATAAGTAAACAAATATGCAGGTGATTTTTACTACGAATCATCTTTATAAAAACGATGTGAAGGGGGCGGCAGTGCCATGGGGGCTCCTTATTTTCTGTGGAAGCCTCCAACCATTACTCAGTGGCCTACTTGTGTCATTGCTCATAAAATGAACAGCACAGGAAAGTGGCAATGACTCACCCAGGGAAACAGTTCTAAGCATTTGTTGTAGGGAAAACTTGTAGGAGCATAATCCTTTCATATTAAAGGAAGCTCATCATAAACTCCCATGTCCTAAGCACCTTTCTTAACAATAACAACAAAAGCAATCTAGCAACTTAAAACCAAGGACGTTAATAACCTTGTGTTCCCTTATAGTAGGCTACAGGTTAGACGGCATCTTAAGCTGTGGGCCCTTTGTGGGAGATGGTTCTACCATGGAAGCCTCAGGGTCTCCCAGGGCCATTTCAGATTATTGCATTTCTCTCCCCACAGAAGCCCAACGTGTGCCTAAATAGCAACCTTTGGTATTTTACCCTCGTTCTTTGTAGCACTTGGTGGTAACTGTGCCAGGCAGACTGTGCTGACTTGGAATTAACACTAATATAAAGGAGCAAGATAAGGAGAGAGAAACTTCTTCAGACCAATCTTTACATACACAAGACTGGTGTTCTCACTGTAAAGCCTAAGGGGGTTAAATTTTTATAAATAAGAAAGTCATGGGGTTTCAAATTTGGAATTTTCACCATTCTAGTTCCTGATGATGACGATGAAATACTTTGTGTTCCAGATAAGGCATGGGTTTCTATTCCATTCCCTCAGTTTAAACATACACTAGAACTTTATTTTATGTAATATTCTCAGAGAAGCGAGCATTTTAAACAATTTGTCGTTATTTCTATGTTTAATCTTTGGTAGAAGGATGGTTCCAGAATCTTTGCTTATTTGCTTTATAAATTGTTATTTAATCTCAATGTGATCACTTTTACCTTGAAGGGTGTTACCGGTGAAACACGTTAGTAATTTTTTCTATTTCTTCCCTATGATAACTTTCAAATTACAGCATAAATATTATGCACATGCAATTTCCTTCTCTGTGGTGTTATTAATTAGAGATATTAAGGAAAAGATTGTGTCAGACTCTTCCGAGTATGTTTTCTCAACCCATCTTTGTTTGTCAGTTGGGTTGGTCGCTAGATGGCAGCAGCCGCTAAGGTGGTGAGAGAAAAATCCTTTTGCTAAAATCTGCACTGCCAACCCCTGGCAAGAGTTATCATTATCATCACTCTGATGTTTTAATTTTTAAGAATAGCCAATAAACAGAAGGAGAATATCGCTGCCTGAATGTGTTGTAATTATAGGCATATATTTTAAAACAAAATATTTCCAGTTTTAATATTTATGTGTAGGTAGTTTTTATTGCTTTGGGACAATTTATAAATGATTAGCTGAATCTCTAGCTGTAAAGACTCTATCATCGCAGAAAAAGTAGCTGATACGAGTTGCCAAAATAATTCAAGCCCAAAAGTGTTCTCGTGTGTTGAATTTGTCAAGTAACTCAGTCTTCCTCTTCTTCCTAAAGTGGTTCCTCAGTCCTGGAGACTGCTTGACTTTTACCCCCTCTGCAGTCCTCTGGCTGATTTGGGGGGAGGAACTGAACTGGGTCGGCCGTGTTGACATGCACATTCAGATGACAGCACAGTGTGCACACACCATGAGCACACCACGTGCACACACCATGACCCCTCTATTTCCATACAAACTTTGCTCACTGTGGACCAAAGGGATCTGATTCATCTAAGAGCCCTACGCTAGAATTAGTTACTTCTAGAAATCTATATAAGGAAAAACCTTTCCATATTCATGAATGACTTCCCATTTCCCCAAGATTTCCTGGAATTGTCATCTCAGATTTCTCTCTTATCTTAGGGAACCGTGTCCACAGGTGAGGTTAATCAACCACACCCCCCAGAGAATATACTTCAACAGTGTTTCCCACCAGTCTCCTTCCTGAGCACTTCGATTCTGTCAGTCTGATATCCTCATAACGCCATGCTCAGCCTTTCCTCTTTGCCTTTTGCTTTTGCTTGAGCTCTTCCCCCACCTGGATACCTCATCTCTTCCCTCCACCAATGCAAAGTCAGACGTTTCTTCAAGACTCACCTCCTCATGACACCTGCTCTGCCTCCCCCAATCTGATATTTTATTTTGTCTTGATTCTCATAGAACTTAGAGTCTGTATTAGAATACACAATTTAGCACATTGGTCAACAATTCAACACATATTTCACAAGTACCTACTATCTCCAGGTACTATTCTGAGCGATGAGAACAGAGCAGTGAATAAGAGAGACATAGCTCTCTCCTCACAGGGCTGAGGGTCTAGTGGGAAACAGTGTAAAATGTAATTTACATGAAACAGAAGAGAGAGCCCAGAAATACACCCTCATGACTACAGTTAGTTGATCTTTGAAAAAGAAGAACAGGAAATACAGTGGAGCAAAGATCATCTCTTCAACAAGTAGTGCTGCATGCAACTAAGAGTTTGCGTGCTGCAACTAAAGTTCGCATGCCACAACTAAGGAGCCAGTGAGCCGCAACTAAGGAGCCTGTGAGCCGCAACTAAGGAGCCCGCCTGCTGCAACTAAGACCGAGCACAACCAAATAAATGAATATTTTTTAAAAAAATAGTGCTTGAACCACTGGACTTCCACTTGAAAAAAAAGTGAATCTAGACACAGACCTTATACGCTTCGCAAAAACAACTCAAAATGGATCATAAATCGAAAAGTGAAATGCAAAACTATAAACTCTTAGAAGATAGCATGAGAGAAAACTTGGGTATGGTGATATCTTTTTAGAAACAACTCCATGAAAGAAATAATTGATAAGCTGGAGTTCATTAAGTTAAAAATTTCTGCTCTGTGAACGACAATATCAAGAAAATGAGAAGACAAACCACAGACTGGGAGAACATATTTGCAACAGACGCATCTGACAAAAGACTGGTATCCAAAATATACCAAGAACTCTTAAAATTCGAAACTAAGACAATGAACAACACAATTTAAAAAACGGTCAAGACACCTGAACATACACCTCACTAAAGAAGAGATACAGGTGGCAAATAAACACATGAAAAGATGTTCCGTATCAGGGAAATGGCAATTAAAACAGCAAGGACACACCAGTACACACCTTTTTGAATGGCGAAAATCTGGAACCCCGAGAACACCAAATGCTGACAAGGATGTGGAGCAACAGGAATTCTCACCCACTGCTGGTGGGAACGCAAACCGGCACACAACCTGATGGTTTCTTACAGAACTAGACAGACTTTTACCACATGACTCAGCAACCACACTCCTTGGCATTGACCCAAAGGATTTGAAAATTTGTGTCCACACAGATACCTGCCCATGGATGTTCATAGCAGCTTTATCCATAAATGGCAAAACTTGGAAGCAACTAAGATGTTCTTCAGTAGATAAATGGATAAATAAGCTGTCATACATCCGGACAATGGAATATTATTTAACACTGAAAAGAAATGAGCTACCAAGCCATGAAAAAACATGGAGGAAACTTAAATGCAAATTACTGAGTGACAGAAGCCAATCTGAAAATACTACATACTATATGATTCAAATTATATGACATTCTGAAGAAGGCAAAAGTATGGAGATAATAAAAAGATCAGTGGCCGGGGTTGGGAGTTGCTGGGGGTAGGGGAGATAAATAGGCAGAGCACAGAAGTTTCTAGGGCAGGAAAAGTGAGCTGTATGTTACAGTAATGGATATAAGTCATTAAGTTCTTGTCCAAACCCATAGAATGTGCAACACCAAGAGTGAACCCTAAGGTAAACTATGGACTTCAGATGATTATGATGTGTCAACATAGGTTCATCCTTGGTAAAAAATGTATCATTCCGGTGAATGATACTGACAACGGGGGGAAGCTGTGCATATGTGAGGACAGGGAATATGTGGGAAATCTTATACCTTCCTCTCAATTTTGTTGTAAACCTAAAACTGCTCTAAAAAATAAAGTCTTGAAAGTAATTTACATATTGCGTAAGTTAGGGGAAATCAAGGCTGCTATGGCTAATCTAGGCTGGAGCTTATAGCAGGCCTCTCTGAGGAAGGTATACAGAGTAGACACCTGAAAGAAAAGTAGAAGGTAGTCAGATGACTGAAATAGTTTAAAAAAAAAAAAAAAGGAGTAGAGTTCAAGGGAGAGGAAACAATATGTAGAATGGTCTAGGGGAGGACAGATCAGGACATATCAAATTACTGAAAAGCAGTCAGTGTGGGTACAGCATAGTGGGTTTCTTAGGAACGTGGGAGGGCGTAAAAAGAACTGATGAATTTTGAATTTGTCCCAAGGACAGTAGGATGCCTTGGGATTGATATGGTTGCTTTTCTTCTTTTTTTTTTTTTGCGGTACGCGGGCCTCTCACTGTTGCAGCCTCTGCCGTTGCGGAGCACAGCCTCCGGACGCGCAGGCTCAGCGGCCATGGCTCACGGGCCCAGCCGCTCCACGGCATGTGGGATCTTCCCGGACCGGGGCACGAACCCGTGTCCCCTGCATCGGCAGGCGGACTCCCAACCACTGCACCACCAGGGAAGCCCGATATGGTTGCTTTATGAAGGAAGGCTTTGTCCTAAAGTACAAAGAATAGACGACAGGCAAATAAGCAATAACAAGACCAATGGGTAGCATGCTGCGGTGGTCCATGCAGAGGATAACAGTGCTCTGTGCTCATATTTGGGCCATGGAGATGTTGAGGAGTGGAGGGATGGAAGATACACTGAAAAGGCAAAACGGTACTTCCCTGGTGGCGCAGTGGATAAGAATCCGCCTGCCAGTGCAGGGGACACAGGTTTGACCCCTGGTCTGGGAAGATCCCACATGCTGCGGATCAACTAAGCCCGCAAGCCCCAACTACTGAGCCCAAGCACCACAACTACTGAAGCCCGTGCGCCTAGAGCCCGTGCTGTGCAACAAGAGAAGCCCCCGCAATGAGAAGCCCGCGCACAGTAACGAAGACCCAACGTGGCCAAAAATAAAAAATTAAATCTTAAAAAATCCCAAAAAAACAAAATTAAAAAAAAAAAAAAGCAAAGCGAACAGAACGTGACAATTGTTTAAATGAGATGGTAAAGGGAAGGAAGGACTCAGAGATAAATGTCAAATTTTGGCTAGACTAGGACCGGATGAATTGTGTTTACATTTACTTACATAGGGATGTGGCTAGAGCAGCAGGTTTGAGAGTGAAAATGATTAGTTCAGTTTTGCTCTTGATAATTTAAAGTGTCTGGGAAACATCTGCGTGGAGATAACCTAGTAACCAGTTGGATCTACTGGGATGAATCTCAGACAAGTCTGGGATGAAGGTACATATCTGGGAATTATTCACATATAAAATATGAACACTGGGGATTTCAGGAAGTCTGTAAACCCCTTGAAATTGCATGCAGTTGTTGTGCGTGTGAATTTTTATTCTTGGAAAATAGTTCCTAATTTTCACTAAAAGGGTACCAAGGGAGAGAGAGAATCTGAAACAGCAGAACTTTGAGGAACAATGGCTTTAAAAGATAAGTAAGATGGGCTTCCCTGGTGGCGCAGTGGTTGAGAGTCCGCCTGCCGATGCGGGGGACATGGGTTCGTGCCCTGGTCCGGGAAGATCCCACATGCCGCGGAGCGGCTGGGCCCGTGAGCCATGGCCGCTGAGCCTGCGCGTCCGGAGCCTGTGCTCCGCAACAGGAGAGGCCACAACAGTGAGAGGCCCGCATACCGCAAAAAAAAAAAAAAAAAAAAAAGTTCACCCTGTCTAAAGAGTGGATTTCAAGGGCGGCAGAGACCAGGTAGGAGGTTCCAGTAACAGTTCAGGATAGAGGATGCTCATTTAAGGTAGGAAACTAGAGATGAAGAGAAGAGAACAGAGTTGGGAGATGTCTTAGCTTTAGTATGAGATAGGAAACAACATAAGGGAAAGGGATTTTGAACAATGTGGAGAGTTTTGAGGTACTGTTCAACTAAGAACATCCAAATTTCCCTTCCAAAGCCAGGGAGATTTATATAAACCATTCCACTCTGGTGACAGGAATTCATTCAGGTATTTTGTGTAAAAGTGTACGAACATGTTATACAATGCTCTTCCATTGGAATAGAGCTATATTCCAGCATTTTTTATGTGGTACAGATTTGCATGATATTAAACAGAACAGAGATGACCACAGCAGTAAATTTCCATTTGATGGGTTCTGTACAGTTGAGGAGAAAACTTCAGTAAAGATCAGGTTTTGAGAATATTGTCGATCAACTCAGAACTCTATGCAATTTGTAATCTAATTTGGCTACCAGGAGTTCATTAGTCTGCTGGGAACTAGAACGGGGAAAAGGCCAATGTGCTGCATAAAAGGGAATGATTCAGAGCTAAGGAAGCTTGAACATGAGGATCTTAGACTGAGTGCTGTCCAGCAGAACTTTCTGCAAAGTTGGAAAAGTTCTCTATTTGCACTCCAATACAATTGTCACTAGCCACGTGTAGCTATGGGATAATTTATAAGTGGCTATGTAACTGAGAAATTACATTTAGAATTTTTCTGAATTAATTTAAATTTAAATAGCCACATATGACCAGTAGTAGTATATTGGAGAACACACATCTTAACGAATACTGAAACAAGAAAACTACACGAGGCTCCCTTGGCTAAAAGTGCCACCAGTAATCCAGTTAATACCAGAACTGCACTCTACATTATGTGTTATTTGACACATAATTGTGTTTAACTTGACTGCTGATAATTTTACATGACTGCAAACTTCCAGCACCCATCCCCATACCTAGCTCATTGTAATTGTTTGGTAAATGTTAAATTGAATGAATTCCGATAAAGCACTCGTCACATACTAAGAGTACAATAGCTATTAGCTCTGATTATTATTTATAATGTCCAAGTAAACTTTTACTTGTTGTGAGTTAGAAGCATCCTTTTTTGTTTTAAATTTATTTTTTTGGGCCATGCCGCGCAGCTTGTGGGTTCTTAGTTCCCCCCAACCAGGCATTGAACTTGGGCCCTCAGCAGTGAGAGCGCAGAGTCCTAACCACTGGACCTCCAGGGAATTTCCTAGAGGCATCTTTTCTTTTTAATTAATTTATTTTATTTTATTTATTTTTGGCTGTGTTGGGTCTTTGTTTCTGTGCGCGGCCTTTCTCTAGTTGCAGTGAGCAGGTACTACTCTTCGTTGTGGTGTGCGGGCTTCTCATTGCGGTGGCTTCTCTTGTTGCGGAACACAGGCTCTAGGTGCGCGGGCTTCAGTAGTTGTGGCTCACAGGCTCCAGAGCACAGGCTCAGTAGTTGTGGCGCACGGGCTTAGTTGCTCTGCAGCATGTGGGATCTTCCTGGACCAGGGCTCGAACCCACATCCCCTGCATTGGCAGGTGGATTCTTAACCACTGCGCCACCAGGGAGTCTCTAGAGGCATCTTTTAAAAAGAGGAATATGAACTGGCTAGGTCCCAACAGCCTGTGTGTTGAATACTCTGCCTCCTTTTCCTTGAAAAGCCCTCTATCCTGGAGGGCCCAGTCCTGATTTCCACTTAACTGAGAACAGCTTTGCTGATAGAGATGTCTCAATGCAAGGTCTTGTCTTTGTTCTTGTTAATTTGAGTTGAATGTTGAGTGTATGAGCAGTACCCCCTATAATTTTATGTACCAGAGGAACATAAGAGTGATAGTAAGATGAAACTAACCGCCAGCCACTGTATTCAATCTATTCAGCATTACATAAGCACCAGGAATATGGTGTTTGGCATTGAGAGAGCATCCTGAAAAGTGGTCAGGAAGTACTGCCTAATACAGCTTTCTTTTCTGCTCTTCTAATCGTATTGATTATTTTTCAAGTCATAAATTCCCAAACTCTGCCCAGTGGCTTCCTGTTATAGCAACAGAAAGGATGCCAGGCAAAGATGATGAGGGCACAGATGTCTTCTCTGCTGGGCTTTGCAAATTCGACTGGACCTACCTTAAACGAGGTTAGTTGGCAAAGGGCGGAGAAGAGACCACGGTTCCTTGAGGACTTGCCTCTGTGCTGGGAGTTGTACTAGGGGCTCAAAGTTTACTGCAGCTGGAGAAACTGAGGACTCACTGAGTTTGAGGAAGGTACATGGAAATAGAAAGAAGAAGGTTCACCTGAGAAGGATGAGGAAGACAGGCCAAGTTATCCCCCTCCGTGATTTATTTCGGGGCTTCTCAAGAGCGACTCGATCGACATTTGGGTTGGATACTGCTTTGTTGCTAGATAGGAAGCGAGGTCCTGGTCTCCTGCACTGTAGGATGTTTAGTAGCATCCCTAGCCTCTATCCATTAATTCCAATTATAACACTCCTTCCCTCTGTCACAGTAATAGAAAACTGTTTCCAGACGTTACCAAATGGCTCCTGGTGGGTAAAATTGCCCCCAGATGAGAATGACTGGCTTCACTGAAGTGTCGCTGGGCATGTGGATGATTTGTGGACCGCTTGCTGAATGACCCAGAATAATAAAATAAGGGCTGAGGCCAAGAGAACATAGTTTTCTTTACGCCTTACTTTTGAAAGTATTTTTATTTGTATTTATTTATTTATTTTGGCCACGCTGTGCGGCATGCAGGATCTTAGTTCCCCGACGAGGGATGAAACCGGTACCCCCTGCATTGAGAGCAGGGAGTCCTGACCACTGGACCGCCAGGGAAGTCCCATGCCTTACTTTTGATAAAAGAAGAATAAAGGCTCAGAGGCATAGTGAGTACTAAGCTGTGAAGGACATCTTGGAGATGATTTAAATTATTGGGGCTTTCTTTTTACATAGAAAAAGATAGAGAGAGAACAACCCCAAGGGAAGACCTGTTGTTAGACCAAGGGCTGGGCCAGGACTTAAAAGGCAAAGCCCAACCGATTGCTGACCTCCAGGTGTGTTTTTCTCCTCCACTTGTAAGGTTATTCCTTCCAAGAAAAATCCCTAGGTAACTTACAGATAAATATAGTGTCAATTACTGCACATGATATCTCGTAATTTAATGGGAAACCATTCCGAAGCTGGAGCTATTTAGCTCAAGATAAAGCATGGAAAATCCACAGCTTTAAATTAAAATGTCCAATGACAAGATAGAGAAAGTATTGGGAAGGAATCTACTGTACTTAGTTTAAGATGCATATATCTATATATATTTAATTTGGCCAATGAAAATACTGTTAGGCAATAGATAAAGTTATGATGCATTTATTCTCTTATCTCCGTCACTGATTCAGAGAATGCTCCTCACGAAATGTCCAAGAGGCAGTTATACAGAACCCGGGGAGGAAGGAAACTGAGGCCCTTAGACAATTCTGTCAGCTGGTGGAGAACTGTGAATCAAAGCTTGGAAAGCCCGATACCCAGGCCACTCAGGCAAGGAAGAAGCAGCCATGTTTCAGCTTGGTGACTGCTTCTTCTTGTAAAGAATCACTCTTTTTAAATAAATTAAAATCAGAGTTTCATTCCTAGGTTAACCAAAGTCTGAAAAGAATGGAAAAAGAATCCCTTTCTTACTCCCACAGAGGGGTGTTCTACGATTTCCTTCCCTGGAAATCTTTAAACTCAGGGCAGACAACAAACTCTCCAGGATGGTGTGACTGGGCCCCTGTTTGGAGGAAGGGAAATGGCCAGGCAATTTGGGGATTCCTGTAGCTCTCTGATTTTAGGACATTCTCTGTCTTCCCAAAGGTGTGTGTTATCGAATGAGAATAAACAGCACGAAGAAGAGTTCTCAAGGGGCAGGAAACTCTGGTCACGTGTGCTCCCAAAAAGAAGCAGTAAAGAAAATTTTTAAATGAATACATAAAATAATCTGTTCTGCAAATCCATATTAAATCCTTACTTATAGACGCTAGTAGATGTTGGGGCAGGAGGCTGGGGAAAAATAAAGATGCTTAGAAATGGTCCTGTCCTACCAAAAAAGGTGTTATTAAAACATAATAATTTAACTTTATTCTAATGCCCTTTTGGCATCTCTTTTGCTGCCTTCTCTAAATTTAGAATGCCCTAGAATAAACATGTTTCTGTGCTCGTTACACTGAAGTTTAACTTCAGATCTCCGGGTCTCACTGGCCCAGGAGCACAATGAAGCTGTTGTTAATGGCAAAGACACAGTCACCTCCTGCCCCTTCCAAAAACTCCCATTCCTTTAAATCCCTTCCATCTGCTTAAGGGGACCTTAGGGGGTCTTCTCTGCCCTCCATGAAGAGCATGAGCTCTCCAAATCCGCCCTACGGAAGGTATTATTCTCTCTTACACTCCTGATACAGTGCTCCCTGATCACTGCGTTGGCTGCCTTCAGATCTAAGTTTCTTTTCTCGGGGCTTTTAACATTTTTATTTCTTTGACCTCAACTTTATTAAAGACTCTGATTCTAGATAAAGGGCTATGAGCTCTGTTGCCAGATTTAGCAAATAAAGATACAGGATGCCCCAGTTCAATTTCAATTTCAGATAAATAAGAAATAATTTTTTAGTGAATTCTGTCCCCTGCAATATTTGAGGTATAAACTAAAAACATTATTCATTGTTTATCTGAAATTGAAATTGAACTGGGTATCCTGTATTTTATCTGACAATCCGAGCCCCGCCCCCTAGCTACACTCAAAATAGCCTTTGTTGGTTTTTTGTTTTTCAGTGTTGTTTTTTTTTTTTGGTACCCAGTGAACATTCTCCACCTTCCTTTCTGGGAGAGTGCATTCCCATCGGGTCCAGTGGTAATTTTTAAGGCAAGGTCGTTACGCTCATATTGCTTGTAGGGTCTTCGTCCTTGATAAACAGCTTTCACCATAAGTATACCAGTCATCTTGCATGGAAGCAGAATTCCAAACATCTATTCCCGCTGCTGCTTCAGATATCTTCACCCATGATTTAATTCAATGAAACTGATGCTTTTAGTCTGAGATCATTGCTATATAAATAAATGTAAATTCTAAATAAAGTAGTAATTTTTTATCTAAAAGTAATAACATCAGAAGACAAAATTCATTATCTTAAAATCGTAACTGGGAGTTCTTACCTAATTCATACCTTAAGATTTTTTTTTATAATTATCCCTCTAATCATAATAGTGGTTTAGCAATATAATGAATATAGGATTCCCCCAAATTGTACCTAATGCATGACTCTATTAAGAAAGTAGCATAGGGGTAATATACAATTGTATGAAAATTTTCTATTGCCTAAATTACTTTCACCATTGAAAGAAGGTAAATCCTTATTCTGTTAGAGTTTACATATTTGATTAATCTGCACACTGGTTCTTTTTCATGTAGTAAAGTATGACATATCTTAGAGTGGGAAGTTTTGGGATTAAGATGATAGATTGAGCACATGCACCTCATTTTACTCTCTCTAAACATCTTTAGCAATAAAGTTAAGGGATTTCTGAAATGGCTTAAACCCATAAGAATGAGAAAAACAGGAGAGACAGCAATAACAACAAACTACAGGGAGCTAGAACATAGAAAGACAAGTGGTAACTGACTCAGCAGAGCCCAGAAAGCTGAGTCTTAAGCTGACAGTAGAGAAAACTGAGGACCAGACTAAGTTGTACTCAAATTAGAATTCTCAGAAGACTCGTTCAGTTCGGTATCTAGACATGATGAAAGGAGAGGCTTAACTAAGAAAGACCGGGTGAAAGAGCAGTAGACACCTGGAATCCCCACACCAAGCTGCTGAGAAACCACCTGTCCTGTCTCAGCATGTTTGCAAGTTGATTCTATGGAGACAACGAAGCTGTGTGCACTTGAGACTTCAGGGCTTGCATGTCCTACCAAAAATAAAGAAATTGACTCTATGTATATTGAATAAAATGCTGAGGACCCCCGAGCCCAACCCTTTTGCTCCACTCAGCTTCCATGACACTAGCAGCCTTTCAGGTATGTGGGAGATTGAAAAACTCTTCTCTGGCCACCAGCCCAAGAAAGAGACCTAAAGATCTCAAATCAGGAGGTTTCCCCAAAGCAGCCCACACTAATCACACGGTTCTTAACCCCAAACTCAACAAGCCCCATGTGCTCAAACATTCCAGGTACCTTTCTAACCCACCCTCGTGACAGAGAGCAGACCACCACAGATGGTCTTTTATTTCTGAAAAGCCTCTACACAAAAGTCAGAGGACAAAATATACCCACTGAAGAAAAAATAAAATAAGAGCAGTTTGGAAGAAACAAATTATTTTAGGGCAAAAAGTAGAACTCTGTTATTAACTATGGAAATATAACTCTAGTGTGTAGTATCAGATAGCAGATCAGTGGTTGCCTAAGACCGGGGCGGGGGCAGAAATTGACTGGAATAAAGCACAAGGGAACTTTTGGAGAATGATGGAAATGTTCTACGTTTTGATTATGGTAGTGGGTACGCAGGTGTATATATTTGTGAAAACGCACTTAGCAGTACACTTAAAGTGGGTGCATTTATTGTATTGTGAATGAAAAGTGTTATTTGCATATCGGTAAACAAAGGATATTGCAGCCATGGAGCCACTACAGCTGCTCCCCTACGGTGAGCCCTGAGGGGACTCAGGATGGAAAAGAATAGGACACTGGCCCTAGATGGCTAAGGTGCATATCAAAGGGATGATTTCAGTGAGCCCAGACTCTTGCATCTTCCCACACATAGAAAAGCACTAAAGTCATTAACTTGAGATGTCTGGTTTTCTTTAATTAAACAGTGATCTTTTTTCTTTTCTTTTCTTTTCTTTTTTTTGCGGTACGCGGGCCTCTCACCGTTGTGGCCTCTCCCGTTGTGGAGCACAGGCTCCGGACGCGCAGGCTCAGCGGCCATGGCTCACGGGCCCAGCCGCTCCGCGGCATGTGGGATCTTCCCGGACCGGGGCATGAACCCGTGTCCCCTGCATCGGCAGGCGGACTCTCAACCACTGCACCACCAGGGAAGCCCGTGATTTAATTTTAATTGATCAATATACTTTATGTTTCAGATGATAAACCCGGTTTGTAGTTTCCAATGACATTTTTTCCCAGAAATTCTTTATGGACTGGTACGACCTAGAAATGTCCCAAGCACTGTCCCCTAGGCAGTGGGAACTGGAGAGAAGACACTGCAGAGGCTATGGGAGAACCTTGATTAGAGACAGATGACATGTGAAGTAGGAGAGACACATGAGACATTACTAGATGATTAGGTTGAATATTGAAGGCCTGGAGAATGGTGAGAAGATGGATTTCCACATCTCTGTTGAAAAAAATCAGGATTTATTGGTCTGGTTGCTGGACTCATTCAAGTCCCATACTTGTTCAATTTAGAAAATATTGCTCAGAGGATTTCAAGACTATTCCAGGGCTAAAAGGACTATAAATATTGCACAAATCTCTATTTCGATTAAAATGCTTTACCACGCTACCAAAAGAAGTAAGCCCTCACTGAGAGAAGGAATGTGATCGTGCTCTGTCTCTATTTCCTAATCTGGAGGACGGAGCGCCAAAGGCAGTGTAACACGAGATTTATCTACTCTAATGTAGGCGTTCATTGTGGACTCCTGGCCTAAGAAGACATTGTTAAGAAGATATTAAATAATAAAGTTAGTTGAAAGCTCATTTCCAGTCTTTCATAGAATTCCTATAAGTGCAGCTCATCAGGAAGATGACAAGAGTTTAAGTCTAAATGAATACTAAAATCTAACATGTCTCAGATTTCTAATAGAGTGTAAGCTCTTGCCGACTTATATGCAGGAGGACAAGAGCTTAAGCATTCTCCTTGCACCCACATTAGAAAAATACTTCTCCAGTTAGCCTTGGACCAAAGACTTATTTTGAATAAAGGATAAAAACAAAAAGCAAAGTAAAACTCTGAGCTACTTTTCTGCCACAATACATACTGACGTCGAGCAGACTAAAATGAACTAGAGCTAATTTTCAAGCGAGGGAGGAGTGCTTTTATGCATCTCTACACAATTTGGTTTCATGATTCTCTTTGTGAGTTCCTCCCAAATTTTAAGTTGCCATTGTATCAGAACCTCTAGAGTCAAAAAACGGCTGTCTCAAAAATTGCATGCAGGTGGCCTACAATTTTCTCACAATATTGTCAAGGGCATTTTCTGGATCCCAATTTAAAATTCAACTTCTGGTTGAATATATTGCTTGTTACAACATTTATTCCATTGTCCTTTATTGAGTTCTTTTTTCCCTCTATAATAAGCCATGCTCTTTGTGTTTATTTAAAAAACTTAGATATTATCTTTGGTTGGTATTTTAATGTTGGGGACTCTCTTAGTAGTGGCAGCTTATACCTTTAGAAGTGTTTATTTAGGGTATCCAAAGATACAGAAAGTTAATACAGTGAACACCAGTGTACCTGCCACCTGGTTTAAATAAAAAGCATAGTCAGTAGAATGTGTTTGTGCCCTTTTTGGGTTATACATTCTTTCCTTTCCTCACCAAAGATGCTCACACTCCAGGATTGTTTTCTGTCATTCCCACAGATTTATTTATACTTTACTACATATAAATGTATTCATAAACACTATCATATAGTTTCACAAGGTACACATCCATGTAAGTACTGTATGTACTCTTCTGTAACTTGCTTTTCACACAGTATTATGTTTTTGAGATTCATGAGTGTTAGTATGTATAGCTATAGTTTCAGTCTTATATGAATAGTCCACAATTTACTTATTCATGCTTCTGCTTATGGACATTTAGGTAATTTCTAACTTTTTTCTAGCACAAACAGTGCCCTATGAACATTCTTGTACATATTTCCTCATGCACATGTAAGAGAATAGGGCATATGTCTAAAACTGGTCTCAGGTATTTGCCTCTTTACTGTTAGAAATTGACAAAGTGTTCTTTGCAGTGGTTGTAACCATTTATATTCCCTAGATTGTGAATTAACAGTTCTCTTAACATCCTTGACAATGTTTTTGCTGTAAGACTTTGCAAACTTCATCAACTTGATACATTAGCAATGGTAACTCATGGTGCACATGAGAGTTTTAAAAATGCTGTCTGAAGATAATTGAAGCATAGTAAGATTTAAAGGATTTTTTTATGTAAATAAAAATAGAACATGTATTACAAACTCTTGTGTTTTGTTCCCCTACTCACCACATTGTGAAGGAGCAGGGAGTATGGAGAAAATAAATTCCAAAACGTAAAAAAAAACACCATCTGTGTTGTGTGAGGGTCTTCAAGTGATGATAATTTTGGCACATTTGCAATTCACCACACGTTTTCTCTGACCATGAGTTATCAATATTTCTTTAACACAGCTAAAGATTGATCCCAGGGGACCCAAAAAGTATAAGATAACATTTCTATCATCTTTACAATTTTATCTCCATCCTTCAGTCCCAATCCTCAAGCCTTGGGAGGAGAGGTACGAGGGTGCTGTATGGCCACCCTAGAGCACTCAGGATGATGTCCCACCACAGGCAGCATGTAGCAGGGATAGTTTGGACGCTGTTATTGCTTCATCTCCACCTACACTGGGCAAATCATCTGCCCATTCCTAGTAAGAGGTAGAAGGATGTAGACATATGCTAGCACATTAAGTCAGATCTTGTCTTTGAGAGACTGAGAGACTAGATAAAAATAGTTTTGAGAATTGCAGCAACTATGGCAACTTTAAATATGAGTACAGTTTTTTTTTAAATGGGATTAGGTATGTAGAAATACCACCTAGTTATTCTGATCCTATATTCATTCGATAAGTATTTTAGAGTCAAATCTGTATAAGCTACTGGTGGTACTCCCAACCTAGTGGGAGAGAGACATATACACATATACAAACAAATAATTATAATGCCACAAATCTTTACAAAGGAGATAAAATGTTTTTTAAAAAATCCCAGATAGACAAGGAAATGGAGAAGAAAAACACTGCCTTATTCATAAAATGATTTCAGTCCATGCTCAAGTGAAAGATGGAGCAAAGTCGAGAAAAAATAAAAGCTAATGTTGTCCATCAAGTCTAATATTTTGTGACTAACTAGATGCCTGAGTTTAAATCCCAGCCCCACCATGTACAAGATGTGTGATCTTAGACCAGTTAAGTAAACTCTCTAAGCCTCAGTTTCCTAATAAAATAGAAAAAAAGATAACTCTATATACCTCTTAGAGTTACTGATGTGAATAAATATATGAATATATGTAAAATGTTGAAAGAATGCACTGCCACTCAGTTGACACTCAATAAATATTAGCTACTCTAGGGTCATTCAGTAGTAGTGTATAGAGCAAAGAAACATTTCCTTCATGCCCAGCATAAGGACTTAATCCCGTATTTTCTAATTTCATCTGAATAATCTAGAGACAAATATCACCTGCAGAATCATGAATTCAGTCACTTTGAGACTCCATGATTTTCTGTGTCTATTGAGGATTTTGACTTCAGCTGCATATTTGAATCAGATCTCAAGCCACATTAAACTTTTAATTTTGTTCCTTTTGTAGGATGTCAGAACATTTGTCCACTGTGCATCATGGATGCTTTAATCTCTGCTCCACTTTCTGAGTCTTTTATATCTCATTCTGCCTCTGGAAATGGCATTTTCTCTCTTTCCCTTTCGATATCATTGTTGAAGCTTTGTGTCTAACTGTACTCAAAACTTAATATCTTCACACTGGCTTCTTTGGTTTTGAATGCCGTTATTGGGAGGATGAAGGAGATAAATATAGAACCTCTATTTCCTTTTCATGTGGAAGTCTTGAGAGCCTCAACCTTGTGGCAGTTGCTAGCAGCAGGCTTTTTGTAAAGCATTCTCCGTGCTTTTATCAAACCCAGACCACAGTGGCATGTGAGTGAAACAATCATGGCAGGGCTCCTAGGCAATCTTTCCACAATCCTCCCTACTCTCTCCCCTTCCAGGGCGCTCCGTTACCCTACTGGAGTGGGATACAGGGTAGGGGAAGAGAGCAGAAGAATAATCTATCTGTGGAATAGGAAGGGAAAGGCTAGGGAAGGAATGTGAGGGAAAAGGAGGAAGGAGGGAGAGTGGAGCAAGAAATCAACATGTATGTAGGATTCATCATACCCCGGGGACTCTGCTACATGCTTTAAACACATGATCTCCTTTCATTCTCTGTGGATATGCATGTGAGCTGTAGTGTGAGAACCTCCTTAGCAAGTACTTCGTGGGCTCCCTTTGGAAAGTAGATGGGAGAATTCCCTGATGGTCCAGTGGTTAGGACTCCACGCTTTCACTGCCGAAGGCACAGGTTCAGTCCCTTGTTGGGAAACTGAGATCCTACAAGTCGGGAGTTGCGGCCAAAAAAAAAAAAAGAAAGTAAATGTAAGATGGGAGAGATGTAATATTATTTCCCAGTTGTTGGCAGGAGTAGTCAATGAAATTCTTGGATCCTGAAGTAACTGTTTTTAGATAACAGTAGTGGTAGTAGTAGTAGTAATAGATATTTATTCTCACTTCAGATTTAACCGCAAGTAAAAGAGAGACTGAGAATTACATACACTCATTAATTCACTGTCAGTCTTTGAAAGGATTCAGCGAGTGCCCACAATGTATAAAGAATTGTGCTTGGCACTGCTGTAGGTACACACATTTACAAACGCACAAGTGCCAGAATCCATTTTACTAGACCTAAAATCTGTAGTTCTGAAAATAAAGTTAATTATGTAGTCTGGGAAGTGCAGCACTGAAGAAATGAAATTTGGTCAGGGTGTTGATGGTGGTACATAGGTAGGCAGAGAGGAGAGAAGAAAATCACTCCAGGTAGACAGAGAAAAAAATCCAATACCAAAGTCAGTGGAGATGCTTTGGAGAGGCTAGTTTGGAATCAACTGGGAAGGATGGCTCTGCGTTATAGTCTATGTTTAAAAATATACCAAGTCCCACACATAGCAAGCCCATTATTATTCTCTAAACGTGACTGTGTGATAGAGAACCCCGTGTACGTAAATTTTTATTTGCTGTTTGTAGAAGTAGCAGTCTGAAGCAAAGACTAGTGAGTCATGGGTTAAGTTGTGAGCTTCCTGTAAGAGGGATTATCAGTGATAAAGAGTATGACTATTGACAGACAGTGGTAGAGGTGTTTATTCTGCTGCTGTCTGATGGCTCTACAATGAAGAGTGTATGTACCTACTCCCTGAAGGTTTCTGAGTCTCTCTTTCACTCCGTCTCAATTTCCTATAACCCAACACTGATCCTTAAAAGAGCAAAGAAAACCTATGCCTGTGGCTGAAAGGCATTCTTGTGCTGCTCATTAATATTCCGTTGGGAGAAATATTCAGAGAATTTTCTAAAATATAATTGTGCTCCAAGGGAACTCAATTATATTTTTGAGAAGTTCTTATGGAGATTACTTTCCATATTAAATAGAGCATTTAGCACTTGGTCAGAGCTAAGGGTAATATCTTGCCTCACAAGGACACAAGCCAAGACACAAGGACACAAGCCAAGACACAAGGACAGTTACCAATACGCTGCTTGATATTCGTTGGCGAGTAGAGGTTCGTGTGCAGCCTGGATGCACGCCAGTGAGAAACTCCAGGTTGGCTTGGTACAGGGGGACAAAAGAGCAGTGGATTTTGCATCAGAAGACAGTGAGCTCTAGTTCCAACTCTGCCACCGTCCTGTCCTTAGGCTTCTTACCATGTCTGTTTCCTACTTTGGACAATGAGAGAACGATACTTTCCTCGCAGCACAGCTGTGAGGCTTGTAAGCCACATGTGTGAAAATGCTGTGGAAACGATTAAGTGCTAGACAATTGAAGGTTAATGTTATTGTGATTAAAAAGGACTCAAGTGAACTGTACTCAGATTAGCACTTAAGGCAACCCTGACAACTATAGAATTTCTAGCATCTTTAGTCTCTGTCTGATGGACACACTGCTGAGGTCTGAGTATTCGGAACAGCAGGGTTGAAAACTGTTAATGGATTTTGCTACTTTGTAGAGTTTAAAAACTATGCTTGTTAGAGGACACAGTTTATTGATAACTGCATTATACCATTATTGATTGATTTGTGAAACATATAGTCGTGATTAGTATGAATTATTTTCAGTCTGAGAGATAATAAGCTCATACCCACATGGTTTAGACCCTGGGACAATTCAAGGAGAAAGTGTCCTCGATATGTGAGTGGTCACCAGCCCTCAATGCTTTTAAGCATCATGAAAAAGTGATGATACCAAAAGGCAGAAACATGTAAGAATATACATTTATTGGTCACGTGGAAGCTAGTTTCCTGGTAATTGAGCTAATTACCATGTATAATTGAGTTAAATATGTTAATGGATTTGGATCATATTCTCCTTCAGTTTTCTCATAGCTTAATAGAAGTAGGAAAATGAATAGTAAGAAGGATTGTTTGAAAAAACAAAACAATAAAATAGGTATGTTCCCTCTATGTCCGCTTTCCAGAGAGTTTTCTTTTTTTTTTAGCATGGATATTGAATTTTGTCAAAAGCTTTTTCTGCATCTATTGAGATGATCATATAGTTTTTATTCTTCAGTTTGTTAATGCGGTGTATCACGTTGATTGATTTGCAAATATTGAAAAATCCTTGCATCCCTGGGTTAAATCCCACTTGATCATGGTGCATGATCCTTTTAATGTACTGTTGGATTCAGTTTGCTAATATTTTGTTGAGGATTTTTGTTTCTATGTTCATCAGTGACATTGGCCTGTAATTTTCTTTTTTGTGTGATATTTGTGTCTGGTTTTGGTATTAGGGAGATGCTGGACTCATAGAATGAGTTCAGAAGCATTCCTTCCTCTGCAATTTTTTGGAATAGTTTAAAAAGTATAGGTGTTAACTCTTCTCTAAATGTTTGAAAGAATTCACCTGTGAAGCCATCTGGTCCTAGACTTTTGTTTGTTGGGAGTTTTAAAATTACTGATTCAATTTCATTACTGGTAATTTGTCTGTTCATATTTTCTATTTCTTCCTGGTTCAGTCTTGGGAGATTGTATATTTCTAATGCATGGAGGGGACATACTTCAACATAGTAAAGGCCATATATGACAAACCCACAGCTAACATCATAATTAACAGTGAAAAACTGAATACTTTTCCTCTAAGATCAGGAACAAGACAAGGATGCCCACTTTTACCACTTTTATTCAACATAGTATTGTATGTCCTAGCCACAGCAATCATACAAGAAAAAAGAAATAAAAGGAATCCAAATTGGAAAGGAAGTAGTAAAACTGCCACTTTCTGCAGATGACATGATACTATACATAGAAAAACCTAAAGATGCCAGCAGAAGACTACTAGAGCTCATCAATGAGTTCATTAAAGCTGCAGGATATAAAATTAATGTACAGAAATCTGTTGCATTTCTATACACTAACAGAAAACTATCAAAAAGAGAAATTAAGGAAACAATTCCATTTATCATCATATCAAAAATAATAAAAGACTTAGGAATAAACCTACTTAAGGAGGTAAAAGACCTATACTTGGAAAACTAGAAGACACTGATGAAAGAAATTGAAGATGACACAAACAGATGGAAAGATATACCGTGTTCTTGGATTGGAAGAATTAATATTGTTAAACTGATCATGCTACCCAAGACACTCTACAGATTCAATGAGATTCCTATCAAGATACCAATGGCATTTTTCACAGAACTAGAACAGAAAAAATGTTTAATTTATATGGAAACACAGAAGACCCCAAATAGCCAAAGCAATCTTGAGAAAGACAAACAAAGCTGGAGAACTCACACTCCCTGACTTCAGACTGTACTGCAAAGCTACAGTAATCTAACCAGTATGGTACTGGCTCAAAAACAGACATGTAAATCATTGGGACCAAATAGAGAGCCCAAAAATAAACCCACACACTTATGGTCAATTAATCTACTACAAAGGAGACAAGAATATACAATGGAGAAAAGACAGTCTCTTTAATAAGTGGTCCTGGGAAAACTGGATAACTACTTGTAAAAGAATGAAATTAGAACATTCTTTAACACCATATACAGAAATAAACTCAAAATGAATTAAAGACCTAAATGTAAGAATGGAAACCATAAAACTCCTAGAGGAAAACATAGGCAGAACACTCTTTGACGTAAATCATAACAATATTTTTTTGGATCTCTCTCCTAAAGCAAAAGAAATAAAAGCAAAAAAAGAAGAAAAAAAGGGACCTAATTAAACTTAAAAGCTTTTGCACAGCAAAGGAAACCACTGACAAAAAGACAACACGACCTACTGAATGGTAGAAAATACTTGCAGATGATATGGCTTATAAGGGGTCAATATCCAACATATATAAACAGCTAATACAACTCAACATAAAAAAAAAAAACCCAAACAACCCAATTAAAACATGGACGAAAACCTGAGTAGATATTTTTCCAAAGAGGAAATGCAGATGGCCAACAGGCACATGAACAGATATGCAACATCACTAATCATCAGGGAAATGCAAACCAAAACCACAATAAGATATCACCTCACATCTGTCACAATGGCTATCATCAAAAAGAACATAAATAACAAACATTTGTGAGGATATGGAGAACAGGGAACCCTCCTACACTGTTGATGGGAATGTAAATTGGTGCAGCTATTGTGGAAAACAGTATGGGAATTTCTCAAAAAGTAAAAACAGAAATACCATATGACCCAGCAATTCCACTCCTGGGTGTACATCCAAAAACACTAGAACACTAATTCAAAAAGATACATGCACACCAATGTTCATAGCAGCATTATTTATAATTACCAAAATGTGGAAGCAACCGAAGTGTCCATCAGGGATGAATGGATAAAGCAGATGTATATATGTAATGGAATACTACTCGGCCATAACAAAGAATCATATTTTGCCATTTGCAGCAGCGTGGATGGACTTGAAAGGTATTATGCTAAGTGAAATAAGTCAGACAGAGAAAGACAAATACTATATGATATCACTTATGTATGGAATCTAAAAAATACAACAAACTAGTGAATATAACAAAAAATAAGCAGAGTCACAGATGTAGAGTAAAAACTAGTAGTTACCAGTGGGGAGCGGGAAGGGGGGGGAGGGGCAATAAGGGCCAGGGTACTAAGGTACATGTTATTATGTATAAAGAAGCTACAAGGATGTATTGTACAACACAGGGAATATAGCCAATATTTTATAATAACTATAAATGGAGTATAACCTTTAAAAATTGTCAATCACTATATTGTACACCTGTAACATATAATATTGTCCATCAACTATAAAATAATTAAATAAAAATAATTAAAAAATAAAAATAATTAATTAAAAAATAAATGAAATTAACTACCTCTTTATTTCTGGACTATCAATTACTACTCTCAGGAAAAAAAACAATAAAATAGTACTTGGCTGTGGGGTTTTTTTAGCTGTTGCTGTGTGTGCATGAGAGTATATTGACAAACTCACATGCAACAGACCTTGAGCCGCCTTCTGAAGAATCCACATCTCCTTCTGGGTTCAGATGCTGCATAATGCGTTAATTATCTCTGAGTAATGGCTGACAATTTTAAATAAAATACGGCTATTTCAATAGGAAATGATTGTGTACTAGCTCTCTTAACGAAGGCTGATAGAACCTTCTACGGAAGCAAGAAGCACACTGTAAAATTTGCTCTATGTAGATATTTTATTATGCATTACATTGTATAGCACTGAGACTGTGCTTTATAATTAGGTGTAAATCAAATGCTAAAGAAGGACACATACCATTCCAGCAAGATTCAATTCATCCTGAATCTGCTGATTATAGTCTCATTTATTAAGAACATATTCCCACTGCATTAAATAAATGCATTGTTAAAGGCTGTCTCCCCCGATAGATCAAAAATCATTTATCAGGTTTGATGCATATCTAAGTAAATGGAGGCTAATGACTTGGAATCACTGTTGGGTGTCCTCCTCTCTCTCAGCCTTTTGTGGGTGATGCGTCCCTTTGTGTGCCAGCTGGATGCGCTTTACTTTTTCTTACTCCTCGGTGTAGCCTGGATACTGTCAGTGTGGCCCAAATACTCTCTCCTGAAGTCCTGGCACAGCAGCAGCCTGTAACCCGTTTCTGTCTGAGGGTGATCGGGTGGAGAGAACAGGGACCGAGAAGGCCTCAACCTTCCTGTTGGGCGGTGTCTCTCTGCTTGCTTGTGAAGCCCATATATGCTGTACCTCAGGACTATTACTTAATTCTCTAGTTACTCACATTGGAGTTTAGAGATGTCTATATGTTTTAGGAGGTGTTTTATTCTTTCTCTCACTGATGCACATTATTAGTTATCAGCTTCACACATGAAAAGGGTAGAATTGCATCACTGAACTGCAGAGACCTGGAGGCCTTTCAGTGTTTTCCGCCCCCCTACTTTCCGGAGGTGGAAAACGGGATCAGTGCTTTAGAGTTTGTGGGAGTCCTTCGTTGGAGACTTCGGCCTGTACCAGAATCTCCACATTCTCATGAAACTAGCTTCTTGCTTCGCCTGTGCTATCGCTGCAGAAGGTCCAGATATTCCTATGAAAAGTCCTTTCTAACTTTCAAAAAGTGGAAATTGACTCGACAGAGGAGTCGCGCCCTGGACCAGGGCTGGCTGTAAAAGCATTTAAGTCCCTTGCCATCTTTGCTCCTATACGCTCTTCTCTGGCTGAGACCACTCTGCTGTATTAGCGCCCTGAGACAGAAAGCACTGACTAAGGCAAGAGCTTTTACAGGCAGGTCATTTATTTTGAGAGTCAAGCCAGGGAATGCAGTGGGATGGGGGCAGATAAGGGGACTGCAACAGGGAAGGAGAAAAAGCCATCCGAGAGTGATTTGTGAGTTGGCTGTGTTGTGGGCTTGAGACTGCTGGAATCATGTGGGGAGCTGTGCAGAATGTGTCTCGGAATTATCCATCCAGAGGGTGAGGCTGCAAGGCGTGAGTGCTGGGCACATGCCGCTTGGTATCCCACGGAGCCCTTTATTCACAAGATGCCCCTAAATACCTTGAGAAAAACTGATGACCCTCAGTGTCCTGTCTCAGAGCAACACGCCTGATTTCCTACATGTCGAGTAAAAAGGAAGAACTTTCCTTGGCAGTTTATTGCACACGGATTAGACTATATCACATCTCCATTGCTATTAAGGTTGCTGTCATTAGAATGAATTGAATTCTGGAATATATCTAAGTTATTTAATTCCGTCCTTTTGTTTTGCAAATGAGAAAACAAGGGCCCAGAAAGGTAAGATGAATATCCAAAATCACACAGCATTCAGAGAAAGACCCTATTTTTACACTGAAAGGTTACTTGACTCCCTGTGTAAGCCCTCTCCACCGCACCTAGCCACCTTGCAAAATGCAAAAACACAAAAAATCTAAACACAGCTTCTACTTCAGCCACACGAGATTCTTGAATTCCAGGACTATCAGAGACGAGGTAGTCAGCCGCAATATACAAGTGATAGCGTTTGCAGGAAGTCTCATTTTGGTAAGCGTTACTATTCACCAATATCTGTTATCCTCAACTTCCAGATACATGGACAATTTCAATGCTCTGCATGGCCATGTGACCAGTTCTAGACAATAAAATATGAATGGAAGTGATGTCTATAGCTTCTGGGTCAAAACATCTTTCTGTACTTAAATCTCCAGCCACCTGTTTCCCTAAAATATTGTTGGAGGAGGTCATGTGCTTGAAATGACACCATCTTTAGATAGTGAAGCCTCCATCAGCTGGACTTCTTGGGACAAAAATATGGGCAGAGTTCTTCTGCCAACCTATACTGGGCTTGTAGTATGAGCAAGATACCAACCTTTGTTGCGTTAAAGCAGTGAGATTTGGGGGTTATTCATTATCATAGCGTAATCTAGCCCCTTCTATTTAATACATTATGGGTGCAAGGTAATTATTCTATACCTCTTGAATCACCCTCAACTTTGATTGTTGATCCTGTTCACATCAAATATGGATTTTCTTTAATGTTACGGTAGATAAATCTCCATAAGCGTTAATTTTCCTAGCAACTGACTCATTTTTATTAACAATGATTTTTGATTAACAGTTATTTTTCTTAACAATGATTTGCCTCTCTGTGGCAGCTGTGAGAATATACCTCACACTCCTCCAACTACAGGGAGTGTAATTGACCAAGGGACCCAGCTCCCCTGCTCTAAAATCCATCATTTTGTTCAGAGACCAGCAGGCTGCTCCAGCCTCTGGCTAACTATGGTAAGGATTTCTAGAGCAGGCGTTCTTGGAAGACCTGGACTCCTCTGACAGCCAACTGGCTCAGTGACTTCCTGATGACCTTGCTAAACCTTCCTTAGACTGCACCTTACTCTAAGACACTGCAGCCCACCTTCCGTTTTTCTTTTTTCATTGGAGATCAGACCTGAATTGCAGTCTGACAGCTCACCCAACTTGAGACTTGCTGCCCCCTATTTTCTATCACACAGGCATTTTCCCTAATAAAGACATTGTACATTTAATTGCATCTTGGCATTTGCTTCTCAAAGAAGGCAAACTTACTCTCCATGTCATAGCTAAGATTTCCCCCAAGTATCAGTTCTTTCTGGGTCTGCTTATCTAGTGATCAGCTTCACTATCTTAGAACTATTAATTTTCTTTAATTCATAGCCAGAAAGTTTAGAGCTACAGAGCTGCTTGGAGAACTGGTCCAGAGTTTCTCAAAATGTAGACCAATCGTACTAGAACCAGCTGTGGTGCTTGTTTAAATGTGTCTCAGACCTGCCTGCTGAAACTGAATCTCCGAGGATGGGACCTAAAAACCTAAATTTTTAAAGTAGCTCCCAGGGTATTTTTTACTTCATATTATGGAGAGTCACTGTTCAAGTCCACATAATTTGGAAATCCAGTGAAAGAAAGAAAGAAATCCAAATTACCCAACCAATTAAAGTCAGAGTTCAGCCTAAAACATCGGTCTCCAAATTCCAATGTCAGCAAATTAACTATTTACATGGTGTACCGTATTATGACAACTACATCCCAAAGCTGGAAAATTCCTACGCTCAGATTCTTTGATGAATTGAGTAATCAGAACTTATAGGAACAGATCTTTGACCTTTTGGTACATGTGACATCTGTTACTGTCTTCAAATGTCTGACAAACATCTCTCCATCTTCAAAGACTTGGTCAAGATGATAGCCAAAAGCAATTATACCCCAATAAAGATGTTAAAAAAAAAAAAAAAGATGATAGCCAACAGTTGTGAGCAAAACACTGGAGAGATAATCATGATCATTTTTCCTGGAGCCATAAATCTAAAAACTTCACAGCTAACGATATGGATTAAAGAAGAGTTTCAAAATTATATCTTTGGGAGTATTTTGGAATAGACTTTTGAATGATTAGTTGATCTGATGTTTATTTTAAACATTTGAAATCATGAGGTCATGAAGAAGTTGGTCTAATTATGATGCCCACTTTAATAATTAAATTAGATATGGTTAGTGACATTCATAACCCCTGTAGGAAAACAGCATATAAATTGAAAAGAATCTTGATGATTGAAGAAATAGCTCATTAAAATAAAAGAAAGAAAGCAAAAAACAAACAGAAAAAGGAAAAAATGAACAGGAACAAAGCTACAGCTTATCGGAATACATAAATGAGGGATAAGGACCAAATTACAGAGTCTGGGTACACATATATGTAGCTAAAATGGGAAGTCACTTGACATGGGAAGTCAAAGTCTGTGACCAACTGCGAATAAATATAATCAGTGAACACAAAGGTCATGCATGAGTAGTAAACCACAAGTCAGATGGAAGTTAATAGTTTATCATCAACATTAAATCAGCTTATATTAATAATATTTTGCTCAATTGATCTCCAAATTGGCAATGGGATAGTAAAGGCATTCATTGTTACCAATGGTGGAGAGAAGTGGGAATAACAAAAATGTAATTGTATTGGGCTTCTTTTTCCTAGAAAAATAATACACAAATCTGCTTTTATCATGAAGAAAATGCTAATTGTTGGAATAGGATTTAAAGATAAAATGACTTAAATTATAGAAAGTAAGTTAGTTTATGGGAGTAGAAAATTTAACTTTGGGAAAGCTTCTGGATAAGACTATAAGCTTCATAAAGGTATATCACGTTTCTTTCATTCACCGTTGAATAACTCAACACATAGAACAGGGCCTGGCACCTAGGAAGCATTCAAACAGCAATGAAATGAATAAACAAATATGTTTTTATCATTGGAAATCCAGGAGATTTGGGGTGTTTACCATGACAAGAAGGAGAGGTTAAAGTAAAAATTAGTTCAAGTCTTTTTATATATCTTATTCTGTGGTATAAGTTTATGTCTATGACTGAAGGCTATGTTCAATGTTATTGGTCTAAAAACTTACTTTGCTGAGTTCTGTTATTCAATTCAGATAAGAGGAAGCAGGAAGAGAGAAGTGGAAAGATAAGGTAGAAAAACTTTATTCATCGAAAGGACATTCATGGATTTAGAAAATGTTAATTACTGCAGAAAGTTATTGCAATAACAACAGCAGGGGTACGGAAAGGATAGTTTGAAAGAACCAGCCAATTTTTTAAACGTTTATCAATAGCTGTGTTGTACCATGGGGTTTTACCCTGTCAATTAGCTGATAGTAAAGAGATAATTGTGGGAGAGATGGGTCCAGGTCACAGCTAATGTTGATTTTATACAACTATATTTTAAATGTAACCCTAATCTCTAATATAGATATTCATCATTACTAGCTTTTCTCTCTGTCCATATGTATGTATATACACTCTCACCACAGCACTTGTTCTCCAATCTAACACACTGCCTGGTGCTTACTGGGCATTTCTGTGCTTTCTGAATTGAAAACTTAAGTAAAAATAATCCTTTCACAGACTCAGAATCCCTTTAAGTATATCCAGTTGGTAAAAATCGTTTATTAAAGAATGTATTCATGGAGTGCTTGTCACCGATCTCTTTGATTACCTGATCTTGTCAGAACAATTAAAATGAACAACTACTGTAGCCTAGTTCTGGGAACTGAGAGAGTCAAGTCAGGCCAAGACATCAGAGAAGGGGCAAGTCCCTCTGATCTGGAAAATTGATGCTACACAGCTCTGGGCAAAAGAACGTCTTTCTCCACTTGACGTTTTCATAGCAGCCCAAACTTCATAACCTTTGAATTGACCTTGGCCAAGGTTTTTAGCATTTAGCATATCAGCCTGGGACTCACTTCTCACGCTAACATCACCCACTGGGAACTCCTGCCAAGGCCCCAATTAAGTATCCTGTCTGTCTAAATATATTGTGACTACTGCTTAGAACACTGAAATCAGCAGGGAACAAATTGCTAAGCCAGGTTTCTTCTTCACCTATCACTGTTTTGTATTTAAACAAATTGACAAAAGGAAGATAGTTTGCCCAACATATGCTATATTATAATAGTTCTATTATTATAATTTTAAAAGTTTGACCTACAACTAGGAAAGGAAAAACACAATCCTACCTTTCAGTCCATGGGATATGAGTTGAATAATGAAGAAATATTTTGTTAATTTCATTCCCAGTCTTTTCTCTGTCTTTCTTTAACACAACAAGAGCAAAATTGTAACACATTCCAATGAAGAAACACTCTTTGAGATAACATCTGGTAATTCCTTAAGAATTTTCTACATAAATATCTTCTACTGAAACACTAAAAACAGAATTGAAGTCAACTATCTTCTTAGTTCTTGCTTCATATGCATCTCAAAGACTTAATTTCTTTCCATTTCACCCCATTTTGCCTTGGTAGTATCTTCTGCTTCCAATAATTGATTTTTTTTTTACTTTCCTGGGTATTTATTCTTCAGTGTAAATATTTTCCCTGCACTTGGTAACTCCAGATCTTCTAAAGGATAATCAATTGCAATTTCTTGACATTCCAATTTTATTCTATCTGAAAGCACTATATTTTCAATTCCTATTCAGTCATATTTCTACTAGATTGTACCAGTTACTTAATGGTGGCTGATGGAAATTGCAGTGACAGCTGACTCTGAATACTGGATAAAAAATACTGGATGTGTTAAAGCCTATTCTTTCTAATTTGAAGTCTCGGATTAGGGCTTTTATTTTGTGGTCAACAAGTATTAAATTCTATATTAATTTCACTAAGAGTGGGCATAAAGGAGAGTACAATTATTGATGTGTTTAATCCTTATAAGTATCAGTAATTAGTTGCTTTTATTGTATTAGTGCATTCTATAAAATTATTGTTTAGATGCATATTACTCCTTTAGAAGTGAATGTTTCCATGGATTCTAAATAGCCAGAGGAAGTTAGGAGGAGTGTTTCAGTTACAATATGTTACCCTTGTACAAATATACAATAAAGAGGTTAAAACCCAAATTATATGCAAATCTGAATGACAAATATTGGTGCATGCCCTTCATCTTGGGTAGCATCTCTTGGACATTGGACAAGCTCTTCCATTTTTCTTTTAAAGAATAGAGGAAATGATTTTTAAAAGAAAAAAACGTTTTGTTATGTATCATGCATTTATTTACTTCTAGAAGTTGGTTTTAAACTTACAAAAACTATCAGGAATATAGAAAAATTATGTCACTGTGTTTATTCTCTCCTGGGTAAAATATGAATTTATTTAGAAAGAAATGTAAATTAAGCAAAAAAGACAATTAGTATTTTAATTTTTAAAAAGAATGCTTAGAAAGAAAACAAAAATTCTAACAATTTTTATACCTCAATTATAATGCCATATGCATTCTTTGCAGAAGTAGCTTTCAGAAGACAAATGTACCCACAGTAATGTGAAATTTTACATATTTGGACAAATATTTAACTTAGTTTAACATTTAATCAAGACTTTTTTTCTGTTATAGCTAATTATGTAATCATATAATTTTAAACATTTAGCCTAATGTTCTCAGCAACCTTATAGTTTAATATTCTTGTAAGGATTTTAATTTAAAAATTAGAATTAAATAAGTGATATTAGATAGCTATTTCATTCTGACACCATAAAATAAACAGAACTTTATTTTTACAATATTTATTTAATAACTACATAATTAATAGAAACATTTTATTACATAAGTGTCGACAGATTCAACAATAGTCTTTATGGCAAAAATCTGTGTGTGTTTAGAAATAGGCTATAATTTTGAAATTCACAATATTGAATTAATACAGCTGTACATTTATTTTAGTCAATATACACCTATATTACATAAAAATTTTAAAGAATTTTTAACTTAAAAAAAATCTCCATTTAATTTGAGAAGAGATTTTCCATACTGAAAAACTAATTTTTAATGCAAGTAACACTGATGAATTGCCTATGCTGGGACCATATCTGATGATTTCTGCTCAGAATGGGTTCTTTTATGAATAAGTCTCTGCCAGCTAAGTGTTCTTATAAATTCATTACAAAGATTTCAAGGGTAGAAAGAGTGTACATATTAGTGCAAAGAAAAAGTTTCAACCTCTTCATCAAACATAACTCTCTTATTCTGAAAGTAAAAGCCTGAGAAAAATCTGGCTTAATTTTCAAAACAGGAAAACAATTATTTATCTCAGTCCTTAATTTTTAAGTTTATCTTAAAAAAATTAAACAGCCTGTGCTTGATATCTTTAATTATTTTTTCCTTTATTAGATCTTAGTTATTGGAGAAACCAGGAAAAGTCTTCTTTAATCACTTATTCACCACAAAGGTTTCTAATTCGATTTGCAATTTTATATTTCCATATAAAATTTGAGAAAGAAAGGATGCGGAAATATAACTGCAGAAATACATTAACAGACAGAAAACTTCAAAACATTGACTTTTTACTACCCTCCAGAATGAAGGAAATTATCCAGGGAGTCCTCAAAATCAAAATCAGGTGGCCCCTTCAAAAGTACAATATGATGAGAGCTTTTAAATTTCACAGATTAAATGTTGCTAAGAGCTTAATATTTTCACCGCTTGTTGCGACTCAGTGCCATCTGGCTTTTGTAACTGATGTCCTGCCTCTTTCGGGCAGCAGACGGCGCTCTGGCACTGTTGACAACGGATACCTTCTGGCGCACTGCGCTAGCATCTTGTTCCCAGGACGGAAACACACTATTTCCCTGGAGGGTTGTCGTTGAGTATCTCAAAGGGTCAAGCTGTTGCTAAATTATTCCGAGAAGCTGTAATTTGAGACCACTGAATGAAAGTTGCGATTGTCAAAGGGCCCCACCACACGACGCGCCGAAATTCTCCAATTGCGAAGCAGGGATTGTTTTAGTGCAAAATGCTGAGCATAGAATTTCAGAGCAGGGAAATTGGCAATGGACATTAAAGCGGATGTTTATTTTTAAGAGAAATAGAAAATAAATAGTCTTTAAAAATCTAGAAATATTACGGATCGATAACCACTCTAGATTTAATCGCGGCAACCAGATTCCTAAATTGTGTGCTCCCTTATCTAAGTGGTATTTCACCTTCTCTCTTTCATATCACGTACTTCACTTCTATTTAGAAAGTAATTTTTAAACAGATTAAGCTTTCTGCAGACGAGTTTAGACCGTCCTTAAAAGAAAGGATTAGGGTGAGGGAGATTGTGTGTCCCAGTTATGTAATATGAATTATAACACAACTCAGGCAGAAACGTTTTGCAGCCTTGGACCCTTGTTGTTCAGTGAAATATCCGAGGGAATGCGGACGCAGGAGATCAGCTCAGTTGCATGAATACTGGAAGGAAATCAAGGCTTCCACGATAACGTGTAATGCTTTAAACCCACTTCAGTGTCCATTGACTGATCCTAACTGGCACAAAAGGAATATTCCCCAGCCCTTTCCTTTTACCATTCGAGTAGCCCTTTTTTCCCTAATGTATTTTAACCTACTCCTTCCCAAATTGTATAAAATAAAATATAAACCTAAGTCATCAATGGATATGAAAGACCAAACTCTCGGAGTTCTAAAATCAGAGGGCAAATAAAATCTACCCTGAGGGAGGGGGCGAGGACACCTCCCACTGAGTATACTGCGCTCTGCCGCGATGTTTTCTGAATCATTTCATACATCTACACCATTCAGGTGTAAAAGAACGACTCTGATGAAATCATGACCCATTTACAGTCCATTTCTGTATCTGGATCGAAATCGGTGTTGCTGCCTCCATTGCCTGGTCTGGATTTTTTTTATCTAGTCCTAATTTTAACGTCGTTTACGTTTGTGAATTTATAAGCAAATGCAAGGAAACGCGCAACAATTTTTTTTTTTTTGAGAGCCCAGGCTGGCTACAAATTGGTTGATTTTCCGTTTCTTCCTCTCTCTCTCTCTCTAGCCTCTTTGATCCATTATTTAGTTAGAGCACTTAAATTTTTATTATTTACATTTAGTGCTGTCAATATGTAGGTTAGGACGATGAAATATGCTGAGGGATTAAAAGATTTATTGAATGTATTAATACTGACCCCGACGACCCTCGGCTCTAAAGCGAATCTTCTTTTCCTGGGATTCAGTAAACACCCTGCCTTTTTCCATCTGCCGGATCTAGGAGGAGGAGGATGCTGTGCGGTTTCTTTCCGCAGTGCGGATTTCAGGCCTCCTGGCTCTGCAGTGCCTCCCCCAGGCCGGAAAGCGCGCAGCATGTTCGGCGCACCAAAGCGGTCTGCGGGGCTCGGCTCTCTGGACCCGCTTAGGAAGGCCGCCCTGCTTCGAGCCTGGCCAGAGGCGGCAGGCTGGGTGGGCTCCTGCTTGGTCTCACCTAGTCAGTCCCCATCCCATGCCTTCCTGGTCAGTCTCGAGGCCCACGCTTGAGTCCGTCGCTAATCCCTTTGGCGAGCACACCAGCACCGTTAAGGTGCGGAGCTGAAGACCTTACGTTTTGTATAAGGAAAAAGACTTAAGAAGAAGAAGAAAATAAGCCTTCATTTTCCTCATTCTCCTTCTTTCAGGTCCTAGATTCGGTTTTCAGCCTAACTAAATGGAAATTAGGGATCTAGTGGAAATTGTTTCCCAATGTACATAGATTAAGCGCATCTGTGTAAGTGAAGACAGAAGAGTAAAAGCCAAGGGTGGGGAGAGCGAGAGCGGTCTATTTCGGTAAACTATTAGGTTTCACGGTTTACGGCATCTCCCTGCTTTTACATTTTCTTTCGCAAGCTACCTAATATCCAGTTATTCTTTGGGGTGGTGGCAGGAGGGTCCTATCGCTTTTTGGTAAAATTGCACAGAGAAGAGGGACGCGGTCAGCACCGCGGACAGCGCCGGGAGCCGAGGGTGCGGCTGCTTCTCCGAGTCCCGCCTCAGCCCCTCTCCTTTGTTCCCACCCCCTACAGGCCAAGGCAGAACAAAGACATCTATCAAGCCTCGCTTTCTCAGCTGAGTTTGTATTTGGCTCCAAGGCCGTGGTGCGGAACTATTATTACCTTAACAAAGTCCAGCTCTTTGGCTTCCAAATAAATTAATCTGCCCAGTCCTTCTAAAGTCTGTGGCCTGGCCTTTCCCCCGTCCTACTCTTTTGACTGATTTGACCATTGCGGCTACACTGAAACAAGGAAATCGTCTTGGTTTTTTGTCGTTTGTTTTTGTTCTAAGCCGGGCAAGGCCAACTCGAGAATGGGAAGAGAAAGGGGACAGGTGGGGGCCGGGGACGGGTGTTCGGAGCTTCTCGAAGGAGCTGAGCTATTGGAGGTTTCGTGTGCAAGGTGGAGAGGGCGGCATTTAACGTTAGCATCCTCTCACTTCTGTTTTGTTTCCGCATCTTGGCCCAGGATTGCAAACAATCACACTACCTGCTCTCGAAAGAACCACTGCTTTCTAAACGCCTCAGCTCTGTAGAATATTTGCACAGACGGGAGCTACTGCTCTCCTGACAGCTGTCACTGAAGCGCCCTTAAAATCCCCCTGGGGATTTGCCTGCGGATTTCCGAGGCTCTTAGTGAAAACCATGACCCTTCTGCTTTCGGAACACTAGGCTGGTTCTGGAATCAGTTTGTGGCAAAGGATGGGTTCGTTCTACCACCCCTCAGCGTCCCCTTGCAAGTGCCTTTTCCGCTTTCTTATCCTAAGACGCTCTGGTGTCCTTCAGGTGCAGCCGTAGGCTCCGCTCTTGGCATTCACCGCGTGCCTTAATTGTATGACATTAAATCAAGGTCCGCTGTGAACACGGAGGGCAGAGTCTGATCTTGATCCGGAAAGTAACTGAGACACTGCGAATATCACTTCTCCTCCTGCCCTTTCCCCTGCCCGGAGCTCGAGTCCCTGTGACTCCCTCAGAGTCGTAACTCAAACTCGGCTCCTGTCTCAGCTCACCTCCTGCCACAGCTGCCAGAGCCGCTGCTAATTAGTCTGTTCCGTGGACGTGTAGACGATGCATGTGTCTGCGTATACATATGCATATATCTGCATGCCATTTACAGCACACCTAGAAATAAACCTAGTTTTCAAATGACGGCGTGGATCGAAGTTAATTACCCCTCTGGTACAGAACTAACTTCGTAATCATGTTATTTTACTGAAGGCAATTAACTGAGTTGGTTCGCCCTGCATCTCTTCTAAGTCACTGGTAAGGACCGCGCCATTGCATGTTCTGCTGCAGAAAGCTTTGCCAATCCTCTCCTGCTGTCGGGGATGAGATCTAGCACATTAAAAAGACAATCATCGTACGTGTGTGTATGTAAGATAGACACGCAGACATGCCTAGTCTCTGTGTCCTCTGATAACGTTACCACGGTTTTGGTTGGGAGATTTGGGGAAGAGATGAGAGTCCAAGGGCCGGCTGGGTCATCTTTCTTTGTAATGCGGAAAAATTAACTGAACCGCACCTGCCTAGTCCCGAGAGAGCTGGGCGGCCCATCTGGTCAGGCTACAGCTCTGCTGCAGAGAAAAGGCTGCCCGCTAAGGCTTCCCCGCCGCCGGGAAGCGCGGGCCTCGGGTTTGGGCCCGGCTGGGGGTTACGGTTCAGAGCAGCGCAGCGGAAGCGCACTCCTCAGACTGCTGCCCGAGTCGGGAGGCTGGCGGAGCCTGGGCCGGGCGGAGGGAGGGCGAGCAGGAGAGAGGAAGGGGTGAGGGGAGTTGACCTCTACGGGCGGAGCCCTGTGCACAGCGGGCAGGAGGCGGCGGGCGCAGCGGCTCTTTTCTCGGCGTCCCCTACGGCGCGGTCCGCGGGAGGGAAAGGCCCACTCCGGCCCCGGTGTCCGAGGAAGGGAGGATGATCCGCCGCCGCGGCCCCGGGGCGGCGTCGAGCTCGGCTGTGGCTGCAGAGGCCGCCGGGAGCCTGTCCAGCGCGGAGACCCCAGCACGCGCCCCTGAAAAACAGAATCACAGCGCAGGATTAGAGAGGGGGGCTGCAGGGAGGAGGGGGAGGCTGGGGAGAAGGGACCGGAGGCGGGAGGGAGCGGGCGAGGGAGATCAGGCGACGGCAGGACGGGAGCCCAGACGGCGGGCCGCGACCTCCGTCCCCAGGCTTCAGGCTGGGCGCGGAGGGGCCGGCGGCGCGCGAAGCCCGAGGCGCGCAGCCTGGGGGGGCGGCGCGGTGGAGGTGCGCGCAGGTCCCGGCCGCGGAAGCCGCAAGACGGGGGGCCAGACGCTGCGGCACGGCCGCGGCCCGAGAAGGGATTTCGGCAGCTGCAACGGTCAAAACGCGTCCGCAGAGGGTCCTCCGGTGCAGTCCAGCCGTCCCCGCATCCTGTACCCCCTTTACCCCCGCTTCACCCCTTCCCTTCAGACCACACTCTGGATCCCCACTCTCCAATCCCCACCCCTTCATGGCTTAGTACCCTGCGAACTGCGAGACCGGCGAGTCCCAGCAAGAAAATCGAAACGATCGATGCGAGAAAGAATTACATATACACATAGCCCTGGAAATCCGAAGCAGAAAGACTTGCTAGCCCTGCTCAAACCTGCAGAGGACCAAAGCGTTTTCAGTCGCTGCTGAGCGCGTTCTCGGAGGAAAGGGGAGGCTGAGAGGCTTCCGTGGTATAAGGTGCTTTAGGGTGGGAGGTGGGCGTAGGGAGGGGGTGGATCGGAGCGGTCCGGTCTTTCCCCCTCGCTTGCTGATCCAGAATTAGGGATTAATGGCTCGCTCCAGCCAAACAAATAAGGCATCTGCCTTCAGCGCAAGAGGATTACACGGGCTGCTGACGTCACCAGTCAGACAGATGTTGGCTCCCAAAGTCCTGAGCAGCTCGCTGTGTCCTTGAAACCAAAGAGCCGCAGAAGGCGCTCAGCCCCCAAGAGCTGCGCCTGGGTACAGCAGAGGGCGAGCACCCTGCCCTTGCCTCTACACCCCACTGGCACCGACACAGTGGCCCAAAGACAGCCCCCTAAGACGTCGCGCCCCCAGTCTCTCCAGCCCTTTTCTCACAGCCCTACCTTCAGCGCTCAGGCTCGCTCAGGGCAGGTCAAAGTCACCATTCTCGGTTGCCTCTCCCTTAAATGGAGACAAGAGCCCACACTTTCTGGACTTCTCGTCTACATCCCTAATTCTAAGCTTTTGGGCTCTTGTTCCCTCGCACATAGATGGCCAAGTAGCAGCAAAATAAGCACCTTAGGCCGGACAGAGTCCACGCTCCAGATGAGGGGCGGCTTCTTAATTACGTGCGCACGCAGCAGAAGCAGGGCTTATCTGCATCTCCTCTTCTCACCCCGCTGCCAACCTTTCTCCAGGCCAAGGTTTAGGTTTATGTTTAATCTTATCACGAATGCCATTTGGGACTAATGTGCCTTTCTAAACAATGACCCTCTTCCAACAGAGGTCCGCGTCCCGAGCAGAGCCCTGGGCCACCACTCGGTGTGCCAAGGGGACCTCACCATGGTCCTGATCATTGCATTTTCTTTGCAAGTACTTTGAAGACATTGTCAAAAAAAAGAAGTGTGTGTGTGTGTGTGTGTGTGTGTGTGTGTCCAAAATATGTCTAGCACCTAATTTTAAGAATCTACACAGTCAGGTAACTGCAGCTTCATTCTATAGTCAAATCCAATGAGTAAAGATCAAAAATGAATTAATCTGTAAACCCTAAACTCTTGAATTTGATGTCGTTTTAAAATTTAAATAAATATAAACTATTTTATTTTTTCACACCTGCGTATTATTTTTGCTTTATATGATTTCCCAGGCCTCTACAAGTCACACTGAAGCCAGGTTATGAAATAAGCCAAAAGACACATGGAACTGGAAATTTAAATGAGCAATTTTGAATGTGTTATGTAATCCACAAATGAAATGGCTTTAAATGAAGTTCAATTCTGGAAAGGAATAAAGGCAATTCATACCATGTAGGAAACAAAATCAATTGATCTCCAACACAGAGCCACACTGAACCAACCCTGTGCCCCAAACCAAATGAATATACATGGAAAAAATCTGCGATTTTCTTAGAAAAAGGTTTGCCGACAACACTGCATTGACGATTATATATTACAGTGCCTAAACAGGAGTAAGAGTAGCTGCATTATATCTCCATTCATATCATTCCTGTCTATGAAAGTGGCATTTAATTTTTCCAATTCTATGCATTTAGAAATTCAGTCGCTGATAAAAATCAATTTAATTTATTCCAGTGTCATTCAGCTAATGCCAGCCTAAAAGAGTAAAATTTCTGTATCCTCACTCTGCTTCAAGGCCTTGTAAGAAACAGCCCACGTCTCAAAAGGACAGATTTAAACTTGTTATTTACCAGTAACAAAAGGTAGACCTCCTCTTGTCTTAATTGGATAAATAACATACACTATTTGAGCAGGGTATATAAGTCATTGTTTCTTTGAAACTTGGTAGAATAAGTTTGAAATGCCACAATTTAAAGGAACCTAATTTCTTCTAAAAATCATAAAGATTGTTTTTGTCTCCCAACATGTCTTGAATGTAAACCTCCATTCTGCTTCCACAAAATTTTACAAGAGTTCTTTTATGCTCAGTGATTTCATATTAGTTCGCTGTCCATGGTCTTGATTCACATGAAGGGAGGTGCTAGTGGTGCATTTTGAAAAATGTAAATCACAGTGCTTCTGCACCAATTTGATGCTGTAACATTTTAAGATAATGTCAAGAGGGGAACATCTATAGGCTTTAAGTTCTCTCTTCCATTCCAGTTGCTTTCATTTTTCTATATTTGCCACCAAATTTAGAGTACAGGAAGCAGATGGGGAAAGTTTGCATCTTGAGCTGATAAAATCGCCACAACCTTTAGGGGGTCCAAAGAATTGTAGTAAATAGGAAATAGTACTTTTCAACCTGCATTTTGTTTTGTTTTTGCTTTCAAAAATGTAAGGCATCCTTGTCCACTTTTACACATGGTTTAACAAGTGCAGAAAATTTTACAAAAATGACAAATTAAGAAAAAAGGCCAAACAACCACCTTCTCACTTCTCTCTATAGATAGATATAGATGTAATCACACACATATGCACATCCAGAAGCACTAAGAGTATTACACTAAATCCCTTCTTTAACACCCTACAGTTTTTTTCTTGTGAAGCAAAGGAGGCATATGCTCTAGTAGTTAAGGCTGCGTAATAATTCCTTCTGTCCAAAATAACGTTTCACCTTCGGTTTAAAAAACAAAAGATTGACCTGGCAGAGTAACATTTAACCTCTCCTGGGGGTTCCTTGAGGGGGTGAAACAATAAAGAAAAAACTTTCCTCCTTCCTACAAACACTTAAGTGTCTTTTGTCCTTTATCTTTCCCTTCAGATTATCAGGAAAAGTATGTTATTTATATATATGTGTATAAACACACATAAACAGACACTTATTTTCCGAATCCCTGAGAGCCACTGCGGATCTTTGAAGGGCATCGACCTGCACAAACTGGTCATATTTTTGTTTCGATACAAGTATCCCAACGGTAAGAAAACAGGCTCCTGCCCAATCTGAGGTCGGTACCCACCCCAGGCCACGGGGCCGAACTACAGCGATTCACACTTTTCCGGGCAAGAGAAGGCTACTTTCCGAAGAAGTCTTTAGCACTTGGGAAAATCCTCGTACCGGAAGAAAATGGCCTAAACACAATAGGACTCGCCATTTTCTCCTTGTGAAGCACAAAGCGCCTGGCGCTGCCCGGCACACAAAGAAAGCGTGAGCCCGCGGAATTCTTGCACATTTCCAAGAGGCCAAAAAAATACCTCCCCCAGAACCACAAATTCTCCCGCCTGGGCGCTCTGAGACACACTTTCCCACCCTCACTCAGCCCCTGTCACCAGAGGATCCTTTATTTGAGGTGTAGAGAGAAGACCCATCTACCTACGAAGGCGCGATGTTAGCTAGCCAGCTAACCCCGGCAAGACTCAGTCCCGCAAACCGAGGGCCCGGGCCAGCGGCGGCCCCAGACTCCATTCCAGGCCGGCGGTGCTGGCATTCCCTTCCTCCTCTTCCTTGGATCTCTCCTTCCAATTCCATCCCGTCCCCCCGGCACGTCTGGTAGTCCGGGAGCTTAAGGATCTCGGTGACCTGATTTCCATCCATTGCCAGGAACCAACCTTGCAGCCCGGAGCCGGGCGCGAGGCTCTCGAGGATGCTCGCTACGCGGGAACCCCTCGGCTCGGCGCCTCCCGCCGTCCCCCTCCCGCCGCTCCAAGTCGCCGCATCCAAGACAGCCAGTGCCCTGCTCTGCACGCCCACCACGGGCGGAACACTTATCCCGCTCACGTGCGGAAAGTGCAAGCTTCGAGGACAGCCCTGGGAATAAAATCACCAAAACACACCCGGCGCCCCCGACTCACAAAGCGAACACTCTCCATCCCGCCGGCGACGCAGAGCCGGGCTACCGCAGGAAAAGATCGTACTTACAGCCGGCGCGCGTTTGGGTAATCCGCGTCTCAGCCTGTTTGGTTTGTTTGTTTTCAAAATATACACACATCTCTAGGTACTTGATTTTCCACATCTTCCATCGTTGAGAAGGAACGAAAACAAAAATCTTGTAGCCTAGCGGGGATGGGGGAGGGGGATGGAGATTTTCATTGTCTACGCTCTGCACAGGCAGCCCAAGGAAAGACGCTCATTGCCGTGTGAGGCTGCTTCTACTTTCTGCTTGAAATTCAGAAGCTTTCAATGCAGGAAAGCGGGGGTTTGGTCTCCCTGTCTCCCTCCCTCTGCGTCCCCTTCTCTCCCTCTCGCTCTCTCTCTCCCTCTCTTCTCTCTCTCTCTCCTTTTCCCTCCTCTCCCCTCCCTCTCTCTTCTCCAGCTCGAAGTCTCAGTCTCTGTCTCCCTCTCTCTCTCTCTCTCCCTCTCTCTCTCTCTTTTTTTCAAAAGAGGGCAGGTCGCTTCCTGCATCCCAATGAGTTAAATCACTCACTTACTTCTCATGCATCAGCAGCCTCTTTAACAACCCGAGGGCTGCAGGCACAAAAGAGCATTTAGCTGCCTCCAATTTGTGTAGAAGGCCTGTCCTTAATTTGTTTTTGGAATATAATTAAATCATGTATTTCACGTAATATGAAAATACCAAGTTCCCAACTTTAGCGAATAAACTGTTAATGGTAACCTTTGAAAATATACCCCCCCGCTTCTCGCTGGTGCCCTTAGAAAGGGCCTAGGACGCCCCAGAAACGGAGAGGCCAAGGGTTTGGGCCCAAATCTACTCGCCCCTCCCCCATTTCACACGTCAAGGTCACAGTCGTCTGATTTCCCCCATTGATTTAAAATGGAGCCTTTTAAAAATCAACCCTTTGCCTTGGAAAGGAATTAAGTCTTTTTGTGGTGTGGGAAGAGCCGAAGGATTAAATAAATAAATAAATACATCCTTAATCTGAAATACACACGTAAGCAGAATCAACTGTGATCAGACATGGGGATGCGGTGGGAGGGAGGGGGAGGGGAGGGGGAGGGGGGAGGCTGACACCATGCGAGAGTGTGTGATTTTCACTCTCCCCTCCACCCGGCCTGGAGACTTCTGAGGGTCTCTCCGTTTTGCTCGGGTTTCTTCCGGAGGCTGAGTGGGCCTTACCAGGCGACAGGGCCGGCGCCTCTTTCTTTCCCCTCTCTCTCTCCTTTCTTTCTTTTTAAAAAGCCCTCAGAGAGTCTCTGAGGGGTCCAGATCTTGCGGACACCGCCCAGTGGTCGGGGGGGGGGTCATGTGTATGGCTCCCCCTCCTCTAAAGGGCTGGGGCACAAAAAGCAACTCTGCCTTCCTGCAGTTTCTCTTTCAGAAAAAACCCCAGGCCCGGCTATTGTTCATCCTCAATGAAGGGGGCCGAGGGTGACAACAGAGAGCCCTCCTCTTACCCCACACTCACCACCCACCTCCTCCCTCACCCCACCCACGGCCACTGCTCAGGGGACATCTGGGCATATTTTCTTGCTCCTGAGATCCCTGTCTGGGAGATCATGAGATCCAATATCACTAATATCTTGGTTATCTTCTTTGTATTTTCTTCAGCAATATTCCCTTAAGTCGTCAGCCCCCGCCTCCTGGCCCCCCATTTTCTGGTTCTAACAGCGTTTGTTCGGAAACATTGCCCTCGGATACCAGAGAGGTTCGGGCTGCAGATAACAGCGCGCGCCGTTCCATCGAAAGGGGATGGAACACTATAACTTGTCACCTCCCGCCTCTGAATATTCACCCTTATACCTTAAATCACTCTGGGGTTTTGAGTAAGGCCATGTTTCACCCTGAACATTTATCAAACCGGACTCTGCGGCCTCTGCTGTCGCAGGAGGACGCAAAGGCCTCCAGCACCCGGCTGACATCTGCTTGGGAAAAATTCAACAATACCCCCCCAACGGGGTCTCTTGCAAAAAGTGAAAACCAAAAATGCAAGATGATTTCTAGAAGACGGAATATACATACTAAAAATGCTGGGTTTGGGGGCTCAGATTACCTAAGATAGAACATCTCTTCGGTTGAGCCCAGACCGAAGGCCTCGCTGTACGGGTGTTTTGCTAGCGGCGAGAGACGACGTTCTCTTTGGAGACACTAGAAGGAACGCGCTTCGTCCCCCCGCCCTTTATCTTTCACCGGATGATGCTCATTCTATCCGTTTCCACTTTATTGACCTGGGATGTGGGGCTGTTAAAAGATCGGCAACTTCTTGCCAAAGCTTGAAGGAGGCAGGGTCACGCGGTGCGCACAGCATCCGGCCCCTGGAAAGATGCGGCTCTGTCCTCTGCTTAGCCAGAAGGGTGTGCTCTGTGGGGTGACCACCTCAGACGATCCCGGTGGGCCCCGAATCCGGCAAATCCCCCACCCCCGCCCCGCCTCTAGCGATGCCAACTTTGCCTCATCTTTCCGGGTCCTGGAATTTCAGCCTTGTCGGTGGGGAGGCCTTAGGAGGAGACCCAGGCTGCGGGTGACTTTCCTACGCATGGGCCGCTCCTTCGCCCGCGGGTTATTCTAAGTAGAGGCTGCAAAGAAAAAAAAAGCTAAAGAGATCAGAGGAGAATGCTGGAACATTCGCCCGGGCCTTTCACCCTCACCCCAAACAGATGGCTGGGCCGGGACACCTGCAAAGCAGCCCGCAGCCGCCGCCTCCACGCAGCTCTCCCGACGCGGGCCACAGTGCCGGATCAAATAAGGTCATCTAACATCCTGGGCCCAGGGATCGCTCAGTCCCCCGCCCAAAGAACCTTCTTCTGGGCACGTTTCGGTCCCTTCGGAGAACAGAGCTTCCGATCCCCGCCTCCCGCCTTCGGCCCAGAATTTGAGCGGGCGACTCCTTTCCAGCCCCGGGGTTTTTTTCGCGTTTGCCAGGAGCGCAAACCTCCTCCTGCCCTGCGCATCTCGTCGTCCGGGCTCGGAGCATATGAAAATGTAACCCAACTCGTTGCCAGAAGTTGTTGCTAATTAGTGGATAATAAACTTCTGTAGCCAGGGCACAAAAGTCTTTTAAAAGTGCAAAGGTGTTCTTTGTTATGGCATCAGAAAAGGGATTAGCATATCAATTGGACTGGGGGGACCGGACAATGAGCCCTCCTCCCCCCGCGCTGCCCTCAGCTCGTCGCCCTCCGCTGCCGCCTCCTCCTTCTTCTGCTCTTCCTCCTCCTCTTCTTCCTCTCCCAGCTCGGGGAGCTGTCAAGGAGCGGTTGGGGAGCGCAGGGCGGCAGGCCGGGGCCGAACGGGCAGGCGCAGTGCGAGCTTCCCGCCGCCCACCAGGCCGCGCAGCCTGCGCGGCCCCTCGCCCTCGCCCTCGCCCCGCGCCCAGGCGCGCGCCGGGGCGTGCGGGGACGCGGAACCCGAGCGTGGCAGGTCCCGGCGGCCGCGAGGGCGGGGACCCGGCCTGTCCCGGGAGGCCGGCCTCGCGCAGCCCCACGCGGCGCCCCCTCCCCGCCCTCGGCTCGGGTCCCGCGAGCCCGCGCCCTCTGCCTCCCCCGGGCCCGCGCGACCCCCCAGCGGACTTTCCACTCCTTTGGCCACGGGGAGCCGGCAGCTCCCCACCCTCCTCCGGCGTTTCTCGGCTGACCCGCTGACCTCCCGACCCTCGCCTGCACGCGTCGGGCGGTGCGCGAGCATTCGCGACGAGCCGAGGCCCGCGGTCTCGACGCAGCCGTGGCTTCGGGGGCGGCGGGTTCGCGCGGCCCGTCCCGGGGTCGGGGTCCGGCCGGTCGGCCGGCCGCCCGCTCGAGGGCCGCCCAGGCGAGGCGGAGGCGGCAGGGGCTCCGGCCCAAGTAGGCCCGGCGAGTCTCCGCGCGGCCTGGCCTGGCCCCGTGCCCCCGCCCCGAGCCGACGGGAAGCTTAGGAAGGCGGCCCCGGGCCGGGTGCAGGAGAGCAGAGCAGAAGTAAGTCTCTCGGAGACGGAGACGCGGCCCCGGCCCCCTGTCCCGTCGCGCCCTCGCCCGGCCTCGTCGGCCCCGGAGCGCGCCCGGGCAGGGAGGGTCGCCGGGGCCTGCGGGTCCGCCCGGCTCTCGGGAGCGGAGGCGCGGAGCGTGGCGCGGGGAAGAAAGGCGAGAGGGGGGAAGGCGCAGCGACGGCGCGCCTTGCTGGCCGGCCTGGAGGGGCCGCGGGCCCGCCCGCCTCTCAGCCCCGAAGCCCCCGCCGCCCGGGGTACCCCGGCGAGGAAACGTCTTCTTCTCCCCTCCCCCCTCTCGCCTGTCTCCCTAGAGGCGGCTTCCGTCCTCTAAATGCGTTTCAAAAAAAAAAAAAATCTCCGGGGCTCTCCTCTTTCCACCCCGTCTCGCCTCCCCGGACACTGGTGTTTGGCGAACAAGCGCCAAACTCACACAAGTTTCCCCGAAAAGCAACGGCTCTAACTGCCGTGAGGAAAGATGTCGGGGAAAAACGTGGAGGTCGGTGTTTCCCTAAATGCAAAACATCACAGAGGGATCTGAAAGGAGCTTTACTTTCCCTGCGAAATCTCCATTGTTGCTTGGCGAACAATGGGAGCCTGGGCGACTGCAGGGCTGTGAGGATGAATAGGCGATCCGCGGGATGTGTGCGGGTCAGTGCTCGGGGTCCCGGGCCGAAAGCCCCTTTCTCAGCTTGCCACAATGAACCAGAGCAAGCTTTAGTCTTTACTGGGTCACCGGCCATCCTCTATTATTCAACACTTCACAACAAAAAACACTTATTAATCAGCGCTGACCAGCGGCCCCTTCTGAAACAAGAGAAGAGGGGAGAGAGGGAGAGAGAGGGGTGAAAAGAAGATTGAGAAGCCCTGGACAGATCTTTCTAAAGCCAGAGCAACCATAGGGTACTTTCCTCCAGTGGCCAAAGTTTCTCTGACACAACAAAGTTTCTAAGCAGGCCACGGAGACCTAGATTTCTCCTCGTTTGCCTTCCTCCCCGTCTCTTCCTCTGAAGAGCTTGGAGACTTTGTTGCGAGGAAGGATGGCTTTAGGTCAGATTGCTAAAGCCTGATCTTAAAGATCTAATCGCTCTTGGAAGATAAGCCTGTTTCCCAGCTGGGCCTCCACTCTGGAGATGGCGCAAGGAAGACGGTCCAGCTCTGCTCTGGGCACCCTGCTGATGGATGAGGTGTCAGGCCAGTAGTCATGTGAGGACTGGTTTCCAAATGGTATGAGCAATAGTCAAATGTGGTACTTTTTGGTGATAGTGAATGCAATCTGTAGATTCTCTACTTCATCATGTTTCAGTCCGGATGTCTGAAAAGACTAAACTTGCTTGCTAGAATCAAGAGGAATTGATGATTCCCGTGCTTAGACAAGGATTTAAGGGAAAGAATGTGATGAGTAGTTTTAGGGAAGAAAATGGTTCAAAATGTTCCATACCACGAAAATCAGTGGGTTCTTTGTTCAACTTTGATAATTTTTACAGAGCTTATTTGATGTTTGTAACCTAATTGTATTTCTTTCATTTATCTGGTTACGGGCTTATTATGAACACATGCTCAGGCATATATGGACACATGTACATCAAAGTGGAATGCTACCTACATCAGCTTTATGGATGAATTTAATCCATTTGGAACTCAGCTAGACATTTGTGATGGCAAAATTTTGTCGCCTTTTGATTTGGGGTTGGAAGCCAATAGTTCTTGGTGTTTCTGTCTGTTTTACATTACTCAGGTTGTAATTTAGCCAAGTGAGCAAAGCTCTTTTGTAATGGCTGATGTGTATAACTGAACAGAGGCAGCAGATATTGGCTCTTGGTGGTCAAAAGACATAAGACAGTTATTCTCCTAAAGAAATAGGAGTGAATGTCAAAGCAGTATTCTTTTAAGTTTAAAATTTCGTTTGTGTGCACTTCTGGATTCCTGAGTGACATAACTAACCATTTCCCTTGTTATGATTCAAAGAAGACTTTAAACCCAGAAAGTGTATGGGTGGGGGATTGTGTCTTCAGCAAATTAAGCTGTAGAACTAGATGGCTTGGTAATGAAAGCAAGATTGCAGAATTACTTTGTACGAAACTACAGTGGTAGTTACCAGAGTTTATGCAGTAAATGCAAAAAAATGGGTTGCACGGTTTGGTCTCAGAAAGTGTTTTACTTAGGTGCCTACTATTTGAGATGGGCTTTTTTATGTAGAAAATATTGTGTTACTCAGATTTTGCAGAGCTCAACGCTTCTTGCAATGGAGTAATCAACTGTTATCTGAATAATTTAAAGCCTGGGATTAAAGGCCTTGGAGTTGAATGCTGACAAGCTCTCACATGTAGGCAGGGGAAACTTTAGTATTCTTCTCTTTCTGTATATACTTTGAAAATAATTTGGTCATGTGTGGTGAATTATTTTTAAAATGTATGCATAAGAACAATGAATAATTCTTTCACAAATTGTTTTCCAAATGAGCAAATAAGATTGTTCAGAAAAAGAGTGGGAATCTGTCTAATACCTAACAGTGTGTCACCTAAAATGGAATGTTTTAAAAGGACTATTCTATAAAAAACATATTTGCCAAAGAAAGCTCCACTCTCTCAGAAAAGTGTTCAGAGGGTGTGGATACAGAGAATATATTCATTCCACAAATCCATTCGTGGGACATGACAATTTTATGTCCTATTTTTCCTTTCAGTATTTTGGTTGACTTCCTCATTTGCTTAAGGGAAGCGTTGTTATACGTGTGTGTGTGTGTAGTTTTATTTGTAAACTGAAGGTATGTACTAAATGGGACTGATCAGTCACAGATTACCTTCTGAGTGAGTTCTGTGGAATAAGCAGAGAGTCGAGGAAAGCTCTAATCTTAATATATAATACGTTGAGTGTGCATATATATCATCACACAGCACATCATGTTAAAACATATTTATAGACTCCAAATACTTTTCTTTTCTTTCATTCTTTCATTTTTTTTTGTTGGGGGGTGGTGCTAAGAAATTAACTAAATAGCTTTGTAATGACATCCCCTTAAACATTACCAGTGAATTTGTATGGAAATTGGAATAGCTTCCACATTTGTCAAAGGAGAAAAGAATAATACATAAACATTATATTCGGCAAATGTTTAAAGAGAGAAATGTTATATGTTGGTATTATTTACCACAGAAGCAATAGTTATTAAATTTAATATATCTCTATGAAATCATTATTCCAAAGTACAGTTATTCAGTAGTGTATACATATAGTTGCATTTTTTTTAAAAAAGAAAATACATCTGTAAGAAGAACCTAAAGATTGGATCATAGGTTTAATACATCATAAAAATTACTTTGTAGGTAGCTAAGTCATCTATATCCTGGAAATTGTTTTTGCCTTAAAAAATCCATCTGGACATTAAAAAAATGGCACATTAAAAAAACTCTCAGGCTCCAAAGGAAACAAATATCTTGACAGAACTTGTGTATCTTTATCGAAATGAAGGTTAGGTGGCAAAGCCTGTGGTTATAAAATGAAAAGTATATGCAATCTGAAATGTTTATTTTGAAACATATTTCAGTTTTTGCATTTGTTCTTCCTGGCAGATGCATATAATTCAGACACTTTTCCATCTTAACAGAATTTGTCAAGTTCAGTTCCAATATATATCCACGTGATCTGATAAAATATAGTATCAATAGGTTATCATGAAGTGTAAATGTAAACTCTACCAAATGTTGCTTTGATACATGCTACTTTTTCTTTTATCTAAAAATCAATCAGTGCAGTGTTTCATGATAGAAGGTAAAAAGGAGCTGATAGAAATTTGACTTGCCCCCTGTGATTTGCCCTGTTGCCAGAGAATTCTGGTTAGTTTTATAGATCTGACTTCTGTGGGGAGACTCAACCTGGTACTTATTTATTTATAAACTTCCACCTCACTAGAGATTCCAAGTTATATTTAGGAAACTAGAACCTCACATGATATGTGTTTATTTGATTCTTCGATTTAAATACTTCATGAGTACCGCAAAAGTAATTTTTAATGGAAAATTTTCATTAGGTTTACATGTGTTACATCTAAGCATCCCTGATGTATTTCTGTACATACCAAGACATGACCTCTCACTTTTTGGAAACAAAAGAAAATCAAGCTTCTGAATGAAACTCCACCCCACCTCCCCAAATTATTTCCACAGTTCTTCTTAGTTTAATATTTCCTTCAACTAATTGCATTTTGATACACATGCTATAAACTCCATTTTGACTTACACAACAATTTTTCATCCAGAAATCTATCTGCTTATATAACCATTTGTGACAAAGCAGAGTATTCTAGAGAATTTCACAAAAGGCACCTAAGATACGTGTGTGTGTGCGTGTGTGTGTGAGTGTGTGTGTTTAAACCATTTTAATTTCAGTGGTTTATGGATGTTTATTATAAGTTTGAAAGGAATTATTCAGCACTCTCTTCCTTTATGGTAGTTTTTAAAAAATGAAAGCTAAATCTTAGAAATACCTACAAGGTAAAAAACACAAAATGAAACACTTCTATATTTGGATTTTTTGCCCTGGTAATCAGAGACTGAGACTATAAGTTTGATACAAGTTTTTCTTTCAATTAAGGAGGCTCTTTGGAGATGCTATAGGACACTAGCTATGTTGAGATTATGGGAAAGAGCTACGATGCTTTTGTTTGTTGTGTTTCGTTTTTTTGTGTTTTTATGGACCAGAATGTAGATACACATCCCTGCACTCCTCCAGTGCCCCTCGTATGTTTTATTGCTTTTTGTGGGAAAACTAGTGAGAGCAGGGGTGTGAGACAGGAGGAGGTGTGGGCAGCTGAGTCTACGCATCACGTAGAGTTGGTGACATGCTGCTCATGATACTGAACCAGTCCCGTGTGCCAGGAAAGGATCCATCTTTCAAGCTTTTCTTTCTCTGTCATTCTCCTGCCTCTCCACTCAAAGTGCCTAAGAGATCCTAGGAAAACTAAGCTTTCACAAAAATCAGTTGTTCTGTACCTGACGACATTGGTAGGAGACAGAGGCAGGAGAGTGACTCAGGTCTCACATCAGGATTGGCCCTTTGGAGTTCATGCTAGTCTGCAGCAATATAATGTTATGTTTTATGTATGTGCACGATGTTTTAGTTCCCAGTAGTTTGCATGTACCTTGCAGATGCATGGATTCCATATTTAAAATTAAAACCCTAAAAACGAGAACATTTGCTTGAACGTATTTTGTAAGAAAAAAAGCATTAGAAGAGAAAAGGTCTTAGCTATGGGGAGGGAAAAAATACATAGCCATGAAAATAGATAATTGCACTGCATTGCAACTAGCTTTAATCAAACTCCCGTTTCCTGAAGACCGCAGTTAACTGATGTTTATGAACATCTCAAGAGTTTTTCTAGATACTGCGGCTTCTTCTGAAAGGCAGCTTTTATAAAACCAGCCAGCTGAGACTCAGCAATATCTCAACTGCCTTTTATCCCAAGGTGGTTTCAATGATCCCCTGAGCCTCAGGGATGAACAGGTTTCTTTGCGCATATACGTTGCCGCAGAGTCTAGCCGGGAAGAGTCACTCAGGGGCCACCTGGGAGGAATTGAGATTGTGCCTCTGGGCCTGGGTCAGAAGGGCTGCTAAGCTTGACGTGACAGATTCCTTGGGCTTTTGTGGAGGACCTAGTCCTCAGGAGCAGAGCCACAGTTTCTCCAGCTGTAGAGTAATAACAATTTCATGCTTTGCTGAGGACCTGGGTTTGTTGGCATCAATCCTAGTGATTCCTACAGCTTTAAAGAAAATGAGCTTTGTGATTAAGCTTTCATTCTCTCTTCCTTTCCCTCCTCTTCTCTCTGTCCTCTTCCTCCATCACTCTCTTCCCTTCTCTTTCCTCCCTCTACTCTCAGACTTTAGTGCCACTGAGTCAGCCCTGTGGACAGATGCATATACTCTGCTCTAGGTTTGCTTGCTTTGTTAGTTACGCTTTAAAACCTTTCAGGTGAGGGCTTAAATGAAGGGACTTTACTCAATTTTTGTCTATTTCTTTCTTCTGAACGTTCCACTCTTCTAAGAAGCTAAATGTCTTCGACTAGTGTCCTTGCTGAGCACAAGCCTCCCTCTGGTGTCCGGAGGTCAGGCCACAGGCATGGCGAAGACCAGATTGCAGGTGTCATGTTCATCTAGGGTGGGCTTAAGGTGGCCTGAGGTTACTGATCTGAACCGTACCTCTGACACTGCCTAAGCACAGTCTCAAACCTTCAGGAACTCTCTAGGTTTTTGAAGTTTTCTGGATCTGGAAAGAAGGGGAATGAGCTGCCCTCCCTCGATCATTTTATTTTGATCATGTTTGCTTCCCTTTCTAAAGAGTGTGTGTGTGTGTGTGTGTGTGTGTGTGTGTATGTAAGGGGAGAGAGAGAGATGACAAATGATTGTAGGCATAGCTGCTGAGATATGAGAATGGCCTTACTTTAAAGTTGGAATGCAGACACACATAAACGTGGTTATCAAGGACTTTTTAGAACATCAAAAGAAGTCAAACAAACTAGGACAAATAATTCTGCAGTTTTACAATGTCTCTAGTTAGGAAATATACTTGTATAGGTGGATCAAGAGATTAAGGGGACTCAAAAATCTGAATTGCCTGGGAGATGACAGAATTGTTGGATTGTAAGAGAGGTTGTCTGTTGTGTCCCCTGATCTTTAAGACCAAGGGAAGGCGGGAAGAAAAGGGAACTGACATGTAGTCTGGTTTACTATATGTTGAATGTCCTGCCAGGCTCTTTTACAGCACGTTATTTCATATATTCTCACCAGAACCCATCAAGGTAAGTGTTAATTTTTCTTCATTTTAGAGACGAGAAAACTCTGGAGAGTTATGTAACCTGACCAGGGTCACACCGCTAACACATTTCGGAATCCAGATTAGAATTCAGATAAGCTTGTTTCCAGAACCTGCAGTCTTTTTCTTAAACCAGGAATATCTCACATGATTTATTTTCCTCATAAGCATTCGTGGCAGAAGTCAAGATTTAATCACCATGGATTTTCCCAGACTTATCTTTCTTTATGTTCTCCTTCCTGTGGTTACGTTAGGCTTCGGTCCCAGGGGCCAAAGCGCCTATGCTTTGCCATACGCTCCTCTCGAAGGCTCTATTCTCTGGCTTAGACTGCTCGGTTCCCCCTCAGTGCCTTCACCAGGATGTTGACTTGGGCCGCCTTTTATTCACATGGGTGTGTGAACTGATGGGCTTGGGACCAAACCTCCTTATACACCTATCTATACATGAAATGGCATTTTATGTTGCATTCTACTGTGAAACAGAAATTGGGCAAAGGCAGTCGCATAGGCAGTTGCTTCTCAGATATTTAATTTGGGGATCTGATGATTCTTTTTCCTTCTTTTCCCAGTTCTTTAATATTTATTTTAAGAAAGCTTTTTTTTTTTTTTTTTTTTTTTGCTATCCTATTTCACATCCTAATGCACAATCAAGCCAATTAAATCCTGAATCTGAACCTTCAAGGGCTTGGGCTAGTTCTTTATTGAGGTTAGGCATCATTCTGTAGCAGAATTAACTCTTTCAAGCCCTTGATTCATTATATTGCATTTATTAAATGTTTGATATTTAGTGCTTAATTCTCAAAGAAAGGAAAAATAAGAGTATGTTGGTAATTTACCTATATTGCATGGAGTGTTCTAGATATGAGTATACTGAATATAATTCTCTGCTTCAGTTTTCTTATCATGAGAGTGGTAATCCTTATTTTAATTGGAACTGTAAAAGTTTATTAATACTGGTGAACACCTTGAAAATGATAAATAATATCAAGTACAAAAATCAAAATATAAGTGGTAAGTTAGAAAACATTTAACTTCCAGTTAAATTAATCCTTCTATTTTTTTTATAGTTTCTTGTTGAAACATTAATTTTCTTTCAAGAGTCTTACATTAAAATCTTTAAATGACTGTTGCTCATATAAAAGGCTATTTCTGAAAAAGTAAAGACCTTAATGTAAGTAATCTAAGAATTCTTTTCATTGAGTTAAAAACTCAGAGGAAATTAGGTTAAAAAAGATAGAGTAGTACTTTAACATTTGCAGTATTTTGGTGATTAAAATGATTTGGTAGGGGCTTCCCTGGTGGCGCAGTGGTTGAGAGTCCGCCTGCCGATTCAGGGGACACGGGTTCGTGCCCCGGTCTGGGAGGATCCCACATGCCGCGGAGGGGCTGGGCCCGTGAGCCATGGCCGCTGGGCCTGCGCGTCCGGAGCCTGTGTTCCGCAACGGGAGAGGCCACAGCAGTGAGAGGCCCGCGTACCGCAAACCCCCCCCCCCAAAAAAAACACACAAAAAAAATGATTTGGTAAATGATGATGAAAATATGAAAGAATATTAAAGTTTAATATAGTGGCTTTTGGATTGGAATTAAACATTGGAGATCACACCAGGTATTTGCTTCAAAGATACAAATGACCTTCAAAGATACAAATGACCTTCAAAGATACAAATGACCTTGGAAGTTATGCTTTTGGATGTACCTTACTGTTTGTAGTACTGCTCAAAATCAAGGATTGAGGGTCACTGTGGGGAACAAAGGGAGAGAAACAGTAAGGGCACTTACTCATATGGATTCTTTCAGATTAGTACCATGATGTCAGCGACCAAAATATTAGGCGAATAATCATTAGATCTTGAGTTTTATTTGGAGCTAAATCTCAGGTGAGCCAGTATAGTTCTTTTGACTTTGATTTCATTTCGTCATCTTCATCCACCAAATGGAGATAAAATTGCTTACTTGCAAAAGAGATAGTGAATACTAATTAATTAATGGGTTTGAACATGGCTAATAAATTCCGTTTTCTTAATTTAGTTTTCAAGGCTACAAATTCAGAAATGCTAAAGATACAGAAGTTCTGTGTTCATATATAATGTATCTCAATATTGGGGTTGTTCAAATGTGTATCTAGCAGACTCAAAACACAGATGAATTTCTTGGAGAGCTTAAAGCTCATTTTAACTAGCCGAATAACAATGGAACTCTTGGTAGAAAACGGTGAATTCTACTGGCTTTACCTATAAAGCTTAAGGGGTGTGTGTGTGTGTGTGTGTGTGTGTGTGTGTGTGTGTGTGTGTACTGATATATTCGGTTACTTTTGTCTTTTAGGTGGAAATCTAGAAAAATATGTTTGTGAAAATAAACCGCCGAATCACAATGAATCCAAACTGTCACTTATCTCCAGTTTCTGATATGTACGCAGTGTCCGAAGGCATGGCAGCCTCTGCCTGTGAATTAGCAGGCATGAGTTTATACTGAGCTGGTCTATCTGACCTGCTTGACCTAATTTTAAGGAATTGTTTGAGGTTTTCAGGAGTAACCTACCACAGTAGTATCATCTGTGCAGGGAAGTAAGTTAGACCACGTGGTAGCCTTCCAGGGTGATTGGGTCTCATGTGTATGAGGTGTCTTGGAAAAGGCACTGGTCAAGGAGTCAGGAGCCCCTACTTCTAGGGCTGGCTCTGCCTCTAACCAAGTGAATAAGGCAGGGAGCGCTACCAGTTTCCTCAAATGTAAAGTGAGTGCAGTGGGTTAACGTCATGCCCGCCTTGTGCTGCAAACCAGTTCTCCCAATTCCTAGGCTGATTCCCTCCCTATTGTTTTACGCTATGTTTCCAAAGAGTATTTCTGTGGGCCAGGGATCAACTCCAGGCAAACTACGTGGCAGAGAGTAATGCCTGCAGAGAGCTGTGCACGTATTCAATAAATACATATTGCTTGAAATACTTGGTGATTAATTAACCATCTAGAGAAAGCCTGTGATCAATGCTGATGACTAAACCTTAATGGCAAAATAGTTAACATTTATTGAGTAGCTCTGAAGTACCAGGCACTCTTTGCAGTTTGCAGGTGATATCTCACTTAAGCAACCATCCAGGAGACACATCTCAATCTTCCTGGACAGTTTTGACATTATGGTATTATTGGCCGTTCTTCTCAGGAAAAGTCTTTTCTGCTGGACTTGTTTGGAGTCTTCCTCATGATGTCATTTGAAGAAATTCAGTAAAGGAAAACGGATTTGCATTGGGAGAAAGCAGGGCTAAATATCTATGGAAAACTCAAACTAAAGCATTGAATGTATACATTGCATCTTGAAAGCTATAGCCAAGATCATATTCAAGCCAGAATCTTTCTCATCGTCCATGGTTTCTTCCCCTTTTCTGAATATTTAAATAGGCAGAAATATAGGCAGGAAGTGGTCTAAAAATTCTTTTTACCATTTAAATATCTCAAGAATCCATCTTCTCCCGTCCATCCCTGGGATAATTGTTTTAGTTCAGACATCATCACCATCTCTCTCATGGAATGTTATAATAGCCTCTACCTGGTCTCCCTTCTCACCCTTTTCCAATCTATTCTCTTTTCTTGCTGCCACTGTATTTCCTAACATTCAAACTGATCATATTTAAAATTCTTTAATGGCTCTTCTTCACACCCTGTAGGGTACATTGCCTCTTTGTCACCTCCTTCCCAGGAGGAGGGAGCTACCCCATCCTCTGGGTTTCTGTGCACTTCGATACGCACTTCTTTTTGCAAGTATATCTTATGAATGTCTCTCCTATTGGTCTGTGAGTTTTCTATAATAAAACATCTTTGAAACATATTGGTGATTGGCACATTGTTAATAATTGCTGAAGGAATAAAGAACCTGGGGTTCTTGAGCCATTCTGGGTTCAAATAGAGGAGACATAACATCACAGTTCATTAAAATTGCTTTTCTAATCATTATCTTGTTTGAGTCTCATAGAAAAACCCAACCCTATAATTCTGATCCGTGAAAAGGGCTTAGTTCAGCGCCTGAGAATTCCTGTTGGCCAGGTGATAGTTGGGCAGGGCCCAGAGATAACTATTTCAGGATTACTTCCCAAAGGTCTGATCCTCCTTTCTGAGAGTAGGAGTAAAGTCTTAGCATCAACGTTACCCTGAGAGTCAAAACTGAATCCCTAGTCCTCAAAGGAAACGTTTCCAGGGCTGAGCATAGGATGGTATAGGAGGGCTGCAGGAAGTGAGGGAGAGAAAACATTTCTAGAATGATCTGAATGAACATGAGTGGAGAAGGGGGCAGAGAAGGAACCCTATTAGGGGCCCTGCAGAAGCTTCTCAGATCTGAAAAACCCAGAATTCTGAGACAGGATTGCCAAGTTCTGGCAAATAAAGCTAATGGCTATGGTATTCAGAAAACTTTTGTACTTAGAAAAGAGCCTTTTAGCATCAAGGTATTTCTTCAACTTTCTTACCAAATTCCTTCACTTTGCCATACTTCCTGACATGCCATGAAATAAGGACTTGTCTTTGTTAATAAGCCTTTTTTAACAGACAGATGTGCAAAAGGCTTCTCAAATTTAACGTGTCCAGAACAGAGCTTTTGATTTCCTACCTCTCCCCAAATCTATCCCCTGCCAAATCCTCCCAGGTTTTCCTCTCTCAGTAAATGATATACCCATTCCCTAGAAAAAAACAAACAAGAAAACTAGAAGCCATCCTGGATTCCCCTTTCTCTCTCACCCGTACCCATCCATCAGTAAACCCTATCAACTCCATCTTTCCTAAGTCCCACCACATTTCCCTATCTTTACCGCTGCCATCTTACACTGAGCCACTGGCATTCTCTCTTGATCTACTGCAGTAGTTTTCGGACTGGTATCCTTATTTCTACTCTTGACTCTCCTGCTCTCCAAGATAGTCCATCCCCCACAGAGATGCCAAAGTGAACTGTTAACCTGTAAATCAGGTCACTTTGCTCCACAGCTCAAAACCACACAAAACTTTCTATCTCACTCAGCATAAAATCCGGAGTCCTTAACAGTGACCCACACCGTCTACCTACCACCTACTCTTCTAGTTCCTTTCCTTCTTTTTTTCTCCGTACTTTTTCCTTTCTAGCCATTCTGGCCTTCTTGTTCATGGATCTTGTGCCTTAAGAAACTAGTGGATTTTCCTGCTTTTCATTGGTTTCTTATAAGTTCAGAGCTAAACTTATGGTCTGTCTCCAGTAAGACTATGATAATATACATTTAAAAAAATACCAAGAGATTTCTGGCTTAGCCTTACTTTCTTACTATTATTTTATCTTTCTTTTTATTAATTCAAACTTAAATTTACTCCTTACTGACTTTCTTGTTGTAAAATCAATATACATGTTTATGATGAGAAAATCAGAAAATATAATAAAAAAGTAGAACAATATTCTTTTTTTTTTTTTTTTTGGCTGTGTTGAGTCTGTTGCTGCACACGGGCTTTCTCTAGTTGCAGCGAGCGGGGGCTGCTCTTCGTTGTGGTGCGCGGGCTTCTCTTGTTGCGGAGCACGGGCTCTAGGCGCACGGGCTTCAGTAGTTGTGGCATGTGGGCTCAGTAGTTGTGGCTCGTGGGCCCTAGAGCACAGGCTCAGTAGCTGTGGCACACGGGCTTCGTTGCTCTGCAGCATGTGGGATCTTCCTGGACCAGGGCTCGAACCCGTGTCCCCTGCATTGGCAGGTGGATTCTTAACCGCTGAGACACCAGGGAAGTCCCTAGAACAATATTCTTATCAGACTGCCCCCACCCCAATTCTCCAGTGACCTTCCCCCCATTACTTCTATTATAAAGTTTAAAGGCTTTAGCATGAGTTATAAATCCTGGTTTCTTCTTACCTCCAGTCTCATCTCTCAACTCTCCCCTTTCACTTGGCTACCTTCTGTTCATTCTTCAGGTTTCAGTGAAAACATTAGGCTTTCTCAGATACCTCATTGGTGAGCCCTCCGTGCTTACCGACTCCTAGCACTCTATTGTAAGGTGATGCCATTGCCCCTATTGGAGGACGGGGACAGTGTCTTTCTTATTCTTTATTGTATCCACAGCTTTAGCTTAGTATCTGGTCCACAGGAAGCTCTTAATTAATATTGATGAGTGAATGAATAAATGAATGGATGAGAAGCTCTCACTCAGGGAGGGTGTTTGAAAGTATCTGTCCAGGGTTTAGTCTGTACAACAGATATAGTATGAGAGGTGGGCAGGGAGTAGATGTGAATTATAAGACACTTTGAATAGGTACACTTTAGGGTGTAGTATTGTCAGAATCTTTTCCGTTGGTGGACAGCCAATAAGATTCAAGATTGCCAACGCCCTCCTTCAGTAGGGGGTCTCTTCATCTTCACCTTAGTACTCTTTGGGGGAACTATTGAGTTTAAATGCTTGAACACGATAGAATCAAACAAGAAGTTGGGGAACCAGTATGTGACCTTTGTCACCATTCTAATTTTATTGACCCTCAGTATTCATTTTATTGATTATAAAATCAATGGTGTTTTTTGTTGTTGTTGTTGTTGTTGTTTTGTGGTACGCGGGCCTCTCACTGTTGTGGCCTCTCCCGTTGTGGAGCACAGGCTCCGGACGCGCAGGCTCAGTGGCCATGGCTCACGGGCCCAGCCGTTCTGCGGCATGAGGGATCTTCCCGGACCGGGGCACGAACCCGTGTCCCCTGCATCGGCAGGCGGACTTCCAACCACTGCGCCACCAGGGAAGCCCAATGGTGTTTTCTTTGTGTCTGTAGCTGGGTAGCAAGCACTGTGAGTGTGTAGCAGATCTGTGGCTGTATTTTCAAGCTCGGTCTCTCATCAGGATGGCAGAGATTTGGCTCAAAAGTAATCTATTTTCTGAATTAATGAAATAGCTTTTATTTGGCCCTGCCATCTTTATGGAGCAGTTAAATCTTTGCTCTAGGCAGAAGTGATGGCAACACCACTATTTACAGAGACACAGCAATGTGCAGGGCTCAGAAATGCAGACAGTTTCAGCAAATAGTTCATTCTAGGTTCCCTGGTCTTTCATAAAATGGTCCAAGTAGTCTCTTCATATGCAGAAGTTTTTTATAAAAATGAAAACTAAAGCGTCTCACATTCAGACAAATGTTGTTGACGGTGTTGGATTTGGAGGCCACTATGATGAACCTGATTTTAAGTATCTTTTTTTTTTCCGTCAGACTTCCTATGAACACACATTGAGTATCCCCATCCAATAAGTAGAGATTTGCTTTTTCTTTACTAAAAATAGTTATCATTTATTGAGTGCCTACTATGTATCATATAATCTTTTGGAGCCTTCAGAACAACATGATAGTTGGCTGTTTTTACTCTAAGTTTACTGAGGCACTGAAGGTGCCTCAATGATAAATATCTTAAAACCAAGATCACAAAGCTGGGGGTCCACTTGTATTTCTTTGATTCCAAACTCCCTGCTCCTACCATGAGAAGAATCTAGGAAGAATGGTGGAATTGTCAGTGTAGAATCTAATGTATTTTAAAATGCTTAAGCGAGAGAGAGGCATGGACATATGTACACTACCAAACGTAAGGGTAGAGAGCTAGTGGGAAGCAGCTGCATAGCACAGGGAGATCAGCTCAGTGCTTTGTGACCGCCTGGAGGGGTGGGCTAGGGATGGTGGGAGGGAAAGAGACGCAAGAGATATGGGAACGTATGTATATGTATAACTGATTCACTTTGTTATAAAGCAGAAACTAACACACCATTGTAAAGCAATTATCCTCCAATAAAGATGTAAAGAATAAATAAATAAAAAGCAAAAACTATAAGAATACAAAAATAAATAAATAAAATGCTTAAAGGGAGCAGTTAAGAGATTTTTTTCCCCTAACGTGCAAATTTACACCATAAATGTATGAATGAGGCTATTATGAAGGTAAGAGAGAGTTCTTTTGCAGGTGAGGCCAGGTGCTCTGGAGAGAGAATAAGGTGGGATAAAGTTGTGAAATGCTTATTGACTCTTAGAGCTGAAAACATAAGAGTAATAAAAAAGAAGTGAGAATAGACTATAGATTCTTTGAGTCCTGTGGTCGATTAAGGAAACGTGAAAAGACAGGAAGCAAAAAGCTGGGTATTCTAGCGGGCAGATCCTAAAAGCAGGCTTAGAAACAGACCCTGGTGGAGCAGCCGAAGGAAACAAGACGAGAAGCAACAAAGAACACAGAGTGCTTTGATCAGGAGAGTATGGCCCAAGTCAGAAGACATATACCAATCACGGTTCTTAAGAAGGAGATTTCAAGGGTGACACTTACAAAGTGGTTATAGATACTACTCTGTAACCAGAAGCAAGAAGGCATTTTTCTCCAAGGGTCATAAGGGGGAGGAGCAAAGGCAACAAGTACTGAAGTTTGATCTAGAACTGGTTAGCAGAAGTCAGGTAGACTAGACACAGGCTGGGGTTCCGTTGACTGCCCTTCCTACCCCAAGGGCAGTGACAACATTTAGTCTCTTGGAAGGCTTTGCTTGCTGACCGAATGGCAGATGCCAAGATAAATTAACTACAATCTCTGTCCTGGTCTCAACAAGATCACCTTGTGAGGGTAGATGGAAGAGGGAGGAAAAGAGACAGATGTGGAAGCAGAAAAATCACAGACAGCACAGCGAGTTATGTAACACCAACATGTACATAGAAGGCACTTTGGAAGCACAGAAACAGTGATGATTAATTATTAGAATAGGAACACACACGAACTATTATGCAAAGTCTTAAGTGTTTTAATATCATGTGCAAAGTGCTATATACTAGCATAGTTACAGAAGAATTCATTCTTCCCAGGGGCTTTAAGGAAAACTTCATTGAACAAGGGATATTTGAGAGATTTTGAAGGGTGGGATTTTCTCCAGGCGGAGAATGAAGTTAACTACCAGGAACGAGAGAGAGGATTCTGTACCCTTGTTCTTTCACAGAAAGATTCTAGGGATAGAACTATAATCTATCCAGTCAACCAGGGAGAGGCACTCAAACTGTAGACTCAACCATAGTCTTCTCTTTCTTTTTTTTTTTTAATTTAAAGAGACATTTATTAAAAGTAGATTATTATAGTAGATCAAGTACAGAGCACATAAATATAATGTATATAATTTTTATAAACATGTTTTGTATATGATCTAAAGGATCTTATAAAATAATTATTCATGCCATAATTTTTTATGGCTGAGTAATATTCCATTGTATATATGTGCCACATCTTTAAAAAATTTTTTTTTAATTTTAACATTTTTATTGGCGTATAATTGCTTTACAATGTTGTGTTAGTTTCTGCTGCATAACAAAGCGAATCAGCTATACGTATACAGATATCCCCATATCTCCTCCCTCTTGCATCTCCCTCCCACCCTCCCTAGCCCACCCCTCTAGGTGGTCACAAAGCACCGAGCTGATCTCCCTGTGCCATGCAGCTGCTTCCCACTAGCTATCTATTTTACATTTGGTAGTGTATATATGTCCATGCCACTCTCTTACTTTGTTCCAGTTTACCCTTCCCCCTCTTCTCTTTCAGTTATCGCTAAAATGTGAGGAGTTGCCCAGCTCCTGTGACAGTTAAGCTTATAATGATGGATTTCTTTATTGCGGAAGTGTTTTGTTGTGGATGTCTGTGTTTACAGGTAAAGCATACAGGAAAACTATTGGAGCTCTGAGGTCTGCAGTGGTTGTTGGAGAAAAGTGTGTGCCTCTGGTAGACGAGAGGGTCAAACATGGAGTATGCGAATGTGTGTCTGTATGAGGGGTGGGGCAGAGCCATGGCAACGCTGGGATACTGGAAGAGGCTGTGACTCCTTCTACTGCCTTCGGGCTTTGGATGCCTCCTGCTTGGGCACCTGTAGGAAGACCGTGCTGTCCTGGCATTGGCTGATGGGCTTTGCTCAGGTCCACCTCTTGGCAATAAAAGACCACGTTTTGTATGTGATGATATTCTGGCTCCCATAGAAGGAGTTAAAGGAGAGAGTCTTCTTTCAGAGATAGTATGAGTCTTCAAATTATTTCCTCTGGTCTAGGATATTGTGTAGAACATGTCTACGTCGTTTACCATTGCTTCTCAACAGCTGTCCTGGGGTGGGAAAAGTCAGGCACAGTATGTACCCGAAACTGTAGAAATGTCAGCGTGTGCTACGCTGATATATTATTCCAATAGTGGTGATTCAGAAACACATATTGCATATACACCATATGGGCCTTAAATATTTATGAAACCTAAAAGTCAGAGAAACCACTCTTTAAATGTAAAAGTTAAAAGTCTATATAGTTTTTCATGAACTAAGTTTTAAGCATTTAATTTTTAAATTTACATGTTACTGAAAGGACACATAATTAAAAATAAAATTAATTCTTATTGATTACCTACTTTGCAGAAGACACTCTGTTAGGATGCCCAGAATTTGTCAGATTCTTATCTTGTTCTTCTGACTTTCTGTTTTTACCACCCATTGAGTGGTAATTTCTCATTGTAGGATAAGAACTGAAAAGGAGAATAGGGAAACCTCAAATCAGTCTACTCTTTGTCTTTTCCAAGCCACATGGCATCTAGGGAAAAGCAGAGCTTAGGAGGAGGTTGTAAAGCAGTGATTGTCAAGAAGGCGTCTTAGAATTATGAAAACAACACTTTTTTTTAAAAACATCTCTTCCAAGCTTGGTATGGTACTGAGTGATTTGGCATAATTTAGTCTAACAGCTCTGGGCTGGTAACACAGAAACCTGGCTTCTAGCTGTGGCTCTGAAACTAGTTATATCTTAGTTTACTAATTTATAAATGAGTGACCGATTGGCTTAACCTTAAATTTGATGTTATACAGATTATCTCTCTAGCCTTTTTACATGTTTACAATGAAGACTTCAGGCTACTGAGAACTAGAATTGTATCTGTTTTGACCACTATTGTATACCATGTACCTAGTACAGTTCCTGGCATGTGCGTTCTAGGAATATTTAGAGTGAAGGAAGGAATAAGATGATTAAAATCTAATCTTAATAAAGAATTTCCTGACACCATCATGTCCCCCTTTTGGGAAATGTGGCTTCTATATTTATTGCATTTGGAAGAGGAGTTGCATTGACACTTGCTTTGTGACATAATTTTAATATAAATAACCCTTTACTATATTTTGGACACCCTTTATCCATTTTACTTGCTCCTTTCTGTCCTCATTGTTATTCATCAACTACTTTCTATCACTCTCATCCATCCTTTCTGTCCTCATTGTTATTCATCAACTACTTTCTATCACTCTCATCCATCTTGATAATTTCAGCTTATAGTTCGTCTTTCTACTTTAGCTCCTGTGAACATCCTTAAAATTTTTTACTTAATTATTGGATACTTGATTTTTTTCCTTAACTTCCTCATCTTCACCTTCACTTTATGATTATTCCCATGGGATCTCATCCCCACCTAGAATGGTTTATTGCTAATATCTTAAGATCCGTTATAATAATTATTATTTCAGTAGTATTATTTTCAGTGTTTCCTTTTCTCACCAATCTTTATAAGTTGTCCCTTGAATATCCTTTCACACCAAATAACCTGATATTTACTTGGTATTTTTAAAACTCCTTTTCCCTGGGCTATTGATTTACTTTTGAATTTTTTTGAATCCCTATCTACACTAGGTCCCATGACCACTGATGAAACCTTGACATTTTGAGAGTGCAGTAATCTTGCGTGTTCTCAGTCTTGCAGTGGACCTGGTGTGCCAGTTCTGGGATCTAATGCAGCCTGACTGTGCATTACCAGCTCTTGTCCTGCCAATTGGAGAGAAGGTCATAAAAGCATAGTCATTGGGTCCTATAGAAATTGATTCAGCCTATCCTCAGCCTTGTTTTTTGTGATGTTACATCACATTTGGATGCAACAGTTCCAATCCATTTCTCTACTTCTTATGTCCTCAGTCTTATTTATTTATTTTTGCGGTACGCGGGCCTCTCACCGTTGTGGCCTCTCCCGTTGCGGAGCACAGGCTCCGGATGCGCAGGCTCAGCGGCCATGGCTCACGGGCGCAGCTGCTCCGCGGCATGTGGGATCTTCCCGGACCTGGGCATGAACCCGTGTCCCCTGCATCGGCAGGCGGACTCTCAACCACTGTGCCACCAAGGAAGCCCCTCAGTCTTATTCTTATTTCTTTTACACTTAAGAGAGAAGCTTTCCTGATTTACATAGAACATTGAGGGCCTCTGTGGCAATAATACTGTCAACTTCTTTCTCTTGAATTCAGAAAATCCCTTGTACCTCCACTCCCTGTTCTCCTGACTGCTGTTCCTTTTTTCCACGGTTAATTCCATTAACTTGTGCTTGATCCTATCACTACCTGATTCCTCCAGGAATCTGTGTATTTCTTGCAGGTTTAAGTTTCCATATCTCCCACTTGTATGTTTCTTTTGAGTAGTTCATTGACTTTGTGGCTCGGTTTTCTCATCTGTAAAACAGAAAAATTATACTCATCTCATTGGATTGCAGAAGGATCAAATGAGGTAAAGGATTCTGCTTCTTTGCGGTGACATAGTCTTAGCTACTTGGAGCAGAATTGTAAAATTTTTCCTCCCAAGTCATTACCTTTGCTCTAAGTAGGACCAGACTCACAGTAAGCAGAATACTCTAACTTCAGAATGTGTAAACATATTTGTGATAAAAAAAAAAATCAGGCTAGAACTAGAGATATACTGCTACCCCAAGGGGATTTTTTTTCTAGAAATATGGAGCCTTGCTTATTAAGAAAAATGAGAACAGTCAATTTTGAAAATAAAAGTAACGGGCAACTTGGGTATTAATATGGCTTTTAAGAGCTCACTGTTTTACCTACAAAATAATGGGGTTCGACCGGGTGATGTCTAAGGTTCCTTGCAGCTGCAGTCTGTGATACTATGGCCTGAGTCTGAGCTCCACTTATGGGTATGAAATTCATAGGCTGAACTCCTGTGTCTCCAGAATTATAAGGCAGCAGCTCAGGGATGGTACTATTTCATCAGACAAAGAAGAATTTCTTGTTGCAAATGATTGTACTATTAGTTTTTGAGAGAAAACTCAATGATCTGCTCAGTGTACAAGAAGCAGTATTGAGTGTTTCCTAGCAGATAGATAGCTGGCAGGCTTAAAATGAGTATTGATGTGTTTATGTGGAGATAAGGATACACGTTAGCTTTTCTCAGAATTCCATTTTCAATTACTCTTGAGCTAGTTTGAAAATTCATCGTCTTCACGCCGAATATCTTCTAGTGTGCCACGTACGCTGCGTAGCAGACCCTGACATCTCAACAGGGCTCACCTAAGTATGCTCAGGCGAAAATTAAATGGAATCGGGGAATGCAGCTTCCTGGTGCCGCTTTGCTAGTCAGGAATCAAGGATTTTTGTCCATTAAGAGATTTATACCTATATCTCTTATCTTTTCATTCTTGTTTTGCTTCTCACTTCTCTCCCTCTCTTCCTTCCTATTTTTCTCTTTTCTTTTTGTCTGTCTTTCCTTTCACATAAAATCCATGGCTTTTTAAAAAAGAATGAGCAAATGCATGAATACAGATCTCTCCACCTTCAGCTGCTCTTGCTAGTTAAAAGCAGAGAGAAGGCTTCCCTGGTGGCGCAGTGGTTGAGAGTCCGCCTGCCGATGCAGGGGACGCGGGTTCGTGTCCCGGTCCGGGAGGATCCCACGTGCCGCGGAGCGGCTGGGCCCGTGAGCCATGGCCGCTGGACTTGCGCGTCTGAGGCCTGTGCTCCGCAGCGGGAGAGGCCACAGCAGTGAGAGGCCCGCGTACCGCAAAAAAAAAAAAAAAAAAAAAAAAAACAGAGAGAATATCCCAGAGAACTAGGACTGGAGGGGGTATTGGGAAGTTATTCAGACCACTTCTCTAACCTTAGGCCACCCCACACTATACCGAGGTAGCATAGATGAGAAAATTCCATCACCTTTTCTTGTCTCTCTTCCAATATTGACCAACTTTCAGAAATGCTGCAATATTAAACCTGCTGCTAAATTGTCTTTAATGCTGGCAATGGTGAATATGTTGACAAGTTAGAAAAAAAAGGGGGGCCATTGAGGCATGGTCCCAGGAAAGTTCGATTTTTCTAAACGTGATGCTTTATAGGATGGCTATAGGTATATGCAACCTAGGATCGAATGGATCCTCTTGAAATATAATAAGACTGTAAAACTCAGCTACTTTAAATCCTGTCTTGGTCCCATATGCGGCCACAGCTGTGAGGTCCACAGTATGGTTATTTTAAATCAAACTGTTTTTCTAAAGATAGACAATTAATAATGTTAGCAAACTTGTGCCTATTTTTACAACTTAAAAGTTTACTTATTTCATAGAATTTCATGGATTGTTAGATTGGAAATGGACCTTAGTTCTCTATCAGATGCTTAAATCCCCTTTAGAATATCCAAATGACCATCTATCCTCTATCTGAATATGTCTTGGGGATAGAGTGTACTTATGAAGTCTCTTCCATTTTTAAAGCACTCCAATTATTAAAAAGTTCTGCCTTATATGAGAAGATTTAGGCGTAGACTAAGTATTAATCTAACCAACGCTTTTTCATTCAGGATTTGTAGCTTGCTTGCAAAAAAAATACTTCGTCTTATTCCAATAAAAGGAAGCAAAGCAAAACCCAACCTGAATGTAATTTATAAAGCTAAATAGATTAGTGAGAAATGCTTAAATTTATTTAAAATTTAGGTTTTTGGTAGTAATGCAAAGAGGTGATTTGTTAAAGCAGGCCCACATGCAAGGTTTTTAAAAATAACTCATTATATATATATTTTCCTTTGGGAAATCCAATCTTTTATTGCCTAAACTATTGATGACTTCAGCTGTTACATTTGTCTTATAAGACTTAGGATCTGCCCTTTGTTTTGCCTTTGTCAACAACATGATCTTAAATATATATTAACTTATTTTCATTTTATAAAAGCAAAATCTTTGCTATAAAATTATCTCAAAGCACAGTGCAAAAGTAAAACATTCTGTTAGCTAAAACAAGAGTCAGCTGACCTAAAAATGGAACCTATTAAGAGTATAGTATTTTAACACTACAAAGTTTACCTTTTAGTTTGCTGTTGGCATGAAAAACAGGCAAGTGCGGGGGAAGAAAGAGCCATTTGACTAGATGGTGGGGGGTTGGGGTAGGTGTGTTGGCACTCAGAGGTGTGCTGTGGTGAAACATGCTACCCTCTGCCTCTGCTGCTTGGCTTCTTTACACAAAAAGTGACCTGATATAGAGGGTTGTTGAAGAGATTAAAAATAAAATACACAAAGTATCTGATAAGCAATAAAAGACAGCCACATTTATGACTCATATATATACCTAATAGCCATGTTAATAATGAATCTGTAAATTGAGAAGGATCTCAGGGTAGTTCCCAGAGTTAATGACTAAACTGTCGCTTCAAGAGTTTGGAAGGTAGCTATAGTAGAAAGATCATGAACTTTGGAGTCTGAAAGGCTTGGTTTTGAATCCTGGGTTTGCCACCTGTCGGAAGAGTGACTTTCGGCAAGTTATTCATGTAGGCTCTCTCTGCACCTACATTTTCTTATTATAAATATCACATGAATAAAGCATATAGCGAAGATGGGTGTTTAGCAAGAGCTAATGCTCCCCTCCCCCAATATGGCTAATCTGTTGCAGACACTCCTGAGTTGAGAGTGACCATAACCAGGCAAGCACTATCTGGTTATTTTCAGAGTCTAAGGATTCAGATTGCCAGGCAGGTTTTGAAGTTTTGACATTGTAACATGCTAGCAGGGTGCCCACTGCTCCTTGAATGCAGACTTGTTATTGTTCTGTGTAGCAGTGAGGCGTTTCTCCCAGTCTTCACTGGATACCGTATATCCTGAGATACAGAGCCCCATGGCACCTCTGAGACAAGGCTATTGTCATAGACTCAATGTCTTCACTTCAACCTATTTTTCTAACAAGTGACGTTTATCCAAAACTCATATGGTTTCTTTTCTTCTCCTAAGAAGAGAGGGTTGTGCAAGTTTCTGAAATGTGGGCATTACAGGAAAAGTAGAGACCTGGAATCCAAATACCTGGGTCTGGTTCTTAGCTCTGCTACTTACAAGCTGTGTGACTTTGGGCAAATCACACACCTAATTTTAGCCTCAGTTTCCTTATTTATAACATGAGAATAGTAGTAATAGGTTGATATCTTCACAGAATCGTTTTGAGAATCAAGAGAGATGATAAAGTTGCTGGAAACTGAAACTATGTTATGTAAATGTGAAGCTTATTATCTTACCAGACCTGACCCAGTCAAGGAAAACACCACCTTTAGAATCTCCCATAAGACAGAGATGGTCTCTCAAGACAGCCTAAGGCACTGCACTTCTCAGCACAAGTCCTCTGGGGGACAAAGCTGGGGGAACATTATGCTGAGACTCTAACTGCAGTAGACTCCTTTCTGGGCTAGATGGCTTCGTAAGGAGACTGGTCCGCAATACAGATTCTACCTCTCACTCTGGCCTGTCATAGAAAGACTAGACAGTGTGGGTGACTCCAGTTGAACCAACACTGTCGCCAGATAAATAGCTCGAAGTGCACGTCATTCTTAAGGATTACCACCACAGATGAAGGCTCATTCATTTATAATAATATCTGATAATTATATCACCCTGCATGTTACAGAATGCTTTTATAGACATTGTTTGCTCTGATCTGCATGTAGAACCTCATGAGGTCCGTAAATCAAGTATCATCATGATTTCCACTTTACAGATTTGCTTCAAATTGGTTCCCAATATCACCTAGATATTTAGTGATTGAGGGGAGCCATAAATTGAGGCATTCAAATTGGATTGGATTCATGACCCATTTTCTTTCTCCCACTCTCAGTATCTTAAGGTATTGTAAGTAATGAACCCAAGCATTGGGAAAATAAAGCTGCAGTGTGTTCAAAGACTTTAAAAGTCTGCATGAGATCATTTCTGTTTTACTGTGCACACAGGTAGGCAAGTTTTCCCTCCAGAGGGCCAGCAGGATCTCACTTCTGTTTTAGATGTTCTTCTTGTGATTTTGGATGATTAGGGAAAAGAGAATGCTAAATGTTAAGAAGAAAACACGAGGAAGTTAAAAAACCAGTAAAATGCTGGTAACAGAAGTTGTGAATATGGAAATTTAAAGAAGTACCTAAGTTTGTGCACAACCTCTTGAATAAATTGATGTGTTGTGCTTGAAATATTGTCTTCACGTTCTGTATGAGACTGACTTTTAATGTCTGTGGCTGGATATAAGGGAATGCACACGTATAAAAGCATCTTTTGCCATGATACTGTTTGTTTAAAAAACGGCAACAAGGGCTTCCCTGGTGGCGCAGTGGTTGAGAGTCCGCCTGCCGATTCAGGGGACACGGGTTCGTGCCCCGGTCCGGGAGGATCCCACATGCCGCGGAGCGGCTGGGCCCGTGAGCCATGGCCGCTGGGCCTGCGCGTCCGGAGCCTGTGTTCCGCAACGGGAGAGGCCACAACAGTGAGAGGCCCGCGTACCACAAAACAAAACAAAACAACAACAACAAGAGTTTGCTTGCCTTCCTGTAAATTGACATAGCTTTGGATTAGGGTAAAGTAAAATCTCCTTGGCATGGCAAACCTCCAGCATCTTCTCCCCTCCTTCTTCCAAAAGAGGCATCCACCTTCATACCAACCACACCAGGGCGCTGCCAGTCCGTGGAGAAGTCAGTTTAAGTGCTGGGTTGGTTTCCCTTCTCACCACCACCTTTTGATGATAGATTATTACTTGTTGCTGTTACCATTCATATGACTGAGATATCAGGTTAAAATGTTTTATCAACTTTCCCAAGGGTTATGTTCTTTTCAAAATATGGCACTGAGAGGAAATTTTTCTTTTTCCTTTCTCCTACTTTCACCTCTGATAAACTTTTTCCACCTAAAAGGATATGTCACATCCACTCACTTGTAAGGAAAATTTGAGGAACTCCTCTTTAGAGTAATTTATTTCTGGTTTCATTAGCCAAACTTTGTTCTTCCCTCATCCCTGTATCATTCCTTCCTTCCAAGGAAAGAATTTTCAAGCATGTCAGACTCATAATTTAAGTAAGAGCCAGTATCTGGAGTTTATTTTTATTTCTGTATCTACTGGAGTTTAGGGAAGGACTAAACTAGTGCATAGTTTATAGACAAAACACATTGTTGAATCTGTAATGTATGATATCCGTGCTCCAAAGAACATTTATATTACATTAGTACATTTATGAGTTATCAATGTATCTGACTAATTTATTAGTTGAAGAAACATAAAACAACAAAAAGACTGCATCTTAGCATATGCAGCACAATATTTCATTGGATTAGTCATAGTTTAGGGTATTAAAACTGACTAGTGTTAAGTGCTAGATTTAGAAAGGTAGAGTAGTATAGATTTATGCCTTTAAGAAAGCTCTTATTTTTCCTTTTGGTTTTTAGTAGGTAGCTGAGTCTCACTGGACCAGACAGACAGCTAGAGGGTATAGGAGGCTGAAAGCAGGGCTAGGGGAGAGGCGCGAAATCTGCCCGATGAGTCTCATCTTGCTCATGCACTTGGGAGCCACAGCAGCCCCTACGCTTGTCTCTCCTTTCAGGCGTTATATGCCCACCCCCAGCCCCCAAAAGAGTGATCTTTCTTAGCTCATTGTTCCTAACACCTTCCACTTTCTAATAATTTTTTCTCCAGGAAGCAAAACAGATTGGCAATTTAGGCTGTGCAGAATGTATTTTTTAATGTGTAAGTTTCAAGATGTAAGGGTCATATGTTGTAAGGGTTTTGCATAGTATATTTGTAGCAATACGTTGTAAGTCAATGGATTAATAGTTGGTGAAATATTTTTGTGAACTCCAGTGAACTAATAGATGGTATTTATTTTTTGTTGTGGCAACCATTAGATAAACAGTTAACCCCGTAACTGCTCCTCTGCCCTGCCCCCCTGTCTATCTATCCATCTATCTATTTATACTTTTTGGTTCAGCCAAGTCACACCTTAGCTATATTACAACCATAAATTAAAATGCTATGCACATAACAGTGGGATATATGTATATATATAATCATATATATGTATATGTTTGTGACTGGGCTGAACCAAGAGATATTTTGTCTCATGCCCACAATCTAATTTTCTAATTTACTAAATAGCTAAAGAGCCTAAAAAAACTCCCTTGTATGACTCCCTCGTCTCGGCGACTTCAGTCTTTTACTAGTGGAGGTTTCACCTCCCAAAATATAACGTGGAGCCTCCTTAGTCCCCTCTCTATTTGCTATTTGCTTCCTGAGAGAGGTACTCTCCTCATGGGTTATAAATGGAGAGGCACTGATAATGGGCAGGGAAGAGGCAGACAGCACTCTGGCGGCCGCAGAAGGTGGCAGCCATACAGTAGAGGTCCACCTGCACCAGTATCCGGCTTTGCAACCAGGGGCAAACAGTGGGATGTGAGGAGGACATGTTCCTAAGCTCTTTCAACTGGCCCAACGTGGTTTAGCCAGTGCCTGTGCAGCTTAGTTCATTTCCATTTGACTTTATATTTTTTTAAATTATCGATAGTTCATAAATGTTTCTTTTAAAAAAAAAATTTATTGGAGTATAGTTGATTTACAAAGTTGTGTTAGTTTCAGGTGTACAGCAAAGTGAATCAGTTATGCATATACATATATCCACTCTTCTTTAGATTCTTTTCCCACATAGGTCATTACTGGGTATTGAGAAGAGTTCCTTGTGCTCTACCATAGGTCCTTATTAGTTATCTATTTTATATATAGTAGTGTGTATATGTCAATCCCAATCTCCCAATTTATCCCCCCCTCACTTTCCCCCCGGTAACCGTATGTTTGTTTTCTACATCTGTGACTCTATTTCTGTTTTGTAAACAAGTTCATTTGTATCATTTCTTTTAGATTCCACATATAAGCGATATCATGTGATATTTCCATTCAACTTTATATTAATGGTCAAGCCGTTGGTCCTAGTTTTCAGAGTTGTTATAATTTTTCATGTGTCCAAAGAGTCTTTCTAAAAATGCAGACCTGATTATATTACTCTCTTGCTTTAAAACTTTTAAAGATACCCCATTGCTCTAAGGATAAAAAACAAACCTATATTCCTTCAAAAGACCTAAAATGCACTGTATTATCTGGTTCTTTCATCCCTAGCCTGCCTTATTTCCCTCCATGGCCCACTACAATTCTACAATCCAGCCAGACTGAATTTATTTGTTTTTTAAAAAAAAAGTCTCCTCCATCTCTTGGAACATGCTAACTGGTCTTCCACTTTCCTTACCATCTTTGCTATTTCTTGTACCTTGTTTTCCCAAATAATTCTCACTCAATTTTTGGATTTTCTCTTGGAATTCCTCCAGGAAGACTCCCATACTAGCTTTAGTCTGGGTGATGTGCCCCGCTGGTGTGCCCCTGGCACCCTGTTCTACCCCTATTATTAAACTTAGCTATATTTGTTTCGAGTGGCTTATGTTTCCCACCAGAAGATAAGATCCTCAAAGGTAAAGACCTTATCTCTTTTGCTTTCCAAGATATTGCCAATGTCTTGTGTGGTGTCTGGCATGTTATTGTTGTGGAATAAACACTTGATCATTGACAAAAGTATTTTTTTCTCTGTCCTCAGAGTCTTCGAGCATTCATCACTTTAAACCGTAAGACGCATTCGTAATGGAGGGGAAGCATAGTCCAGAGCCCAGAACCCACCTTGTGAGCCAATGTTTGAAAGCTTTTGCTCCCACATTTACTACCTGTATGACTTTGAGCAAGTTATTTAACTTCTCTGTGCCTCAGTTTCCACATCTTTTAAATGGAGATAATAATAGTACATACCTCACAGGGTTTTTTAGGAGGATTAAATAAGTTACCTTTTGAAAGCATTTAGAATCTACATGGCACATAATAAACCTATATTTTGAGTGTTTAAATAAATCAACAATCCCTCTAATAGCCTTTTGAATTGGGAATTATAAAATCCTGAAAGCATATTTTTAACTGACTTTCAGGCCCATTAACATACCTCAAAGTGTGGTTGCTTAAACTCACTTGAACTTTTAAAAAATATTTTGGTGTTTTATTCCATTGGCAGTAGGGAACAAGTAGCTCATAGCACTATTTTTATTCCCCATAATCAGCTGTATTATTTATGGAACATCCTTATGTTCTTTAAAAACTTACTTCACGAACTAAACCTCTTTGATATCTGCCAGCCACCGTAATGTGCAGAGAGGGGATGTGGTTCCTCCCTTTTCCTAGTACTTCTTCACTGCAGCTATGGCTGTTGCCTAATATTATATCCTAATGTCACGATTTTGAATGATTTTCAGTAGTAACCTAGTCAGTGTACAGTGTCAGGGATGACACTGCAGAATAGTTAATTGAAGAGGACTTTGGCAGCAACTTTGCCTATAATGTGAATTGCCACAGTGACTCCCTCTATCAGATGTGTTCACACCCCACCGGTTCCCACTGCAGCATCGGCCAAAGCAAAGATCAAGTACTATTGGTGCCGTCTGGGTTATAGGCATCCCTCACATTCCCTGCATCCCTAGATGTGGAAGTTCTCTAGAGCATATGAAGGCCTAGCACTACTCTGGAACCATACTTTTAAACTAGGATCTGTTAGGGAACCCAGAAAGAACAGAGAAAATAGTCTATAGAAATCTGTAAGTTTGTAATAACAAACAGGGAAAGGTAAGTTTTAGAATTATGTTGAACGGTGACTGGGAGTATCTCCATAAATCGTGTTTCAGCTGATCTGAAACACTGGGAGAGGATGTAAACAGCATTGTAAATGCACTTTAAAAACTCATGAAATTCATTCATCAATGTTTATTGGACGATTACTATCAGGTTTACTTGTGACGTGTTCTAGGATTTCACAGTAGTGTTAGTAGCGTGGAGGAGGGTCCTGGGATTTGGGTTGACCCACTCATGACGGTGTGGTTTCAGCCGTATTTTGAAGAAATCAATTTAAATGCAGAATTTAGCTCTAGCCAGGGGAAATGGGAAGTCCAAGTCATAGGAGGCAAAAGGGCTAGTAGGTTCAGGTGTGATTTGGCATCTCTCTTTACAAAATTTGCTTCTTCATGAAGCAGGGAAGGGTAGCTGAGATGGAGCCCACTCAGGAGTAAACAGGACTGATGTCCATATTACGAGAACTGTTCTCATCTATTCTTCGTCTTCTCTGGAAATACTTGGATTTTGGGGAAAAAAACCTGTCACGGTGTGTTTTATGTTCTCCAAGTTTTGTACTGGACACTCAGGAAACCATGCCAGACAGATGACCTTTCCCAAGATGTTCCCAAGATGTATATTCTATAGGTCCTCAAAGTATTTAACAGTGGTTATAGGTGAGGACTCTGGAAACAGCTTTTCTTCTTATACAGACTTTGAGCAAGTTGCTCAGCTATAAATGGAAATAAAAATAGTACCTGCGCATTAGGTTGTTGTGAGGATTCAATGAAATTTAGCAATGTCTGGCATTGACTATGCAATCAATAATCATTATAATTTTTATGTAATATGAGAACAGTGTTGCTGAAATGTTTCTGGCTTTGGCATACCCAAATATGAGGTGACTGCAGAACTACCCACTGAAATTCCCCTTCTCATCTATAAAATAGGGATAAAAATATTATGTAGGGCTGTTATGAGAATTAAATGAGATAATGCATGTAAAGCACTTGGCACATACCAAATTGTTATTGTTGCCTTTGATTCAATTTTCCAAAGACAATGAAACCAGCTGTCAGCATCCAGCATAAATATTAGAGACAGATTGTGTCTATGGCTTTCCTCCTCTCTGAAATGAGACCTTACTGTCTGATGAGAATAACTCTTATTTATGGCTTTCTGCATTGTGCAGTTCACAGCCAATGGGTTACTTTGTCTGACTAATAGAAGTGGCAGAGGAACTCATAGTGGGATTGAAGGAAGGAGAACATTGATATAATTTATTACCTTCTGTATCAGTCTTTGAGCAGTAATCTCAGCTCTGAGTCTCTTCTCTAGGATCTGGTATGTTAGTATATTTGCCTTGGAAAGATGCTTACGTACATCTGGAATGGAAGAACTCACTTCTATTATGACTGTTTTATCTCTATATTGATTTTACTAGTGGGTAGGTATGAAGTATTATCCCTGATGAGTCTCAAACACCAATTACAGAGACCTGAAATGGGCTTTTAGGAAACTGTCACTGTAAGGTATGAGATCAGAACTGGATCTGAGAGTTCTATTTCTAAGGCATTGGAAAAAGACTGGGAGAATTATCCATATTCTCTAGTATATCTTGGGGAATCATCATTGGTTCCATTTCACTTGAGCATCCTGAGAGTTCGCTATCTTCATCTCCTCGTCTGTCGGGCAGGGGAATTTCCATCCTATTTTCAGGCAACTTCTAAAATAAATTCATATATAATATATAATGTATTGATATAATATGTAGTATATAATTACCTTATCAACTACTTATGGGCTTCTTTAAAGATGCAGTACATGCAACGTACAATGAAAACTTGAAAGATGAGCAAACTTTTTTTGAGGGATTAAAAGAAACTTGATTAAGTGCCTAGGCATAGGATAAAAGGTACGTGAGGATGGAGAGAATGAAAGTGCAATAAAGGGGAGATGGCAGATAGAACAAATCTCAGAGAAAGATTGATGGGCAAGGATAGAGGGAACTGGGGCGGAAGAGTTAACATGTATTTCTCTGGGATGGGGGTTAGGTAGAGTGTATGATGAGGTTGTGGAGAACCTTTAATTGGATAGTCTCCACCTTTTAAGTGAAGTGACAATGTCATCAGCCCAGTGTGGCTGGGGATGAAGTCCTAAGATAATTTAAAAAGTTTTAATACAGTTGCAGTGTAATATGAAATAGGGAGTGGAAAACGAAAATGATTTCTGAGCATGTGCAGGGAGTGGTTGATATGAGGTGTCATAATTTGCAGTGAGTCCAGTTGACATGACTCTGTGGTTTTCTCTGGCAATGTTAAGTTGCCTGGGGGTATACACAGAAAGTTATGAAACTGCATGCCGGTCCACCACAGTATCAGTCTCTCAAGTTAGGATTATTTTTCCCCAAGGAAAGAAGTTTTCCTTCTTTTGCTTAATTAATCTGATGTAGTATTGTCACCTACCAACTCATCAGCATTTTTTGGGGGGGTATAAATCTTGATTACGTGCAACAATTGATCATATATTCCTTTTTCTTTTTGCAAGGAACTCCTTATCATAACATAAATTCATAAAAATAAATTTACTAATCATACTTGAAGTGTTAATGGTTACCTAGTGTATGGAGCATGTGCTCTTTTTACATCACTGTTGCCTTCTCAGATAACCTTTTCCATCTATGCTGTTGCAATACTGCAATGTCATTTAAATTTTTTTCACCTTTCAGGAGACTCATATTGAACAATATCAACCTTTGGGCATTATATTATGCATTGGGTGTTGCTAACCAAGTTTTAGAACTTTGGAGTCTACCAAATAATACTATGTTCAGTTCTTTTTATCCCACTTAACTGTATAGTAGGCAAAATTTCTTTCTTATTTCAAACGGTGATATATTCAAAGATCTTAGATGCATGCATCATCTTTTCCTTCTCGAGCAAGCCAAAGACAGTATTATTATGAGCTTGGCAGTTTTCCCAGCAAGAGTTGGAGTAGGTGTTGACCTTTCCAATATTTCGAGTTCTATTGACTTTTCTTCATTACTTTGTCAAGGCTCAACATGTTACCTGCTTGGATGCAATGTCATCACTCATGGGAAGCCAATATACAGCTGAGAGAGGCAGATTGCTCCATTAAAATATATAGGCTTAGGGACGTTTAGGGCATAGTGGATACATGTTATTATATACTCATCAAAATCATGGAATGTACAATACAAAGAGTGAACCCTAATGCAAATTATGGACTTTAGCTAATAATAATATAATAATATTGGCTTATCAATTTTAACAAATGTACCACACTAATGCAAGGTGTTGATAAAAGGGGAAACGTGTGTGTGTGAGTGGGATGGGTGAGGGCATATGTGGAAACTCTGTACTTTCTGCTCTAATTTTCTGTAAATGAGAACTGCTCTAAAAAATAATATTCATTAATTAAAACATGTAGGCTTCCAAAGAGGAGAGGAAGATTCATAGCTAAAAGAAACAATGTAAATGATAAAGAAGGCTATATTGGGAATTCCCTGGCAGTCCAGTGGTTAAGACTTTGCCTTCCAATGCAGGGGGTGCAGGTTCGATCCCTGGTCGGGGAGCTAGGATCCCACATGCCTCGTGGCCAAAAAACCAAAACATAAAGTGGAAGCAATATTGTAACAAATTCAATAACAACTTTAAAAATGGTCCACATCAAAAAAAATCTTTTTTTTTTTAAAAAAAAGAATGCTACATTGAGCAATACAGAAAGGAACAGAATATGTGTTAATTTAAAGTTTATAGGTTGCAATTAAAGCATTCTAGTTATCTGGCTGTACATGCATTTAAAAAACCATATCTTTGCTGACTTAGTTATGCATATAAAAGTAAATTCCTATATATTCATGAAGTACTATTATTTATATACACATAGGCATAAATGAGCATGAGAACTGCTACACTGGACCCGAGCCATGCTCACCAGTTTTATTTCTGGCAATAGCATTAAAAACTGTTTTGAGGGAAGATGTGGCTGCCCTCAACTTCTGAGTTTCAAAATTCCTCCAAAGTTTTATTTACCCTTAATCTGATGTATAATTATGTACTATCTTATCACAGTTATTTTTGAGACTATTTATATTTGATTCTCCTTCAAATAGTTCCAAATGCACTTAGCAGTAATAGTTTTATGACTTAAAACTATCTCTTTAAAATGTTCCTGGGGTAATCCATTGTTCTAGTGTTCTGGCAAACGAGCTTGTTCTCACTTTGCTCGAATCCTCCCTAATTTTAAAAATTAAAAAAGCGTATCTCATTTCATGTTTTCCCCCGACCACAGCATTATAAGTGATTTTCCTATCCCTTGAAGAGAGGACCCATGTTATTCTAAGGAAGAATATGAGGCTACCTAAATTATGTGAGTTCAGGAATTGCAATAACATTTGCTTTCCTCTAGTACCTTGCCAATTAACTGGCTGCTGCCTGAGATTTCACCATTAAACACCTATTCCTTTAGAATCACTGTCTGACTACTGTTAAAACTTGACTCAAGTTTTAACAGTGGACATAGGGATGGCCATAGAGAATGAAGAGGTTGGGAGTTGAGAAAATAAACTTCCTCAAACTTTGCGTCTGTGCCTAGAGGAGCTCGAAATTTGTGAGTGTTTTCCATCAGTGAATGCCCAAGGGTGTGAAATGATGGTCTATTACATCCAGACACGGAAAATGTCGGCATTAACAGCGTGTTAACCCAGGGCTAACTGGGACTAGTCACTCCAGTGACTCCGGGGACCCTTGCTGGGTTGTAATTGGTTGGTGCAGTGACTGGCTTTGAAATATTTCCCCTGAAGTTGGGAAAATTTCCCCTGAAATGAAACCATTCTGGGAGGCAGCCTATTATGATGCAAAGAACGTGACAGGAGAGGGAGATAGATCTGAATTCAAATTCTGCACCTGCCAATAAGATCTCTGTGGCTTTAGGCAAATTTCTTATTTTCTTTTCTGCCTCAACCTACTCCTCTAGAAAACAAGGAGAAATAAACTCATAGGATTGTCTTGAGTAATGAGGCAATAAAAGTAAAGTGCAGGTTCAATGCCTGTTTCATTGTTGGCACCCAGCACCTGCTACCTATTATTGTTGTCTCAAATGAAGTTTATCTTCCTGTGCTTTCAGGATCTTCTTAAAACTTCTCTTCAGCGGCTAATTCACGGTTAGGAAAAACTGAGTTTCCTCCATTAACAGAGACTTTCCTCTGTACTCTTTCTTTCAGATCATTTGGAATCTCGGAATAATAAAACTAGAAAGAAATTGGAGAGAACCTATTTCCAAAGCTTTATAATGCACACCAAGTAAATCTGACGCCAAAGGATTAGCTGAAGAACAAGCTCCGTGCTGCTCCCTTCCACATAGTAAGACTAAAGGTGATCTTGCTTTCACTTTCATGAAGAAATAGCACGATAATGCAGCAGACACCAAAAGCACATAGTGTTTTTTCAATATCACCCTTGCAAAAATCAAATTTTCTTTCTAGTTCTTGTCCATATAGCATAAGTTGCACAGAAATGTGATGATAGTATAGATATTGTGATGAATCTTGCTTTTTACTCTTAATCACATGCCTATCATTTTTTCATATTGCTATATAATCTTTTAAATTATACTTTTTAATGGCTATATAATATTTAATTGAATGGAAGTATTATATGAAAACATTTGGCTATATCATTGGAAATTTTAGTTGTTACTTATACAGCAATGAACGTCAACGTGAATAGCCTTTCATTTATTATTTCATTAGGATACACTCTGATATTTGGGATTCCTAGGTCAAAGAATAAGGAAAAATAATGGAACTTAATATGTATTGCCAAATAAGTTCCAAAAATATTGCATTAATTTGCAATATCACCAACAATGTGCATTTGATTCACTGTAGCCAGACCATTACTAAATATGGTTTTTGAAATATTGCTTTATAATTTAACAGGTGTAAAATGGTACTTCATTGTTTTAACATAAATTTAGTTGGAATTAGCGTGATCAAACATTTTTCTATGTGTTTACTTATATATCAGATTTTTTTCTTGTGTCAATTGAGTGTTCTTAGCCTTTGTCTGTTTATATATTAGGGTCTTTAAACAGTTACTTTCTAAGAAATGTTTCCTACAATGGCTTAAATGATTTTTAAATTTCTATTTTAAAAGGAAATTCACATTTCTAATAAGTCGTTTACTAAGTTCTAAGACTATCATAATCATCTGTCAGTGTTGTCAAATCAACTTACATTAAAAAGAGATGCTAGGAAATCCCTTTATATGTCCAAAATGTACGTATGAACTGTATTTATTTCAGGTCCTAAGTATGTGATACACCAAGAGTCAAGTGAGGTAAAAGTACTTTAGTTTGAATTGCAGTCCTAAGCACTCTGTTTTCATGCTATGAAAAATAATGATATAATAGAAGAAAGAAACTTTCACAGATTTTTTATTTGAATTTTATTTTTTTATACAGCAGGTTCTCATTAGTTATCTATTTTATACATGTTAGTGTATATATGTCAATCCCAATCTCCCAATTCATCCCACCACCCTGCCCCACCGCTTTCCCCCCTTGGTGTCCATACATTTGTTCTCTACATCTGTGTCTCTATTTCTGCCCTGCAAACCAGTTCATCTGTACCATTTTTTAGATTCCACATGTATGTGTTAATATATGACATTTGTTTTTCTCTTTCTGACTTAGTTTGCTCTGTATGACACTTTCACAGATTTGATAAAGCATTTAAAAGTGACTTTTGAAATGGATATTCATGGAAGGTGCTATTATTTATATATTTATATCATTTATATTTAAGGGATAGATTATTATTTATATAATAGAGGATTTCAATTTTTAAAATTAAGATAGATCTCTCTCCTCTTGGTTCACTCCCCACTTTATAAGTTTGTTTTCTGGGTGAATTCTTTTTATTCTCATGTTGGGGAGTTGAGAGGTAGTGGATTTAAAAAAAAAATGGGCTTTATTTTCTTGGCATATTCAAAATACCGATATATGACAAATTATACTTAAGTTGGGTTTCTAAAGTGACTTTAGAAACATAAATTAAAAAAAAATCACGGGCTTGTAGGGTACTATTATTGACCATCCGGTCCAATGCTTCTATCTTTTCTACCACATTTCCTAAGAGTCTTTTCCGAATCTATGCTTGAACGTAACAATGACAGGGAATGTACTAGCTTCCGAGGCAGCCCAGTATTAGGCCAACTCTGAATGTCTGAAAATTCTTTTCCGAGCTGGAAGCTGACTTTTATATCTTTTAGTCATTAGGCTTGGTTCTACCCTGGAGATTTGTAGGACAGGTTTAATCTCTCTTCCCCATGGCAGGATTTCAAATATTTGAAGCCAGCTCGTGAACATAAAACTATAATGCAAAGTACGAAAGAGACGCCATAACTGTGGTATAGAGATAGATCTTCTTGAGGGCCTTCAAAGTGGGTAGAGATCACATCAATGTAGGGAATCAAGAGTTTGTGACAAGATGGACTGAGGTGAGTGGATAAGATCTTAACAGGGATATCAAGAGAGGTGACTTTTCCAAGTGGAGTGGACTGCAGAAGTAAAGACACAAAGGAAAACACAGAGTGTGTCTTGGAAACAGTTCAGTTTGATGCATAGGAGAAATGTGAACTCTTAGGAAGATGGGGAAGTTATTATGAGAAGTCTCATTTGCAAGCTTTTTTTAAAAAAATTAATTAATTTACTTTTAACATCTTTATTGGAGTGTAATTGCTTTACAATGGTGTGTTAGTTTCTGCTTTATAACAAAGTGAATTAGCTGTACATATACATATATCCCCATATCTCTTCCCTCTTGCATCTCCCTCCCTGCCACCCTCCCTATCCCACCCCTCTAGGTGGGCACAGAGCACTGAGCTGATCTCCCTGTGCTATGCGGCTGCTTCCCACTGGCTATCTGTTTTACATTTGGTAGTGTATATATGTCCATGCCACTCTCTCACTTTGTCCCAGTTTATCCTTCCCCCTCCCCATGTCCTCAAGTCCATTCTCTAGTAGATCTTCGTCTTTATTCCTGTCCTGCCCCTATGTTCTTCATGACTTCTTTTTTTTTTTAGATTCCATATATATGCGTTAGCATACGGTATTTGTTTTCCTCTTTCTGACTTACTTCACTCTGTATGACAGACTCTAGGTCCACCCACCTCACTACAAATAACTCAATTTCGTTTTGTTTTATGGCTGAGTAATATTCCATTGTATATATGTGCCACATCTTCTTTATCCATTCATCTGTCGATGGACACTTAGCTTGCTTCCATCTCCAGGCTGTTGTAAATAGAGCTGCAGTGAACGTGGTGGTACATGACTCTTTTTGAATTATGGTTTTCTCAGGGTATATGCCCAATAGTGGGATTGCTGGGTCGTATGGTAGTTCTATTTTTAGGTTTTTAAGGAACCTCCATACTGTTCTCCATAGTGGCCATATCAATTTACATTCCCACCAACAGTGCAAGAGGGTTCCCTTTTCTCCACACCCTCTCCAGCATTTATTGTTTGTAAATTTTTTGATGATGGCCATTCTGACTGGTGTGAGGTGATATCTCATTATAGTTTTGATTTGCATTTCTCTAATGATTAATGATGTTGAGCATTCTTTCATGTGTTTGTTGGCACTCTGTATATCTTCTTTGGAGAAATGTCTATTTAGGTCTTCTGCCCATTTTTGGATTGGGTTGTTTGTTTTTTTGATATTGAGCTGAATGAGCTGCTTGTAAATTTTGGAGATTAATCCTTTGTTAGTTACTTCATTTGCAAATATTTTCTACCATTCTGAGGGCTGTCTTTTGGTCTTGTTTATGGTTTCCTTTGCTTTGCAAAAGCTTTTAAGTTTCATTAGGTCCTATTTGTTTGTTTTTATTTCCATTCCTCTAGGAGGTGGATCACAAAGGATCTTGCTGTGATTTATGTCATAGAGTGTTCTGCCTATGTTTTCCTCTAAGAATTTTATAGCGTCTGGCCTTACATTTAGGTCTTTAATCCATTTGGAGTTTATTTCTGTGTATGGTGTTAGGGAGTGTTCTAATTTCATTGTTTCACATGTAGCTGTCCAGTTTTCCCAGCACCACTTATTGAAGAGGCTGTCTTTTCTCCACTGTATATTCTTGCCTCCTTTATCAACAATAAGGTGAATTAGTAGAAGAATTACTAATGATGTATGTGATCAATGATAAACTCTTTCCAATCTAGTTTACTTTTTTTTTTCCCTTAACAAAACAGAGAGCAGAAATTCACAATGTAAAACAGAATAGATTGGAGTCTGAAGAGATGAAAAAATTTATAACCTATAGAATCCATGGATTCTTAGTGACTTAGCCCAATAAATAAAGCAGAACTTTATTCAGTATTAATCAAAACTTGTTTGCTTCTTGATATTGGGAAATTAAAATATTAGTTACCTTATGTCTTTGAACACTTTGTGAAACATGGCAGTGTTAGTATTCTGACATTTTGAGTTGGTACCACAAGTTCAACTAAATTAGATGAATTTTCACACTTTAGTATACATAACTTGGGAGTCTTGTTCAATTGAAGATTCTGATTCTGTAGCTCTGTAGTGGGGACTGAGATTCTAATAAACTCCCTGGTGAGGCAGATGCATGGGTCATGCTTTGAGTGATAAGGATTTAGGGGACAATTAGGGTAATCTTATTTAGGTTATTCATCTTTACGATCATTTTATTAAATTAAGATGTTTCATTATTTAACAGCTAATGCTAAATTTCTTTGTAAAAATAATTTAAATAGTTTGTTGCAACAAAATTATAGTCATCTACAATGCCTCATTATTAAGTATAATTTTCCAGTTATATAACTTGCTTCATCCTTTTACCATGAGCTATAACACAAGGTAATAAGTAATCTAAAGTAAGATTGTCATCTTTGCGAGTGGATGTTGTCAATGTTTCAGAGAAAAACAAGTTTAATTTCTTCATTTAAAAACAAAATTGGCATTTTTATTCTGGCTGAGACTGTCAAAAGCTGGTATATCACTTGAGCGGGTAGCTCTATTAAGTTTTTACATGTTCAATCTCTTTGATGGGCTATCAGTGGGAAATGATTAATTAAGAAAAAATTAAAAGAAATCAAAATTGAAGATAGAGATATGCAGAGTTATATTTGGAAGTGCTGCAGTTGAGCAGAAATATTACCTGATTTTGTTCAAAAATAAAAAGTTAAAGACTGTTTTTAGTTAGGGAAATGTCACAGTGTTGTTTGTGTCTTGCTTAAGAGCGGTGTCTCATCCCGGTGACATACTTAATTAGATTTTGTTTTCCTATCCAAAATGCACTAAAGACCCAAGTTAGAGATCTCTTAGGGAATTTACTCATCCACAGTAAATTGCCAACCAGTGATACAAGTTGACTTGAAGAAAAACCCGATGCTATAAATGCTTGTTATGAGAAGGGAAATTTTGAGCTTATTTTATTGAAGGGCATATCCTATGGATGTACAGCAAAGCACTATAGATCTGCAAATTTATCAAATCCACCTAACTTTTATCTTCTCTTGGGGTTGATTTTGGCCTGATGGAAGATGTTTTGTACTACAAGACATTGGCGATTAGAGCAAGAAGGCAGAAAATGTTACTGAAGCAGAGAATACGTGCTGGGATAAGGAATGGAAAGCACTGAATGGAATAAGTATATACGTGGTCAGCGCGGAAAGAGAGGTGGACAACGTCAGGGTCAAAAGGATAAACAGAAACGAATAAGCTGTTTTGCAAACACTGGGGAGGAGGGTTTAGGATAAACACTGATGGATGAAGTATATTTATTTGGACTTACAATGCATTTAAACTCTGAGTGCATACATTCTCCAACTCAGTCATTCTGAGATCTCAAGTAACTCCTCAGAGTTATCCCAGATGAAAAGAACATGGGTACTTGGTCTTGCAAGGCTGATACAAAGTAAAAGAAACATGGGTGGTGTGTGGCTTCGTTTTAATGTAAAATCTTCCTTAAAATTTTCTCTTGCAGAGTTCTTTAAATTAGCTATTCTAGCATTTTCCCCCCTCATTTTGCTGCTATGTTCTATTCTCTTGTTTTCCTGATTTTTACTGTATCTTGAACATTGGCATTTGCTTTGATTGATATTCTGTCCTGCAAACAGGTTATCTTTTGAACATGATTTATGTTGATGCAAGCTTAGGCCACCTAGCATGCAGAAATTGTTTGGTTTCAGAGAATATATTCTATAGATTTCTTCAGCACTTTGTCATCTCTTCCCATTCTCATGGTTACCTTCAGCCCTTCACACTAACATTTATACTGTTTCTCAGGCATCTTTGTGCCGGACTGGATTTATTGGGTTTGAGCTTAGGGAAAAAAAATCTTTTTATGTATCTATATCATGATTATTCCATTATATTGGAGGAAGGAAAAACAGTAATGTGGAAAATGTTACTAACACCTATTGACCGTCCACTTTATTTTAGAAATTCTAAAAACACTGTACTATTTTTTTCTACATAAAAACTCTTTAGAAAATGAAAAAAAAAAATAGAAATTTAAAAACTTTCTCCAAATTGTCCAGCAGCTAAGAAACTAACAAAGATGAGTCCAGGTCTGTCTGACTCCCAGAGTCACAGAATTTTAAATTAATCCAATGTGTAACATCATACCACAATGTAGTTAATCTTAATGGCATAATAGCTTTATAATGCAACCACTCAGTCACAGTAGCTTACAAGATATCAGGGGAAAAGCATGATGGTTATGGTGGGAACAGTCAATCCAAAAACCAATGTATGGGGCTTCCCTGGTGTCACAGTGGTTGAGAGTCCGCCTGCCGATGCAGGGGACACGAGTTCGTGCCCCGGTCCGGGAAGATCCCACATGCCGCGGAGCGGCTGGGCCCGTGAGCCATGGCCGCTGAGCCTGTGCATCCGGAACCTGTGCTCCGCAACAGGGAGAGGCCACAACAGTGAGAGGCCCGCGTCCCGCAAAAAACAAAAAAAACCAAACCAATGTATGTTTTATTATATTTATAAACTCAGGTATACCATCTGTATCAATCTAAAAGTGTGTATTTATTTATTTATTTATTTATTTATTTATTGTGGTATGGGGGCCTCTCACTGTTGTGGCCTCTCCCGTTGCGGAGCACATGCTCCGGACGCACAGGCTCAGCGGCCATGGCTCATGGGCCCAGCCGCTCTGCAGCATGTGGGATCTTCCCGGACCAGGGCACGAACCCACGTCCCCTGCATCGGCAGGCGGACTCTCAACCACTTGCGCCACCAGGGAAGCCCAAAGTGTGTATAGTTTTATTTTCAAAAGATTATGTTTTTTTGCTTTTTGGCTAAACAAATACACAAGCATCTATCTATATCTCTTAGGATGGTTATGAGTAATAAAAATAGTAAGTGAATTTTGTGTCATGTATGGTTCTGATCCTGACAACAAATGTGTTCGTAAGGGTTATTACAACTGGGTTAAGATTTTACAGTTTAAAAGTAAGTGGTAGATCCAAAATGGAAAATTCAATCTCCCTTACTCCAAAATTCATTTTTAACCATAGATTTAAAAAAAAAATTATAATTTTTCTACCATGCACAAAATAAAGGTAAAGGATATTGTTAACTCCATTTTGTTCATATTCATAGGAATTTAAGTTGAAATGGAACTTATTCCTAATGGCTGGTTCAATTGCAGGTTGATTTTAGGTTCTAAGTCTGAGCTGAAGGAAAAGGAGAAAGAACATTGGGTTAAAATGAACTGAGATGTTAGCTCTTCTTTAATCCCCAGGCTGTCAAGATGTTCTAGAAGGCCACTTTTGCTCCTGGGGCCATTATGGAAGTTGAGGTTCATGGCTAGTAGCCTGACTTCAGATACACTAAAGTGAATTTCATGTTTGTCTTGGGAGAGGGGCAGGCTTTCCTTGGCTATTCAGTGTTACAGAATTGGTAAGGCTGGCTATCTTAGTCCTCACCTCTAGCTATCTCTTAACTCATCCAAAAATTCTAAGATAAATAACATAGATATTTCTTTGGTAAATTGTCTTATTGGACAGAAGCCAAGCAGTTCAAGTGATGGTAAAATTATGAAAATGTACACAATTTATGATGACTTAATGCTGATTTAAAAATGGTCAAACACTAAAGCATTAAGATTAATTGTATCTTCAGTGGGAACCATATCCTAGGCAGAGCAAATCAAGTGATAATCACCCTAGGACCATCATAGTATGATTTTGTAACTGATTTTAAATGCAACAAAGCACTTTTGTTAATGTTTTATTTTGTATTTATTTCACCTGATCTTTATTTCTTTTTTATATACTTTTGAATCAGTTGAGTTAATTTTAATATTCCATTTTATCTCAGTTTTGGTTTATTAACTATGCCCTTTATTCTTTTAGTTTAAACATTCTTTTAGTTATTCTATGATTTACATTATGTGTCCAGCTTCTTACAGTCTACATTCATTTCATACTATACCTCTCCATGTACAATATAAGAAACTTATAACAGTATACTTTCATTTTCCTCATGTTAACTTTATGTATTTCTGCTTACATATATTTTACTTCTGCACATGTTTTATACCTGACAATACATTGTTGCTTTAAATAATCAATTGTTTTTTAAAGAAATTTTAAAAATGAGAAAAACTGACATTGTGTATGCTGACATATTACCCTTTCTTGCACTCTATGCATTTGTGTAGATCCCAGTTTCCATCTGGTATTGTTTTTCTCAACACAGACACTTTTTTTTATTATTTACTTTTGTGCAAGTCTGCTAGTTTCAAATTCTCTCAGCTTCACTTGTCTGAAAAGGTCTTTATTTTGTTTTCATTTGTGCAAGATATTTTGGCTGGATATAGAATTCTAGCTTGACATATTTTTTTCAGTACATTGAAGATGTCATTCCATAGTCTTCTTGTTTACAATTTCTTATTAAAAATTGGTAACTATTCTGATCTTTGTTCTACTCTTTGCCTGTCTGCTTTTAAAATTTTGTCTTTATTACTGAATTTCAATCATTTAATTATGATTTTTTTCTTGTGAATTTCTTTGTGTTACTCTTATTGGAATTTGATGAGCTTAGTGTATCTGTGTTTTTAGTTTTTATCAAATTTGGAAAGTTTTAGCAAATTTCTTGAGATATTTTTCTGATCCTCTTTTTGTGTGTCTTCAATTACATGTATCTTAGACCATTTGCTACTGTCATACAGATCATTAAGACCATGAATTTGGGCTTCCCTGGTGGCGCAGTGGTTGAGAGTCCGCCTGCCGATGCAGGGGACACGGGTTCGTGCCCCGGTCTGGGAAGATCTCACATGCCGCAGAGCGGTTAGGCCCGTGAGCCATGGCCGCTGAGCCTGCGCGTCCGGAGCCTGTGCTCCGCAACGAGAGATGCCACAACAGTGAGAGGCCTGCTTACTAAAAAAAAAAAAAAAAAAAAAAAAAAAAGAACTACCCAATTAAAAAAAAAAAAAAAAAGACCATGAATTTTATCCTCTGGGAATTATTCTTAGCATTTTATTGATTTGTGCCTCAGATTTGATAACTTCTAATGTTATGTTTTCCAATTCACTGATCTCTTTGTCTGCAGTGTCTGATCTAGCCATCTACTAAATTTTATTTCAGATATTGTGTTTTTCAGGTCTTGAAGTTCAATGATAGTTTTTATCTCCTTCCTCATTATACTCATATATTTATTTAAAATCTTAAGCATATTTATAATAGCTGTTTTAAAGTTTTTGATTACTAAGTCCATCATCTCTATCACTTATGGGCCTGCTTATATTGACTGATTTTACTTCTGGCTATGGGTTAAAGTTTGCTGCTTCATCATATGTCTTTTTTTTTTTTTAACATCTTTATTGGGGTATAATTGCTTTACAATGGTGTGTTAGTTCATATGTCTTGAGTCTCTGGATTTTATTATTTTTCTTTAACAATTGTTTTAGCAGGTAGTTCATTTACTTACAGTGCAATTTAAATACTTCTGTGGCTCTAGAGAGACCTTTATCGTAGGAGTATTTTAAGGCATGACTCTTTAGTGGTCCTATTTCAAATATATAACCCTTTCCTACTAAGCAGTTATACTGAATGCCTCAGTATTCAACAAGCTCTCCCCTCTTGGCTTGTGGAAATTTAAACATTTCCTTGCTCTGCATGAGCTCTGGAAACTGTTTAGCAAACCTGAGTGTTATTGTTTGGCAATATGGCATTTTACCCTGCATATAATGCATGTTTGTATTCAAACAAGGACACAAGGAAACCCCTATTCATGTTTCTGGAGATCTTGTTTTTACATAAAGCTCCCTTTTCTCTGGTACAGTTTGATGCCAAGTTCAGCTACTTCGGTCTCCCTGTGCTTAGCTTCAGTTCTTCCTTCCTCCAAAAATGATCTGTCAACTTCAAGCAGAAAGCTGAGGCAATGGTAGAAGTCATCTCATTTGCTTCCCTTATCTTAGGGGTCACAATCTAGCACTCCCTGTTTTTCAATATCTGAAAGCAGTTTTTTTTTAATGTATTTTGTCCAGTTTTCTAATTATTTATCATTGGAGGGCAAGTAGCATTGTTGAAAGTACAAATCAGGGTAGAGTTCTTCAGCCATTCGGAAGAAAATTCAATTCTTTTTTTCAATTCTTCAAAAAGCAATCAAGTTATTATTTGCCTTAAGGCCTTTGCACTTTTTTGTTTTTCTACTTGGAAGAGTCTTCTCATGTGTCTCTAGAAGCTGTCTCCTTCTCATTCTTTATCTTCTAAAAGAAGCCTTTCTTGACCACACTATTTAAAGTCACTATTTGTCATATTAATTCTTTCCTCCTTTTTTTCATGCAGTTTATCCCTGTCTGTAATTATCTTTAAAAAATTTTTTACATGTATAATATCTCTCCTTCCCATGCTATGTAAGCTCTACAAAGAGAGAAACTTGTTGATTGTGCTCCTATATTCTGATTTGGTACCTCATCCATAGGAGGGAGCCAACAAACATTTCCTCAGTGAAAGTTTGAATAAAGGTAGTATCTAATCGTATTTTCTGAAATATGTAGAGAGGTGCTAAGCAACATGGTACCAGAGGCCTGTACATTAAAGTAGGTTATGTTTATGTGTTCCTGTAGAATCTTCTTTTTCATGCACAGTAAAGAGAATTAAATCCATAATGTTCATGGGGAAAAAAATGTGACTTTAAATTCTAGATATTCAGCAATGTTTGCTATTGGTCTCTACTTCTCCATATGTAATCTAATTATACTTTACCCCTATTGGTTGCACTCTATGTATGGTGTGTACAGTTCGTTGAAATAGATGCTTAATTATTTTCTCAACATTAACCTGTTTCAGTGAAATATATTGGCATGGTGGTGTCTTAGTTTGGGCTGCTATAACAAAAATACCATAGATTGGGTGGCTTCAACAATAAACATTTATCTCACACAGTTCTGGAGGCTGGGAAGTCCAAGATCAGAGTGCCAGCAGATCCTGATGAGTGGTGAGGACACTGTTCCTGGTTTGCAGATGGCCATCTTCTTATCTTCTTGAAGTTTCCTCATGTGGGAGGAGCTAATCTCTCTTATGTCTCTTCTTATAAGGATGCTAATCCCGTTCATGAGGGCTCATTCTCATGACCTAATTACCTTCCAAAGGCCCCACCTCAAATATCATCACTTTCGTGATTAGTCTTCCACGTGTGAATTTGGGGTGGGGCGTAGGTGGGAGCACAAACATTGAGTCCATAGCTGGTGGAGAAAATAATATTTTGTATAATGGTATTTATAAATACTATGTGCTAGTTTTCAATTTGGTTGACAATGAAGGGGCTGGCCTGTGTTAGCATGAAATAATTGTGTTCATGTTACTGATTTTAATTCTGAAGTAGGTAAAAAATAGCTGACCTAAATAGTCATGCTGTACTTAGTTTTACACTCTCTTAGGTACATGGTTTTTATTAATCATCCACCTCACTAAAATGTAGGTCTGCATTTTCCTGCATTAAAAAAAATATTTCTGTCCAAGATCTTGGGATTTGATATTCTCTCAGTATTATTGGCCTACATGATGGAGGTCTAATTCTTTCCCCAGTTGGGAATTGGTATTTGAGAGCATAGAGGACTTTGTGACAGGTTTGGGGCCATAATTAGTTATAGGAATCCTCTTTGAATCTGTAGGATAACTTTTTTTGTTTTTTTCTTTGAAATTTTCCCCAGAACTTTGTTATTGAGGTTATGTTTATGAATTATTCTTCTTCATCAGGTGTTGGTAGCTTTTAGTATTTCATTTAGAATCATAAGTAATACATTTTGACACAAAGTAAGACATATTTAATTTTTAAAAGTTGTGCCTCATGACAATAATACCACTTTAATCATAAACATTCTTAAATTCATCTGTGCTATATTGTCCTAAGTCAGTATAAAACTACAAACTTAAACACCACTTTAATTTACACGGTCATGTAAATAAATGGTATAATTTATAGTTATATAGTTTTTTAAATATTTTTTAAAATATTGAGGGAGCATGCCTTCCCTGCCTAGATGATAACAGCCCAACATGAATATTTAAAGGTAAAAATAAAATGTTTGTGATGTGGTTCGGGGCAGCTATTTATTTATCCATTATACTTTGCTTATAATTTTTCAGATGTGAAAGTGAAGGATCAGTTTTATCCCCTCAAAATTTCCTGAACATTAAAACTTTCAGGCCCTCATATAAACACTGCCAAGGTGGTAATGGATGCCACTAGTAGCTTTTCTGTGGAAGTGGGAGTGGCTCTCAAGGTCTCATGGAACAGAGGTCCAAGAGTAACTTATGTCTAAGTCTCTAATTTACTTGGCCTCACTGAGCTGTCATCATTGAGAACACTTGCTCTCAAGCCCACTTTATCCAGAGTCCTAAAGATCTCTGATGATAAATTATGTCTCTTCCCCACAAGGAAGTGATAGGGAAATAAATACGTTGTCCAGCATTTCAGCCTTTTTGCTTATTAAATGTGTCATGGGTCCCCGTCAATCTCCTCCCCCAGCTTGACTTTCCTAATGCATTAAGATTTCATTCTGTTGTGATTATTCTTTCCTTTTAGATTGTCTGGGCTGGCTCCCCTTTTTATTGCCCCCAAAATTGAGAGAAATGATACTTACCCTACTTTGGGGGAGATTCGTAAGATTGAACAGAAAGGAATAATACATTAGGAATATTATACCTGATCATTCTTTGTAGGTATTTCTGCCCTTCTGCATAGCTGCTGCCCATAAACATTTGTTGAATAAATGAGTGGATTAGTGAATAAATCAACCATGTTAAGATGTATTTAAAATTCTTATAGAAAGAGGATTATTTTTTCAGATAGTCGAAAACTCAAAATGCAGGAGAGCTGGATACACAAATCTATTCTTTTGTTAGTTTATGTAGTAGTAAACATTTAACAAATAATGAAAACTTCTTTTAGTGGCTAATGTAGTTTACCCAAACCAATCACCCATGGTTACACTTTCTCTTCAATGGTCATTGTAAAGGGAGTAGGTGTGTCTCTGGTAAGAGATACCTAGGCATGTATATACCTAAAACTGTAACATTTGTCATTGTATTCTGTAGTTTGTAAACTGAAGAAGGTCAATCAGATGTTAACATGTTGCAAATAGTTTACTTTTATTTAATAGTTTTTATGTTCAAAAGTCTGGACAGAAATTTTCTGATAAGAAGGCAATTGTTCATAAGCATCGCCGTATTGTCTGACCTTTTTATAAGATGTCCTACTTCAGACACCCACTTTCTTACAAAGTTTCAAATTCCACATTTCCTTTTTGTACTTGAATTCTTTTTTTCCCATGAGTTTAAGATGCTTTTCTAAGAGGAAGCATGTATCAATAAGTTCTACAGCATTGCTAAAATTATCAATGAACATCTTGTCAGACAGTGATGTGTGAATCTGTTTTGTATGCCTCTATCCAAGGCCAGGTTTGTTGACGGAAGGAAACTTTCTCATTTTTAAACCCAAACCCCACCCTGTGTGGAGCACATTCATATAATGCAGAGACTGTGAGAGGAGATAACATTTGAATTTGTTTTCTGGCTTTCTTATTTGTCTGTGTTTCCCTAAACATTAGGTTTTAAACCATGGACTCTACTATTTGCTCTTAATATTCTTTGGGTGCTTTCATAGATCCTTTATTTGCTTTAGTTCAGGCAGAATTACACTGTAGTTCTAAGCATCTGTGAGTTAGGGGTGGAGCTTTCTTTGTTATGTTTCTTAATGTCCTTTGATCCAGTCCAGCACACATCAGCCACTGCAGCTCTCCCAGAATAATTTACGTATCCACTAATGCCATCTAAGAAAGAGGAAATAAACCATGATTGTATAAATATAGGATCCTAATGTGATCACTAACTTTAAGTTGCTAATGCAACCCTCTCATTAGCTATTACTTTCAATTAGGTGTTCTCAAACGATTAGCTTTTGAGCTACAGAATCTTATTGATAGCATATACATTCCCTGATGAGAGAAGAAATTACTTCTGGGAAAGCCGAGTCTCAAACTTTTAATTTAGGTACTAAATTCAGGTACATTACCTCAGTTGGACTTTCTTTTCGTGGAATTACTAAACTCATTTCTCTTGGCCAAGTGATTCTCTAGGCATCATGAGCTGCTTAAGAACAGAACTACTAAAATTCATGGGGGCTCAGAGCACACAGGGAGATAAATGCAGCACAGACCCATTCGTTGCAAATAGCATTAAAAGTTTTCAGATTTTCAAAGCATTCTCAGAAAAAAATCCTCACATCTTAATAATAGTATTTAAAGCCATGTATTCAAAGGGTCCTATTCCTATGGGCAGATTTGTCAGAAGTTTCCATTGTTGCTTACTTTTACTTGATTTTCCACTGTGAAAACTGAGACCATAGAGTCACTTTAAATGATGGTCCTGATAGAGTTTTCAAAATCGATAACATTTATTGCATCTGTAGTCATGTGGTAGTATCCAGGATGCCATCTCAAATTCTCTCCAAATAAGACATGGTCTTTGCCTGCAAAGAGTTTACTATAAATGTAAAGTCATACAATAAACATTAAGTATACATTCATCCATGCTTTCAAGAAATCCATATTGGGTACCTAATATTTTCTAGACTCTGGAGAGACAGTGTGTATGTAAAGATAGATGAAGTCCTGTCCTCATACGACTTTCATTTCATTGTATGTGGAAGATTGGGGTAGGAAAAAGACAGACAGTAACAATAAAACCAATAAACAAGATAATTACAGATTATAAAAAGTGCTATGGAGGAAATAAGGTGATGTGATAACTAGGTAGAGAATAGAAAGGTTGTCAAGGAAAGGCTCTCAGTAGAGGTGACATTTTATCTGAGATTGGAAGGAGGAAGAGGAGCTAGAAATGGAGGAGCTGCCAAGGCAGAGAGGAAAACAAGTTCAAAGGCCCAAGGTAGGAACGAGTTTGACCTTTTGAGGAACAGAAAGGTCAATGTGTCTGGAGCATAGTGAATGGATGAGGAAAATGTAGGGGATGAGGTTGGTTTGGGAAGTAAGAGTCAGATCATGGAGGCTAGATTAGCTTTTGTTTTCAGGGCAGTGGAAAGTTACTGAAGCATGTTAAGAAGGGTAGTAATTATTAGACTTTAAAAAGGATGTCGCTAGGGGCTTCCCTGGTGGCGCAGTGGTTGAGAGTCCGCCTGCCAATGCAGGCGACGCGGGTTCGTGCCCCGGTCCGGAAAGATCCCACATGCCGCGGAGCGGCTGGGCCCGTGGGCCATGGCCACTGAGGCTGCGTGTCTGGAGCCTGTGCTCCGCAACGGGAGAGGCCACAACAGTGAGAGGCCTGCGTACCGCAAAAAAAAAAAAAAAAAAAAAAAAAAAGGATGTCACTAGCTGCTTTATGGAGACTCGATTATCAAGGCTATAGTAGAATCAGGGAAACACATTAGAAGCCTAATTTCAGTGTCCTCATGTCTTACTATCCACCTAAGAGATGACGGTGGATAGGACTAGAATGGGATCAGTAGTGATAAAGAACACTGGATATATTTGATATATTTTGATGATGGGTTGGCTGTAGTGAATAAGGGAACTAGAGAAGTAAAGGATACTTTATTGATTTTTGGCTTGAAAAATTGAGTATCATTTGCTGAAAAATAAGAAATAATGGAAATAAACTGAAAGATCATAAGCAAGTATAGAGGAAGCAAACTTGTAACAAGTCATGCATTCATGGTGGTTGTTTTTCCTTTGTTTATGTGTTTTGTGTATGTCATATAGAACAAATATAATTATGTGCAAAGTTCTATATTAAGTGCTATATGCAAGAAGAGATACAATTTTTGAATCAGTCACCCACATTTTATTGAGGGACTATTATGTTCTAAGCACTCTGCTAAATCCATCATAGTATTAATTCTTGCTTTCCAGGAAGGGAAATTGACACTCTAAAAGCAAATAAGACATGATGTGATGACGCAGTCATGGAGATCTATATACAGGACTATGGGCACAGACAGTGGAAGACATAGTCACCCAGGAAGTTAGGACAAGGACACCTGGAAACAGTGATCATCCTAGCATCCCTAAATGAGAGGGGCTGAGGCTCGTAGGATGCCTGGAGTTAGGGCAGAGGGCCCAGTGAGCTTATCCTGATACTGAGAGCTAGCGGGAGACTGAGAAGATTGTGGGAGCCCAAGTTCTCATAGCATGCCAACTGACATACCAGCGTTACCATTGACATGATAGATGGAGCACATCATAAATTCTCAGTGAAGACTTGATAATCAAGAGACTGATGTCTTTGCTGAGTTTCATATTAAGGGCGTTGGGATTTGTGTTTCACATCACTCAAGAAGGAGTCAGCGGCATCCAGGTAGGAGCCAGGAGGAGCGATGTGGAGGAACGATTGAGAAGCTTCTAGTTTAAATTTTAGCACTAGCTCCCTTTCTCAAGTTCTATTTTTCTTTTCTGTTATAGGCTTTAAGGAGTGATCCCACCTTCCTTTCCTCTTTAAAGCTACTATCTTCCACTTTATGTCTTGGCTTTCTTCTACTATTAAAAAGCTTCAAGCATATGGCAATTCTGCCAACTCCCAGCTTCTAGGACAATACTCACTTGGGCAATAAATTGGTTGAGAGTTTGACCAGAGGGATCAGATTTGAATTTTGACTCTGTCATGTATTAACTCTGTAAACTTGGACAAGTTTCTTAAACTCTCTCAACCTCATTTTTCCCTTTATAATTTTACAAACTTAAGATAGTACTAATGCCTACCTCATAGGGTTGTAAAGGACAAATGAGCTAATGCCTATGAACTTCTTATAGTGCTCAAAGTGCAATGGGCAGCCACACCTCAGCAGTTGAAAACAACCATTCTGTAGGTAGTCTACAAATGTTGGCCTCTATAATTATTAACTGTCACCAAGAATAATAAAACAACAATGACAAGCCTTGAGTAAATCAGGTAACCTGTGTTTACAATGGCCATACTACCATACAAACAAAGATAGAGCCAGGCTCAAACAAGCAACTTTTTCTGGCTCTATTTCCTTTTACTCCGTGAAAACAACGTATTTCACCCATTCTTCCCACCTGGCTTGAGAGCATCTGGAAGTAACTCTTGTGCTGTGGAGAACGTGCCTTTTGGATCACTGCTTAGTTGCCTGCATCTCCTCTGGTTCACTGTGGTCCTAGCCCCTCTTGCTGCTTTCCCTGTATCTGCTGCCATCATTGCTCCTGATGTATAGACCTTGCTGAAGCCTCCTGCCCTCCCCAGTACAGGTAGATCTGGGGGAGTCTAGCTTTTGCTTATTCCATTATGGGCTCTGTCTTGGATTCAAATGGAGAAACAGCCCTTCCCCCATTGGTGGGATCCTCTGAGACACAGGCCACTTTTTAGTGCACGCTCCTGGTGTGTAATTGAGAGCTCGTGTAACAGGTATTTCAACTTTTATTAGCTACTTTTCTGCATCTGATTCTTTCTAAAGTTAAGACATGATTCCTTGGGAATTATTTTGGAAAACAGTGAGTGTGGAGGAGATCATGATGGTCTTATGAAGCATGCTTGCAGTCTTGACTCTGTCGCTAGATGGTTTTTGGAAGCTACTCTAGACTTTTGTTTCGTACTTTCATTCTAAAAAAAAAAAATCTCCTATGTCCTTCCAGCTTTCCTTAGGAAAAGCATATGCTGACTGTGTCTCCCTAAGAAGGTCCTTTTAAATATCTGTGGAGATCTGGCTTAGAATTGTCTTACCAGATATTAACACTGAAAGAAAAAAAGGATTCTTATCCCATGTCCAACAACAAAAGAAGGGAGAAAAAAAAAACCTGTAAGAAAGTTCTGTAATTACAGATATATGTAAAATACGAACTGAAAATATTTTGTATATATCCCCCAAATTTTATTTTCTTACTGTTTCATTTAATTTTATTTTGAAGATTAGGGGGAAAATAGAAAGTAAAGCAGGATTTTAAGAATGATTAGGGAAAATCACTCAGAGGAATGAAGAACAGTAATAAAGAAAAGATATGACAAAAAAGCAAACACATTGAAAGAAAAAGCGATTTTTTTTTCCTTTTGAGTAACTTGCACCTGATAAAAAGAAGGCATGCCCTCTCTCTGGCTTCTTCTCTGCTTTTATTTAATAATATTTCTTGCTCTTAATTTAAATATTATCATCTTTCATATCAAACTCTAAACAGTTACAGGATCTAAATAAAGTTTGAGAATCCCATTTTAAAGGTTTTAAATATAACTTCATGGTAAGGTAGAGGTAGTTATATATATATATATATATATTTTTTTTTTTTTTTTGGTCTAATGGCTACTAAAAACACCGTAAGTAAGATATTGAAATAAAACTCACAAATAACTATGTTTGTCACCTTTCTATTGGCAAGTAACTTGGCACCAGATGGGATTCCTTAAATAAATATTCTGGTTTGCCACCTCAAGAGAAGATTGTTGTTATTTCAAATAATCAATAAAATTTGTAAAAGTAAAGCAAAAAGATAAGCAAAAGGAAGTTCCTTATTTCATAAAGACAAAGAAAAAAAGGCGCACTATATTACCAAGTGTTGGATTTTGGAAAGGAATCTCAAGAAAGTACTGTTTATTGTCCAAAGTGTCTCAGGTAGATGGGCCAAGTGGCAAAAATTTGAGGGCACTGGTGAGGAAACACGGTCGATTTATTTATATTCTGCAACTGTTTGGAATAGGCCCTGTTTAGGCAGGGCCATTCGGGGTCCACTCAGCTCGGTTGTTCCTTCAGTGGAATACCAATGACCTTGGTTCCTACAACTGGCCTCACAAAAGCCCACGCAGTTCTCAGCTGGCCCAGACCAATCCTCCCGTAGATGGATGGAGGAGGCTGGGGGGAGGATGTATGAAAACATATTAAACTTTACTGTCAAATATTGCTATAACACTAAGTGGAAGCTATTCCTTCTTTTATCCCCAAATCACAGAGGTGGAAGTAGGTGTTAACATTCGCTCATTTTTCCTTTTGCTGTTTTCGCTTGTGCATACTTCTGTTGAAACCCATGCAATTTTGACAATTTTGCCATTTAGTTATGGCAAACATTTCCTTCCTTTTATTGCCATCATCTCTAATTTTCCTGACTCACTACATTTTTGGGGAAGCCTTCCTTGACTTCCTGACTGTAGTAATTCTTGTATGTACTATTGGAGCACATATTTGATTATAACCAATTGTAATACTTTTTACACTATTCTCTGGAGTTAATAACCCACACCTATAGGAGCCAGGCAGGTAACATGAATTCCTGAAGCTTCTGGGTATAAGAAAATAAGAAATAAATCGCTTGTATTGTGACAAAGCTATATTTATGCCCTGGTCTGAGTGCATTAAACTCCATGAAGATGGGAAGCATTCTTATTTTGTTTATTTTTGTGTCTCCACCAGTAAGTACAGGCTCTGGTGCTTAGTTGACACTCATTGCATTAAATGATTGCATAATCAGTTAATACAATCTGAGCTTTCCTCCTATTGCTCCACGAAAGAAAGTGTCTCCCTTTTAGGTGATCAGTGACCCTTAGAATTATAAAATTTAACACTATAATATCAAATCATTACACTGTACGCTTCAAACTTATACAGTGCCATATGACAATTATATCTCGATAAAACTGGGAAAAATTTAGAAAAAAAATGAAAAAATCAACACTATATGTTCATTCGTTCACTATATACTTATTACTTGATTTCTTTCAAAGAAAAAAAAAGGTATTTTACATGACTGTTTTTCTTACTAGACAGTTTTCTTACCTTGACTATCTGATGCCATTTTTTACAGTTTTCTTCCCACCTCTCTGGCTGCTCCTATTAGGTCTCATTTCTTTATCTGCTTTTTAAGTGCCTTGTACCCAGTAATGATGTCTTCCTCTTTCCTGTTTATTCCTCTGTTTACTTAATCAATTCCCATAGCTTTAATGCTCTCTATTTACTATGTACTCTTAGAGTTGTGTTCTGCTCAGAATTCCCACCTGAATACAAAAACAAAAATTCTAAAAAGGAAAATAGGAATATTTCCACATGGATTTTCCACAGATATTCTTGTTTACCCCCAAACTCTCTTCCTACCATGAAACTGCTTCTATATCCTTCTCAGAATCCATTACTCCATGTATTTATGGGGTCCTTATAAATATTTGGCATTGAGTTAAGTACTGTGGATAAAGAGTGACCAAAATGACATACTCTTTTGACAGAGGCAGGTGTTGAGTAACATACAAACTATATAATTTTAGTTGTGGTAAGAACTATGAAGCTGAAGTTGACAGTGTCATGAGAAGATGTAGTGTAGTAACATACCCGAATCTGGAGACCAGAGAAAGCCTACCTAAGTAAGTAACATTTAGGCTGAGGTGGTGGATGTGAAGGGGTAGGGAGAGATTGTTCCAGGAGAAGGATTAGTAGGTGTAAGATGCTGGGCTGGGCAGAAAGGGAGTGCACTGTAAGGACAGGAGCATCATGGAGGAGGAAGATGGGGGTGTTGGCAGAAGTTTTATTGGTCGTGCTCAGGAGTTTAGGATTTAATCTAATAGCAAGACAAGTCATTAATGAGTTTTCAGTGGAGGACTGTCATAATCAATTTTATGTCCAAAAAGATGGCACAGTAATCTACCCAGTCACCCAGACCAACAAAGTGGGACCCCTCTTATAGTCCTCCGTTGTTTTATTTTGGGTTCTGACATCTGCCGTATCAACCAACCTGCATTTGTTCGGGTGGTCAGGCTCCTTCTCTCCTCAGTCTTGCACTTGTTGTGCCCGCATCCCGAATGCCTTCCCATTCTTTTGCTACTTAGGTAATTTCTCCCTGTCCTTTGTGAGTTGAAACATCACCTCCAAGAGGTCTTCTAAGACTTTCTATCCTGTCTTGTCCTAACTGTAACCCTCGTCACTAAGTCATCTGGTTGACATTCCCATGGTGGTCTGTGTGCCCCTCCACCTTAGCACTTATAATATGGTATTGAAATTATGTGTTTGCTTCCCTCTGCCCCTCTAGACTATAAGCTTTTTGGGGTCAGTGGCCTATCATTTCTGTATTTCCAGAGATTAACACAGTACAATGGTAACTGCCAAATAAATAGATGTTACATAAAGAGGTGTATCAATAAGTGAGACTCGGGGCTTCCCTGGTGGCGCGGTGGTTGAGAGTCCGCCTGCCGATGCAGGGAACACAGGTTCGTACCCAGGTCCAGGAAGATCCCACATGCCACGGAGTGGCTGGGCCCGTGAGCCATGGCCGCTGAGCCTGCGCGTCTGGAGTCTGTGCTCTGCAACGGGAGAGGCCACAGCAGGGAGAGGCCCGCGTACCACAAAAAAAAAAAAAAAAAAAAAAAAAAGTGAGACTCACCTATTATTTTGGTAGTATTAGACATCTGTTTCCTAATAAAGATCATTTATCTATGTTTATTGAACATTCATAGGGATATACATAAGTGTATTGGCTATGGGCTGGAATTATGTATGGATATATATAGCTCACAGTTTTATAGAAGAAGCACGGACTGTAGAATCAGAGAGAGCTGGGTTTATGCTTTGGCTTCTGTCACTCTCTAACCATGTCATTTGTGGGGAGTTAGTTTATTTCTCTAGGCATCAGTTTCCTCATCTACACAATAAGGGTAACAAGCACTAAGATAGTTTTGTGGATTAGATAAAATAACTGAATCAACATGGCTCCTGGCTTATGGTAGGGTTTTGATGAATGGTAAGTTTTTCCCTTTTCTTTTCTCTCCCCTTTCCTTCCCTTCACCCACATTCTCTCACTGCCTATCTTTACCTACCCCTACAACTGAGCACTCAAGAAAACTGGGCCCCAGTGTTTATGGGAAATTATCAGTTCTTTTTTTATTATGGGTTCTTTTGAGAAAGTGTGTGCAAAGTGATGGAAGACTACATACCTCTGATACTAAAATTCAGGAAGGAGACCCAAATCTTTGAAAGTAGGAAGTGTAGTCAGGTAGACTAGTATTTAGTCATTATCTTTGCATATCATAATTTACCTTATAGAAAATCATTTATTCTAAAATATTCAATGTAATTTACTTTTTCTACTATTTATGTTATTCTGTGTTTTTTTTTAAATTAGGTCAGAACTTTTGTGTTTAATAAAGTTCACCATATCATTTGATGTAAAATTCATGGTTTACTAAGTGATATATATATAGTACCATATTACTGATAGAGAAAATAACATGTTAAAGCTGTTAGATGTATGTATGTGCATATAACCACTTTTTAAATATGCATTTGTATGTTGAAATGAAATTGTTTTACATAGTGTTCTTTATCATTGATGAATAACTATCCCTTATTTTAGGGCCTGTTCCTTATTTTGTATTGCTTAGAAGTACAGCAAGTAAAGCACTGAGTAATAATTAGGAGGAACTAAGTAGGTTTATAAATTTAAAAAGTCAAATTTTTGGTTAGTTTCTTGATCTGTGGACTACACTCAGCAAACTGTCATACCTTGTACTTTCTTCTCAAGAACTAAATTACACTGACATCTCATAAAGTTCATGAAGATATATATGCTCATTTAAAAGTTTTGGGCTGGTGTTTTGTGCTAAAATAGGTTATCTAACTCTTGGGGATTGGATGGTTATTGGCTCCCAAATTACATTCTCCATTCATTATAGACCAGAAGGGGCAGACAAAGAGTTAGCTCGTGGCAGAGTTGCAGGGCTGGGGGGGGGGGTATCCATTTTGATGGAGAGAAACACTATCTAGAAACAGACATACCTGGAAATAATGTTTAATCAAGTATCTGGGCCTCCCATGGCTCGGTCAAATTGACTCATAAAATTAACCATCACAAGGTATAAGTCAGACAGAGTTCTAGTATCCAACCATAAAATCAAACATCAGAACTGGGACCCAGGGTCCAGAGCAGAGAAATAACAAAGCTACTTCCTTTTGAAAGTGAAGGTTTGGTTTGGTCTCAGAGACCAGGGACAGACTGAACCATGGAGCTTATCCTAGCTGCTGGGGTAAAGGAAGGCTGCAAAGCTGGATATGCCACAGGTAACATAAGTGTCTAGGTGATTCTGACTTATCATTGTAGGGCTGACTTGGGAGGATTTAGGTATAATTAATGTCGGCACTGACGTTCACTATGACTCACACATTCAACTTGGAATGCGTATTGAAAATGTCCCCCTGAAAAATTCGAAGAGAGATTGAGAGTTTCCGTGGGCAGGATTATTCATAGTATTACTTAGGTTTCAGAATGTCAGTGTTCTGTCCCATTGAGAACTCCTGTACCAGGCATCCTATGTAATAGTGACATTTTTACCTGGAGTGGAGCAACTTTACGCTTGAGGTTGGCAGGTAATGTGAAGAAGTGGAATAGCTTGAGGAAGGAATTCAAAATGAGCGACGAGTCTGAAGACAAGGACAGCGCAGATGGGTAAAGAAATGCCCATGTTGGCTGTGAGTATCTGGGAAGCTGTGCAAGAGGAGAGAAGAAGCTGTTGAGTCTGGAAAGGATCTGGGCAGCGTTTTGGAAAGAAAACTCACTTGATTTAAAAAAAAAAAAAAGTGGTAGGAAAAGTATCACTGAGTTGGGATTGAGTGACAGTGAAATCTTAAACTGGAGTTAAGATTCTAAGGGCGCTTGAGGCCTTAGAAAGAACAGTATTACTTGAAGAGCAGGTATCAAGTAATGAGCCAGCTGACTTGGAAATGAAACCTGGATGATTAGCCTTTTAAATGTCTTGACTGTTATGTCAAACTGCATCGAGTAAATATGAATGTCTTTATAACTATCCTTGCAAATAACTCTCTAACCTAACGTTTAAGATGAAAAAGTAAAGACATTCCTGGCATGAGAGTCAAGTTGTTCAGTATTATCTCTGGCTGAGTAAAGCTTGAGTGATACTATTTTAGCAATACACTTTCTAATGCAGCTATTTTTCTAATATAGGTATGTAAAATACATATTTGTTTACAATAGATAAAAATGTGTTTTAGACCTCTTGTAGTTCTATGGAAAGAGTCTATGGCCCAATGAAATCAGTTACATCCCTCTATTTATTAAGGTATTCCTTCATCAAATTTCGTTTTGTAACTGCTGCTGTACTTGGTGCTGGTTATAGAAATAAAGGATAGAATATGTGTTCTCCAGAAGGCTATGTTTAATAGAGGACCAGGCAAGTAAATGCTAAATATCATTAGAGATATGATAGGGGAATGCCATGGAAGATTGTAAGGGGTCACCTAGTCCAGACTAGGAAGAATGAAGTCCGGTTCAGTAATTATTTATTGTGAAGCAATAATACCTCTGTATCGAGTTTTGAGGAACAAAGCAATTAACCAAGAGAAGAACACTCCAGAGAGAGTAACATGGACAACATCGTGAAGACTTCCTATAACAAGCTGCATATGACAAATTACAAATAATTTATTACAGAGTATAAGATAGAGGTGTTAGAGAGTTTGGAAAGAGAGGAGGTGCAGAGAAAAGCTAGACAGGTATCTGGTAACTAGGTTATGAAAGAGCCTTATAGGTCACGTGCAGGGCTTTGTGTTTATCCTGACATCAATGTTAGTCTAAAATCTTTGAAGAGCGTTAACATGCAGATAATATTTTCAGGTTTGTCTTTTAAAGGTATTATCATGACAGTAGAGTGGAACATGGCTAGAAAGATGTGAGCATGGGGCAAAATATATTGCAACCTAACCAGATTGTATAAGTTTTTGAACTAAGGTGATGGCAGTGGAAATGAAGAGAAAGAAGCATAATTCAAGGATATTAAGGAGAAAACCTTGACAAAACTTGGCAGACAATTGGATGAAATGGGCAAATGAGAGGCATGAGGGTAAAGAATGACTCCCACATTTTCTAGTAGATGGATTGGATGAAAGTTTGTGTTATTTACTGAAAGTGAACTCAGGAAACCTGATGTGGAGGGGATAGACAATGAGGTTTAATTTTGAACACAGTGAGTAGAGTGAAGGTATAATATCCAAATAGGAATGTCCTGTAGGGATTTAGGCAGGTGTATTGGTGCTCAGGAGAGACCCTGGGGAAGAGACTTGAATTTGGTAGCAGTCAGCAGTTGAAGTAATGGATAAGATGAAGTAAGTCAGTGTTATGGAATGAAACATGTTCCTGCAAAAGTCACATGTTGAAGCCCTAATATCTAATGTGACTGTATTTGGAGATAGGGCTTTAAGGGGGTAATTAGGTTAAATGATGTCATAAAGATGGAGCCCTAATCCCATAGGACTGGTGTCCTTATAAGAATAAGAAGAGATACCAGGAGTGCATGAGCAGAGGGAAGGCCATGTGAGGACACAGTGAGAAGGCAGCTGTCTACAAGCCAGGAAGCAACACCTCACCAGAAATCAACCCTACTTTGATCTTGAACTTCCAGCCTCTAAGAACTGTGAGAAAATAAATTCCTGTTGATTAAGCCACACAATCTGTGGTATACTGTTACAGCAGCTTGAGAAATCTAATGGAGTCAAGAGGATTCTATAGGGTTAGAAAAAAAGATGACTAAAGACATAACTCTGGAGAGTTAACATCATTTAAAGAAGAGGAGCTAGATGTGAGAAAAAATAGCCAGGCGAAAAGAGGGAGGATAGAGGGAGATACTGAAGATACAAAGTGAAGAATGGTAACTGGAAATTGACAACCTAATGGAGCTGAGAAGTTTGGTTTAGGGGGAGGGAGGAAAGGAATTAAGAAGTGGTTATGGATGTAGACAAATTACAGAATGCAGAGACAGGAAGTTCACAAAATATACACAGGACTTTGAGTAGGGTTTTTCTGAAAGAGGCATGGAGAGGAAGAAGGTGGGGTAGGAAACTTGAAGAAAACGCTAAAGATTTAATACATTTATTGTGGACTTCTGATGCTGGTTAAGATGAGGTAATAGGGACTGGATTTAACCTCCTGCTTTAAAAAATTAAAAACTTGGACAAAATATAAAATATATAGTTTTCAGACACTGGGGACATGAAGAGAGGAAGGGCAGTAAATCCTTCAAGAGAGGGGAAAAAAAATGAGGTGATCCCTATGATTGCTCCAGCTGGCTGCCTGGGGAGTTTCCAGCCATATACAGGAAAGGAGAATCCATATGGAGCTTAACAAAGTCTATGAATTGAGGAAACAAAACTGGGACTTCAGCAAAGCCAAAGTAACTACAGTTTGCAGAGTAGAGTACCAGAGGACAGAGAGAGAGAAAGAGAGAGAGAGAGAGGGAGAGAGAGAGAGAGAGAGGGAGAGGGAGAGGGAGGGAGGGAGAGAGAAAGGGAAAGAGAAGCAGCAGCTCTGGAGATCTTCAGAGTCCCTTCAGTTCTTCAGTTTAGTACTCACTGATCATCACATGCATGTGAGGGAAAAATCCAAGGCTGAGGGAAGAATCACTTAAAAGTAATGGAGAAAACAATAACTGTAATTCATCCAGGATAAGGAAAAGTATCTCTTCCCACTGGCCTTAGTGGAAAAACTTGTAATTGATAAAGCACCAGGTAGAGTACTCAAAAGTGTACTGCTATTGTAGTGAGGAAAAATTTTCCCTAGAATAAGACTGCTTTCGTCTAGCCTACAAAATAAAACTTCAAAAGGATCAGATTATTTCCCACTAACGTGACTATGGCTTAGAAAAAATTTCAAGACTATTTAGCAATATACAAAAATATCCAGCACCCAGGAATATTTATATTATAGGAATACAAAATATCTGATACCCAACAACATAAAATTTACAATGTCTGGCATCCAATAAAAATTGTCAGACATGCAAAGAGGCAGGAAAATATGACTCATAATGAAAGGAAAAAGTCAATTAATAGAAACACACCCAGAAATGACACAGATGATAGATTCACTAGACAAAGACATTAAAACAATTATTCTAATTATATTCCGTATGTTCAAGAAGGTAGGGGAAGGATTGAATATGGTAAGGGGAGACACAAAAGATATTCAAAAAGACTCAAATTGGACTTCTAGAGCTAAAAAAAATACTGTCTGAAATGAAAAATATACTGGAAGTTATTAATAACAGGTTAGAACCTGTAGAAGAAAAGAGTAATGAACTTGAAGACAAAGCAAAATAAACTATCCAAGATGATACACAGGAAGAAAAATGACTGAAAAATAAATCATATATAGAACAATATAGTATCATAGTAGAACAATATAAAGATGCCTAATATATGTGAAATTGGAATTCCTGAAGAGAGGGTCAGAAAAACACTTGAAGAAATAATGGCTGAAATTTTTCAAAATTTGAGGAAAAATACAAACCCAAGCATGACACTTGGAGAAAACTTCATCAAAGCACATTATAATTAAATTCCTTAAAACCAGTGTTAAAGAAAAATCTTTAAGGACTCAGAGAAAAAGGGCGTATTAAGTACAGAAGAACAAAGGTAAGAAGGGCAACAGACTTCTCATTGGAAACAATCCAGCAGAGCGTCCACTGCAGATCAGGAGAGCAGAACATTTAAAATATTGAAAGAAAGAAAAACGGTCACTGAAAATACCTTTCAGAATTAAGGTGAAATAAACCCTTTTTAGGCAAACAAAAGCTGAAAGCATTAATACTCAGCAGACCTGCATGACAAGAAATGTTATAAGTTCTTCAGTTTGAAGACAGATCATACCACAGGGAAATCTGGATTTACACAGGTGAAGGAAGAGCACCAAACATGGGAAATATGTGAATTAATATAAATGTTTAAAGATAATTGACTATTGAAAGCAAAAGTAAGACAAAATAGTGTTAGGTTTATAACATATTTAGGAGTGTAATATTTGAAATAATAGCGCAATAGTTGTGAGGGCAGAAATGCAAGTACTATATTTTCCTAAGTTTCTTATACCATATGTGAAGTTTTATAATATTAATTGAAGGTAGACTGTCATTAGTTAAATACATATACTATAAACCCAAAGCAATTGCTACACACATACACACGCACATGTGCACACACACACACAATGAGTTATAGCTAATAAGCCAACAAAGAGAAACAAGTGTAATCAGAAAAAATACTGTATTAATCCAAAATAATGCAGAAAAAGAGCAAAGATGAACAAAGAACAGGTGAGACAGATATAAAACCTATAGCAAGATGGTAGATTTTAACAGAACCATATCAATAAACACATCAGATGTAAATTGTTTAAGCACTCTCAACTAAAAGGCAGAGATTCTCAGAATGGATAAAAAAAGGAAGACCCAACTATATGTTGTCTACAAGAAACCCACTTTAAATATATAGACACAAATAGGTTAAAAATAATGATAGAAAAAGCTATACTATGCTAACACTAATCAAAAGAAAGTTGGTGGGAATTTGAAATGATACAACTACTTCAGAAAACAGTTTGACAGTTTCTTAAAAAGCTAAATATACACTTACCATATGATCTAGACATTCCACTCCTAGGTATTTATGCAAAAGAATGAAAGCATATGTCTATACAAAGACTTATACATGAATATTCATAGCAGCTATATTTGCAATAGCTGAGAATGAAGATAATTCAGATGTCCATCAATGGGTTAAGAGATGAATAAATTGTGGTTTATTCACAAATGAAATACTCTTCAGCAGTAAAAAAGAATGAGCCATTGATACACAGACAGCAAAATTGAACTTTATAATAGTTATGTAGAGTGACAGAAGTCAGACACAGGGAGATCAGCCCGGTGCTTTGTGACCACCTAGAGTGGTGGGATAGGGAGGGTGGGAGGGAGGGAGACGCAAGAGGGAAGAGAGATGGGAACATATGTATATGTATAACTGATTCACTTTGTTATAAAGCAGAAACTAACACACTATTGTAAAGCAATTATACTTCAATAAAGATGTAAAAAAAAAGTATATATACTGTATGAGTCTCTTTTTATAAAATTTGAAAATGTAATTTCTAATGAAGTAAATCAGGTCAGTGGTTGCCCTGGGGATGAAGGGGAAAGGAGAGAGAGATTACCAAGAGGCACAAGGAAAGCTCTGAGGGTGCTGAATATGTCCATTATCTTGATTGTCTTGATGGTTTCACGTATGTTTACATATGTCAAAAGTTTTGAAATTGTACACTTTAAATGTGTATAATTTATTGTATGTCAATTATATATAATAAAAAATAGTTATTATGACAAATGGTCAAGAAAGTTGATTACACAGATGGAACTATTACCAGGAAGGGTTGAGAACCCAGCTCGGGTTGAAGATTATGAATGTATTTATGTACAAATTTAGACAACTGCATACTTTTTTAAAAAAAATCAATGTTAGAAGCTTAGTTATAGGAACAGAAAATGTGAAATCTTCAAGGGACCAGGCTAGTTAAATATTTTTCAGGAATCACAAATCACTGTCAAAATAGTAGCATAATCTACTAATGGGTGAGAGGATTTAAGTCTCAGAATGAAGCCAGTTTTACGAGGTGTATTCACTAATGCACAAGGACCGAAGAAAGAGCTAAATGTTACCATGAAAGAGTTAACGTACTACATCAAATGTCACATTTTCTGCTAGGCACTCGAGAGAATTTGACTTAATGTATTTTCAACTATCTTGATAACATGCTGTATTTAATAAATGTTTTCTGATATAATATTTGCTCTACCAGCTCATCTCATATCTCCCTTGTACTTTTTAATAAACTGGTTATAGAGGAGCTTAAAAACACTGAATAACAATGGACAGAGAATTGTATATTTAGTGCCTTCCTTGACCTACAGCATTAGAACATCAGCTTTCAAATAAAGATTGCAAAAAACCCTCATTTAATTGTTCTTAGTTCTGCCATTTGCACTGTTCGTGTGTACAGCACCTTGCAATTTTAGAATATAGGGTTCTGCAAGGGTAGATCTGCTGTGAATTCTGCTGCTCCCAGCAATGCCATGATCAACTATAACTCAAAAATACCAGATGGCGGACTGTAATCAAACAATAATGTAACAGAGAAAGATTAATCCTGATTTTTGAATATGATGTTAAGCTTTTACAAACCCATTTCGAGTTAAGCTCTGGTGATAGATTTATGGTTTCATAGACATATAAAAATAGAATATTATGATATTGGAACTATGGATCTAGAATTGTCAGTATTTACTGTTTTAAAAGTTTCAGAATACGATCTCAACTAACCCTGGTAATATCCCCATATCCATGTGCATAACTAAAAATAAGTAAGATTAACTGTACAGTGCATTTAAAGCCACAGTGAAAACCTTCCTTGATTCTATTGAGACAGAGTCAGGCTAACCTCCTTTGTCCTCTTCATACCTCATTCATAGCATTATTGCACTTGTTAGAATTATTAGGGTTTTTTGGTTTTTGTCTCTTCTGTGAGCTCTTTGAGAGCAGGAGCTGTGATTTTCATCTTTGTATCCCCAGCAACAAGGCACAATGCATTTGTTCAATTAATGAATAAATAAAATTGGAATTATGTAATCCAGCAGTTATAATTATCCTCAAGGTCTTCACTAATAACTGGCATCATTAGTGATGTCTATAAATGTTTGGAAAATGCAATTTTGTTTGCATAACAGAGCCAGAGCCCAGTTTTTTGTTATTTCATGTTGAACGGTCCTAAGCAGGTGGTACTCTTAGAGGCCTAAGGAAGTACATTTGATTGACTGGTTCCATGGGCTACGAGAAGATTGATAACTGGATTTTCTTTATTGTCTACTTTCTAAACATGTAGAACTAAATTTTACATAGTCATAGAGAAGCTGTTTATTTAGGTAATGTATCCTAAAAGGTAATTGTTTTTTCTTGTTGTTGTTATTGTTCAAAAATAAATGAATGTCCTTGCAATTTTAGAGTTGTTTCCAAGTAAGCAGCGTGTGTGGCATCAGGGGTATCTAGCATCAGCCTCTCCTGCTCTCCTTTAAGCCAGGTGCTTGTATGTCTGGTTCTGCTGAGACATCACTGCTCATCACCTTATTTTTCTAGCCAAAATCCTGAACGTGTTGGTTCTATTTTTCTTCCATTGCATCCACATGGCAAATAACATGCCTGAATTAATTTAAGCATCTGCCTTTTTGATACCTACTCCTAAGCTCTTTCACGCCACTGGAGAAAATGAACTAGGTAGAGTAACACACATGTATGGTCTCCACCTCACCTGTGCTCTCAACACTACTCTCTAGTGCTACTGTCTTTCTCCAACCACTTCTTACTCTCATTCTCCACAAATGTTACTTCAAACTTCAGCATTGTTTTAAAACTTTGAACCCCTGAATTTCCGTTTTCTCTCTTATTTGTCATCCCTCTCATCAGCAGATGACCCCTGGTTAATATTCCACAGAAAGATTGGAAGTTATTGGGCAGGAATACTCTCATCTCTCCTGTTCCCTTTTCCTGTTGCTATATGAAGTCTCCTCTTTTCCTAGACCAGTTCTTGTGTCCTTTCCTGCCTAAATAGGACATTCTTTGTACTTTTTTTTTTTTTTTTTTTTTTTGTCCTACGTGAGCCTCTCACTGTTGCGGAGCACAGGCTCTGGACGCGCAGGCTCAGCGGCCATGGCTCATGGGCCCAGCCACTCCGCGGCATGTGGGATCTTCCCGGACCGGGGCACGAACCCGAGTCCCCTGCATCGGCAGGCAGACTCCCAACCACTGCGCCACCAGGGAAGCCCATTCTTTGTACTATCGACCATCTCTCTCTTCCCTCTTCTTTCTCTACTGGTTCCTTCCTATCAGCATTTAAACAGCCTCAGATCTCTCATATATTACAAATCTTCACATTCCCCCTAGCTTATGTGTCCTTATCATAGTTAAACATATTTTATGTTTTATGCACTCCTGCTATTTTTTACATGTTTGTCTTCATTTCAGTCCTTAACGTGCCAGATTGGTTTCCAGTTTAACTAATCCTGCCTCTGAAACTCCTTAAGATAGGTCAGAAATGCCTTTATAGAAAAATTGTGGATACCCTTCAGGATTTATCTTATGAATCTCCTGCTGGCATTTGGTATTGTAGATCACTTCTTCGTTCTTCAAAAGCTTTTCCCTTGGATCTTTGGACAATTTTCTCTCCCGATTTCCCCCGATCCCTTTGGATTCTTCTCTCAGACTGGTTTGCAGCCTCCTCTTTCTCTGCCTTTCCCTCAAGAGTTGATTTTCCTCAAAGTTCAGTTTAAGGTCTTGTCTTCTACTCACTGTCACATGTTCCCTGGATGATCTCATTCACTCTTTGGTCTTGAAGTACCAGCCTATTTGATTGCAAATCTCAAATCTATATCCTAGTTCTCTCTTTTGAGCTTTCCTTGGTGCCCAACTATCTTCTGGAGACATCCACTTGAGTTTCTCATATCAATATCTCCATGTCTCCAAAAGAGCTGTTAGTTTTTTCTCCCAATGTGCCTCTTTTCCTGTGATTTATAGCAGTGAGTTGCAGCACCCAGTTGTCCAACCCTGTGTGTCTTCCTAGATATCTCTCTCCCTTCCCATGTACATATTCAGCTAGTCACTCAGTGCTGACTGTTGTCTCTAAATATCTCCAAGTCATTCAAATCGTCTGTATGCTCATGATTCCTTCCCTACTTCAATCATCATTCTCTCGCTGGGAATACTAATTAATCCACCTCTTTTCTCCACCCCCCGGCGACCTTCTCTAATCCCATCTCTACACTGCGGCCAGAGTGGTCTTTCTCAAAGGTCTAGCAATGTCACACTTGCACTTAAAACTCTTTAGGGACTGCACATTACCTTCAGAATAAAGCACAAGCCTTAACGTGGCTTACACGTCCTTCATGATTTGTCCCTTACTTACCACCCCATCTCATCTCTCACCAACGTGAGCTTTCTCTCTACATTCCAGCCTTCCAGCACTACTTCCAGATACTCAATATGCCAGGCTCCCTCTCATTTCTGGGGCTTCACGTGTGCTGTTTCTTATGCCTGGAATATTCTTACCAATCACTCAACTTGAGCGCTTAGTTTTCAGCTTAGACATTATTCACTAAAAGTCTTTCCTAATGGCTTGAGTCAGGTTTAGGTGCTACTCCTACATTCTTCCGTAATATTGTATACTTTCATCTGTTATAGCATCTGTCAGCTTATCTATATTTCCCCTACACTGTAAGCTTTATAAGGGGTGAGCCATGTCTGTTTTGTAGCTATATTTCTAGCAACCGAGATATATTGGTGCTTAATGATGGTTAACAGAGTGAATAAATGAACGTTTGTATGAATAAATGAATTCAGTTTCTCTTTTTCCCTTCATATTGCCTGGTTTCACTGATTTCTTTATTACAAAATTGGAATGTCTTCTTGGTGTCTTATCTCCTTAAGATCTATGTATGATTGGCTTGAGCCTACATTACTGTTTTTTTCTAGAAATTCAAAGCTCTCCTCAGAATTTTGTCACATTTCTGGTAGGCTTTTGCTCTCATGAATACTGACTCCCCAGCTCCTGTGACTATTATTCTTTATCTGCATCAAGTCAGCCCATACATGAAACTCAAGTCCTTTCACAGTTTTCAAAGAGCCTTACATATAATAATTGTGAGTGTGGAAAATTTTTCTTAAACAATGGGTGGGAGCTTATGGATAGGAGATATGGAGGGTTTTATTTTCCAGCAGTGTGAACAGCTTCAAATGGAACCTACCACCACCAGGGGTCTCTAACTGGTCCATTTCAGTGATTCTCTTAACCATCCTTATGTGCTCCTTTTCTCTATTTGTTCTTCATTAACTCTCTTACAAAAGCCAAATTCTTCTTCATCTTGTACAGAACAATTTAGCTGTTCTCTGATCTTGCTGGCTGGGCTCTTGTTTTCTAATCCATGTCTTCAGCTCTCACTTTTTACCTCAAACAGCTTTTTGAGATATCTTACCAATCAGAGGCTGTTCCTTTCTTAAAACAATGCTTTTTAACTCTCATTATAATTCTTTGATTCATTCCTTTATTCAACACATATTTTTTGAGGTGTTAGGCACTATTCTAAGTGTGGTGAACACAACAGTTAAGAGGATGGGAGGGATTTCCCTGGTGGTGCAGTGGTTAAGAAACCGCCTGCCAATGCAGGGGACACGGGTTCGAGCCCTGGTCCAGGAAGATCCCACATGCTGCGGAGCAACTAAGCCCGTGCACCACAACTACTGAGGCTGCGCTCTAGAGCCTGCGAGCCACAACTACTGAGCCTGCGAGCCATAACTACTGAAGCCCGCGTGCCTAGAGCCTGTGCTCTGCAACAAGAGAAGCCACCACAATGAGAAGCCCGTGCACCGCAACGCAGAGTAGCCTCTGCTCCCCACAACTAGAGAAAGTCCACGCACAGCAACAAAGACCCAATGCAGCCAAAAATAAATAAATTAATTAAAAAAATAAACTATAAAAAAGTAAAAAACATAATGCAAAATCTCTTAAAAAAAAAAAAGAGGATGGGGTCCTTTATCTTGAAGAACTCCGTCTGGTGGGGGAATAAATGTGCAAGGAAAAGGTATGTTTACGGGTTTACAGTGCTGGGAAGACTGATGCCAGATTGAGGAATCTTGAGGAGTGACTGGACTGTAGAAAGGAGGTTGTATGTTTAACTTCTTTTTCAAAATTGTAGTTATAAAAGGCAGGCAGTGGTTGTGGCGGAATGAAGGGGGCTCTGGGTGACATCAGCTCATTCATTTTGTAGCCAGCTCAGAGATTTTCAGAAGAAGCAGGTGGATGGATAACCGAGGTTACTGGAGTTTGACAAGCTCTTTTCTGGGGTTGGCCTATTACAAGGGGTAGAGATTGTGGTACAACAGAAATTCTACCAGTCTAGGTATGTTGGTTGTAAATCTACCTCCCCCACTAACTAGAAGGGAAACTTGTGCAAGTTGTATAACTTCTGTGACTCTATTTCTTTGCTTTTTAAATGAGGGCGAAGGCACTTAGATTCTTTTGCTACTTATTATAAGGATCCAGTGGGATCATGTATGTTATTTAAAAGAAATATAAAAATACACGAATATAAGCTATTCATCAATAGCTGCTGATTTTGCTAGGATAAAAACTTAATGTTCAAAAGTTAGAAGCTGTAGGATTTGTGAACAAAAAGTTCCAAGCCTTAAAAAGATTCCATGAATATGGGTACAGTGATTCACAAAGTAGATAAATAAATACAAAAATCGTTTATAGCCAAGTTCATTTTATTTTATATTTGCATGTACTTGGCAACATTTCTAAATCGATGATGCAACAGAAAGATGAGCCACAGTAAACCTGACTCTGGTATTTTCCAACTTGAGGAGATTGAAGATGATGCGTCCGGATTCTTAATACTGATGATTGTTCCAAGTTTTTGTCCATTCAATTGGATGGTGCATTCTGCCTGGAGAGAGTCACCCTTTTCATGTGCGTTTAATAACAAAAGAATGCTTTCAAACTATGAGTCAATTCACAAAACAGAAAACTGTAACATCTCTGAAGGCTACACACTCACAAAAAGGCAAACCAAAGTCTGTAGAAATGATCCTAAGCCATAAGCTGGCTCTGGGCTGAAAGTGTTTCAAGAAACATTGCTAGAGGTACAATGTAACTTTAAGACAGAAAAGATTGCAGAATAAAAAATGAAAAAAAATACTTTGATGTAGATCGGTATATAATTCTCAAAAGAAACATTTTAGAACAGGACATTGAGCTTAGAAATTATTTGCTGATAAGCTTCTTTTCTCAAATACAGAATAGACTATTATTTGCAACTTAACAAAATTAAATTAGTTAGCAAGATCATAGTGAGTGGAAATTAAGTATTACTATTTAACTAAATGATTTATATAGGTCTTGTTATACTTACAAACATAATTTGGGAAATGCTGATTTTTTTAGTATGTTTCTATGTGTCAATTAAAATTCATTTACTTTAGAGTCAAAGCTTAAAATGTAGTGGTTCAGATCTAGGACAAAAATAAATGGATAAAATCAACAATAAACTTGATTCAGTCCTTTATTCAGTATTAATCTTAAAAATAGGATATGAATCTACTCTTCTATTTTAATTCAAAATGACCCAAGGAGTCTAAGTACAAACTATACTTTTGCTTCCACTTGAAAAAAAATTTAATAGAATTTCTAAACTATTACAAAATAATGTCATATCATCTAGCCTTATGTCTTTAGGATTTGATGAAGTGTTTGGCTAATTTTATATAATGGTATGAATATTATGTAAAACTTTTGTTTGACCAAACAAAATTTTAGTTTCTGATTTCATGTAAATAGGAATTGAAACATGAACTAATGTTGTATTGTTTTGATCATGTTGAACAATAACTAATCATATGTTAGGCCAACTTCACTCAAGATTAGTGCAATTACGAAATTATTAAATTCTATGAAAGTGGCTTTGGTCATTCGATCTACTATTGACTTGACTAAAAGTAAACTGACCTATTTATAGAAGCTTCTCTGTCCCAAAAGAATAGTCTTTGAAAAATAAAAAGTTTTATAATTAAATGTTTTATTTTCAACCTTTAGAAGAGGTTTCAATCTTTAGAAAAGAGAGAATACATTCAAATAAGAATTATACAACCCTATAGCAATAAGTATTCTCATATAAGCACAGTATTCTCAAGAGGGTATGAAAGGAGAGATGTCTTAAAAATTATGGTGATTTAATTTTATTTTGCCCTAGAATGACATTCTCTTGAGTATTTGTGAAAATGAAGATGAATATGCAGGGATACATTCGGTTGATTTTGTGCCAGATGGCCAGTTGCAGAGGCTGAACTAAGCTGAACTGATTGATTCGTTTTTGCCATATTGCATGCTGGCGTTTACCACAGTTCACATCATTCAAGTTATAACATATTTGGTAGGTTTGGTTTTCTTTTAAGCATTAAAAACATTTTTTTAGGATGACCTCTGCTTTAAAATACATCTTTTTCTTTGTTATATCAAATGTCCAATGCTGCTAAATAGTTTTTCAAATTTAACTTTCATAGAAAAATAATTTTATGCTCTCAATGTACTATTTTGTGCTCATAAGATATGTTATTCATTTTGAGTGATAAATACTTAAAATGAATAAGAATAATCATCTGTTTAAATTTGGGGGAAAATATATAGTGAGTGATAATTATGATTCAAGTTACTAAGTCCATAATAACTTTAAAGGAAAATAGAAGACACAGTTCCTACCTTCAAGGTGCTTGCATACTAACAGAGAGAAGCCAAGTGCCAAGTCTATTTAGATACACATATTAGATATAAATACTTAGCGCTCTGTAGAAAAGCTAAGTGATTAAAAAGTGAAATTATAAACGGCCAGGATCCAGAATAGGCTATTCCATGATGACAACACCTTATTAGCCTCCGGGGGTATTTTGGCAATTCCTCATTGATTGTGATTCTTGTCTGTTTTGTTCGCCAATACTCTACTTATTTGAGAGGCAGGAGAGGCAGAGTATGAAATATCTGAAAGCTAGGGTTCAGGAGTGATACAACCACATATGCACATATTCTCTTTGCTTTACTTTTCAGAGTCTCTTCATATTGGCTACTTCCAGAGTCTAGTATGTGTAGGCTATGAATGTGAATTATTTTATAGTGACTTGTAATTTAAGAAGCAAACAGTGGCAAAAGCAGTTACCAAAACCTTGAAGAAGAGAAAACATCACTAAAGGACCGTTGACCTGGGGTGGGTGAACGATGCAATGTATATTTCATTCATAGGCATTAAACTGAAAGGACTAATTGCATTTTCAAAAGTTGAGTGTCTCCCATATTTAATACACATTACATGGATCACCATACAATGAGACAAGTGTTTAAAGAATTGTACATTTGGCATAGTCCTTTAATTTTTCCAAGAGTAAGATGTTCTTGGTACTAACCCCAAACAAACCTTTGAAAAAAAAAAAAAAGAATAATAATCATTCATAACCCTCACCCACCACAATTTAAAATACTCTAATTACAAGCAAGAACTTTGAATCCTTTATTGGCAGAAAATTTCAAAATATTAGGGGAGAAATACAATCTGGGAAACACTTTTCAAAGACAACAACCAAAATTATCTCTGGGCATGAGGTAACCAGTTTTGAATTTTTAGTTATTCATCCTCCACAGAAATTTTAAGAGAAAATCATAGGAAAATGAAAGGGATTATCTTAAGGCACGTGAGGCCAAATTCGAATTGATTTTCGTTCTCATTTATATGTTTATCAAGATTGTGTAATACCTTCTGTGAATGATGGGTGGGTGAAAAATTTAATAAGGTAACAGATTTCATTGTGAAAAGAGGACTAAAAATGGCATTACCTAGAGATGAAATTTGGCCTTTATTATTTGGGTTGAGAGAAAAAAACTTGTCAAATTATTCTGAGAAATTAGGTTTTTTTTCATCATCTAAAACTTGAGACTGACTGAATATATAAATCTCTACTCTGCCCCCAATTCCCATGACATTCATGTTACCTATAGTGATTTGGTGAGTCAAGTAGAGCAGCCGGCACCGCAGACGATAGGACTGAAGGAGATTAAAGTAGTGAAGCTACAGTACTTTTATTGACCTAGGTCCCCACCTTAACCTGATCTGATCCTGTAATTACCATGAATAGAATAGGGCTTACAGTTCTCCTTAATAACATGCCATGCTTTTTTTATTCTATAAAGAGATTTTCTATTCAGTTTCTTTACTCCTTTTCAGATTTACTGATTTGTAGTGAGCAAGGATGTGTGTGGTTTCCTGGTTCTCACCAGGAGAGAAAGATATCTAATGTTCGTGGGCAGCAAGCGACATCATTCAACAAGTCCACATTTTCTTAAAACTTAACTTACTTAAAAGTTTTGTCTCATATTTCCAATTTTCCGAATTTCTTCCTGCTCTTGAGTAATAAAAACTGAGTTACAAACATTACTAATTATGAAGGAAGATTTGTCTTTAAACTTAGAGAATGGTTAAAATACCATCATTTCATAGCAGTCTCCAGATTTTAAATTTTAGAGTGCATACCTTTGAAATTGTATTGAAAACCATTACCTACGTTAACCTATTCAGAATGACATATAGTCAGAAAGATCATGTACATGAGTGATACACAATGCTATAATTAATAATCAGTGTTTTCTTTCAATTTAGAAAAAGAGCTGCAGCTAGCTGATAAGGTATATTATGAGAAGAAAGGAATACCTGACTATTAATAATTATGATTTAGGGTAATCAGAAATAGTGATGTAATCATTTTATTCTTAAAAGTAGATTAAAGTCTATTAGTAGTTGACTGAGTTAAGAATTAAAAGGTAAAGAGTGGTCAATATTAAGAGTTGGCAATTTAGATTATCACGAAGCCTTTTAAAATATTATAAAGAATTCTACTTCTGCATTGACACCTTTTAAGTTTCATTGCAATTGTGCAAAATTTCAAAAGCACATCTTCAACATCCAGGCATGATAAATGTGGTGTGAGTAAATGAAGGTGAAGGAGTTAAGACAATGGCTATATGAGTCTAGGCAAGAGAAGAAATTAACGTATTAGAGAAGTGGTTTTACAAGTATTAGCACCACCTCAAGTAAAAATATATTTGGTGAGATTTCTATGAGTATTATATTTGTCAAAATAATTGTCTTTCTAAAGTGTCAGCATGAGCCATTCTTTTCCAGAAGAATAAATAAAATAAGCCCATTAAGAGAATAAATTTTAGTTACATTTTTTGAACAAATATTTAAAAATCAGGTATGTTAAAAATGTGAGCTACAAAATAGAGTAATACTTTGACAGTTATGCGATATTAGATGGAGGATGTAAATTCATTTCTTTTTAAAGTTACTGTTTAGAGCAATTAATACAAGTGGAATATACCATTTAATATCAGAACTTTGTTTTAAAATCTTTTATCATAATTTTCTCATCCTCTCCAACAGAGGGATTATTATAAGTCAATTTGATTAGTCTGTCAAAAGCCTCTTTCTCTGTTGCATTTTACTGAGAATATGAATAATCTATATCACGCTTTTAAGAAGTAAGAGTTTGAAACTGGGCAGGTTAATAGTTTGCCAAACAAACTCAGTTTGCTGATATTCATTGTGAGAACTATATTGCTTTCAAAGTGCCCTGTGCATAAAATCTATTTAACAGTGGAATTCTTTGATGATATTTTGATATTTGAGGTTTTACCATTGAGGGAATATTGTTAATCTAGCTAATGACATTATGAAAATATTTCAGGCTTAACAAATACAAGTTAGCAATTAGTGACTTTAAAAAGGATGTGTAAATATTTTATACTTTGCAATAGTGTGTCCTTGGTAAGAGAGGCACAGTGAAATCCCGTCTTTTTGGTAGCTATTTTTACCATTAGAATGAAAAAGCACTTGGAAACAGTAGGGTAGTTTTCATCTGTAGGTTTAAAAAGAATCTGAACAGAAAAATGGATTCATATTTTTTTGGGGGGTACTAAACCTAGAGAAATATATAGCAGTTGATTTATTATAAGTGGGTTGAATTTTCTCTCCTGGTGGGCTTTTCAAACCTTTAGTTGCTGTTCTTATCCTTGCTGTGTGAGTATCATTTTTATATCACTTTTTGTTAAAAGGAATTTCCCATGAAAGCCCACAAAAGTAGCTTGGAATGTGATTATCCTCTTTCCATGAAAATTCTGATGGGTTTGGGTCAGTATTACACCTTTGTCACTGATTTAATTTGCACCAGTCTCTATAATAAGGGCATTGCTCATGAATGAGAGTGGGCATTACAGTCTTTAGGACCAGAGAGGATTTCCTCTGTAAAACGCAAAAGGACCAAAATGACAGTAATAGGAAACCATGCTACTAGAAAAGGCTACAAGATTTTGGTGAATTTTTATGGTTACAGTAGATGGTAAGACAGACATGTTCCCTCTCCATCTTGGAAAAATTTAGTTGATAGAGAGGATAGAGGAGAGAACCCTACCTTCCTACCTTTTCTTAACCCTCCCAAGGTACTTACTTTAGGCTGTTCGATTTTTAAAATTTGTTAAATCATTTGAATGATCTCTGGTCCAAACCAATTTGTCTTATTAAGAAAGAAGCTAGAAGGTGATTAGGGCCTTTAAGCTGAACATCAGAAAAAAACAAGTAATATTTTTTTTCAAGTAATATATTTTTAAATGCAATTACTATTGTGTTTTACTGCCATAAATGCAGGTCTGTAAATAATAGATCATATTTTGTATAGTCACTCCCAGAGTCAATTACAACAATGTTTGGTGGGAATAGAGACTGTGAGTTCTAATCATCTTAACTCAGACCTTAGAGGTGATATTGACAGTAGGCGGTGATATTGACAGTAGGCTATTTTCAAAAGAAATCAGCTTTTAAAAGCTTGCTTCTTTATAGCTGCTAATAAACAAATATGTATTTTGATTTAGTTATCTAATATATAACACTGTATTTTGCCTTATAGAAACTGTGCTGTTATAACTTCGTGCTATTGTAAATTGGTTTGTATTTTCCTACTGCTAAGAATCATACTAAAATTATTTAAAGCAGGCTGTCAGATGAGCAATTTTCTTTCCAAATATAAACCTTTAGTGCGATTCATATGTTTGTGTTCAGAGCAAAGTTTTATAAATGATTTAGCTTTTTATTAAAAATTATTAAATGACTTGAATTTTTGAATTTTTTCTATGTAAGCATACTGTATATTTTTATTTCATTGTGCATCAGTATTTCAGAGTTGACCGTCAGAATTATGAGAATGCAGTTAAATGCCTACAGTTTCGGTTTCTTTTTTTTTAAATTGCTATAGTTTTCTTTTTTTGGGAAACATGTATTTATTTTACAGGTTGCACTGGGTAAGGTTTATATACTTAGTACCAGTATTTTTTTAAAATTAAAACATAGGTCTGTTGGGAAAGGGAAGCATTTAAAAACATTAAGAGGTAGGAAATCTTACGGTTTCCATTTAAAGGAAGGATATTAGGCAAAACATAGTACTGTCTGACTATTTTGAATACAAGTAGAACTAAAAATTGAAATGAAAATAAGGATACACAGCAACAATTTTAAAAATTAATTGAGTTCAAAAAGCCCTTCTTAAACATTAGTACTGATTGTTGCTTTGCATTACTAATGCAGAATTAATGGTGGGCTTTGCCATGTTCTAGATAATTCCCTGCTTTTGGTTTGGTATGCATGTTGAGAGCACGAGATGTGTTTTGGTATAAAATTCTTGGTTGTGGTATATAAGCAGAGCTTGCACTTTCCAGATTTCCATCATATGTCTCTTTTATGGGACATCAAACAGGTATGAGGAGATTCTGGAAAACAAAGTATATGGCTATTTTTTCCTCTGAGGTCAATTATATTTCTTATATCATTTCAGAACTTTAGTTACACCAAAATTTTCCATTGATATATGTGTAATTTTGTGTATGTAAGTTCATGTGCATTTATGTGTCAAATTAGCCATAGATTTCCAAGAAGGAATACCTTTACCTAAGAAAGTTTACAGTAGATGTATTCCCCCTACCTATTTAAACAAGTCTAATGATTATTAGTATATAGCATCATATATAAAATTAGGACTATGATCATGATTTTTAAAAAGATTACAAATAGTGATTTAAAGTAGTAAGATTACAACTTACTGAGCACCTACTCTATGTCATGTACTTTTCATAATATTACTCCTAAATGGTAGCTATTATCATCCTAATTTTATAAGGAAAATTAAGGCTCAGAAAGGTTAAGTGACTTGCCAAATGTAGTGCCACCAGTAAGTGTGAGTTTTTATCCCTGTCCATTTGAATCCACTTGGCCTCTTTATCCCAGGGTTTGTATAAAGATTTAAAGTTTACAAAGCGTCCTGACATAGAGGATTCCAAGCTCACAAGTTCTAATAAAACAAAAAATTTCTAAAATGCTTAAACAGTAAATGAATTTATGGCATTTGGTGGTAGTTCTATACTTGATAGGTTGACAAAGATAAATGCGTATTATTTTATATTTTATAGAAAGGCTTTATAAAGGCTCAACGACCCATGTACTTTACTCAGTATAAGTGGCCTGTTGAGCATGTGTTTCAAATGTAGTTTTCTATTTGGAAATCAGAACCAAGGACTAGATAACGTATGACTGAATGGGATTAGTAAGAAGATATTAGGGATATCTTCTGGATTTTTTGCTGTCAAAAAAATGACAAAACTCCATTTATACATGTAAATTGTCAGGTGAAAACAGGTAGATGCTGGATGATATTGACATTTTTGGAGTTACTTTATTTTCTGTCAAATACTTTTCCCTCCTAATTTTTCCAATCAATAAAGTATCTTTATATCAGTCTATTTAATATTATTTTTAAATTATATAATTATTTTAAAAGATTCTAAATATGAGCAGTTATGTTCTATCTTTAAGCAGGCTGTTAGGAATAGAGTGAGGAAAGGTTTTTTTTGCAAACAATTTTCGTTTTTTGCTTTTTTGGTAAGTATTCCAAAGATGCAGCACTGATGTAGTAAATATAATATATTTAACAGTGCTGGGAGAAAAATTCATTGTGCTAGCCCTTAGAACACAAACATGCTATGCAACACCTTTATTTCCAGTCTGGCCATTCTGTCATCTGTCCGGGAATGAGTGGGTTGGGGGAAGGGAATTTAATCACAGAGTGTTCAGGCACCCCAAATTTTCATTATAAGACACATGAGTAAAATGGCTGAGGATCCAGGTCCAAAGTATAATAAACCAAATTATTTTAAATGGATTGTAAGATTTCATACTTTCAGTGACAATAGCAAATGACTGTGCTTTCCAGCAATTCATTCAAATTAGAAAAATGAACACACCCAGGATAGAGGCGGGGTAGTCCTTTATCAGAAAGTAATCTCTTATGGCCAGGTATAACATTACCTTTGTAGTACTCCTGCCAAAAATGTTTAACCTAAATTTAATTATTAAAAAAACAAGTAGAAAAAATTTAAATTGTGGGACATTTAAATGACTGACATGGGTTATTCGAACATTTCAAAGCATTCAAGACAAACGGTGAGGAGGTGTTCTAAATTAAAGGTGACTAAAGAGATATATAATTAAATGCAATATATAGTCTGTAATTCTTGATTGGGTTTCAGACTCCTCCCCACCGACCAATTAAGGTGTAAAGGATGTCCTGAAGAGAACTGGAGACATTTTACATGTGGATTTTATAATAGACAATACTGTTGTAACAATGCGAAACTGATTGGGTGTGAATGGTATTATGGTTTATGAAGTGCGCTGCCCTTGCTTTTTGGAGGCACACACTGAAGTATTTTGGGGAGAAATGTCATGATGTTTATAGCTTAAGTCCAAATGGTTCAGGGTAAGAAAATACGGTTTAGGTCGAAGCATGATGTTGCCAATATTCAACAATTTTTGACCAAGGGAAAGCAAATGTGGCAAAAATTGTAAACAACTGTTGAATTAAGTGAGGGATATATGGGCACCTGTTATACTATTTCTTTTTTTATAGCTTTGAAAATTTTCAAATTAGTTGGAGAAAAGATTACATTTTTGTCTTATTGTAGTGAGCCATAAAAGTAATTTACTTGAAACTGGCATACTATGTTCCACGGACACAGCTAAGTCCTATTATTCAACTCAAATAAAAACTTCTCATTCTCAGTCACGGGGCATAGTACGCAGATTATCCAAATAATTGCTTCATAGATTCATGTCACTTTTACAGAACGTGGCGCTTATGGCTCGTTCATCAGAAAACCATTTTGACGTGCATTTTGAATCTCTGACTATAGGTATATCCTTTACTATATTAATTAGGATGTATTCTATTATTATAGAACTCAAAGACTTCATGCTTTGAGCAGTTTAGCAATGGCAAATTTAAGTTCTAATCTGACTTTAAAATTGTGCAAACTGAAAATGTGAAATGCCTTTATCATACAAATTGAAATGTAATATCTTCCAGGTTAATATAAAATACATTGAGAAGTGTTCAATATTTAAAACAATCCAATATGATTTTACATTTCTTATTATCTAAAAGCCCTGGTTTTAAAGCCTGGTTGGTAAGTTTGCATTTACTTGAGTGTGAATTCTCTGACCTATATTCCAGTAAAATGCAAACGGTAATGAATAGGCCCTAAGTACCAGTCTGCAGGACTGCAAAGGATGCCCCTGTTGTATGTATCAGGTTGGGGATTTGTTTTGTGGTGATCACTCTTTCTGATTTGAAGATTGCATGACAAGGAACTATTAAAGTAAAGGGCAAAGAATTCAATTTCTGGATGTCGCTTTTTCTTGGACAGGCTTTAAAAATAGGTCACTTAATGTTATCTGGATTTGTGTACTACAGCAGCACGTGCTAACGCTGCTGTGCTTGAGGGTCTATCAGTGTTTTCATTTTCAGGGTTTGTAGACTGTATCTCGATTCCCTAAACCGAAATAAGCTTCCATCCAAATGATCGTGACTGAGGTCTGCAGGAGGATGTGTATTTTTATAGCATACTGCAATTAAAAAATGAATGTTTGCTTTAATGTATGCTGAGAGGTGAAAAATGAAAACATTAGATTAACAAAATCATTCTAACATTGGATAACTCAACATTTGGTTCTTTTTAAAAAGGTCTATGAATTGTGCAATTAGATATCTACTTGAAGATCCATTAAAATGGTAATTATAAGTTTCTGAAATTTTTGTGTGTTATATTTTAATCATGAACATATTAATGTGCTACCTTTTAGCTATTGTTAAATTTCACCTTTTACATGTGTCTAAGTAAAGCTTTTTAGAATGGGTAATTATGCTGTATTATCATGTACTATTTTTCTAATATAAAGATAATGCCACTGATAACTTTATATGTATGTATGTATAGGTATACATATATATGCGTATATACACACACAGATTTTGAATATTATCATTTCATTCAAGAAATATCTTGTCTGACATGTCTGAATGTAAGCTTCTAAGTGACATATAATTAAAAAAATAGTAATGGTTGTTTTCTACATGAATATTAAAAGCAAATTTCTGTCTTTAACACCTAATACCTATGTTTATCCTAAAGTTTTATGAAGGGTTTCATTTAACACAGTTCCAAGTCAACAATTTATATATAAGAGCAGAAGTATATTTTGATAAATCTTTTATTTTGTGGATTCATGAGTATTTTTAAAAAATCCAAAAGTTGAAAATAAAAATCACGGCACTTCTATGTTGTAGAGCAAAAATACTGTGATGCCACTTGAATCCGATTAAATACAATGAAAACTACTTATGTCTGCTAGTGAGTATTATGTCCTATAAATTAGAAAGCAAGTGGTTACATTGCCCTTAAGTAAAATGCTGACTTTTTGTGATGATTCTTAACTTTCTATGAAGAAGTATTATCTCTGAAAAAGACACAAATACTAGAATAAGAGTAGTAACTGATCATTATTTTGGTGATGCAAAAATATGGCCAACTAATGTTATATTGTAAATGATTTGTAAGTTAATAATATTGTGCCTGTGCATTATGAGATCCTGTCTTTTACGGAATAACTTGATCTGTTATTGTGGTATCAAAGAGACTTGCAATATCCTGGCTCACAAGGGTTAGACAATTAGTTTGAAGGAAGTACCAACATCAATTTTCCTGCCATCTCTGTTCTTGAGTTTCCTTTCTAAGGACTTTGATTTTGGGATCACATGTTGCAATAGTTTAAAGCTTGATGGGATGGGTGAAGGATAGAGGCTTAAGATGGCTTAACTGGCATTTCTGCTTACATTTTAAAGACTCAGATCGGTGTCATCTGAGGCATCTTTGTGGTCTATCCTGACAGCTCTGAAAATATTAGAAATGCAGATGGAACTTTGGGACAGGGGCCGTGCTTTACACGTTAGGTTAATTTATATTTTGGCTAAGTTGCTTGCTTCACACAAAGGTTTCTGCAGGCACTGATTTTTTTTTTCCTGTTGACATTAAATGAGAAAGCAAAAAATTTCTTCCAGAAAGCCAACAGTTTTCTACGTAAATGGGTTCAGACTTAATTTTAATGGAAGTGAAACATAGTCAATAGAGGCAAATTAAAACCATATAATTTTGTAATCTTAGTTTAGCTATAATTGCAGCAATAAAACAGTGGAAAGAATAATTGTGGAACATATGTTTGTGAGTGACATTATCTAGGTGACTTCCCCGTTACAGCAATGTGCTGTCCTATTTGTTTCTCCCTCCCTATGTATTGGAATGACAAACCTGCAAGGCTGGAGTTAATGCTGATTGCAGCAGCTGCTTACACATGGAGTCTCCATAGCAACTGTGAAGGTTGCCATGCAACCATATTCTTTTAGGGACAGTGAAAATGCCCAAAGGCTTACTAAAAATACATGGGGAAAAAATCTGAAATTTTCGTACTACTTTTAGTGGTTATAAAGAACTGTGATACAAGTTGAAAGCACAGGTCAAGCAAATAAAAACCCAGCCCTGACCTTTCAAAAATTGCTTGCTGTTGCCTGAAATCTCAAGCTTTATTCAGAGATGACTTTTGATCGATTGTAAAATTGATAGCTTATGCTAGGCAGCCCTTGAAGACGGGAAGATTCAGTATGGTGCTATTGGTATTCCTCATGGGGTTAAAGGTCAGTAGAAAGTCATCAATGCAATATTGATTGGTGGGCCTGAAAAATGCCTATGTTTACACCTTCTCACTGCTTAGGGTTGCGTACCAAACCTTAAGTAGACTCATGCAGCCTCTGAGCCTGCTCTGGAACAAACCATTCCATCAGCAAATGTGACATCACTTCAGTCAGCTCAGCTGTTTCTGCAGCTTTCTATAAATAGCTAGATAAAAAATTGAAGACTACTTGCAGAGCCTTTAGCCAACCAATCTGCTTATCTGAACCATTTAAGATAGGTTACAATTCTGGTTTTTAAAATCTTATTATCCATGTTTTTCATTGTAAATTGTTATTTTAATAGTAGAATCTTTGAGTATACATGTGAAATATGCCTGTATATATATATATACCTTTGTTATAACTTGATTCTTTTAAAAGGCAACCCTTTAAAAAAATTAAATAGGTACTGGCCAGCATCTAACGGGGTAGGCTATGTCCTAATATCTGATCATACATGTTCACACACATATAGATTTCTTATTTGTTCATTACTTTAGAAACAAAATTTAGTGAATAAATAATACATCAGACAAGATGACTCTCTTCAATATTGTGAGGCTTTTAAAAATCAGCTGAAGTAATAACAAAGAAATGAACATTTGGAAAGGGTAAAGAATTGATATGCATTTTCTTTAATCATATTTCACATTAATCAGTCATATTCTAACATCTTTGTGTGCAGTTTTTTCAAAGACAGCTACGTGGTTATATTTTCAAGTGAGTCAGTTTCTTTACAAATACTCCAAAATTGCGAACTGTTTATATTAGATTAATGCTAACAATGCAGTGTTTTGTGATTGAGGCATTTCTCAATTTTCCGTAGATTTTATACCAGTAAAGATGATAGCAAGTTACCTGGGTCATAGTAATAGAGAATTTCACTACTTTAAAAATCAGCAAGACAGACTTCCTTGAAATCCTTTAGATAGCCTGTCTACTGTTGAGCAAAATATGTGGTCAGCTTACTCCATATAGTTAGATGATCAAATGAATGCTTTGTTTCCAAGTCTTCAAATATCCAGACTGACCTAAGATGTGAATATATATTTTATATATATATATATAAAATATACATATATATATTGGAAAACAGAATAAACTTTCATCAGTTTGAAGCATCCTTAGGAACAACACAGAGCACTCATCTAGTAAGAAAAGCTCCATCTACATACCAGCTCATTTCTTACTGTTCTTAGGCTTTGTTTCTTTTACCTTGATACTAGCAGTTTGTGTTTTTAAAATATCTTCATCCCGTCCTTTAGGAAAAACTGGCAGGCAGTATTCATTTTGTCCAAATCTACTCTTTTCTTAAATTAATGATCACAGATATCCTAGACTATGAATGTGCTTTTTTCTGTTCTGCATTGCTCTTTAATTGACAATTCATAAATACTATGTAGCAAATGATGTTAAATTAATGACTGAGTTGAGAGCTAGATTTGTTTTTTAATAAAGATTTACTTCATTTTGTAAACAGATAATACCTAGAACCAGACATAAAATTAATCTGTAGTATAGTGATTTGAAATGAAAATGCTTTTTGAAAAATAATTATACATTTAAATATAGAAAAAATTTAATAAACATTAAATTTGATACCAACTTATCTGAACACAGCTAATACTTGAAAAATTTAGAAGTATTTGAAATAACATTATTTAAGCAAACTATAAACATGTATATTAAACTGTGCATTAAGCAGTATAAACGATCTATAGAGCAGGGTTTTGGGTTTATACTCCACAATACTGCATTTTTTAAATAGCATGATATAAATAGAAATATGACATAACATGCAAGCTTGAAAACAATTACGTTAGTATTGTTAAATCACTATATCCCCCATTCTAATATTTAAAAACATGAGAGAGGAGTATGCTAGTTTTAAGACTGTTTTCTTTCTGACAGCTATTTGCTGTGCATTCAAACTACACGTTTATACTTTAGTTTACTCTAGTTTGGTTTTAAATTATGAATCTTTTTCAGGGAGCAGTTTTGAACTTGCATTTCATAGCCTTGTTTATGTTCTCAAACAAATTTAGGAATATAGGTGCACTATTTTCCTGTGATTTGATAGACAAGCCTCTTTCAGAATATGTGCAAATTCTCAAAATGTTCTAGATTTTTATTATAATTATTTTTTTCAGAGCTATCCTAAAATAGTGAAATAAGTTTCATTTTTATTTGGAAGTTGAACAGAGTAAGAATGTATAATTATGGTTATAGTTTAATTTCTCTCAAAATATCCCTACATGTTCTTCTATGCCTAAATGTAACACCAGAGCCAAAATTGTACTAATTTTTGAGCATCTGTTCTATGTGCTCTCAAAATTTTTTAAAGTAAGCATTTAATAGCTTGGAAAGAGAAATTATTAATAGCAAAGGATAACTGTTTATTAAAATGTAATAAAATGCATTTTAAAAATAATTATGTGATCCTATTTGAGGTCAGTATGCCTCAGGGCATTATCAACACTATGAAAAATCAAAATTGAAAGAAGATCTTTTTAGCTTTTTTTTAATGACAGTGAACTATTAAATCTCATGAGTGATGTTGAAAAAAGCTGGATTCTGCATAGATTGCTCTTTACCCAAGATGCACTTCTGTCTGCAAGATTCTGAATAGAGACACACCTGCTAGCTAGCTGATAACACTCTGGGGTCATTTCATTGAAGAAACTGTCAGCCAGGAGGTACTTAAAATAAAGCCACAGACAAAATCATGACCTGCACTGTTGAGTCTAAAAAGGTGTAAAAGCAGAAAGGAAATGTAGATAAAATGCACATTCCTTTGTACCATAACAAAACTTTTACGTGTAAATTCAACTGAATAGGAAAGAATGGGGAAGACTGTTTCTCCCTACAGTAGAAACAAATTAGATTGTTCAGCTGCACATTTGGCTCTCGGCCAAAGGAGTCGTGTGCCATGCTTGTTTGCCTACCAGTGCTACTTAGATTGGCAAATGCCCATGCAGTCTGAAGAGGGCAGGCGGATGGCTGGATGCCTGCCAGGAAGTGTGTGGAACTGATGCCACTGCTGGACTCCATAGCCTGGTAGGAATGAGGAATACAAAGGCATTCAATAATCTGAATGTCCCTTTGCTTCAAGAGAGTGGTGCCAGGCAGCATTTAATGAGAGATTGCTTTGTTACAAAGTCCTCAACATCAAGTGGGCTGGTGAGCTCATTAACCTGACTGCAGCAAATAAAAAGGCACACTCAGAAGACTCCCATGATAGCCTACTCAATGGTGTAAGAGCCCTTTTGCTTCCTTTATGGTGATCCATTAGCAAGCAGCAGTGTAAACACCATAAAGCAAGCCAGGTTTCTGATTGTTCAACTAAAGTCTGTCTCCCCTTGGGGATTATACCACCAGTTGATATAGGATTTTTCCCCTTAAGGTTTCTATCTGCTATATAATGACCTTCTCCGCAATGAAGGATTTTGAGGGTTGCTCTTGAGAGCATAGCTCCAGTTAAGGAAACATGAATAGTTCAGGTGTCTGAAAGAAGGTAATGATGTAGGACATACAGAGAAACAAACTACAAAGTGGAGTGATCCCAAGGGGAAATCTTGCCGCGCACTTCTAAAGCCCAAAATGGTGAACACATTCTGTTACTTTTCTATGTTCCCTTTATTTTTAGCTTTCATGGGGTTTTACATTTATACAGGAGGTAGGCCACCCCTGCAGTTAGGAGACAGTTCACTGAGCATCTGTCTCTGAGTGCGGCTCAGGCTCTCTGGGGACTGCATTACTCTGCAAAGGCTCTCCAGCAAGGACTCATTTCTCCTTCATTTGAAATGCTTTTGGTTGGCTGTGCAAAAATTCAACTTAGAGCATCTAAACAGAATGCTATAGAATTTTTTTTTTTAACTGTCAAACTAGAAAGGAAAGGAAGACCAAAAAGAAAACACCGAATATTTCAACATTATATCTTTAGAAATCTAAAGGCCATCTGTCGCTTTGTTATGTGTCCAATTACTAATCTGTTGATGTCAGACTAGGGGGAGGGCATGACTTTAGGAACTGGCTTCAGCAGTGGGAAGTAAAGAGCCTGTTACTTTCAGGTCACCAATTCAAATCCAGGACTAGTCACTCGTGAGTGCTGGTTATTGTTTTATGGCTGCTGTTTGGTGGTTAAGGTAAAGTGAGTTGATCGTCTTGGTCTTATTTTCAGTTGACATATGTCTTCAGTAATCAAAATTACTACCTATATTTGCAACATAATCTGGATATAGAAGTTGCTATTTTTGTTTTTTCCATAACGATTTTGGAGAAAGGATCGAGTCTAGCTGTGATGGAATCGTGTGCGAGACTGTTCCGGCACTTCGTTAATTAAAAAAAATAGAATATAGAAAAAAATAAAATAAAAATAGAAGATATCAACTTGTGCGTACTTCTGAGTGAAATATGATGCCACAACTAGGGAACTGAATGAAAAATAAAGAAATACTGAAAATGCCCTACATGTTAATAGCATTGAATCCATTCGTCTGACCATATAAAACAAAAGCTGAGCTGTGTACCTCAGTTTCCCAATTTCTGTAAAGAATACATTTTTTTAAAAGAAGGTTATTGTCTTCATTTATGAATTCCCTAAAATTTAATTAGTTTGTGTCTGGTATATATATATATGTAGGATATATAGATTCACATATACGTATCTATTCCTATAGAGACATATAGAGACATCTATGTATATATACATATATCAGTATCTATACATATATCTATGATGTATGCATATATACATAGATATATGTATAGAAAGGTCAAGTTAAAAATTTTAACGACTTTACTTTGAATTGGTGGCTTGTTCAACTTAAGATGGGAAGCATATAATGAGAAAAGTACCCTTTGTTGGCATATGGGAAAAAAATTTTTAAAGGATGATTAGACCACTAAACTAAGAAAGACTTAAAAAATATTTTAGAGCTTTTTCCTGCATGGTGAGTTTTTGAAGGGGACACACCATCATTTATTTTTCTCTTCTTCATCTTTGTTTTCCTCGTTGTACTTTTCATAGTGCTTTATATAAATAAATTTGAAATTTTCTTTAATTTATTGCACAGAGATTTCTAAGTAGGGAGCTAGAATGGCACAGTAGAAAAAGCAAGGGTTTTGAAGTATGTAGCCTGGGTTATAATTCCAGCTTCAGCATTCATGAGCTGTGTGCCTTTGGACAGGTTACCTGACTGCTCTGGGCCTTGGGTTTCTCACATATAAAATAGACAGGAATGTTTGCCTCCTAGGAGATAAAAGGATTCGACATCTGAACACTGCTGACAGATAGTAGGTGGTATTATTGTTATTTCAGTAATATTGCTATTTTGAGCTTTTATTTTCCATCCTCTATTTATTGAGTATCTAACATCCCGTACTCATTTTATTAAGGCATGTCCACTGATCTCCATTTGATATATTTCCTGCTGTTATCACTAGTGGAAATAGAGTCATTGAGAATTGTAAAAAATTACACCCTATTTCCTATAAAAACTTACTGTAAGCCTTGATGCAGACAGCTTATTGATCAACCTTCCCTTGGCAATGGTAAATAACTGAAAATCTGAGGAAAAGGCATATCCTCTTTTAAGCTCCACAGTATGCCCTGTACAGGGAGCTGGGTATCAATATTCTTTTTATTTTCAAAGTCTTTCAAAAATAGCACTGATGGGACTTCCCTGGCAGTGGATAAGACTCCACGCTCCCAATGCAGGGGTCCCAGTTTCGGTCCTTAGTCAGGGAACTAGATCCCACATGCATGCCGCAACTAAGACCCAGTGCAACCAGATAAATAAATAAATAAGTAAATATTAAAAACAAGACATGAAAGTACTGCCTACAGGGTACCGTGAGCGACACCCGTGGGCCACGTGCGGGTATGCTCCACTAGGAGGTGGCACAGTGCCGTGAGAAGGTCCGGACGTTGAGGTCAGGGAAGACCTGGGTTCAAATGAGTCCAGTCGTTGACTAGCTATGTGTGACCTGAACCAGATCTTTTTACTCCCTCAAGACTCCCCTTTTTCATCCGGGGAGTGGGCATCAGGCTTTCTTTGCAGAGTTACTGTGAGGATGTTAAATGACAAGGTACCGTGCTAGGTGCGCACGAGGCATTCGATCATCGTTTGTTGCTTACCTGAGAGCGGAATGCCAGAGCTGCCCATCAAGCTGGCACCCTGAGCACTGGCCGAGGCGCTGGAGAGCTGCCAGGCAGCTCTGAAAGCAGGTAGTGAAAGCGCGGCAGAGAATGTGAGTCTACAAATGGCTGGGATTGTCAGAGGGTAACGGATTGAAGTAGTGCGGAGCGGGGAAAAGCAGCAGATGTTTCTTCTTGACCTTTAGCTGGTTCTAGGAGAAATTGTCCCGGTTTTGTTGTGCAGTGGAACTTCAAAATGACCGATCAGGGATGACAGAGGAAGCCTAGAACTATCTACCAGGACGTGAAATGATCTAAGAAACCATCTTCTTAGGCTGCTGTCTTAATCTCTTTACTGGCCTCCTTTAATCCATTCTTGCCCTCTCTTAAATCCCTTTTCCACGCTGAAGTTGGATCTTTTTTCCTCAAAACATGCATATTACTGCCTTAACTTCCTTCCCTTGACTTTCTTACCCTAAGTCTCCTGGCCTGGCTCGGACTTCTTTGGCTATGTCAGTGGGTGAGGGGGACAGTCAAAGGAGAAAAATGTCACAGTTGCTATCGTCCAAGAGAGTTAACATTCCATTGACTTTCTGTCTAGAGTTTGTTCATTTAGTGAAAATGAACAAGCTAGTGTTCTGCACAAAAAACCCCCAAAGTTCCCAAGATTTCAGGCTCTGTGGGTTCATCTCTTTTTATCACTCAAGTCCTTGCCTGTTTTGTTATCTCACTTTTGTATTCTCTCTTTATTCAAAGCCTTTGTACTCCACCGCCCTCCCCTGAATGTGACTCTCACATGGTCACATGTGACTCTGCCTCTGACTATTAGTTATCACATTTGCATATGTGTTTGCTCATTATAATGTTATAAGCTTGAGGAGCAGATCTTGTAACAGAAGTTACCAGAAGTGACACCATGCCGTTCTTTTTCTGCAAGGATCTTTTCTCAACTTGGAGCTGTCATTTCTGTGATTGCAGGAATAGAGTATCTTCCTTTTCTAGCTCACCTTACTAATGCCTTCATATATTTTATGTACCAAAACATGTTCTCCTAAATGCACTAAGTTAGTTATTACAGTTCTACTAACATACAAAAATATTGCCCATCATTAAAAAACCATAGGATTGTATCATTACAACGTATCCATACTAATATATATAAGCTCAGTTTAGTGTCCTGATTTGTTATAAGGACCTGACATGTTCTAGTGCTATTTGTCTCTAAATACTGTTTTTTCTAAAAGTAACCTCTATGTGTACTCATTCACGTACAGTACAACTATAAACTGTCTGGAGGTGCTTTGTGTGCTAACAGGATCTCTCAGCCAATAAGAGCTAGTGCGGCAATCTGGGCTATACTTTCTCTCTCAGCCAATGAGTGTCAGCGTACCATACTGCAGATGCTCTCAATTTCAGTCTCTCTTTTTGCCATTATTATATATTCCTGTGAATAATTTTGACTCAGGATGGCTGCCAGAAAATGTAATGGACCTGCCACCACCACCCCCCCCCAAAAGAAATCAAGCAAAAGATATATTACCAAACGTAAAGATTAATTTTTGCAAGTGGCTGAAGGAGCTTAATGAAATGGTAGGGAGAGCCAGATAAAGATCACAGGCAATTAGGGACCAGTGCTTTTGTTTTCTAAAGGGTATCAAAAACATCACAGCACGGAAGTACTGGCCAACCATTACATAAACTGTAGTTACAAGCACGTGTGGCTGGAGGAATGCCACGATTTCAGGAGATTTGAAGAGGATGAAAAAGTGACTCTCTCCCTCTGTCTATCTGGATGATGCTGAGAGCATATGTCTCTATAAGGATGATTCAGTTATTGCTGAATCAGTCCTTCCGTTTCTAGAAGTGCATCTAGTATGCTAAATGGGATACCCTTTGTATGCCAAGTCTTTAACCTAAAAGACTTTGCTGGTCCAGGAGAAAGTTTCTTTTTCAGATCAGTGCTACCCATCGTCTTCAGTGGTTCCACAGACCTCTGATGATAGACCTGGGGCCATGCATCGTTTCTTTCCTGTTTACCTAGTGTCATCCTTTCATGCCCTTTCGAATATGCTATTCCTTCTACCTAGAATGTTGTCCTCTCACCTCTTTTTGGATGAAATATAATCCTTGGGATCTGCACTCTAATATCCCTCTTCAAGGAAGATTTTAGCGAGCCTTCAGGTAGGCTAGGTTCCCATACAACGTGCCTTCACACTGTTAACCCCTCCTTCATTTGCTTGTCGCAGTTCACAATTATTTGTTTACGGCATTATGTTATGACATAATCACATGAGAGCCGGAACTGTGTGTGTGCCTTGGCTCACCTTATACCCTAGCACCTAA